>NW_025422015.1:11902500-12527500 GCF_011764305.1 Mustela putorius furo | reverse complement strand
AACCAGGTACAAGTCAAGAAGATTCTTAGGGGAAAGGCTGAGAGCGCCTGTGAAATGGCTATGAGGAAGCATGGCAGGAGCTGTCTGGGACGCTGGGAATGTTCTATTTCTTGATGATGCTAATAACACAGGAACATCCACTGTTTCAAAATTCATCAAGCTGCATTTACTATTCGTAAGTTTCTTTTGTGTATGCAGTTTTAAAAGTAAAACCATGTGATAGTCACTAGAGGGCCAGTTTTAACTCTTCCTGGAATATGGAATTCCCTTGAAGTTCTATAATACAATTTTTGCTGTTTCATAATAAAAGACAATGGAAAATTTTATTTGAGATGCCTATATACTTTTTAGGAGTATTTTCTGAAGCATGCCTTTTCTAGAAACTAAAATACACCTGTAATTAGAGATCATCTCTATGTGTGTGTACTAGTTCCCAGTAGATGCTTTAACATGTTGCCCACAATCTCCGTGGCTTAAAATGATACAGATTTATTCTCTTATGATTCTGGAGACCAGAAGTTCCAAGTCGGATTCAGTGGGCTACACAATCAAGGTCTCAGCCAGGTTACGCTCCCTTGGAGGCTCTAGGGGAGAATCCATTTCTTGGCCTTTCCCAGATTCTTCTCCACTCCTTCCGTTCTCACCTCAGGAACCCTTCCTTCATTTCTAGAGACAAATCTTTCTCGGCTTCAGTCACATTGCCGTCTTCTCTGTCTCTTCCTTCCCTCTCCGTCTTATAAGGACACTTGTGATTATGTTTAGGACCCACGAAATTAATCCAGGACATTCTCGCTATCTCAAGATCCTTAACTGAGTTACACCTGCAAGCCTGTACCATACAAGGTATGGGTCACAGGCTCCAGGGATTAGGACCTGGATGGATTCAGGAGGCATAAATCAGCCTACCACCGTAAGCAAGTGAGAGGGTGCAAAATCTAACTGATACCCAGGATTCTTACCATACCATAGCCTTTTAAGGGGTTTATTTTTTTACTGCAGCTGATATTTTGTGTGTGTGTGTTGGGGGGGGGGGGTTGATGACCTTCATTCATACTCACTCATAACTCCGGAACTAAATAGGCGTTTGACATTGAACATGAATCATTACCTTCCGATTTGCCCTGTTCCAGGCATTCTCTCTGCCAGTCTGTCTCCACCTACAGTTCTGCTGTGGGAATTACAGCAAGCAAGTGGTATTGTGGGCTTCATGGTTTGCCGCCATCCCCTGTCCTATTTGCTCTTGTGCCCTTCACCTCACGAAGCAGCAGTTATTCATGAAGAAGGCAGGGTGGCTCACAGTAGATGTTTCCACGATTTGAATCTCATCTGAGCTAATCACCCGTTGAATGACGTTTATCCAGTTACTGACCTCTAAATTTCAGTCAGACCAACCACAGGCATACCTCAGAGGTATGCAGATTAGGTTCTAGACCATCTCAATTAAGCAAATCTAGTGAATTTTTTGGTTTCCTAGTGCATATAAAAGTTATGTTTATATTATACTGTGGTCTATTAAATGTGCGATAGCATTATGTTTTAAAAAAACAACACACCTACCTTAATTTAAAAAGAATACATTACTGCTAAAAAATGTTAACCATCATCTGAGCTTCCAGTGAGTCGTCCTCTCTCTGCTGGTGGAGGGTCTTGCCTTGATATTAATGGCTGCTGACTGATCAGGGTGGTAGATGCCATCTCATATCGTTGTGGTTTATGGTGCCCTCAACAATTATAGCAGTAACATCAAGGATTGCTGATCACCACAACAAATATAATAATAATGAAAAGGTAGGCTCTATTTCAAAAATTGCCGAAATGTGACACAGAGACACAAAGTGAGCAGCAAGTGCTGTTGGAAAAACAGAACGGATAGACTTGCTTGATGAGGGATTGCCACTAACCTTTCATCTGCAAAACAACACATTATCTGAAAAGCACGATAAAGTGAAGCATAATAAATCAAGGCATGGCTGTATATGATAACACTAGCTATTTCACAGAGCGGTTAGAACAATTAGATTTAAAACTACACATAATAAGATCTGCCAGATTGGCCACTCAATAAACAGTAACTTTGTCGTTGGAGTGAGATGTCTTTCTGATTTGGTGTACCCTGTATAGTCATGAGAGTGAAGTTGCGTTTTCAGAAATTTCACATCAAGGCTATTTGTGGCTGTGATTAATTTCAATTCAACCCGTTTTTATTAGATAGTTACTATATGCTACAACCTGAGCATTGTAGGACATACCTTGCTGAATAGAATCAACTCTTCTTAATTAACTCATCATGGTCTGGCGGGGGAAGCAGGTGTGTTAAAATGGGTGACAGTAATACACAGTGATTGGAGCCTTAAAATTAAGGATATTTGAACAGGGTATTAAGGAGTGGTTGACTTTGCGGAATCTGATAATAGCACCATGATTATATTAAAATCATTATTTATTAAAAATATGTCTGCTACCCATTCCCTATTGCTATTGTAACAGATTGCCATGATTTTAGTGACTTGATACAACACAAATTTATTCTCTTAATGTTCTGGAGATTGGAAGTCTGAAATGAGTCTTCTGGAGAAAGGTGTTGAGATGGCGGATTCTTTCTGGAAGCTCCAGCTTCTGGAGGTTGCTGACAATCTTGGCCGCATCACTTCGATCTATTTCTGCTGTCACATTGTCTTTTTTGATTTTGGTCTTCCTTCCCTCTTTCGAGGCTCCTTGCGATTACATTGAGTTGACCTGTATAATTCAGGATCAACCCCCCCATCGGACGATCCTTAATTTAATCACATCTGCAAACTCCCACTTGCCATGTAAGTTCTCATATTCACAGGCACTGTACCTGAGAGAGAGGAGAGATGGTGAGGACACTTTTGAAGAGGAAAGCTGAAATGCTTAGCAGACTTAATGGTTTTCAAGGTTGTAATTACCTTAGAGTTTCTCTAGAACAATCCATCTTTTATAGGACAACCTCGAGGCCCAGAGAAATCCCACATTGGAGTAACCTATTCTTGTTTCTAAAAAACACAAATTTTTCTCACAAGGGCTTATGTTAAAAGAATTTAAACATGCCAAGGAAGATTTTGTTTCTAAAGGACCAAACCGCATAACAAATCAAATTTGAGAATTTTCTAGGGAGTCAGAAATCTTATTGTTAATTTAAAATTCTTTAAAAAAGGGTCCCACCTCACCATTTAAGGTAAGGCTCAGAATGTCCACAGGGGGGCGCGCCTCCCCATTGTTCGGTTCCTTCTTCCCGATTCAGGTGTATTCGCTTCCAGCCTTTCCCTGGCTTGCTTAGAACTCTCACTATAGGTGAGGGTTCATGTTTTGTCATTTTTGCAGGGAAAATGAAGAGATTTTATGGCCTACAGAGATCATATTTTTTATTTTATTATAAAGACATAAAATGTTCCCACACAATTTTCTCTGTTAAAGCAACATAAAGCAACAAAGGAAAAAGTCCCTCAAGATTTTTCACGGATGCAACTGTAATTACTCATACTGCCAGCAGATGGCATTGCACCATTAATAATAGCTGAGCATAAAATTAGAAAGCGGTGGGTTCAATCTTTGGGGATTGGTATTAAAGAAGGCAGGTGTGTTGATGTGCACTCGGTGTTATACGCAACTAATGAATCGTTGCACGCTACATCAAAAACTAATGATGCCGGCTAATCGAACATAAAAATAAATTCACAAAAATTAATTTTTGTAGAATTAAAGAAAATCTTTGGGGATTGGTATATCAATATACTTAAATGTTTATGGATCTCCTACTGTGTGCAAGGCTCTTATGCAGAGTCTGGTTGCCACTGGTCAATAAACAGTCAAAAACTGCTGTGATGAGTGCTTCTAGTGAAGTAGTATGTGCAAGCAGGAAGAGAGAATTGTCTGGAGCTTCTCTTTAAATTTCCTCTTGTTCTTCCTGACCTTGTTGAAAGCCACATTTCCAAGACAAAATGGTGAAAAGAAGGAAAACAAAAACAGCTAAAATCCTCTTGTATACAGGGAGACTTAAGAATGGGAAAATGATTTCTCTAGTCCCTCAACCAATGTTAATTAGATACACATCAGTTGACCCAACATGAGATAGACTGCGTGACCTTTAAATTACATGGGTCATATTACTCTAGCTTTAAAACCCTGTAGTGACTGTCCTTTGCACTTGAGAGAAAAACCTAAATTCCTCACGTTGACCTATGAGCCCTGTATAATCTTCCTTGACGACTCCTCAACCTTAACTTCTCACTTGCTGACCACACTCCAGCCAAACTAACCTTCCACAGCTCCTGCAACAGCCCACACCTCTCCCACCTTTTAGAACTCTTACGCTTACGACTTCTTTCCCCAGAACACACTGGCATTTCTTAAAGCTTCCGCTAAAATATTTCTCCTCAGAAAGATCTTCTCTGACCATTCTGTCTCAAGTATCAAGAATCAAGCATGCTTTACTCCCTAGCACGGGGGTTAGAAAACGTTGACCCATGGACCAAACTAGCCCACCATCCATTTTTTGGATCAAGTTTTATTGGGACACAACCGTGCTTATTCATTTATGTATCACCCAGGGCTATTTTGGTGCTCCAGTGGCCAAATTTAATAGTTGCAAAGTCTAAAATATATTACTACCTGGCCCTTTACCTAAAAAGTTTTTCAGCCCCAGGGGTGCCTGTTGTAGCTCAGTGGGTTAAAGCCTCGCCTTTGGCTCGGGTCATGGTCTCAGGGTTCTGGGATGAAGCCCCATATCGGGCTCTCTGCTCAACAGGAAGTCTGCTTCCCCCTCTCTCTCTGCCTGCCTCTCTGCCTACTTGTGATCTCTCTCTCTCTGTGTCAAATAAATAAATAAAACCTTTTTAAAAAGTTGATCAACCCCTAGTGTAGTGGACTATCATATTTATTCTCTTCATCACACCAGTCACGTTGGTGATGTTTTTACCTATTTGTGTACTTGCTCATTGTTAGTCACTTCCTTTTCTTTCCATGAGACTGAAGAACTTCTCTGTCTTATTCTCAGTTAGGTGTCCAGGACCATGCCTAACACGATTTATAAATCTATTAATATTGTCAATTACATTGCTTGAAGAAAGTAATACTTGTTGGAGAAAAATAATAGAATCCAGAATCTTCATAATTTATCTTATCCAGTATACAATCCAAAGGACCAAGAAAAAGAAATCATATATAGATACATATCTTTCATAAGAATATGTATCTTTCATAAGTATATATATAAGTATATAGACTTATATGTATAAGTATATATAAGTATCTTTCATAAGATACTTATTTCTTCCAACAGAAACTTACTAATGGAAAATGTTAAAATAATTTTACAGAGAGGAAATCTGGAAGATACTACCTAAATCTGGTAATTGTAGTTAAAATCACCAGTAGTAAGATGGTTATTATGTCTCTCCTAACATGATATACTGAGAAAGATGGAATATTTTATGGAATTTTTGCCAAAAATTTAAAGCTTCAATCTAGTTATTAGGAAACACCAAACTAACTTAAATTGAAGCACATCCTACAAAATAAATGGCTCTTCAAAAATGGCATAACCAAAAAAGTAAGGCTGAGAAGTTTTCCATATTAAAGCATAGCAATTAAATTAGATGTGTAATCCTAGACCTGGTATCAAACCAGAAACATGAAATGCGCGCGCGCGCACACACACACACACACACACACACAGTATCTCTTGAAAGGATATTCATGGGAAACTGGAAATATTTGAAAAAGGTCTGTAGATTACGTAATGGTTCTGTATCATTGTTAATTTCCTGAATTTGACAGTTGTGTATGGTTATATAAAAGAAGGCTCTTATTTTGGAGAAATACACACTGAGGTATTCATCAGTGTATGGGCACAAGGTCTGCAACTTATAACTTCTCTCAAAGAGTTTAGAAAAAATCTATCCATCTACCTACCTACCTACCTATCTATCATCTCTCATCCATGGAAGAGAACGTAAGTCAGACTGAATGATAAAGCAAATGTGGTAAGATATTAGCAGTCGGGGATATAGGTTCAGGGTGAGCAGAAATACTTCATACTATTTTTTCTTGTTTACAGAGATAAAATTATTATAAAATATTATGCTAAAATATGAAGAATATGGGTTTTAGGGTGACCAATAGGAAATATCATAATTCAGTCTTCACACTCCAACATCATTTCATGGTAAATTATATTTACCTTTACAAGATGAAGCACAATAATCCTTAGAAAGGTTTGATAAGTCTACGGCCATACCACCCTGAACGCGCCCGATCTCGTCTGATCTCGGAAGCTAAGCAGGGTCGGGCCTGGTTAGTACTTGGAAGGGAGAAAGGTTTGATAATTCCATGCTTTCCTCCCCCTCCCACACATAGTACAAATGAGCCGGAAGGCTGGATAAAAACATAGTAATCGTGTTTATCTGTAAACTACGATTTCCTGGTGCCATTTGTTTTCTTCTTTAAACTTTTCCAGCTTTCTAAATTTCTATAATGAGTACTTGCGACTCTTATTATTGAATCCTTGAATTTCTACATATTTGCCACCATCAGAGAAAAGAAGGAGAAAAAGGGAAAGTGGGGCAAGGGGAGAAGGAGAGGGGGAAGGAAGACAGAGAGAGAGAAAGAGACCCTGGGATCTTCTTTGGCTGCCTGGGAGCCATTGAATGCACCTGGTTGGGAACAGTCCTGAGGTTGCATCGTGTTGGCTAATGCTTCCAAACCGGTACCAGGAGCCCCATCACGATCCGGCTGCCTAGGAGGGAATGCAGCTGCTCAACTCCCCAGGCTTGACGATGTGGGGGTCACTGACATCCGTCTGGTGGCGAAACTCTAGTTCTATTCCTTTTGTCCTCATTCCACCCTAGAGAAAGAAGCTCACCTCCAAAGACATGAATAAGATCAACACAAAAAGGCAGTGATCCACTGCCAGCTGATCCAAAGAAGCAGACGTGAAGAATTAATGTTGGCACAATGCTGGACAGTGACAAAAGAATTTGTGTGAACTCCTGGAGTGATTCAGATATTGCCGTTCCGTGTTTAAAGCCTTGGAAGTGTACCAAGTACCACAAAATTCACAATTTCCTTTTCTAGGGACAATTTCTTTATTAAGCAGCAGCAATGACAGGCTAAAATAAAGACTTTAATCCACTAGCTACTTGAGTTCTCTCTTCCTGAGTTACTCAAAGGCACAGAGAGGTTTCTTCCTCCATGCCTATCTCCTACTCCTTGGATAGATTTACACCCCACACCTGGCACTGCTAAGCACATTACAGTGCCACATGTTCTCATTAACAAAGCCACGTGCGAGGGTGGAAGTAGGTGTAGGAGAAGGGATGTCACGCAGTTTAATTACTTGGTAGGGGGAATAACCCCATGTGCTCCGGTCTAAAGGGATCGTCATGGTGTACGGTTAGGAAATGACTAGACTCATTAGGCACTGAGCTCTCTGAGTCTTGTCTTCCAGAAGACACCTGTTCTGAAGATGTTTTATAGACTGTGGGCGGAAGGGAGGCATTACATCACTTCGGAGAGGCCACGCTGCTTCCTGTTTCCACTTTCCTTCCGGCTACATTTCGCTCATTCATTCACTGGCCGTTTGGCGCCAAGAGTCAGGAGTACACACATCGTAAAAATTATTTTTCTTGTCATGGCTCACAGATAGACAAAAAAGCCAGCATGCAACACCTCCCTCCGTGAAACCAAATACTTCAGGGAATCAACCATTTGGTCTTGAGTTAAATAGTTTTTTCTGCGACCTCTCGTATTAAACACCAAATCTACCCCAAGCCAGTTCTGAGTTTTCAGGACGGACTGCATGAGAAAGAAACATGTGCACCTCATTTCCGATCTCCTCTCTAATCCAAGGTCACTGTATAACTGTCCGCAATTTCCTTATTCTGCGTGCTTTACTCTCCTCATCTAGAAAATGAGATTAACCACAACCACTTGTCAGTGTTTGTGTTAGGAACAGAAACGGTGCCTATAAAGTATCTTGCCCACATTAGGTGTTTGACAAGGACAATGTCTCTTACAAGTATTACTTCATGAGAATGTGGCTTACTCTCTGACAATTCCCAGGAAAAGAGATTTTCGTTTTTTCTTTTCGTTTTTTAATATTGTCTAATCCAATCGGCAAAGAGAGTCGAGAGGAAATGTTAGAGAAAGAGGGAGGGAAGGAGGGAGAGAAAAAGGAAGGAAGGAAGATTGATTCAAGGAAGAGTCTATTAGGATATTTTGGAGACCAGAGGTGATTCCCCATGGAATTTTAGACATAGCTCGTCAGGCTGTCAATTTTCTATTTGCAAAATGAGGACATCTCATGTGGAGACCGGAAGTCTGTGAGGAAGCAGTTCCTGGGTGTCTGCTTGAGGGAAAGAGTACGTTGTCCCCATGGACTGAACAGCCAGCCCTCTCCCGTATTCCGAGTGGGAACTCTGCGCAACTTGCCTGGAAGTACTTATTTCTCAGGGTGAGATTTCTTCCACAGGAAATTTCCAGCTGAGAATTCTACCCCTCAGAAGCCCTCACCTGCAGCCGCTTGTAAGCAGCCCTCCTTGCACTTAAACCGTGTCAACAGTTACTTCTCTCTTTGAGTTTCAAAAATTTTATTCAAAGGAACCTGTGGTAGTTTTGTGCTCTGGGTTTTTGTTTGGGCCAGCAAAATTATGCTCCTGTATCTCATCTTCCTATCTGGGAACTTTTTAGATTGCTTTTTGCCTATCTGTTTTTAAATGCGGTCTAAGAAATGGCCACACGGAGCGAATAGTCCTGAGAAAGGTCCTTGCTTCAACATGGATGTGTCCTCTTTCTGGTTTGCTGTGCACAGACCTCACCCAGCCTGCAGAGCAGCACTAAGTCGCCCACCTTTGGTAAGACCCTAATGAAAGATGTTAAGTTTAAATTGTTTTTCAGGTGATCTCAGGAGAAGAAGAGCCCTTGGATTTGGGTCTAGCTGCTGCATTTGAACCCCAGCCCTGCTAGTTACCTGCTGTGGGACCTGAGGTCTATAAGTGATGTATACTTTCTGCACTCAGTGGCCTAAGCTGTGAAATAATACCACCCTCTAGGGTGCTAAGAGGATAAATGAGTTAATTTATAAAACCCGAAGAACTGGACTTGACACAAAGAAAGTGCTATATTTAAATATGGTTAGATAAAAGCCACTATGTCTAATAAGCATAATTAGAGTGTGATGTTCCTCATGAGTTGCCTATTCCATAGAGGATAAAGGAAGTAAGTAGGGATCTTTGTTTTTCTTTTTCTTTCTGTGTCCATGGGTATGTGTGTCTCCACTGCTGCATCCGTGATTTTACTGCTCTCCAGTAATTTGCATATCAACCATTGTAATTGGCATTGTCACCAGTGGGCAGATCAGGGTCACGGAAGTCAACTGATGGCTCAGGTCACCACATTTACAAAGAGCAAGGATGGATTCACAATCCTGTTGCCAATATTCAGGACTCGTTCCCTCTCCATTCTCCCTAACCTCCGAAGATACACACGTATACCTGGAGTTGATCTTCACATTCTACTTTAAAGGATGTTTGGGGGAATAATCAGATGCTTTTCCTTTTTCCTTTTTTTTTTTTTTTTTTTAGAAGGAAGGAGAGAAAGAGAAAGACAGGAGGGGCAGAAAAAGAGAGGAAAAGAGAATGTTAAGCAGACTCCATGCTCACTGTGGAGCCAACTCGGGACTCAGTGTCACAATCTTGAGATCATGACCTGAGCCAAAATCAAGAGTCAGATGCCTAATAGACTGAGCCACACAGGCGCTTCCCCAACCACATGCCTTTTAACAGCAGAGGCTGCATGACAAAAAATAGGCCAAAAGGCTCAACGAGGTTTTATTAGAATGATAAAAAAGTCTCCATTTTTCTCTATTTTTTTTCAAAATTATGTTTTATTAAATTACATCCTTTTATATAAAAACCATGTTTGCTTTTAAAGCATCAAAATTGGTAAAATTATTTTTATGTTCTCTATTTAGAGTAAATCTGGGTTACCTGGTTTAAGGAAGAGATTCGAAGACTTCCTCCTCCTTGTCCCGAAACATGGGAACCCAAGTCTGGGCTATGGCTGGAGGTAGTAGGGTGGGAAAATAATGCCTAGACTTAGTAGGTGTCCCCTTCTTCCCAATCAAAAACTCTATACTATCTTCTCTCTTTCAGCCCTGGAGGAATTGTTCACATCAAGAGCAGGGAAACCACTTTAATTCACAAACAGTTCAACCCCTAACTTTTCCCATAAGCATTCAGAGAGCTCACAGAAATACTGGGGGCTGTCATGGAGATAGGCCAGATGCCTTCCAGAACAGAATGACCAATAAGAGACCTTAGACAATGGATAACTCGGTCAGTTTAACTGCTTAACTTCCCAACCTACACTCTAAGCATGAATCATTTTGCAGAATGACTCACAAAAGTACCTTTGGTTCTGAAATAAATCTGACACTGATCCTATCCACTTACAATGTACAAAATATTTCGGCTGGTCAGTCTGTCATTTTCTTCTTGAACTTGGGTTTTTCTATCCTATAAGTCACAGTAGGTAGAACTGACTCTCGTTTAGCAAGTGAAAAGGTGTGCTTGCTCTTCTGGGCCCTTTCACTGATCAGAATCATCTATTCAAAACTCTGAGTTTAAAGACTGTGATTCAAACGAGAAGGCAAAGTGAGAATCCATGCCTTCCAGGAATGGCTGCTACACCAGGCACCTTGAAGTGTTGGCAAAGGCAGAGAGTGCCCAGGTTGTGTCTGGTGACGTCACCAGGTAAGTTCTGGGCAGTGATTCTGGGCAGAACCTTCCACCTAGGCTTTCCCAGTGATTCTGGGCAGAACCTTCCACCTGGGCTTTCCAATCAATGAAGACTTGATTGTCAAGTCTTCATCTCTATCAGCTCCATGAGGAGTTGGCCTCACTTGTACCTCATCCTCAATTCCAATTACACCACCAGTCAACACATGCTAGACCCTTTATAGTTGGATGATTCTTTCCATCCTCCGTGATCTGTCTTAGAAAAATTGTTAATTCTTCCAACACAAGTAATGGTTATAATCATGGCTAATGTTCATAGTGGGTAGACTATTTGCTAGATACTTTCTGGGATCACATCAGATAACATTTTAGAAAAATACTACTTAATGCAATAACAACTTTGCTGATTAAGAAATGTGCCCAGAATGATTACATAAGTGTCCAATATGCACAAACCAGTGTGTGAAAGAGATGGGGACTTAGTCCACATCTGTCCAATTCCAGCACCTGAATTCAAACCACTTCACTATCACATCTCTGGGGAATCAGCCATTCTGTGTTCTACTTCAGCCCAGAAAACTGGGTCAGGCTACAAATCAATCACTATAGAAATATTTCATATAAGTTTCAAAAGGCAAAAAAGTAAAGTTATGTGACTCTGAGAGATTTGTTGAATTATATTGTATAATGATTCAAATATTTCCTCTTCTCTTCAAGAGGGAGGGAAACATTGGAATAATTGACATTCCTTTGTAGTTTCAAAATTCAAAAAATAAGGAATTTAGAGAAAAAAACTTTTCTCTTGCTCTAGGTGTCAGGTCTTCTTTCAATATTTCCCTGGGCAATGTGACTTTGCCAGAACACTTTAAAAAAATTTAACAGACTTGAACAGTTTAAAAAATTATATATTCTTCTTCTTTTAAATGGGACCCTGATAAAATAGGCATGAACTCTCAATATAAAAATCCTTTCCTTGTAAGAAAGACATTGATGGATGCCTAGTTCCTCCTTCAGTGTTATGAACTCATATTCAGAGAACTCTTTAGTTGACACGAAAAATCATTGTCCAGCTCAGAAGTGATACTGCTTGCGTCTCATTTATAGATGTGGATCTCTGTAAAGACTATTTTTAAGTTTTCTTCTCTTATCTTTTTGGTATATGACCATTACTTTCGAGGTCTACTAATTTTTAATGATGATGATAATTCAAAACAATGGTGATGTTTTTCGCCAGGGCAGCTAAGCACTAGAAACCACAGTAAACTGCATAGTCTTTCCTGGCAGGAAGGAAATATACTAAGTCCAACTAGTAACTGACAGCACATGGGTTGGGAGACCTATGTTCTTCTGCAACAAACCCATATAAGGTTTTGGCTAAATAACTTGGTTATAGCATCTAAATTTTCCCAACCAAAAGCTGGGAATGGTACCCTTGTATCCTATACCTCAAAAGTATTATTCAAATTCGTGAATATATGATGTGTTGAGAGTACATTTATAAAAGAGAAGATTTATAAACTTGTCAAATTTCTTCCCTCATGTTTTTCTATCTTGAGAAAATTTACTATGTCATTTATGCTTGCCTTGCTATAAAATGATGATATATCAGCTATGGCAGGAGAAAGTTTGATAATGTATTCTGCAAGAGGAACATTACCACTGACTTATGCTGTAACCAGCCATCACAGGGCAAACAATCCATATTCCATTAGTAGCTCAGAGGAGCTAATGAAACATATCATTGACCTCCAACCCTTGTGTTTTCTGCTTGTTTCCTTTTTTTTTTCTTTTTTCAAATTACTATACCCAGTTCTATTTCTAATGAGTCCCTTCTCCACTGACTGCCTTCCTGCCTTTTCCACTCTGCCTTTCCAGAGTAGAACCACAGAGGCTTGAAAGTGGCCATCATGATGTGAACAGCCCCCAGGGACCTCATGAGTAGCCCTAACAATTCTTTCACTCAGCTCTCCTCCAATATTTACCAGAGCTTCCCTGTGGGTCACAAGAAGTAGAGAGATGAGGCAACCCTGTTCCCTCATTGCCTCTGAACTAAACTTTGTTTCTCTAAAACTAGCTTTAATTTTTCCTGCACTGAGGAGAACAGACTCGAGGTAGGAAGGGTGTTAACACCAGTAGACAGCAGCAACTTTCCCAAGATGAGAATCCTCTTTTCCCTCCAGTAACTGCGATGAGGAACATTAAAATAGGCATAGCTGGGATCAAATAATCCAGATTGTGCCACTTACAATGTGACAATTTCCTTAATTTCTCAGAGCCTCCATTTTCCTAGGATTTCTTATAAGATTTCTCATCCTATGCAAAATCTCATGTACATAGTAGGCACTCATGCCATGTTAGGTCTTTCTCCCACAATATTTTTGGAAAATTAGATTTTTAAAAATTAATATACCAATATCAACTAAAGAATATTTTCATAACAAGCACAAATCACACACACACACACACACACACACACACACACACACAGCCACACACACCCCCCACTCACCAAGCTATTATCATATAAAATATTTAAAAGTTTAGTTACACCCTGAACTTTTTTCATGGTTTCTCTAGGATGGCAATGGAATGTGGAATGTGATGCAAATGAGAAGAAGGAAAAAGGATTTTGGGTGGGGGGTGGGCACCTGGGTGGCTCTGACTGTAAAGTGTCTGCCTTGGGCTCAGGTCTTGATCTCCAGGTCCTGGGATCCAGCCATGCATAGGGCTCCCAACTCACATAGATCTCCCAGCTCATCAGGGAGTCTGCTTCTCCCTCTCCCTCTGCCTCTCCCTCTGATTGTGCTCTCTCTGTCTCTCTCGCAAATGAATAAATAAAATCTTTTTAAAAAGGACTTTTTAAAGATTATTTTAAAGGTTTATTTATTTGGGAGGGGGAAGTAACAGAGGGAGAGAGAGAGTCCCAAACAGACTCCCTTTTGAGTGAGGAGTCCCACATGGGGCTCCATCTCAGGACCCTAGATCTGACCTGAGCCAAAATCAAGAATCAGATGCTTAACCAACTGAGCCACCCAGGTGTCCCTTCAAGATTATTTTTTAGAGCCACCTTAGGTTTATAATAAAATGGAGAGGAAGAAAAGATTTTTTACTTCCAATGTTTGTGAAAGGGAAATGGAAGCACAGGCTGGTGTCTTAAAGAATAAGATCTTCAGGCCAAAATATATCAACAACTGCTCTCTTTCCCCCAACAGAATTAGCACTGTTTGAATCATAAAGGGATACATATTATGAGTGCCAACTGACCAATTGATAGCATGCACCATTCCGCTACTGAACAAATACAGATCAAAAAAGAGCATCTGGGTTTTGGCAAGTGGGGGGGGATACATAGCAAATGCAGTGGGGAATTACTCAGGGAACCACAGAGAAATGAAACTGCATTGCCTTCTGTTAAAGAAGCCACATACAAGGTCATGTTATGCAAAATAAGTATTGGCATGCAACCATCCCTTCTTCCTGATACAAGCTTCAGTTCTATTCAATTCCTGAAATACCGAGCACCTACTCTGAGAGCCTACAATGTATTTTAACACGTCAGTTGGCAGTTGTGGAAAGCAGCACACAAGAATGGTGACAAGTAGTGTCAGGCAGGAAAGGCCTTGAAACCCAAGCTACATCACTTACTAGTTTCTGCTTGTTTTTGCCTTGGGAAGTTTGATAGTTTTTTCTGTCTGGAAACAGACACGGAGGAGAGTGAGGCTCATAGCCAGACAGACAGATGGACATTCATTGGGACACAATGATAAAGAGGTAACAATAATAAAGCCTATTAGTTGCAAGATGTTTGGCAATTGGCTAAGTACATTTTACTCACTATTTTTCATTCTGTTAGAATACCGAGGCTAAAGAAATCTGACTTTCCTTCCTTGTTTCCACATCATGCGTGATTAAAGATGATCCAACCATACAGAAGTTATTATAAAATCTAAAAGGGAGTCTTTGGTTCATTAGCAATGAAGTGAGGACTTGTATAGAAACAGTGGCAGACACATAGCATGACTTCAAACCATTCGGCTGTACTTGACTCTGAGCATAATTGTAGGAAGCAATAACATTTTAGCAAGAATTAAAGGTGAAGAAGCAATAAAGCCTTTAACAATATGTGGGGGTAAATGAGAAATTAGCCTATACACAGTTTACTGTGAATAAACTGTGGAGGTTTATCTTAGAAGGCAAAAAGACTTACCCAGGATCTAGTGGGATGACCAGGTCCTCCTAGAATTTTCTTTTGAGAAAAATAGATCTTTTTATTTTACCTATCAATTTAAAAAATAAAATAAATACAATTATAAAAGAAGCTTTTTAAGAGTCATTTTAGGTTTTAAAATTCTAAAGTGCTTTATTACAGTCTTGCATCTTTTCTAATAGGTACACATACCTCAGATTTGCTTGAGGTATAACTGGCATGCAATCAACTGCACATATTGAAAGTGGATAATTTAAATTTTTTGTATAATTTTGTACAAAAATAAGAACAATTTAAAAAGTTTTGACATATGTGTACAACTGTGAAGTCATTACCACAAACAAGACCATGAACGGGTTCCTCACTTCCAAAAGCTTCCTGTCATTCTTTATAGTCTATCCACTCTGCCCTCCATTTTCATCCCCAGACAACTGCTAACTTACTTTCTGTCAGTATAGGTTAATCTTCATTTTTAAAAATTTTATATAAATGACGTCATACAGTATGGATTCTATGTCTAACTTCTTTAACTCAGCAGGATTATTCTGATTCACCGATGTCATTGAGTATGTCAGTAGTTCATTGCTTTTTTATTACTGAGTAGCTTTCTATTATATGGATAAACCACAATTTGTTTATTTATTCATCTGTAGATGACATTAACTATTTCCAGCTTGGGACCATCTTTAATGGGGCTGCTGTGAACATTTGTGTATAATTCCTTGTGTGGATAAATCTTTCTTTTCTCATAGGTAAATAATATGAGGGGAATGACTGGATCCTATAGAAGGTAGATGTTTATCTTTTTAAGAAACTGATGAAATTTTCCAACAAGTTATAACCATTTTGTACTCCCACCAGCAGTGAATGAGAGTGCCCATTCTTTTATACGTTTGCCAGTGCATGGCATGATTAATCTTTTCATTTTAGCCATTATAACAGGTACCTGATTGTGGTTTTAATTTGTGTTTCCCTAATGACTAAAGATGCTGAGTATCTTTCCATATATTTATTTGCCATCCCTTTGTCTTCTTTAGTGAAATGCCTAGCCAGTTATTTTGATCATTTTTTAAAAATTTGGCTCCATAGGGGTGCCTGGGTGGCTCAGTGGGTTCTGCCTTCAGCTCAGGTCGTGATCTCAGGGTCCTGAGATCGAGCCCTGCATCAGGCTCTCTGCTCAGCAGGGAGCCTGCTTCCTCCTCTCTCTCTGTCTGCCTCTCTGCCTACTTGTGATCTCTGTCAAATAAATAAATAAATAAATAATCTTTACAAAAAATAAATAAAGTTGATTCCATGTCTAACATAGGGCTTGAACCTACAATGTTGAGATCAAGAGTCACATGCTCAAAAAAAAAAAAAAAAAAAGAGTCACATGCTCTACGACTGAGCTAGCCAGGCATTGTGATCATTTTTAAATTTTTTTTTCTATTACTGAGTTTTGAGATTTTTTTATATACTGGATATGATACTGAGTTTTGAGATTTTTTTATATACTGGATATGAGTTCCTTATAGATGTTTTCCAAATATTTTCTGAGTTTGCCTTTGTAGTCTCTTAACAGCATCTTTTGAAGAGCTAAGTTTTAATTTTGATGAAATCTGATTATCATTTTTTTCTTTTATGTTTGGAGTGTCTAGTGTGGAATCTAAGAAATCTTTGCCTGACCCAAGGTCATGATAACTTCACCTATGTTTTCTTCAGAAAATTTTATCATTTCAGGTTTGACATTTACTCTGATTCCCTTTGATCTAATTTTTGTCTATGGTGTAATGTATAGCTCAAAGATCGTTCTCGGGGAGAGGCCATGTGGATGTCCAATGATCCCAGTTCCATTTGTTGAGAAGAGTATTCTTTCTCCACTGAGTTGCTTTGCACCTTTGTCAGGTATCAGTTGTCCATATAGGTGCAATGTATTTCTGGATTCTCTATTCAGGTCTCTTTATCTATCCTATTTTTATGTTGATACCACAGTGTGTTGATTACCAACACTTTATAAACAATCTTGAAGTATTATCCAAATCTGCTCTTCCTTTTCAAATTTGTTTTGTCTATTCTTGTTCTTTGTACTTGTGTATAAATTTTAGAATCAGAGTGTCAATCCTTACAAAATAGGCTTCTAGAATTTAGTTTGGGTTTGTTTGTAATGTGTAGGCCAATTTCGAGAGAATTAGAATCTTAATATTGGATTTTCTAACCCATGGATAAGGTATATCTCTACATTTATTTAGATATCCTTTAATTTTGTTAAATTCTCTCAGGAACATTGGTAGTTTTCCGTATACAAGTTATACAGATCTTTTGTCAGATTTACCACTAAGTTAATAATTTTTATATTATTGTGAACAGTATTCTATAAAATTTCAATTTCTTATTGTTCATTGATTGTGCATAAAAGTAAAGATGGCTTTGTATATTGAATTCATATTCTACAACTGTGCAAATTTCAGTTCTTGTTTTAGTGGTGAGAGTGGACATCAAGTATAGTTTTTCTGAGGAATGCGAGGTTGGTTAACTTTGAAAATCAGTCCGTGTAAGTAACATTTCAACAAACTAAAAAAAATGTATATTATCTCAAAAGATGAAGAAAAAACATTTGACAAAGTCCAATATCTATTCCTGAAAAAAAATCTCTTAATAATCTAGAAATAGAAGGGAACATCTTCAGTTTGATAAAGAACAACTATGAAAAACAGAGAGATAATATTGCAGTTAATTATGAAAAATTGAATACATTCTCCCTAAAATCAGAAATAAAATAAAGACGCTACCACCTTCCTACCTGAAGCTACTACTACCTTTCACGTGGATGGCTTCAAAGTTTTTAATAGTTTTATACTTTTGACTAACAGTTACTTTATCATTATTATTTACCTCGATCACTGGATTTGCCATAAGGGAAGGAAGGAAGGAAGAGAGGGAGGGTGAAAGGGAAGAAAGGAGGAAAGGAAGGAAGGAAGGGACTCTCCCAATGATAGGTATAAACATTCATTTACTGTGACTACCAGAACATTTTGTCCATCTTTTTCAGGATAAAATCAAGCCTTCCAATCACTTCCTGGCTCAAAAGTTCCTTGGTAATCTCTTTAAGGTTTTAGGCATAGAATATAGAATAGCAACATGAACATATTATAAAACATCTCAGTAAGAATCATTCTGGCAATATATACTTAATGTGATGGACTAGGAAATACGAGGTTTAAAAAATATATTGGAATGATGTAACTATAGATAATTTACAAGTACTGTGTTCAAGTGCTTGTGTATTTACCCTAAAGATACAAACATAATGATCCAAAGGGGCACGTGCACCTGAATATTTATAGCAGCAATGTTCACAATAGCCAAACTATGGAAAGAACCTAGATGTCCATCAACAGATGAATGGATCAAGAAGATGTGGTATATATACACAATGGAATACTATGCAGCCATCAAAAGAAATGAAATCTTGCCATTTGCAACAACATGGATGGAACTAGAGCGTATCATGCTTAGCGAAATAAGTCAAGCAGAGAAAGACAACTATCATATGATCTCCCTGATATGAGGAAGTGGTGATGCAACATGGGGGCTTAAGTGTGTACGAGAAGAATCAATGAAACAAGATGGGATTGGGAGGGAGACAAACCATAAGTGACTCTTAATCTCACAAAACAAACTGAGGGTTGCTGGAGGGAGGGGTTTGGGAGAAGGGGGTGAGGTTATGGACATTGGGGAGGGTATGTGCTTTGGTGAGTCCTGTGAAGTGTGTAAACCTGGTGATTCACTGACCTGTACCCCTGGGGATAAAAATATATGTTTATAAAAAATAAAAAATTAAATAAAAAAAATGAAAATAAACCTGGACAGAGATTCATTTTTTTAAGTTTTTATTTAAATTCCAGTTAGTTAAAATACATTGTAATATTAGTTTTAGGTGTACAATTTAGTGATTCAGCACTCCCATACAATACCCAGGGCTCATCACAAGTACACTCCTTAATTCACATCATCTGTTTCACCCACCTCCCTGCCCACCTCCCCTCCAGTGACCATTAGTTTGTTCTCTATAGTTAAGAGTCTGTTTCTTGGTGTGCCTCCCTTTTTCCCTCTGTTCCTTTGTTTTGTTTATTAAATTCTACATAGGAGTGAAATCACATGGTATTTGTCTTTCTTAGACTGACTTATTTTTTTCAGCATAATACTCTTTACCTCCACTCATATCATTGCAAATGGTAAGCTTTCATTCTTTTTATGGCTCAGTAATATTCCATTGTGTGTGTGTGTTTGTGTGTGTGTGTACTCACACATACACACATCACATTGTCTTTATCCGTTTATCAGTCGATGGGTATTTGAGCTATTTCCATAATTTGGCTATTATAGATAATGCTGCTATAAACATTGGGGTGCAATGTTTATTAATGTTAATACTTTTTAATTAATGTTAACACTTTGAATTAGTATTTTTGTATTCTTTGGGTAAATATCTAGTAGGTCAATTGCTGGATCATAGGGTATTTCTATTTTTAACTTTTGAGAACCTTCATCTTGTTTTCCATAGTGGCTGCAGTGGTGTACATTGCTACCAGTGGTGCAAGAGGATTTCTCTTTCTCCACATCCTCACGGACACCTATTGTTTCTTGCATTATTGATCTAAAGAGATGAACTTTAATATAAGATTATTTCTTATCCTTTCATATATATTTAACTTCATCCATTTATTTCCTAAAATCACCATATAAACTCATCAGCACTCTGGGGTGCACTCTGGGGTGCTTGTGCATTCTTTAAGGCATTTCTTATTTGCAATTGTTTACAAATTGCTATCTTTGAAAGGAAACTGGACTAATTTTCTTAGTTCTAGCATAGCAATTCACATGCTGAAAGGAAAAGATGCTGTGAAAACTCCCTTTAAGTTGATAAAATTATGCTTTCTTCTTTTTAAATTGATATGCATATTTCTAAGATTCTTTACCTCCACAGACAAAGAATAAAGGCAGCTTTTTTGTTCCTTCATTCATTACTCAACCAAGCATTTAAAAACACACGTTGAGTGTCTCCTGTGTTATAACCATAAGACCTAAGTCTTTCTCTTGTAAACTTAGAATCCAGGAAAGTTCAGGCTTGCACACAGCATTGCAATGACTATGACAGAATTATGGATGAGTTACTCGGGAAAGTCAGGAAAACAAGTAGACTTAACAGAGGCTGGGTAAGTAGGAAACCCATCAGAGGTAGCATTGGAGCTAGTGCAACAATGTATGTGTTCGCCAGAGGGAAATAGGAATAAAGAGTCGTTCTGGCTGACACAGCATATGAAAATATGGATAAAAAAGGCCAGTCAGTGGTACTGTCAATCTTATTGACATTAGAGAATGAATATCCTGAAAGACTTGAAACATGTCAGTTAATCTCCTAATAGTTATTTAACGTCCACTAATGGAAAGCTCTGGGCTAAGTGCTAGGTGCGGGAAGAGGGAATTAAACTGCCCACCAGTTTATATTCTAAATGAGAAAAGAAGACCTAAGCACATAACATGTAAGTAATGATACAAGGCTTTAATAAATGCTAAAAATTTTAGGAAAATGGGAAATTTACTGCTCAAAGCAGCTGATTCTCATTGTCTTCATAACTTATTCTTACTAGTAAAAATGTGTGAGGGGTCATGCTTCTATTGTATATTTACTCACTTAGAAATAATGCACTTGGGGTGCTTGAGTGGCTCAGTCAGTAAAGTGTCTGACTCTTGGTTTTCAGCTCAGGTCATGATCCTGGATTCTGGAATAGAGCCCCCTGTCAAGTTCCACACTCAGCACAGAGTCTGCTTGAGATTCTCTCTCTATTTCCTTCTCCCTGCTCCCCAGCTCTCCTTCTCTCTCTCTTTCAAATAGATAAACAAATCTTTAAAAAAAGAAACCACACACTTATACTATTGCCCCAATCTAATGAAATTAATAAAGTTTAATTTATCTTTTTAGATAAAATCAAATAGAAATAGAAATCCTATTTTTTTTCCTTCTCTAGTGGCTCTCCTTGTGCAAATCTTAGGATGCACACACCTACTTGGAAGACAACTAACTTTGAGAATTTAAACAGTTTCACAGAAAGAATATTTTTCTTTTTCACAGCATGGCAAAGATTTGGCCCAGAAGTGAGTGGCATTTTTAAGAAAGAGTGAACATGGGAACGGGCTGCACTCTAGAAACTGCAGAAAGAAAGAACTTACTAGATCTTTGATTAAAGGAGGCCATTATAATCAAGCTTAGTAAATCTATAACAGGGTTTCTCACATACAGTCCATGGACCCCTTGCATCAAAATGACTTGGGGCCATTTATGACATATACCAAAACTTGTGTCCCACCCAAGACTCAGTGAATGAGAATATCTGGAAATAGGAATAGGGAATATGTAATAAGCTGATTTCTTTCACCACTAACATTTTAAAACAACCTAAACAATGGAGACTTCAAATGGTCTGAATTACATTATGTAGTTTATGTAGTTAGGTAATCTTAAAGAGTTGCAGAGATTATAGACATGTAAAAAGAGTCTGTCAGAGAATCCATAGGTCAAAATCAATATCAAATCTGTGAAAAAGACTTCCTGTCATTATTTAGTTTTGCCAAGTAACGGCAAACTTGCTGTTCTGATCTTCATTCAAATAAGAAATACTTTCTCAGAGTTGAGAGCCCATTTGCAATTAGGGTTATACTTTCTTTTTTTCCCAGCAGACAAAATGCTCTATTATGCAGGGAGGTGGTTTTAAGTCTTTGGAGCTACTTGCTTTCCACATTGTTGAGTATAGACAAATAGTGTTGTCTGATTGAACACTTCCCTATAATGATTGTTAGTAAGACTTAATCGTTGGTTTATTGTTATTGTCATATTTGAGAAGTCCTGGTACAATTAGCTCACTCTCCTCTAAGGTTAATCACCTATGAGGTAACTGAATTAGAACCAAAATTTCTGGTTGGCTTGTTCAGTCAGTATATTTTGTTTCACATGGGAACTTCCACTCAATAGTACAAACTGATCTTTTACCTTGAATTGAAAGGAAACCAAATATTGGTTTATGGTGCTCTTCATGACATAATTCCAATTTGTACTCAAATGTGCCTTGATTGAATTGGAAAGTAGAGCTTGTTTGTGTCTCAATAATCCCATATTTAGATACAGATTTTGGGGGGTTTAAAAAAACCATGAGAAGTTATCACATCTCTATTACCCCCAACTGAAAGCAATAATTTTCCAAAGTCCCATAGCATTTTATCTACACTTGGCTTATGACACATGTCACTTCCTCACTTGTATGTCTCTGTATCTATCTCAGTGACATATGCTTTAAAGAAAATGTGATTGGGTGTTTATTCATCTTTGCAAATGCCACCATAGCTAACAGTAACTTAAAAATAAAACTCAGAAGTATTTATTTAATATGAAATGAGTTCTCAACACTTAACCAAGGGTCAGAGAAAAGTTTATACTTACAAACGTAATGTCTAATTTTAGGTCCATTTTGGATGCTTCAAGCTCTTACTATAAGCCTGCATCTCTATACTAGGCAAGGCAGGGACTTGAGTCCACTACCCTTCATTCGCGAACACCCATTTATGTCTTACTTACTAATGACAGTAATTAATATTTACTATGTTCATTCTTACTTACCAATGAAATAATTAATATTTAGTAGTTCATTATATTATAGAGTTGAAGAAACTGATACTTACAGAGATTAAACAATTTGCTCAGGACCACAGAGCATTAAGTAGGCACAGCCAGTCTTTCAAATCAGGTCTGTTTGACACCAGAGACTAGTACCATGACCATATTTTACCTGACCTCTGTTGTTGATTCTTATCCATTTCTCCATACTGGTCTCTGCTACTTCTTGAATTTATACAGGAAAAGCAAAATGTGTTTACTGGGTATTTATAATATTTAATACTGAATCATGATGCTCAGTGAGAAAATATTATTTATCAATTAACCCGTGCATTACATTGGTTTGTTCATAAAAAGTTAAGGACATTGGCTACATTAGACAAACATGTATAGTATGGCTGTATTACTTGTACCCCAAAGTCAGAGTAACCAAGCATTTCCTGGGAAGCTATATTTACAGGTTTCAACATTCTCTGAAGTAATTATAGATACTTTTTGCAGAGGCATCAATCATATACTAGTCATCATACTATCTATTTTCAGAGATAATAAAACTCCAAAGAGATAGTGGCTAAACTGCCCACTTTAAATAAGGGAAAGCAGACTCAAGTTGAGGGTGGGGTGGTGAGGAAGGTATCTTGCTGCATGAGGCACAAATGGGAAGCAACTCTCAAATCTTTCCCCTTTCAAAGATTTCCTCCCTCCATTAAACTGCTTTTCCCTCTAGATGCCTTTCTGGCTTGTTTCACCCCAAAGTCCTTCCTTCAAAGGGTAGAAAGGAATGCCATACCAGAACATTTGTTGTGCATGAAGCATCATAACTCTCCTGTACTCATTTCTTAATTTTCTAATTTGGAGAAGCTCTCTAAATCTTTAGTTTGTACTTCTTTTTCTTTGACCAAGACTGATATTTTCTCAATTAGCTGGGCATCCAACATCTGATTAATCTTGTAGTCTTGTTCTAGTCTTTTTTTTAATTTTCCTTTCTGGCACTTATTCCCCATATATTTATAATTCTGAGCTCCCCCCATGAATGTGCAGATCCTTTCCATTCCCTTTTGCTATTTTTAAAAATTATGTTTCTTCTGAGTCTTCCTTTATTGCATTTCCTTATTCCACACACATTGGCATTCCTCAGGACCAGTACCAATGAAAACATACAGTATGAGGAGAACGGACAGCCTGCTTCCCATCACCTGGCCTATAGACAAGTCCACATAGTTGCTTAATTAAAATCCATTCTAGGTCTAAAGGAACACTGGCCACATTAAACACTAATAGTCCAAACCTCTGCCAGCTATACATCTATAGAGAGGTTATTTTTCCAAAAGGATTCAAATTGTGTTTAAGATGCTCCTCACAGGGAAGAATTTTACTGAATTCTCTCTTCTGTGATTGTGACCAAGAAGAAATAGAAAAAAAGAAGCTTGCTATTTTAATTCTGGTGGAGGCTATATTTGGAGAGGAGGCTTGTGTTCTATTGGTGGCTAATTTTGGAGAAGATTACAGTGGAAATTAAGGATAACTAAGATGGAGGGCATTGAGCACATAAAATTGAAAATGTTACTTTTACCTATGACAAGCCAAACCAGGAAACACGAACACCAGTTGTATAACATTTCTTCAGTGTCCTTTTGGAGATGCTATAGATTCTGTGTTAGAGATAGAAAGCATTCACCAGTTTAAACCTTCCCTTTCCTCATTCAAAAGACTGCAGACTACTTTTTAAACAGCATACTTGCATTGGAGAAAATGAAATATTCTAAGATGACAAATGAATAGTAATTTACCACCTGAAGAAACAGCATGAAAAATGCTACCAAGCATTTTTAAGGCTAGGTAGATATCCAATGGCCATGAACATTTATTTTTGACATGCCCAGATCACATGTACAATTCCTGGTCTGGAATGGAAAATATAAAATGAATGCCACACCATCACGCTCCTTCCAGATGAATGCTAACACTATATGAACAGTCTTTTACTTCAGGAGAGATTTAACACTGAGGTAAAATACATTTTGCTTCTAAGAGCTGAAGGAAAATGTGGTCTATTAAAGATGTTAGTGATGGAGAATTAGGATGACAATTAGGATTAGAATTAGAATACACCACATAGATAGAATGTTGACTGTAGGAGTTGATAGAATATGCAGCAAATAGACTTTTCTTAATGAAAAATAACACTTAAAAATCAAAAGTAATATCTTTTCATTGTAGAAAACTAGAAAATTTAGATAAGCAAAAAGAAAGAGAGAAAAGAAAAAAACCTGTGATTTTTCCAATATGCAAAGAAAATTATATGATAATTTTTCCAATGCATTAATCTGTATTTTTCCTAAAAAAAATATTGAACATACTATTGTATACTGTTTATTTCACTTGAATATATATATTTATATATACAATTTATATTTATATATAAATATATATTTGTATCTATTTATTATATATATACATATAATAAACAGGCTTTTATCATTAAATATACGTATTCTTTTATTTGTTCATTTCAGTGGCTGTATCAAACTTAACAAAATTCTAAATCTAATTTCCTCTTATAGATTATTTTGTTTCCTGTTTTTTTTTTTTTTAAATTAACCGTGCTGTGATAAATAATTATATAATTTAATCTTTTTACTAAAAAATTTTTTCTTCAGGGGCACATGGGTGGTTTAGTTGGTTAAGTGTCTGACTTCAGCTCCAGTCATGATCTAGGGGTCCTGGAGTTGCACCCTAGAGTAGGGGTCCATGTTTAGTGGAGTGTTTGCTTCTCCTTCTCCCTCTGCCTTTGTCCCTTCCTCCACTCCTGCTCTCTCCTCTCTCTCTCTCTCAAGTAAGTAAATAAAATATTTAAAAAAACATTTTTTCTTAGTGGAATTGTTCAGAGCAAATATGCAAAATTCCAAAATCTAAGGGCTTCTTTATATAAAATGAAGTTATTATTTATTATTTTGAAATGGATAATTCTATAAACATTTACAATCTCCTCTCAAAAAAGTTGAAAAGTTGTTTAAATTAATTTAAAGGTCAAACTGTTTGCAATAAAAAAATGTATTTTATTTTATTATTATGTTACATAAGTCACCATACAGTACATAATTAGTTTTTGTTGTAGAGTTCCATGATTCATTGTTTGTTTATAACACCCAGTGCTCCAGGAAATCCATGCCCTCCTTAATACCCATCATCAGACTCACCCATTCACCCATTCACCCATTCACTCACCCCCACCTTCAAAAACCTTCAGTTTGTTTCCCGAAGTCCATAATCTTTCATGGTTTGTCTCCCGCTCCTATTCTCCACCCCATTCACTCTCTCCTTCTTTCTCTTATTGTCCTCCATGTTATTCCTTATGTTCCACAAATAAGTAAAACCATATGATAATTGACTTTCTCTGCTTGACTTATTTCATTCAACATAATCTCCTCCAGTCCCATCGAAGTTGATGCAAAAGTTAGGTATTCATCCTTTCTGATAGCTGAGTAATATTCCATTGTATATATGGACCACATCTTCTTTATTCATTCATCTGTTGAAGGGTGTCTTGGTTTTTCCACAGTTTGGTGACTATGGTCATTGCTTCTATGAACATTGGGGTACGTATGGCCCTTCTTTTCACTACGTCTGTATCTTTGGGGTAAATACCCAGTAGTGCAATTGCTGGTCATAGGGTAGCTCTATTTCTAATTTTTTGAGGAAACTCAACACTGTTTTCCAAAGTGGCTGCACCAACTTGCATTCCCACCAACAATGTGAAAGGGTTTCTCTTTCTCCATAACTTCTCCAACACTTGTTTCTTGCCTTGTCAATTTTTGCCATTCTACCTAGAGTAAGGTGTTATCTCAATGTGGTTTTGATTTGAATTCCCTGATTTTGATTTGAATTCCCTGTTAGTGTGGATGAACATTCTTTCATGTGTCTTTTAGCCATTTGTATGTAGTATTCAGAAAAGTGTCTGTTCATGTCTTCTGGCCATTTTTTGACTTGATTATTTGGTTTTTGGGTGTTGGGTTTGAGAAGTTTTTATAGATCTTGGATATCAGTCCTTTGTCTGTAGTGTCATTTACAAATATCTTCGCCCATTCTGTGGGTTGCCTCTTCACTTTGTTGACTGTTCCCTATGCTGTGCAGAAGCTTTTTACCTTAATGAAGTCTCAAAAGTTCATTTAAAGGTAGTTTTTAATTCATGGATAAGTGTGCTCCAAAAGGCAATTTGTAATTCAATTATTCTTTCCTTTGGACAAGATTTTAGGTTTTAAGTTTTGTGTTTTAGGTTTTCACATGTTGGTGTTATAGGTTTGCACATGTTGGTGCAGTCTCTAGGCTATTCATAATTTATTATTCATTCTACAGGGTTGTTTTTTGAGATTTCTACTTACAGAGGTATGGTTAAAATCCTATCTCTGCTGGGAAAATGGTAATAAGAGCTTCTAGAAAGATGAAAAGGAGTATACCAGAGGAGAAGGCAGCATGAGTGTACTGTAGATGAGTCCTTCTACCGCTCCATGCTCCAACCTCTAGTCAAGTACTTCCTTTGTGCACTGGATCTTGTCTTCTTTTGTTCTCTCAAAGTCACCACTTTGCAACTCTTCCCTCTCATTACCCTATCAATTACTGCTTTTTTATTGGGTCAGTTGTGTTATTTTCATCAGTATAGAAACATGTTTTTATATTTCCTATCTTAAACATGCACACACATGCACACACGGAGATCACAAGTAGGCAGAGAAGCAGGCAGAGAGAGAGGAGGAAACAGGCTTCCTACTGAGCACAGAGCCTGACATGGGGCTCTATCCCAGGACCCTGAGATCATGACCTGAGCCAAAGGCAGAGGCTTTAACCCACTGAGCCAGCCAGCACCTTCTACCTCCTCTTTTAAAACCCGGCTCAGGCATCTCCTCAACCCCCAAATCTCACACCCTCTGAATCTGAGATAATTTTCCTCTGTCTTCTTCTGCCATCACAGTTCCTACCACCTGGTATTATAATGACCTGCTTACTAGACACTTCTCTCATTAAACTGTAAGGGCCTCCTGAACAAATACAAAGTCTTATAAAGTTTAATTCCCCAGTGCCTATAGTAGTGTCTGGGAAATTATAAATAACCAATAAATATTGCTGAATGAATTGAGTCTTGAAAAATGATCAGTAGTCCACAGTGAACCACGAGAAGAGTATTTTAGCCAGAAAGAACAGAATGTGCAAGAACACAAAGGCCAGAAAGAACATAACAGATACATTCAGTACAAGTCATTCAGTGTAGTAGGAACACAGGATAGGTGTGGGGGGTGCAGAGAACCAAAGTCAAATTTATTCTATCCTGTTCATTAAGATTCTAATACCCTATGATAATAAAGAGAATTTGACTTTATCTTATTCTTAACAAAGATTCACAAAAGTATAAGCTGGCTAGTAACTTGATCAGATTTTCATTTTAATTATGTTAACTTTTATTTAACTCCCTATGCCTATTTCATATAGAAGAACATAACATAAAATTTACTTGAGTTATTAGGGTACATAACTACAAAGTAGTAAATCATTCAAAACCAGATCACTCTTGAGTACAGAAGACCCTCTAATCTCAAATTCAATACAGAAAGACCACTTTAGCAATAACAAGGTACATTGGAGTGATGCACCTGTTAGATGGTTATTGCCATAGGCTGGGTGAGACATAATGATGCATGAACTAAACTAAGATTTCTGAGGACAGAGACCACATCTTATTCACCATTGTCTGACATGATGTTTCTGACATATTTCTGTTTTTAATATATATTTTCTGAACTAAAAAGTGATAGAGAAGAGGACAGAATAAACTTGCTTAAGTAGATTTCACAGATGGGAGGTAAAGTGTGAGGGTTAGTGGAAAGAAGGAGTTGAAGGCGGCCATGGAGTGAATAACTTCACTCAGTTAATGATATCATTAGCTGAGAAGTGACTCCCCAGAGGAAGAGCAAGTTTGGTGGTGTTGAGGAGGATAGTTCCATTTTGAATTTTACGTATTTATGTAGTGCTCGAATAGAGATGTCTAACTGGTAGCTGCAAACGCAGATATGGAGCTCAGAAGGGAGGTCTGAAAATAGCCATCAGCATATTGGCAGGCATCCATATAGATTACGGTAGAAAATGAACATGTGTGGATAGAATTTTATGGGCAAAATGTGCAACAAGAAAAGGCTGCCAAGGATCAAATTTGAAACAAAGCAACATTTTAGGGATGGGCAGAGGGTGCGGAACCTGTGAAGGGCACTGGGAAGGAGTAAGAAAACAGAAAAAACAATGCCACCAAGGCCAAAGGGAGACGGTGAAGGAGGGAGTAGTTCTCTGTGTCATATTCTACAGGAGTCTTTCCCTAAGTTTATTAGTCAAGAAAGGTAACAGAAAACATGGCAGGTATTTTAAGCAAGAAGGTATGGAATTCACTGAATTAGCCACTTACAAAATCATGGGAAGGGCTGAAGCAGTAGATTTTGGCTGTGCTTCCCAATCAGTACAGAACTGGCTCATTTTTCTTCATTCCGGGACCCAGACTGGAGTGGCTCTGGTTTGTCATGGCAAGGGGAAGGGAAAGACATAGGAAACACTGTTTCCTAAAACTGTCCAGTAGTGACATATGTCACCTCCACTAATATGTTTTATTAGACCAAACAAGTAAAATGGTGACATTTACCTTCAGGAAGCAGAAGGATACTCTTCTACCATGCACTTAGGAGGAGGGGATCTGTAGTGGTGAGCAAACCTAATGACTCCCACAGGCAAGTTACTTTATTTTTTATACCTCCTGTATTCATCCTTAATAATTCTGCTGTGCTTATCTCTTAGGGTTGTTAGAGGGTTAAATGAAGCAATGTTCTCAAGAGTCTATAAACTGACTGATCTATAGTAAACCCCAAATAAATTTTAGGTATTATTTTGTTTCTCTATTTTTTTTTCCTTCATTCTTTCCCCTCTGTGGTCCCTCCCTTTTAGCCCTGGACTTGGTCTGTCCAGTCTACATAGTGTTCTGGTCTGCCAGTGCACTCATTCTCCAAATGCTAACAGCCTTCCCTCCATCCCCAACCTCAAAAAACCACTGCTAGGGGAAAAAAAAGAAGAAAAGAAAATTCCTCTTCTTCCTTGTCAAAATAAATCAGATGCCTCTCTTAAAAGATGAAAATTCAAGGAGATTATAAAATCATCCCTTGGAAACTGTCCTATACCACCTATCTCCCCTAATCAGGTGCAAGAAGACTGGTATAATAAGCACTGAGACATAATTTGGGACCACTGGATTCCTTAGGTCTGTGATCAGCTACTAAGGGGATTTTCACTTTCAATCAACCTTGAATGGCTGAGAATTGCATGTTTTCTGAGGCAGCATCTCAGACAAAGAAGAATGGGTGAGGACAACCTTTCTCTCACTATGAATTCTCTCTTTTTCTCTAAACCAGGGAGTTGTATGCCTTCACAAACCTATTTCTGTCTCTCCCTGAGAGCAATAGCATCCATCACAGCTGTAGCCTGGATGGGACTGTATCCTGAGTAGAGCTGCCTTGGATCCTCAGACTAAGAGAAATGCAGAGGAATTTACAAAGCCACACACAGTCAAGGCAAGCCATTCCCCTGAGGCTGAGATCCTCGTTGTCTCTCTCTTCACACGCACACCTTTGCTGAATCTCCAGCTTCATGGCAGTCTGAGGCACCTGGCGTTGTCCCGTGATGCCCAAAGGTTTTCCTCCTTCCCCTTTTGGATTTTCTTGGGATCAAGATATCCTCCTGGGAATTTCTGACACTGATGAAAAGCATCCAGCAACCGAACATCCCTTCTTGGTTCTTACTTTGCATTCTTTAAGAAGGAGGGATGGTGATATTTTTCTTCACGCTGTCATCTCCATCAAAAATACATTATCTGGGGGCACCTGGGTGGCTCAGTGGATAAAAGCCACTGCCTTTGCCTCAGGTCATGATCCCAGGGTCCTGGGATCACCCTGCATTGGGCTCTCTGCTCAGCAGGGAACCTGCTTCGCCCTCTCTCTCTGCCTGCCTCTCTGCTTACTTGTGATCTCTGTCTGTCAAATAAATAAATAAAATCTTAAAATTTTTTTTAAAAAATACATTATCTGGCAGTTCTCTCCACATTGAGACATTGGTTGTAGTATAACTGTATTTGTATCATTGCTGGAGTAAAATGAAGTTCTGTAATGATTTTAAAAAATACATTATCTGGGGTGTCTGAATTTTCCTCCCGATTTCCTCTAGAGTGCTTAGGAATGAAAAAGCAATTAGTCATAAGGTTGTCACCTTCCAACCCTGCCTACTCTCTTCCTACAAGCCTACACACTCTACCAGTTTATCTCATGCAAGATATCTGGCTTTAGCAAGTACTCTAATAAAATCAATATCCTAAAGTCCACTGGTTGACTAACCAATGAATTAAGCAACTTCTATATTCAAGCATGCCCTAGATGCTAAGGATATGGAATAGACATGATTTATGCAGTACTTTGTTTGTTGTCAAGAAATTAATTTTTATTGTAAAATAATTCAGATAGTCAAAAAATATAGCAATTAATATGATACTAAGCAGATATAAGCAACAGCATTTTGCCAAATTTTCTAAAGACTTAAATTGATGAAAAAGAAAATGTTACCAAGAGAATTGAAGAGCTTTCTGCCAACAGTTTAATTTTCCTTTCTCCCTCTCTCCTCCACTTTTTCCCCAAGGTAACTACTAGACTGCTTACCGGATGGTCATGATTACAAAATGCATGATTTTGATTTTTTAAAAATATTTCAAAATGGTATCACACTTCATAAGCCCTCTAGGACATTACATCTTCCATTCAAACTGGTCTGATTTGACAAACATAGACTAAGTTCAGTACATTCTGCTAATTTACTGTTATTCTGTTATTTGAGTTTACCATAATCCATTTTTTCTATTTTTGATGAATATTTACACAATTAAAACTTTGCTATTAAGAATAGTGCTGGGGCGGGGTGCCTGGATGGCTCAGTGGGTTAATGCCTCTGCCTTCGGTTCAGGTCATGATCTCAGTGTCCTGGGATCCAGCCCACATCAGGCTCTCTGCTCAGCAGGGAACCTGCCTCCCACCCACCCCGCCCTGCCTGCCTCTCTGCCTACTTGTGATCTCAGTCAAATAAATAAATAAAATCTTAAAAAAAAAAAAAATAGTGTTGCAATGAGCGTTCTTGTATATGCCTCCTTGCTCATATATGTGAGAATTTCTCCAGGGCAGTGTTTTTCAACCTTGTTTTGACAAGAACACACAGTATGACTACCTTTATGTCATCATCCACAAGCCCAAGTGCAAACACACATAAACATATGCCTGCATCTAACTGAAATAAAATTGCGGTACAATCTGACGTATTTCTTTTCTAGTCTATCCTACCCCATCCCACCCCTTCCCATCCCATTCTATTTTATGCTATTCCTTTCTAAATTCTGAGGGTGATATACTGAATTGACTCTATGACCTAGCAATGAGTCAGGACCAAAGGTTTAAAAAGCACTGGCTTGGCTACAAAGACAGAGCCGACAGTAAGCTCGCAGCTCGGTGTTACCTTGAACCGGTTGCAGGCTCGGTGAGCTCGGAGCGCGGCCGGAGGTCAGGCAGACGGGAGTGACTGGGCACTGTTCTCTGAGGCTGCACTGAGGAGTGGGGCCCTGGGCTCTCGGCTCCTCCAGGCCGGAGACCAGGAGGCCGCCATTTGTATTCCCGTCCTCCGGAACTCTACAAAAGCTCCTAAAAGCAAACCCGAGCGGATTACTCACCCCGGCCCGGGTAAGGGCGGTGCAATTCCGCCTGGGGCAAAGACACTTGAGAATCACTACAACAGGCCCCTCCCCCAGAAGATCAACAAGAAATCCAGCCCATACCAAGTTCACCTACCAAGCAGTGCAGTTTCAATACCAAGGAGAGCAGCAAAATTCCAGAGGAGGAGAAAGCCAAGCACGGAACTCATGGCTTTTTTCCCTGTGATTTTTTTTAGTCTTGCAGTTAATTTAATTTTTTTCTTTTTCATTTTTTTTTTTTTCTCGCCTTCGGGTAAAATTTTTTTTAACTGTTACCTTTTTCCTTTTTAACGATTTTTTACTAGTTTATCTAATATATAAATATTTTTCTTTTTTATATTTTTCTTAGGTGTTTTCTTTTTTTTATTTCTTTTCTTTTCTTTTTTTTTTCTTTTTTCTTTTTTTTTCTTTCTTCCTTTTTGAACCTCTTTTTATCCCCTTTCTCCCCCCTCACGATTTTGGATCTCTTCTAATTTGGTTAAAGCATATTTTCCTGGGGTTGTTGCCACCCTTTTAGTATTTTCCTTGCTCCTTCATATACTCTTATCTGGACAAAATGACAAGACGGAAAAATTCAACACAAAAAAAAGAACAAGAGGCAGTACCAAAGGCTAGGGACCTAATCAATACAGACATTGGTAATATGTCAGATCTAGAGTTCAGAATGACAATTCTCAAGGTTCTAGCCGGGCTCAAAAAAGGCATGGAAGATATTAGAGAAACCCTCTCGAGAGATATAAAAGCCCTTTCTGGAGAAATAAAAGAACTAAAATCTAACCAAGTTGAAATAAAAAAAGCTATTAATGAGGTGCAATCAAAAATGGAGGCTCTCACTGCTAGGATAAATGAGGCAGAAGAAAGAATTAGTGATATAGAAGACCAAATGACAGAGAATAAAGAAGCTGAGCAAAAGAGGGACAAACAGCTACTGGACCACGAGGGGAGAATTCGAGAGATAAGTGACACCATAAGATGAAACAACATTAGAATAATTGGGATTCCAGAAGAAGAAGAAAGAGAGAGGGGAGCAGAAGGTATACTGGAGAGAATTATTGGGGAGAATTTCCCCAATATGGCAAAGGGTATGAGCATCAAAATTCAGGAGGTTCAGAGAACGCTCCTCAAAATCAATACGAATAGGCCCACACCCCGTCACCTAATAGTAAAATTTACAAGTCTCAGTGACAAAGAGAAAATCCTGAAAGCAGCCCGGGAAAAGAAGTCTGTAACATACAATGGTAAAAATATTAGATTGGCAGCTGACTTATCCACAGAGACCTGGCAGGCCAGAAAGAGCTGGCATGATATTTTCAGAGCACTAAACAAGAAAAACATGCAGCCAAGAATACTATATCCAGCTAGGCTATCATTGAAAATAGAAGGAGAGATTAAAAGCTTCCAAGACAAACAAAAACTGAAAGAATTTGCAAATACCAAACCAGCTCTACAGGAAATCTTGAAAGGGGTCCTCTAAGCAAAGAGAGAGCCTACAAGTGGTAGATCAGAAAGGAACAGAGACCATTTACAGTAACAGTCACCTTACAGGCAATACAATGGCACTAAATTCATATCTCTCAATAGTTACCCTGAATGTTAATGGGCTAAATGCCCCTGTCAAAAGACACAGGGTGTCAGAATGGATAAAAAAACAAAACCCATCTATATGTTGCCTCCAAGAAACTCATTTTAAGCCCGAAGACACCTCCAGATTTAAAGTGAGGGGGTGGAAAAGAATTTACCATGCTAATAGACATCAGAAGAAAGCAGGAGTGGCAATCCTTATATCAGATCAATTAGATTTTAAGCCAAAGACTATAATAACAGATGACGAAGGACACTATATCATACTCAAAGGGTCTGTCCAACAAGAAGATTTAACAATTTTAAATATCTATGCCCCCAATGTGGGAGCAGCCAACTATATAAACCAATTAATAACAAAATCAAAGAAACACATAAACAATAATACAATAATAGTAGGGGACTTTAACACTCCCCTCACTGAAATGGACAGATGATCCAAGCAAAAGATCAGCAAGGAAATAAAGGCCTTAAACGACATACTGGACCAGATGGACATCACAGATATATTCAGAACATTTCATCCCAAAGCAACAGAATACACATTCTTCTCTAGTGCACATGGAACATTCTCCAGAATAGATCACATCCTGGGTCCTAAATCAGGACTCAACCGGTATCAAAAGATTGGGATCATTCCCTGCATATTTTAAGACCACAATGCTCTAAAGCTAGAACTCAACCACAAAAGGAAGTTTGAAAAGAACCCAAATACATGGAAACTAAACAGCATCCTTCTAAAGAATGAATGGGTCAACCGGGAAATTAAAGAAGAATTGAAAAAAATCATGGAAACAAATGATAATGAAAATACAACGGTTCAAAATCTGTGGGACACAACAAAGGCAGTCCTGAGAGGAAAATATATAGCGGTACAAGCCTTTCTCAAGAAACAAGAAAGGTCTCAGGTACACAACCTAACCCTACACCTAAAGGAGCTGGAGAAAGAACAAGAAAGAAACCCGAAGCCCAGCAGGAGAAGAGAAATCATAAAGATCAGAGCAGAAATCAATGAAATAGAAACCAAAAAAACAACAGAGCAAATCAACGAAACTAGGAGCTGGTTCTTTGAAAGAATTAATAAAATTGATAAACCCCTGGCCCGACTTATCAAAAAGAAAAGAGAAAGGACCCAAATAAATAAAATCATGTATTAAAGAGGAGAGATCACAACTAACACCAAAAAAACTGAAAGCTTTTCCGCTAAGGTCAGGAACACGGCAGGGATGTCCATTATCACCACTGCTATTCAACACAGTACTAGAGGTCCTAGCCTCAGCAATCAGACAACAAAAGGAAATTAAAGGCATCCAAATCGGCAAAGAAGAAGTCAAATTATCACTCTTCGCAGATGATATGATACTATATGTGGAAAACCCAAGAAATACAAACTATTATAAAAACATACTATGAGCAACTCTACGCCAATAAATTTGACAATCTGGAAGAAATGGATGCATTCCTAGAAACATATAAAATACCACAACTGAACCAGGAAGAAATAGAAAGCCTGAACAGACCCATAACCAGTAAGGAGATTGAAACAGTCATTGAATATCTCCAAACAAACAAAAGCCCAGGGCCAGACGGCTTCCCGGGGGAATTCTACCAAACATTTAAAGAAGAACTAATTCCTATTCTCCTGAAACTGTTCCAAAAAATAGAAATGGAAGGAAAACTTCCAAACTCATTTTATGAGGCCAGCATCACCTTGATCCAAAACCAGACAAGGATCCCACCAAAAAAGAGAGCTATAGACCAATATCCTTGATGAACACAGATGCGAAAATACTCAACAAAATAATAGCCAATAGGATTCAACAGTACATTAAAAAGATTATTCACCACGACCAAGTGGGATTTATTCCAGGGCTGCAAGTTTGGTTCAACATCCGCAAATCAGTCAATGTGATACAACACATCAATAAAAGAAAGAACAAGAACCATATGATACTCTCAATAGATACTGAAAAAGCATTTGACAAAGTACAGCATCCCTTCCTGATCAAAACTCTTCAAAGTGTAGGGATACAGGGCACATACCTCAATATCATCAAAGGCATCTATGAAAAACCCACCGCAAATATCATTCTCAATGGAGAAAAACTGAAAGCTTTTCCGCTAAGGTCAGGAACACGGCAGGGATGTCCATTATCACCACTGCTATTCAACACAGTACTAGAGGTCCTAGCCCCAGCAATCAGACAACAAAAGGAAATTAAAGGCATCCAAATCGGCAAAGAAGAAGTCAAATTATCACTCTTCGCAGATGATATGATACTATATGTGGAAAACCCAAAAGACTCCACTCCAAAACTGCTAGAACTTATACAGGAATTCAGTAAAGTGTCAGGATATAAAATCAATGCACAGAAATCAGTTGCATTTCTCTACACCAACAGCAAGACAGAAGAAAGAGAAATTAAGGAGTCAATCCCATTTACAATTGCATCCAAAACCATAAGATACCTAGGAATAAACTTAACCAAAGAGACACAGAATCTATACTCAGAAAACTATAAAGTACTCATGAAAGAAATTGAGGAAGACACAAAGAAATGGAAAAATGTTCCATGCTCCTGGATTGGAAGAATAAATATTGTGAAAATGTCTATGCTACCTAAAGCAATCTACACATTTAATGCAATTCCTATCAAAGTACCATCCATCTTTTTCAAAGAAATGGAACAAATAATTCTAAAATTTATATGGAACCAGAAAAGACCTCGAATAGCCAAAGGGATATTGAAAAAGAAAGCCAACGTTGGTGGCATCACAATTCCAGACTTCAAGCTCTATTACAAAGCTGTCATCATCAAGACAGCATGGTACTGGCACAAAAACAGACACATAGATCAATGGGACAGAATAGAGAGCCCAGAAATAGACCCTCAACTCTATGGTCAACTCATCTTCGACAAAGCAGGAAAGAATGTCCAATGGAAAAAAGACAGCCTCTTCAATAAATGGTGCTGAGAAAATTGGACAGCCACATGCATAAAAATGAAATTGGACCATTTCCTTACACCACACACAAAAATAGACTCAAAATGGATGAAGGACCTCAATGTGCAAAAGGAATCCATCAAAATCCTTGAGGAGAACACAGGCAGCAACCTCTTCGACCTCAGCCGCAGCAACATCTTCCTAGGAACAAGCCAAAGGCAAGGGAAGCAAGGGCAAAAATGAACTATTGGGATTTCATCAAGATCAAAAGCTTTTGCACAGCAAAGGAAACAGTTAACAAAATCAAAAGACAACTGACAGAATGGGAGAAGATATTTGCAAGCGACATATCAGTTAAAGGACTAGTGTCCAGAATCTATAAAGAACTTAGCAAACTCAACACCCAAAGAACAAATAATCCAATCAAGAAATGGGCAGAGGACATGAACAGACATTTCTGCAAAGAAGACATCCAGATGGCCAACAGACACATGAAAAAGTGCTCCATATCACTTGGCATCAGGGAAATACAAATCAAAACCACAATGCGATATCACCTCACACCAGTCAGAATGGCTAAAATCAACAAGTCAGGAAATGACAGATGCTGGCGAGGATGCGGAGAAAGGGGAACCCTCCTACACTGTTGGTGGGAATGCAAGCTGGTGCAGCCACTCTGGAAAACAGCATGGAGGTTCCTCAAAATGTTGAAAATAGAACTGCCCTATGACCCAGCAATTGCACTATTGGGTATTTACCCTAAAGATACAAACGTAGTGATCCAAAGGGGCACGTGCACCCGAATGTTTATAGCAGCAATGTCCACAATAGCCATACTATGGAAAGAACCTAGATGTCCATCAACAGATGAATGGATCAAGAAGATGTGGTATATATACACAATGGAATACTATGCAGCCATCAAAAGAAATGAAATCTTGCCATTTGCGACAACATGGATGGAACTAGAGCATATCATGCTTAGCGAAATAAGTCAAGCAGAGAAAGACAACTATCATATGATCTCCCTGATATGAGGAAGTGGTGATGCAACATGGGGGCTTAAGTGGGTAGGAGAAGAATAAATGAAACAAGATGGGATTGGGAGGGAGACAAACCATAAGTGACTCTTAATCTCACAAAACAAACTGAGGGTTGCTGGGGGGAGGGGTTTTGGAAGAAGGGGGTGGGATTATGGACATTGGGGAGGGTATGTGCTTTGGTGAGTGCTGTGAAGTGTGTAAACCTGGTGATTCACAGACCTGTACCCCTGGGGATAAAAATATATGTTTATAAAAAATAAAAAATTTAAAAAAAAAAAGCACTGGCTTGAGGTGTATATCTGGGAGCAGAAATGCTTGGTTAAAGGGTATGAGTGTCCTCAACTTTACTAGATATTGTCACACTATCTTCTCAGTAGCAATAGGTATCCAATTTAGAGACATTAATATGGGAAAATATGCATTTTATAATCTAAGTTGTGTGATATCTGAATGTTAATTCTTTGTCCATTATATGAGTTTCCAATATTTATTTACTTGTCCTTTCACTGTCTTTACATGTACCTTTTTAAAGGGAAGTTTTAAATTTTAGAGTAGACAAATATATAAATTTTTCTATATGGCTTATTTAATTATTAGGTTTGAAGGTATTCCTACTTTCATAATCTCCTCCAACTTTTTCCAAACTTCTGAATGTTTGATTTTTTTCACCGTAGACTTTTAAGTCATTTGGGATTGATATTTTGTCATAGTGTGACATAAGAATTAATGGAAATAACCAATTATCAAAAAACATTTTCAGTAATCCATCCTTTTCCCATTCATTTTTAATGCCATCTTGGTCATATACCAAAATACCCAAAATATGAGAGTGTTTCTGCTCCATTTTTTTTCAGTTGGTCTATTTATTTATCCCCACACAAATATCACAGTTTTATTTACTAAGAATTTTAAATCTCCTATCAAATTGTGTTATCTTATCTTGATGGTTTATTTTCCTATAATCTTTTAGGATCAATTTGTCTGATTCTATGAAAAACCATGCTGAGACTGATGGGAATTAATTTGAATTTATAGAACAATTTTGGGAGAATTGTCATAGTTTATTTTTCTCCATCAATGTAGTGCATCTGCTTATGCATTCAGTTATTCTTTCAAGTCCTACAATAAAGATTTTGCATATTCTGTTTTTTACATTTTAGTAAATGACATTTTATTTTATTATTGCATTTTCAAATCAATTAATACAGTCAAATAAAATATTATTTTTTATCTTTTTTTTATTTTTTAATTTTTTATAAACATATACTTTTATCCCCAGGGGTACAGGTCTGTGAATCACCAGGTTTACACACTTCACAGCACTCACCAAAGCACATACCCTCCCCAATGTCCATAATCCCACCCCTTTCTCCCAAACCCCCTCCCCCCAGCAACCCTCAGTTTGTTTTGTGAGATTAAGAGTCACTTATGGTTTGTCTCTAATTGGCTTTAATAGTTGGTTTGTGTACTGTCTTGGATTTTCTATATAGATAAGCATTATATGTGAAAAAAGTAACTTACTGTATTTATTCCAATTCTTAAACTTTATTTTCTGCATTGTTTTGTTGCTACCATCACAAATATTAAAAACATATACAACTGGACATACTGAACCCCATGGTATGATACACTGGAAGAACACAGCCTTATTTCTGTGTTAGTTTTACCAAAAGTGTATAATCTCAGCCCAGTTCTAAAAAAACAGCAAACAAATCCAAACTAAGACATATTCAACAAAATAACTGATTAACATTTTTTAACATGACTAGATAATGAAAGACAAGGAAACACTAGGGAATTATTACAAATTGCTGGGAACAATTATGTGTCTAAACAAGGAAATGTAACATAGAAACCTCTTTAAGAAAATGTATTATGGCAAAATTTCAATAAGGTCTTTAGTTGATAGCATTGTACTGGTGATAATTTCCTGGTTTCATAATTATACTGTAGGTCATATAAATATTAATATTCGGGGATACTGGGTGAGAGATATAAAAAAAATTCTTTTCTTTAACTCTTCTGTAAGGTTAGGATTCATTGAAAATAAAAAGTTAAAACATTGTTAAGTCTGTAAATTGGCACCTTTGTGTTATTTGGGATTTTGCAAAATACCTTTGATGTTCGATAAATAATGTTTTTGCTATATGTGTTTGTTAGATTTTCTTCACCTGTTGAAAGGTTTCCTTCTTATTCATAGTTAGCTGAGTAAGCATGTGTGTGTGTCTGTGTGCACGTGCACATGCGATATAACATTTAAATGTTGAATTTCATCTGATACTTCTTCTACATCAAATGAGATATTCAAGTACTTTGTTTCCCCATTTTTTCCCTTTTAAAATGTGTTTACTACATATTCTGATCTTACTGCATTTGCTAATATCAGTACATCCTTATCTTTCTGAAATTAATTCTCCTTTGTCAAATGTATTTCTTTTAAGATGTTATTTTTTTAGAGAAGTTTTTGATATACAGCAAAAATGAGAGAAAGGTGCAGAGGTTCTCTACATACCTCTGCCCCCACAAATGCATAGCCTCCCACATTATCAACATCTCCCATCACAGTGGTAGAGTTTTTATAACATTGACGCAATGTTATCATCCAAAATCCTTAGTTTACGTTAGGGTTCACTCTTGGTGTTATGTATTCTATAATGTGGGACAAATGTATAATGGCAATAGTTTCACGGCCATGAAAAGCCTCTGGCTATTCCCTTCTTGCCCCACTCTCACTTTTTACGTACGCTGCTAGATTTGGTGTGCTAATGTGTCGTTCATTGTTTTTATATCTACATTCGTTAGATAGGTTACTAGTAACCTTACCTTCTAAAATTTCTATTGCTTTGTGGTCCATGGTCCTATTATTTTCTTTCCTCCCTGAGCTTCATTTTACTTTCTCATTTTCTCATTTACTTATGGCTTCCGTATTGCTTGTGACTCATTCTGCTATTTATTTATTTGCTTCTTCATTCGTTCGTTCATTCATTCATTCATTCATTCAGTTCAGTTTTCTCTCACCTTCTTTCTTGAAACACCTAATGTAGAATTCTAGTTGACTATTATTTTCCCCTGGCACTTGAAAGGTATTATTCAATGGTCTTCCAGCCTTTATTTTTACTGATAAGAAATTTTATCACCAGCCCCATTGTTCTTCCTGTACAGGTTATCTGTTCTTTTTGTTAAGTTGGTGTGTCTGCTTATTTAGGATTTTTTCTTTGTCTGAAAGTACAAAGTCTATTGAGCATCTATGATGCTCAGGGATGAATCTGAGGGTCATAACTTTTCCAAATTCTAGAAAATTATCGGTCACTATATTTTTAACATTGCCTCACATAAATTAATTTTCTTTTCTTCTTCAGAATTAATTGAATATATATTGGATTTTCTTCTTTAGTCCTTCATGCTCCTTTCTCAATCTTCAACAAATTATTTTTATGTTTTGATCTATTTGAGCTTCTTTCTGAGCACTTGTACCAGATTCGTCTTCCAACAAACTGATTTTTCCCCCTTCAGTTATGTTTAATCTATTGTTAAACCAATTTATTAAGTTTGTTAGCTTAATAAATATATATTTTTATGTCTGGAGTGTTACTTGTTTTCTCTTGTCTAAATCCATGTTATTCTTCCTCCCATATTTTATTTTATTTCCTGCTTCTTTTTTTATATCTTAAGCACTTCAATACTATTTCATAATGTATGCTTTTCATAATTTTAAACCCTTGGGATGTGTTTTATTATTTCCAATTCTTGTTCCTTATTGTTGTGCTTACTATTTCTTCCTTGTGGAATATCATTTCCTTGTGTTCTCTGTCATTTTTTTCTATAAGCTAATATTCAGGTGTGTGTTTGAATGTATATTTTGGTTGGGAGTCCCATGTGCCTTGAATGGAGGAGATTGTTCTAGTGAGATATTTTATATCTGCTTTCATGTGGCACCATAGGTATTTTACTATTCTGGACTGAATTTCATATTAATGTCTTTGTTAGTGGGTTGAAATGTCAATGTCATATCAAAAATGATATGTTTAAATCATAGCCCCTTAGATCTATTGATGTGTCTGATTTGGAAAGAGGTCTTGGTAGATGTAATCAAATTAAGATGAGGTGTGTTGGATTAGACCAGACCCTAAGTCCAATGACTAGTACCTTTATAAGAGAAAGCAGAGGGAGATTTTGATACAGAGACCCAGAGTGAGATACAGGAAAGAAGGCCTTGTGACAATGGAGACTGGGGTGGTGATGATGCAGCCACAAACCAAGGACTTCCAAGGACTGTCCGCCACCACTAGAAGCCAGGTGAGAAGCCTGGTATAGATTCTCCCTCAGAGCCTCCAGAAAAAGCCAACATTGTCAGCACTTTGGTTTTGGACTTCCAGTCTCCATAACTGTGACAAAAAGAAATTTCTGTTATTATTATTATTATGTCTCCAGTTTGTGCCATCATATGGTCCTGGCTTGGGATTTCCTGGGAGGATATTAAACTTCCTGTTTTTAGCCTTTGGAGATTTTACCTGGGTTAGATACCTCTTGACATCAGCTTAGACATTCACTGTTTTGACTTTAAAATCCCATTTTATTCCTGGCACTTGAGGGGTTCCTTTTTCCATACAAATGAACTTTATATTATCATAATTTTGTTTTAAATATTTTATCCAATACAAACAAATTTATCTAAAAGGAAAGATAACTATCTGTCTGCTATATTTCTGGGCCCTGAATTCTGAGTCTCAATTACAGGCATGGAAAGGAAATCCCAATAGAGTGCTATTAAGGGAGATTAAGATGTCCTATGGATACAAAGAGGTAGAGAGATGTGGAAAGTAGGAAGTGTGAAGGGATGCCATGCGCCCCCCAAAGTCTTCGGCACCTTCAAATATTCACATGAACACAAGCTCATCCACGTAACCTGCAAGACCTTGCCTGCATTTCCTGCCTCACCTCTCACTACCTCCTCCGTCTCAGAATCCAATGCACAGGCACAGATGGGTCTTCCATTTCCTCAAATGTACTATTGTGTCATTCACGTGCTTATCTCACATGTTAATTTCTTCTGAGAACATGCTTAGTTCCCCTCTGGTGTCCACATCCTGCATAACCTTCAGGCTTTCTCCAGATGAGAAATGCCCACCAGGTACTGATTAAAAAGAACGGGCAAAAGAGAAATAAGACTGATATCAGGAGACCAGATAGGACATGATGTGGTCTGAACCTAAGGTTTCAGATCTTAGACGGCACCTGCATGGGAAAAGTCATTGACTTCCTCTTATTAAACAAGTGGTATTGTCCAGTCAGCAGATAACTTGTACATATTTTGTCTTTATCTTTCTTAATAGATCAGAAGTTCCTTTAGGTCAAGAATATAATAGAAACACATGTTTTATTCCACACAGAGCCTATTCCAGGACTTTGCAATAATGCAATAAACATTTTTTTGAGTGAGGGGTTAAAGTTATAAGTTCATGAATGTATATTCACTGAAAACACATTTCCCCCCATATTCTAGTATATATGGTCCGGTCATCAATCAGTTTGCTTCATTTTGGTTTTTATTTTTGGAGGAGTGGTATTTTGTGTTGTTTTGAGAATGGCTGGTGGAATTCATTGTATAATTCTATAGTTATGTCTCCCGTTATAATCTTTTATTTTCTACCTTCATTTCATTTTGTGAGACATCAGAGAAAGGGCTTTGCTTTTTTCGGTGTAACTGGGGAGGGCAAAGCATATTTTTGGCCCTCATTAAATGTTAACATCAACAAAAGCATCATGAAGAACGATTACACAAGAGGGAAGTAAACAGAAAGTCAGAGTTGGCAAGCCCCAAATGGATACACCCACTTCTTCCCCCAAACTCATGATTATAGAAGGTACTTATTTTTCAGCATCTTTAACTCTTTCATGACTGGCTACCAATACAGAGCTGAAGAGATTGCAGAAATCATTTTTCTAAAGAATTCATCCGGAACTCAAATTATTTTTTCACTGCAGCAGCAATTCCAAGAATCATTAAACAACATTTATTCTTTTGAAACCTCCAAGGTCAGCAGCATACATATTGGTAGGAGTAGTCCAGGCAGCCCTAGTTTTCCTTTTTCCTCACATGAAAGTGCTCCAGTGTGAGAGGAACTCTCTGCTGCCAAAGGACTGTGGTGCTTCTTTACTCCTGTCTATAGCAAAACCAGGGAAATATATTTTACAAAGCAGGATCCAGCTACTAAACACCTTGTCTCCATCAACAGTTCTGGCTGGATCAGCTGCTTTCTGATTCTAATTAAGTCTTTCCAAAAAAAATTATATGTCAGCAGAAGTGAGAGAAATAAAGGAAGAATTTTTACTTGGCAACAGTGAAACTTTTCGTTCGCCAAAAAATATGTGAATGAAGTAAGCTTTTAAAGGCTTATGGTTTCTTTGTCAATATGAGCCTAATAAATTAAAATTGGAGATATTTTCTGCCCGGAAGATCTCATCAATCATCAGTGCTCTTCATCTCTCTGCCTTCATCTCCTACCTCAGTTCCAGTGAGGGAAGATGGCTGGCAAGCTCTGGAGCTTAGTTAAGGCAAGCCACATTTTTACTAAAGAAACTCTTGCTAAAGGAAGTTTGACGTGCTAGCTGCAGGTTTACTTTTTAAATGTGCAGGGTGTCTGGGTGGCTCAGCAGGTTAAAGCCTCTGCCTTTGGCTCAGGTCATGATCCCAGGGTCCTGGGATCGAGTCCCGCATCGGGCTCTCTCCTCAGCAGGGAGCCTGCTTCCTCCTCTCTCTCTGCCTGTCTCTCTGCCTACTTGTGATGTCTGTCTGTCAAATAAATAGATAAAATTCTTAAAAAAAAAAAAAGAAAAAAAGAAAATCATTTCACCTCTTTGACTGAGGGTTCTCCTATCTATAGATAGTTCTCCAATAAAAAATAAAATAAAATAAGTAATAAATAAATGTGCAAAAGGGAAAAGATGTTTTTGATGAGAGAGGGAAAAAGAAAAGAAAAAAGGAAAACCTTTGGAAATCTTCAAAGTTGGTGTCTGTATGCATCACAGCTCAGTGTCAGCACCAAACCCCCAAAGACAAGGAAATGAGAGGAATGAATTAAATATTATTCCCACATCTACATCCTTCAGTCTGAATGGTGTATACATCACCCAGGCAGAGAAGTAGGTGTTCTCTCAGGATAAATATCAAAAACTATGTACCAGGTAAAATTTGCACTCTGGTTAAATCACGAAACTATTTTTCCCTCCCAAATGTCTCCTCAGACTACAATATCATTAACCTGTTTGTGTATCATGTAAATATAATATTGACTGGAGGCTTGACTGAGCTCCTTGTTTTTAAAAAAAAAAAAAAAAAAAGCGGGACGCTTGGGTGGCTCAGTGGGTTAAAGCCTCTGCCTTCCGCTCGGGTCATGATCCTAGGGTCCTGGGATAGAGTCCCACATTGGGCTCTTTGCTTAGCGGGAAGCCTGCTTCCTCCTCTCTTTCTCTCTGCATGCCTCTTTGCCTACTTGTAATCTCTGTCTGTCAAATAAATAAATAAAATCTTTAAAATAATAAAATAAAATAAAAAAGAAAAAGAAAAAGAAACAAGGGCTTTTCCATTTGGATCATTTTGACATTAAGCTCTAAAGTCATCAAATCATGAAGCTCAGAACATCATAAGAAATTATCAAAGACCTAGACCAGCAGTCATAAGCTGAGATGTCTACAGATCTTAAATGAATGCTGCAGGGTCAGTGTAAGCTATGTGAAATGGTGAGTTCTATGGTGAAGTGTATAGCCCAATTTTTATATTAGGAGTATGATTTTTAAAAATTGTCAGATAATTAAAAAATATTTTAGAAAGCACATTGAAGACCAAGAAAGACTCATCTGCAAAGTCTCTATGTTTTAATTTATAATCTCTGATCTGATAAAAAGAGTTGAAGAATTTCTGATCATTTTCAGATTTCCAACCAGAAAGGCCATTCTTTTAGAAGATTGGATAGAATACCCTGATGACAACCTGGATTTCACAGCCACATTTGCTCATCTTTACAGCTTATATATGTTCTAATGATGATGTATCAACCAAAACAAGAGATTTTCTTTACTTTTCTGGCTGAAATAAACTTTCATGTTGCAAAAGCCCTTCCCTATGGAGAAACCCACAATTGTTTCCTATACAAAAGAGAAATGATTATATCCTAATAACATTTTAGCCAGTCCATAGAAAACCAGAATCTAGAGCCCAAAGCTCCTATTTGAGCTTGACAGGCAACATTGCATGAAGTAATGACTTCTGCTGGGGTATATATATTAACCAATGGTACAACATTGAAGAATTAATAATGTGTGGTTGGTGGAAAGATAATTGGCTATGAATAATGAAGATGTGAGCTCAAATTCTGACTCTGCTTACTATCTGATGAACATGTTATCTGAACATTTTGGGTTTAGGAACATAACTTAATGCTCAAACTTATTAAATGTGGAGTTTGAGATAGTTAAATGTCTTACATATGGATTGCTCCTTGTCTAAAGAAAGATTGAGTCTGCAGAATGGCAGGGCATTTGGAATCTGAGCTGGTAAAAGCCTGGAAATGAGGTGGGGGCTGACATAAACTCCCTTGCAAAATTTAACAGGAACATCATTGTCCCAGTTTTTGTAGCAGTTTTTGATAATGCTGTTTCTTATAAATGCAGTTGCATAAAATCTCACTTAAAGAGTTGGCTTTGTTATGATCTAAGTCTTTGCCCTGCATATTCAAATAAACATTTCCTTTGATCTCATTTTGTTTGTATATTAGTTAATTGACACCAATAATTCAAATTAGAAGTCACACCCTATCTCTAAGGTAGAACTACAGTTTAATTTTATTCCTGGAAAAGGGGGGAAAAAAAGAAAGCTTCAGCATAACCAAACAGACTACTGTATAACTTTCATTTGTCCCTCCAAACCCAGTCTTTAACATTTTCCACATTGTTTACTACCCTAGGAGGATGAACTGTATGGAATCACTGAAACTCCAGCTTCCATTTTGGTTCTACCAATGGGAGGAACCAGCAGAAGTTCAAAGAGTGGAAGGGATGAGAGGCAGAGGTTGATAGGGCTTGACCTTGTGCTTCTGATAGAATCTTTACAAACTATCCAGTTGGTTTTCCTATCCAGCTCTCATTCCAAGCGCCTTTTCTTGTTCCTGGAAGTGGTAGCAGCAGCCCTTTTGCTTCCCTAAATCTTTCCTCTATCTTTGTACATTGATCTGTCTAGGGACTGGTCCCTGTGTCCAAGACAGAGATATGTGGGCATGCACTTTATTAGGAAGTGCTATTAGGATCAAAACCCATGGGAAGGAAAAACAGGAAGCAAGAAAGGACAGAGGAAAGGAAAGAAAGAGAAAGCAAGAAAGGAAGAGATTGGGCCAACCTCAAGCAACTGGGAGTCCTGAAGCTGGGATGGACCTTCAGAGTTGCCTTATTGAAGCAGAGTACGGGTAAGGCTTTATGCCCCTATGTTGAGAAGTTACTTGGTACAGATGGCCCCAACAAAGGAGCATGAAGCTGGGTGACATGACTATCTTCAGCCCATAAGAAATAGGTCCTGCAGACCTAACAAGAAACTTGAGCAAGGCAGTGCAGCACCCATGACAATCCTCTCTTTGTTCCTCTTGGCTCAACCTATTTTTATATATTATGGAGAAACTCCTCCAGGGTAGCAGTTGAACTCTTTTACTGGGTGAGACTTAGAAGAAGAAAGCTAGTGGATAATAAAACTTTGTTTCATCTGGTCTCAAGGTTACACTGTGATGTATCATCTTCCTCCTTTATTTTACATTTCAGATTCCCCTCTGTCTTTGTTAGCACTTTGGCTGCCCTAGTTGGCTGGTGGGGTAACCTAGATTTTCATTCCTGAGGACTCTAAACAGCTCATCACCATGCCTTTGTCAGGTTATGGCTGTTGCAGTTGTCCATTTATCATCAAAATTAGGAATTGGGAAAGAGGACTATAATGGACTCCTAGCTAATTTGTTTAGGTACCACACATAATTCCCCTCCACTTCCATTGTGTGAAAAAGAGTCCCAGCTCCTTCTGAAGATCAGTTCCATCTCCTGATTATGGTAGAGGTTCCTCTTCTTAAATGCAGGTCTTTTGGCATGAGAAACCTAATGTTTCCTGATGGCAGGGTTACTTAATATTCAGTTGCATGCTTATTGTATTCCCTGCTGGAAACATGTATCCTTTGGGCACCAGGACCTCTAAACCCACAGGGCCTAGGCACAAATTCCCCAATAGGGTTGATTATATTGATGGGAAGTGAAGTTATTACTTCTTCCATCCCTTGGTTCCCAGACACATATATTTTACCTGTTGGGGACACAACACCATATAATAGCTGTTTATTTCATGTATATATTACATCTCAGAGGATGGTTCTCCATCCTTGAAAGGTAATGTCTCCAGGCTGGTACATCAACTATGCCATCAATAAGACTCTCCACCATTATTAGTTTGCATCTTCTGGGTGGTGCAGTATGTGATGAGACCCAGGGAGCCCATGATCACTTGCCCACTCTTGCACCTACTTTCTTGTGAAGTGATTCACTTGTTTTGATGGAATGTTATGTGAGATGCCATGCTAATGGATCAATCACTTTTAGCTTTCAAAAAATGGTGTCAGCTGAGGCTCTACAGGAAGGAAAAGTAAACTCAAACCAGATATGTGAATCAATTCCCATAAAAATGACTAAGTTCTCTTTTTAGCATAAATGATATCCACGCTAACCAACTTTCTGCCAAGTGGCTGATTGATCTCAAAATAAAATGCCATATCAGGGAAGAAATGTGGAGGGGGAGGGGATGTCATCATTGTTTTCTGTTTTTTGTTACTAGTAGGTGAGACCTTTGTCAGTACCAGTAGCTAGATTAGCACTGGGAATGGCAGCTCATATTGTTGGACCCATGCATAGCCTCCATTCCTGCCACTAGAGCTATTCCACTCACATATTGTTGAGTACTGACATCTGATGATAGAGACTGGCTAGTGTCAACTGGTCAAGTTGTTCTGTCCTGTCTATTTGTTGGTTTAGTGGTGGATATATATATATATATATATATTTTTTTTTTTCTGTAGTGGGTGCTCTCAGGTAACCATTATCATGGAATACAAAGAACTTTGCACTTCCTTCTCACTTCCATTAAGTCTATACATAGCCCTCTGATCCAGACTTTCTTTTCTTTTTTTTTTTAAAAGATTTTTATTTTTATTTTTATTTATTTGATAGACAGAGAGAGATCACAAGTAGGCAGAGAGGCAGGCAGGGAGAGAGAGGGGGAAGCAGGCTTCCCACTGAGCAGAGAGCCCAATGTGGGGCTCGATCCCAGGACCCTGAGATCATGACCTGTGCTGAAGGCAGAAGCTTATACCACTGAGCCACCCAGGCGCCCCGACCCAGACTTTCTTAATCTGATCTTTCCATCTGTCTTGACCAACTAGCTAAGTCATTTGTTTGTCCATGATTGCTCATTTCATGAGAACACATGAGCAATCAGAGCGCTATGGCAGGTATTACATATTCCCAAAAAGTTTAAGCATCCAAAGACTCTAAAGACAAATCTTTTTTTTCCATACTTGAAATACCCAGCAGGACAAACAATGCTGGTATTTAAGTTACTTCAAACATGAATTGTTTGACACATCCATAAATCATCTTCTTTTCTGAAATATCCAGCAAATTAAAAACAGGCAGATAGAAACAGCTTTCAGAATGAGGTAATCCCAAATAAATTTACATTAATTCAAGAAAGAGAGAATGCTTCCTCCTTTGTGAAATGTTAAAGCAGAGAGGAGAAGGATGAGGAAGAGGAGGAAAAGCCAAGAAATATGCAGAACTTCCACTCAGGCTCCACCCATCTCATCCTCCCTCCTGCAGGGAGCAGGACACAGAGAATTTCCACTTCCTTCCCAGGTCCAAACTTTTTGAGCAGCTAAGGTTTTTCCTCCATGATGCTTCTCATGGTATTTCCAACCTTCTTCCGCAGACCCAGTATTAATTACAGGTTTAGCTCTAATTGGTATCAAAGACTTTATCCCTATTAGAAAGTAAACATTCTATAGAAAGAAAATAAAACTTTAGTGTCCTTTTTGTCATTTATTACTCATATTCTTAACTTTTGGTTGAATGTCTCATAAAATGTTGGGCTCTGGGCATATGTGGATGAGCTACACAACCTGACTGAGTCCAAATATAACAACATATCATGCACATGATAAAAGAAGCAAAGGGGATTATAGAAGCAAATATCGAGACACATTTTCTAGTCTGGGGAGAGTATAGGGATGGGGTCAGAGACTTGGCATTGAAGCTAAGACCTGAAGGGTACTTATGAATAAGACCAGAATGAAGAGAGGGCTGGAGAGGCAGCAAGAATGGGTAATAAAAGATTGGAGTCTATCCCAAGGCCAGTAGGAAGCCACTGATGGGTTTCAAGCATTTTTCTTTCTTCTCTCCCACTTCCTGCTTCTTTTCTCCCTCACTTCCTGCTTGCTTTCTTTTTTCTTCTTCTTCACTGCTTCTTCTTCTTCTTCTTCTTCTTCATTTTTTTTTTGAAAAACAGCTCATTCTGACCCATTAAAAATAAAAGAAATGCATAGATTTAAGACTAGAGTAATGGTTCTTTCATTTATTATTACTTTTTTTTTATTCTTAGCAGAGAGTCATAGATCTCATTTCACATTTCATTTCAAATTGAATTGAATTGGAGCCTAATTCCTACATGATAGCAGGGAATAAATACTTTCATTCAAAAAGTCCATTGAACTGAAAATGCATTTTCATATAGAATACATATGTAGGATAACCTAAAGAAGCAAAAAACCAAAAACCAAAAACAAAACAAAAAAAAATAAACAAACAAACAAAAACCAAGAATTAAATGAGCTCTATGGTCGATTTACACTGGACCTAAAAAAACTCAATAACATCCTTTAGTTTTGGAGTGTTCCAGGATTCAGGCCTGGATTTCCTTCCCTTCAATATCTTCACTCATATTTCTTTCTTTCTTTCTTTTTTAAGATATTATTTATTCATTTGACAGAAATAGAGATATCACAAGTAGGCAGAGAGGCAGGCAGAGAGAGAGGGAGAAGCAAGCTTTCCCACTGAGCAGAGAGCCGGACACAGGGCTCGATCCCAGGACCCTGAGATCATGACCTGAGCCGAAAGCAGAGGTCTAATCCGCGGAGCCATCCAGGTGCCCCCACTCATATTTCTGATTCAATGTCACAGCTTTAATGGCTTTAATAACATCCACACTTTGACAACTCTTAAGTTTCTATCTTCAACTCCAATCTGTCTGCTCAACTTCAGATTTGTATATTAAATTCCTTAATTGATATCTTCACATGACATCTAATAAGTGTTTCAAATGTAGCATATATAAAACCAAATTATCTTCCCCTAGATTCTGCCCCACCTGAGCTCTACTCCATTTTTCTTGTTAGAAGGTAGAGGAGAGACATTTTTCTTGAGAAGGCACTTGGAGACCAGAAAATGAAGTGGGTCATTCCAAACAGTTGAACAGAGTTTTATCCAGGGTAATTGACTGACAGAGGGGAATCAGATGGAGGACAATCCTTGGCAGCTGTGTAATTATGCCCTGAAAAATCCAGACCTTAGTCCACAAATTTTACAGAGTTAGGGGACCTGAAGAAGGGAATTGCAGTGAGGTTAAAGGATTCACACACACCTCAAAGGGCAGCTTGCATGCACCTAAATGCCAGCTAACTTTCAATTAGATCTTGTGACATCAACTGTGTATCAGGAAGGGGAAAGACCATGTTATCTCTAACGGATTCATGGGAAGCCAAAACAAGTCTCCCCCATCCTGGCATTGGCAGGCATTTTTAGGTATGTATATTAATCTCCAAGGGACCCAGAACACATAGTCCCAAGAGAGGGCACTGAGCAACCATGAACAAGATGGAGGGCCAAAATGGAGTCAGTATTGTCAGCACTCCTACACTAGCCATCTAGTTCTTTAGGATAAAAACTTTCTCTCACATCCCACATTTAGTCCTTCCCAAAAATCTCTGGTCACCACTTTCAGAAAATATCCATATTCTGGCTATTTCCCACCATCTCCAATGCTGCTACCCTGGTTTGAACTGCCATCATATCTCACCGGGATTCCTGAGGTAACTTTCTAACGTATCCGCTTGCTTTTATCCTCAACCTTACAGTCCATGTTCAACAGAGAAGTTGCTTTTAAAACAGAAGTCCATTAGTCAGGCCATTTCTCTGTTCAAAAGCTATCAATGGTTTACCAACTCACTCAAAATAAAAGCCAAAGAAGAAATATGTGATCAGATATACATTTAGGTAACTCCCTGACCTACTTCAAGTTTTTGCTCAGATTTTACTTATTTAGTGAATCCTTCCCTGACAATTCCATTTAAAATTGCCATTCCTCTTTCTCTGGTACTTCCAATCACATACTACCCTTTGCTCCCTAACCCTGTTCTAAAATTTCTTTTTCCATAGCAGTTATCAACGTCTAACAAAATGTATACCTTACTTATACATTATGCTTTTGTGCATTGTCTTTGTCTCCCCACTAAAATATAAAGTCCAAGAGGGCAGGTATCTCTATATGTTTTTGTGTTTGACATATTGCAAGAGCCTCAACCAGTCCTGACACATAATAGGTCCTCAAAGGTGTTTGCTGAACAAATGAATGCCTTCTTTCTGTTAATGAGGCCATGCAGTCAGCAGTACACTGTATTATTATTTACAAATACTGGGTGTCCCTACCTGCAAAAAACTCAGAAATACCCATGTGACTTGTTTAGCCAATGAAATTTAAGCTGAAGAAATAATGAATTATATTTGGTCAGAAGCTTTAAGTGTCAGCGTGTGGTTTGCCATGTTTCTCTTCCCCACCTCTGCATTGATGAAGAATGTGTTGAGATGGAGCCTTCTACGTCCTGACTTCCTCAGGGTTAATGATGAGGAAAACCCTCTTACGGATTATGATGGACATGTGGTCTAATGAAAAATGAACAGGCCTATCCTCACTGATATAGACTCAAAGTCTGGGATCTTTATACTCAAGTTTGATGTTATTTGATGACTTGAATACACTGTATTAAAAATTTTTTTTTTACTTTTATTTATTTATTTGACACAGAGAGAGAGACCACAAGTAGACAGAGAGAGAGGGAGAAGCAGGCTCCGCTGAGCAGAGAGCCCGATGCGGGGCTCGATCCCAGGATCCTGGGATCATGACCTGAGCCGAAGGCAGAGGCTTTAACCCACTGAGCCACCCAAGTGCCCCGAATACATTGTATTTTATTAACATTTCTAAATATCATGCTCTCACAATTAAGACAGAGTATCAGGAAGTCACACTAAGCCTTTAAATCAAGGGTGATTGAAATGTAGGTAAGAAAAGGTGTTACATGTTTTCATTGTCGCTTGAAATATTAAGATATTAGGAGACTCTGATGTTAGAGAAATAGTAGTGATAGTTCACTTCCCAAGGCAGCATGCATATAGTAGCCAGGAAAAAGATAAATCAGATGTGGCAGATAAGCAATCACAGTGTAAATGAACCTTGCCTAGATTGGGATCCATGAGTCATTGAAGTCAATTCAGGTCTCTTCACAATGACACTTTTAATTTGTTTTTAGAGCATTGTTCACCTGTCAGTGTTTTCAAAAAGACCAAAGTGGTCAGGCTCCCCATGGCTTTGCAGTCAGAGAAGACATTCTTAAAGCCTACAAAGAGTTCAATTTGGTAAACTCAGAACCAGGGAGACTAGTTGGGCAATGGATGACTGGATGCCAAGACCAGTTGCCTCTAGCTGTGGACAACTTTATCCAATTAGCTCAATGATTAATGCAAATATTTTATTTTTTAATGCATGTTATGAGCTGAAAAATTCAGAAATGACTACATAAAATATGATAAGTGATAGAAGGATATAATGTGTTATGGAAGTCACAGAAAGACAGCCCATCTATGCTTCTTGATTTCATTAAAAAATTAAAAATCAAAGGCACCTGGGTGGCTCAGTGGGTTAAGGCCTCTGCCTTTGGCTCGGGTCATGATCCCAGGGTCCTGGGATGGAGCCCCACATCGGGCTCTCTGCTCAGCAGGGAACCTGCTTCCTCCTCTCTCTCTGTTTGCCTCTCTGCCTACTTGTGATCTCTGTCTGTTAAATAAATAAAATCTTTAAAAAAAATTAAAAATCAAAATTTCTGTCTGAATCCATCCATAGGGTAACCATAGGTGACTTCTCAGGAGTTACATTCCAGTGCTTTTGGAAATTTTGTCAAAATCTTTGCTTAAATTTGAAAATTTTTAAAAATTATTATTGATTGATAAAATATGATAAAGATTATAATCAATAAGTATTCCAGAAGTGTAATTGTGTTTATCTATGATTAGGGTGGAAATTTTCACAGATTTTGGAGAACTAGCATACAGAAAGTCTATATATAGAAGTCTGTAACATCAACATCCATGCTCCTCTGCTTTGACCATAGCAGCCATACAAACACTTCTATATTGACCAGCAATTTGGTGAAGGGTATGATCCTTCTGTTTGTAGCTATGTTTCTATCCTCTTCTTTTCACCATTCCCATCCTTCTCCAATACCACTTGCCCAAAGGTCTGGAGAAACATGACCAGACATACTGGAGCAGGTATGAGAGAGAGGAAGAGTATGCATACTTAAGTTTCCTTCCTTCTCCACCTCAAGCCTGACCTGAGAATCCCAGCTGGTTATCTACCCTGCTCAATGAGGGTCCAAGCCCCAGGTGGTCATAAACTGCTGTCACACTGATTCTGATCAGGCATCTCTAATTGCTTAGTGTGTGAGAGAATGGGGTGGAGGTCCCAGAGCAGTACCCAGTCTCTTCACACTGGTAAAGAGTAATTTTACCAGTGTAAAATTACTGATGCACCATCTGGTAAATGTTATTGGATAATTGGAAACATTGCTGAGATACAAAGACCTTAGAGCACATGTTTTTGCCTCAGTGTTCAACAACAGGTCTGGGAAAGGTTATTTGGTAATTTATTTACATATGACATGTGTAGGAAAATGAGTAAAGGAATACACCTGTTTATTTAAAAAAATATATATATATGTTGGTTCCCAGGGGCTGTGAACATGGAAAGGTAGGTACCCCCCCACCCCGTAAAATGGTCAAACTGGAATGGGGGATTCTTGTGACACTCCACTTCTCACCCAATCTTGGTTATGAGATAGAGTAACATCCTGATTGACTGGCCCTTTCAAATTCCCCACTGGATACTTTCTCTATGCCTCATTCTGACTTCTGGAAGAAGCATATTGTCTGAGATTTGGAGAAGGGCTGAAACATGCTTCCCTCTTGCTAGAGCCAGAGCTCATTGAGCCATATAGGATGGCCATACACTTCTGGGCTCCAACCCCAGTAAAAATACCGAGGCCTGTGCCCCATAGTCACATATACATAGTGCTCAGACAAAAATTTTAAAAACCCTGAAACTTTGGCATTGTCTATAAATAAGCATGGGATGGAGACTATGAAGCAGTCACTTCTAGAGGTATTTTGAAACCATCCAACTGCTTAACTTGCTGGAGAAGGGTCTGGGTGTGATCTCTCTTTATTCCTTTTCTTGTATGTATTTCCAGTTTGCAGAACATTTTTCTCATACACACCCATTCACCAGTGGTGAATCTCTTAAACTTCAAGGTACGCTATTTAATAGCATGTTATTTTTTAAAAGAACATATCTATTCAAGTGTTATTTATTAAAGGCACTTTACTGAAGTATCTTCTATGCTTCATGGGGCTCTCTGCACATATTATCTCAGAGTACATTTAGAGTGAGGTGTCTCTCCAGCCTCCGTAAGAGACAATCTCTATGGGGGACTATGGTAGAATCTCTGGTAACGGTCCCTCATCTCACTATCCCTGTTTCAGGATCATCTGCAAAACAGATGAGAAAACAGGCTTACACTTGTCTGTGTGTTCACAGGCATGCACACGCACCCACATACAGGGACACATACGCATTCAAACACAAGCAGACGCGTGCATGCGCGCGCGCACACACACACACAAGGTGATTTAAGGATAACACAGCTTTTTAGTACGTAATCCCACTTCTGAATTCAAAACATATGGTTAAGTTCTGATTTTTTTTAAAAAAATAGCCAATTTGTATGCTTGCTGCACACAAAACTGGTTTGACTTAACTTGACTTTTTCTGGCTAAAAACTTTTTCAGTTGCTGCCATCAATGGAAAACAGATTAAGAGACAAATTTCAAATGAACACTTGAAGCCCTTTCATGAAAGGGGGAAAACAGAAGGGGAGTGCTGTGCCGGGTCTGGTTTTTGCAAGGCTTGCTGTCATCAATACCAGCCTTATTCCTCTGTATTCACAGCATATATTTAACTGATGCTGAAATGTGCTGGGTTGTGAAAACGTGATTGAACCCATCCCGTGAAATTTTCGAGGTTATATCATTTACTGCAATACAATGATTCTTTTTGCATAGAGGTTACCTATCTTTTTTGAGATTAAACATGCCCTCCCAAATATTCCTCATCATTATTGAATTGTCATTTCATACACATTAACCTGAAATTTCCATTCAGTTAGTATTCATATTACCCACAGCTTCAAAAGACTAAAATCATTTGCACTGTAACTATATTATACATTTTTTCAGTACTAACCCAAGGATAAATGTGGTTACATTGATTTCTCACAAATTAACCTCAAACCCCCAATTTGAAATGAGAAAAACATTGTTCACAGTCATTTTCAATCTGAGGTTCCTTTAATTGGCTTTTAAAGAAACATTGCCAACTCATTTGCAAAAACTTTTGCATTGGCTCCTGTTTCCAATACCCTAGAAGAAGCTTGACCATGAAATAACCTCTTCTTTGCTGATTTCATCTACTTCACACTTGTGGTTGTTTCTCTAGGAAAGTGAAAGCCATTGACATCCTGCTGGATTCTTTTATGAGTGCCCCATCTGCTTTGGCCCAGGGTTATTAACAGATAAGCCATGGTTTGAACTGTCCCAGCTCAGACTCCAGATTCAGACAGTGATGTTTACTCCTTGACTCCAAGGGTGTTATTAACAACAGATCTCTGCTACCAAGAGCCACTGATTTAGAGAATCATTATCAAATACTTGACAGATAAAACTAGCACTGGTCCACAAAAAAGTCAATTTGCCTTAACCTCACTCACTGTTATCATCTGCACTGGGCATTGCCTGCCCCTCAGATGCACTCCCCTTAGCTGTTCCTGATGCCCCGGGAGAACAACCTCCATGTCTGTATCAAAGGCTCTCCGGTCACCTGGCTTCCATGTGTGTTAGCAGTGTTGCACTGGCTGGAGATAAGTGAGGAAGGAAAGCGATATCAGTTTGGGTATCTTTCCCTAAACCTGGCCCTGCTAAATCATTACTAAGCGTGTGTAAGTTTTTTTCTTTTCTTTCTTGTTTGTTCACTAAAAGCTGTAGCTCCTGTCTGACAGAGCTTATTTACAGCTAACCACTGCACTTTCTTTAGGTTCTGTTAACTTTTTCATCTCTTTGTCCCTTAGTGTAGTGGTATCATGCCTGGGAGCTTTGTAACTGTTTCTGCTTAATCCCACTAACTTCCTTATAAACCTCCATCCAATAGCCAATTCAATGAATTCTCTGTTTCTGACTAGGAGAGCACCAAAACATTACCATAATCGGAGCCCACTCCCTTACCTACACCTTCCCAGAATATTGAATGAAGGATATACCATTCAATGACAACAAAGTTCATTAGTCACTTAAGAGATAAAAACTTGATAATTACCCATGCATGTAGAAGGGGGAAAAAAGGTGTGGCCAACTCTTACGGTATTTCTTGTTGCCTACCTGAGAACTCCAGGCTAGCTGTTGCACCTCCCCTCTTTTCTAAAGATTTTATTTTTTATTTTAGAAATAGAGCATGTGCAAGTTGGGCGGGGGGCAAGAGGACCCTGCACTGAGTGCAGAGGCCAATGTGGGACTCAACTCCAAGATCCCAAGATCATGACCTGAGCCAAAATCAAGAGTTGGACACCCAGGCACCCCTCTGCTATGTTCCTTTTAAGGCTATTCTTGAATTTTTCTTTTAGCCTTGGGAACTTGGAATAAAACTTATTTATCTGTCTGATTAGCATTACTTCTAAGAAGATTAAAAGATCAATTATTAATTTATTGATCTTTTATTGAATCATTGAATCATTGAATTTGAAGCTATAAATTTGAACATCTATAGCTGATCTGAGTAACAAACAGATATATGAAGGGAATATTAAATTGCTCAAGTTTCTACTTGGAAAGGAGATCAAATGATGGCAAAGTAGTTCAGATGCAGATTACTTCAATGCAATCTACAGATGGGAGCAAAGTGGAAGCAAGAGACCCAAAACTGATATTGTTGTTTCAGAATCAGATCATCTGGGTTTAGGTCCCACTTTTAATAACTAAGCTATTTTGAGCAAATTAGTTTTAGAAAGAGGAAATTAGAAGGTAGTTTTCTATGATAGAGTGCTATTGTCCAGTATTCTGCTTCCCTTCATTCAGACATGGGGATCTTAATCATTGGGTTCCCTACTCTACATCATAGTTACTAAGACATATGTTTTGATTCCTTTAATTTAAAATATTTAAATTAATAATAGACTTTTGTTTATTTTTCTAGAATAGCTGAGGCTAAATTTTAAATATTTCGATTATTTCTTGAATGGGTAGGAGTCAACTCCTAGGAGTCAAGGTCCTAAATCCACTTATGCATAATGCCAAACTTAAGTTCATCAGTTCAGCATTTCTTCAACATACATAAACCTCAATCTTCTCATATTGACATTCAATCTAATATTTCCTCTCCACTAGATCAAATGTTCTCTAGTCTTCAGATTTCTGACATTCTTCTCTCCTTACACAAATACACTGGCAGTTACCTTTTAAGAGAAGGTTAACCCTAAACCCTCCTTGCTACCCTTGTCCCTCACTGTTTAGAGAATAGGGATCCCCAAACATCTTATACTTGATTTCTTCCACATTTTCACATTCTATTCTCTTAAAATTCTAAAAGCTTCAATATTTTTTTTGCAATGGCCCATGTCAGATCATTGGTTTCCTTCAACAACAGTTAAATCAAATTGAAGACCCTCAGTGCGTACTCCGCACTGTCACTTGCTTACTGGCCTTCTCCTTGATATTCTTCACCTGATCCATGAAAGTTTTTAGTGAATAAGTCTTCTACTTCATATTAATACAATCCCTATCCCTAATCAAGACTTATAGATTATATAGTAGAAAACTTGCTGTTTCCCTGAGTAGTTCTGAAAAAGCTGACTTCATTTATATTTTCTATTGACAAATACACAAGATAGAGCTAATAAGTTAGCCAATTAGTTTATATGGGTATATTTTCTTATAAACAGACAAATAAGTGAATAAATACAGATATATGTCCTAGTGGCTGGTTCAGAAATACCTATCAACATTTATTATTCAAGTAAATAGAGTATCCATGACTTAGTTTATAAGAACAACCCTGCATGGAAGGAGAGATCCTGCCACACACAGGAACAAAGTAAGTCACAAATCAAGAATGGTCTTTTCGTGGTCATGAATGTGCCTCCTGAGCCCTTTTCCTTGGGTTTCCTGACACTGCCGCTAATTTAGTGTAATCAAAATTAAATCCATTACTCACAATATAATTTCTCTCCGCAACTTTCTTTTGTTCTCGTTGAAATCTCCAATGACCTGGTCATCTAAGATGTGTTGCCTTTTTCATATTCCTATCTTTCATCCATATAGCTAATCAATTACAGGTCCTTACATTCTTATAATCAATGAAAAGTTCTTCAAAGCATCTATCATATTATTGCTGAAACAGCTATGATATAATAAGACTGTACCATTTTTAAGAGGCAATGAGCAAGAATGCCATTATGAAAGCTGATTTTCAGGAATAGAATTCCAGAATCTTTCAAAAATAAATACCAGCTGCCAGCTGAATTGTGATATTGCATGTGACATATTGATAAAATAAAATGATTTAAATAAATAATTATTAAGGTTTGATATCTCCTTACACATTCTAAAGAGTTATATTTTTGACAATGTTTTTTCTTAAGTCATTCTGCAATTTCATTTTACTTCTCTCAGCTATTTTGTAATGTTGGCTCATTGTCCTATAAGCGCTGACAGTTTTTTTTTCTCTGTTTTGTAATGCAAGTGCCTGACTTAAGCTTTGATTGTGCAGCATCCATTTCAAAGAGGTATCTATTTCAAGGATGGCGATCTCAAATAAACACTTGGACAGCCTCACAACTAGACAATCAGGCCACTTTCCCGCAAGGCTATTCTCTTTGGTTTAGAGATGTTGGCAGTTTCAATAACTGACCACTTAGTCACTTGTTCTTTTCTTTTCTCCTTTAAATTCCTACAACTATACTTTAAATTCACCAATAAAGAGTAAACCCATAAGTCGTAGGTCCCACCCTTGACACCAATAAAACCAGAACCCCAGCCCCACACTCACTTTCCCTCTCTTTCTTTTTTTTTCTACCCTCAAACTCACTGTTTGACCCCAGGTGTGCTATGTAATTTAAAATGCCTGGATTTAAAGGAATGCCCTCTACCTGCAACTTGCTTACTAACCACCTAACACAGGTGGGTAACACCATCTGGGATAGGAGCCCTACTTGCTGTGAATCTACCCTACAATTAATTATATGCTTTTGCATACTGCCTCTGTTCTGTGTTCCTGTGGTATCCAACCCAAAAGGTGCCATAATAATCCAACAATCTCCCCAGAGTAGCACAATCAAGGCCACATGGTCTAACAAGATGATTAGACTAATAATTATAAAGTCCCTAATTAACTACTTGACTTAATGAGCGCAAGGGTCCTCCACACTGCAAGGCCAAGGATGACTAAGGAGAGAGGATTTGATTGCAAGGCTATGGTCAATACCCAAGGACAGACTCTGGGCGAAAGGCCCACAGAAAAGATTTCCATGGGTAAAGAGGATGGGAGAAGGGCGCCTGGGTGGCTCAGTGGGTTAAAGCCTCTGCCTTCGGCTCAGGTCATGATCCCAGGGTTCTGGGATAGAGCCCCACATCGGGCTCTCTGCTCAGTGGGGAGCCTGCTTCCTCCTCTCTCTCTCTCTCTGCCTGCCTCTCTGCCTACTTGTGATCTGTCTGTCAAATAAATAAATAAAAATCTTTAAAAAAAAAAAAAAAAGAGGATGGGAGAATGCCACCTGTGATCACTGAGCTAGTCAGTGACACTAAGACTACGTATCCTAAACCCGTCTTGCAACTGGAAACTATTGGCATCACCAAAGGGAAAATACCACAGAGGCCTGTGGTCTCTGTGTTACCACCTTCACTTACTACTCCTGTTCTTTGCCCTCTCACCAGCTGGGATATTATGGACCCAATCTCTGGAGTTATTTTGCTTAAAGATTAATGGACAAATACAAATTCTTGAACATCTGATGCTAGAAACAGAGCAAGTATGCAGGCTCTTTGATAAATGCAAAACCCCATGACTGCTTTCCTGGGTGTTACTCAGTGCCCTGCACACCAGCATGCCCTGAGGGTGGTATCACATTCCTGAGGCCTACGGTATTTTCCCAAAGACTATGCATATCTAACTGATGGAGATGGACGTCAATCCCAGAGCTGTCTCTTGGGACACCCTAGAAAAGAAAGCAGCTACCTATAAAGAGTGTTCACAATGAGGGAGGTCATCCAAAATTTTCTAGTAATGACATGTAACATTTAGGTAACAGAATAAAAATAAGAAATAGAAATTAAGATCAAAAGCTATACCTCACCTGAAATTCAAACCTTTCTTACAGATTTTACACAGCAGTAAGAAGAGAGGGGGAACTAATTGACTAATGTGGGTTTTCTCCTTTGTCTGGAACAGGCTCTGAGCTGTTATTCACAGCTGCCAAAACCCATCAATTGGGTTTTAGTGTCTAAAGACACTAAAATCTATAATTTTGTTAAAGATCCAACTGGGCTGTGTGCTGTTTCCTTGAACAGGGTAAAACTAGAAGTACACTTCACAAGGAATGAACCTGCCACCAAGGGAAAATCTGACAGGGTTATTGAGGATTCTAGTGAAGAGGAAGAGAGAAATGGGAAGGCAAAGGCCTCTAGAGCTATCCATATTCATACCAGGGTCTTCCCTCCCTTCACTTGGGTATTTATTGCTTGGTACTGTGCCCATTCCTCTATCACAGTGATCATTGCAAAGGCTTATAGGGAACGGAAAACATTAAGATGAAGCCCATCTCCTACTGCTCAAAATTGACACAGTCCCATGGATTTATCATTTCCATGACCACAGTGACCCAAATGACCCCCTCTTCATTTCAAGCCTGAAGAGGTCCCATTTGACCTTGAGTCCAAGAATTAGTTTTATAGGGTGCTCTCCCTAAGTACAAGGTAGTGTAACTACATTTTATGAGGACTATGGAAACCATCCGAAAGACAATGAAACTCCTAGAAGAAGGCTCAAGCTCTTTCTCTGTCCCGTGAAGATGTAAATCTTGCCATGTCTTTGAAATACAAACACATTAGAAAGTAAATAAAACTCTACCCATAATCACTTGAGACTGAAAGAAAAAGGGGGCAGTGGGGGAGGAAGAGGAGAAGCCTTTTAAAATACAAAATGCTGCACTCCTGGTGAGCATATCTTAAGGTATAAAGTTGAATCACTATATTGTACACCTGCAATTAATGTAATGTTACAGGTCAACTGTACTCAAAAAAAAAAAAATATATATATATATACACAAAATGTTATAAAAGCTTCCTTGCGTAAAACCTAGTCCACAGCCTCCATAAGCTTGCTAATCAAGGACAAATACAAATCTTGAAAGTCTTCCCCACAAAAATTAGTAAAATGCTTTAACCATAGGATTAGATAAACTTAACTTGTTTTATCTGGCAATTTGGGTTCAACTGTCATTTGTAACTGATTTGTGGCTAACATTTTGGAATGGAAGCTATGGGGTCTCTGTGTTTGCCTTATGTTTATGAATGTCTATGGATTTATGTTAGGCATATGTGTTTTCCCCCCTCCACTTCCAGATAGTATTGCCAAAGTTAATCAGTGAAAGAGCTCTATTTAATTGGCTTAATAACGGGTGCTAATGAATTAATTATTCCTAAAACTCAGAAATATAGACACTAACCCAAATATTTTTCAAGTCTATACCATCTGAGATAATCTTTGGTAAATAAAATCTAGTTTAAATATGGCTTAATTAAAATAGGCATGTCTTCAGAGTTGTGAGCAATAAATATAATGCAGATAAACAACTTTAATTCTACCTGTGTTTACTAGTCAAATAAATTCATATTCTCTCTATTATGAATATTGTCAACAAGAAAAAAAGCTTGGAATGACAACTGACTTTGGCTACTATGTAATCAAGTTTCATTGGTAGTCTAAACATCATTTTGGGAAACCAAATGATTTACATAGATATAAGTGGAATAAAAGTTTGGGTAAACTTTTCAACAATAATTGTATGTTATGCTGTATCTCCTTCAAAATAGTTTCTCAAATATCTTTGGCAACTTGAAACTTTAGAATTTTGCTAAGTTAATTTAAACAATGGGAATTCCTTGCATGTCTAGATCATCTCTAAATAAGATTAAATATAATAACATTAATTGTTCAACAATTAAGTTTAAATTTACCTATTTTAACCTCTTATTACAGAGAAATTGAATTGATACTTGGATCTGTTAATAAACATGGCTGTGCCACATTGAAAAATAGTGCTGTGAGGAAATGTATGCTTCTAGACATTATGAAATGTATTCATAAATTTGCCAATATAAAGAATACTGATATAACAGCTTATAATTGCTTTCCAGTTTTGAGGTTTCAACTAGAAACTGGGATTTCTAAGGGTTAAGAATTCAGATTAATATGTGTTATTAAAACTACTAGAAGTAATAAGGGGACAACTCAGTATGCAAGAAAACTAGGATGTGTTTTTGCCTAAGAGAAGGTATGAGGTATGGAAATGCATTTTTGTTAAAGAAAAAAAAGTAATTTTATCCTAAAAAAGGAAAAGAAAAGCTAGTTATTTCAGAATAAGAAAGAAGAAAATAAAAGACAAAATAGTATAGAAAGTTGGGAAGAAAGAGCAGGAAAGAGAATTTCACTATTGGTGGGTCAAGTTAGTCAAAAAGTATTATTATAATGGTGTTTTTTCTTTTTAAATAAGCTTTAGTATCAATAGTATGCTTGTAATTTTCTTTTATCTGCTAAAAGAACAAAGTTTTCAGGGCACCTCGGTGGCTCAGTGGATTAAAGCCTCTTCCTTTACCACAGGTCATGATTCCACAGTCCTGAGATGGAGCCCCGCATCACATCGGGCTCTCTGCTCGGCGGGGAGCCGGCTTCCCCTCCTCTCTCTGCCTGCCTCTCTATCTACTTGTCATCTCTCTCCCTCTGTCAAATGAATAAATAAAATATTTTTTTAAAAAATTTGAATCTCCCTGATGGCTAGTGATAATGAACATTTTTTCATGTGTCTGATGGCCATTTGTATGTCTTCATTGGAGAAGTGTCTGTTCATATCTTCTGCCCATTTTTTGATTATGATTATCTGTTTTGTGTGTGTTGAGTTTGAGGAGTTCTTGATAGATCCTGGATATCAACCTTTTGTCTGTACTGTCATTTGCAAATACCTTCTCCCATTCCCTTCATCCCATTCTCCCATTCCTCTTTGTTTTCTTGACTGTTTCCTTTGCTGTGCAGAAGCTTTTGATTTTGATGAAGTCCCAAAAGTTTATTTTCGCTTTTGTTTCTTTTGCCTTTGTACCCCAATGTTTATAGCAGCAATGGCCACGGTCGCCAAACTGTGGAAAGAACCAAGATGCCCTTCAACGGACGAATGGATAAGGAAGATGTGGTCCATATACACTATGGAGTATTATGCCTCCATCAGAAAGGACGAGTACCCAACTTGCGTAGCAACATGGATGGGACTGGAAGAGATTATGCTGAGTGAAATAAGTCAAGCAGAGAGAGTCAATTATTTATGGTTTCACTTATTTGTGGAGCATAACAAATAGCATGGAGGACAAGGGGAGATGGAGAGGAGAAGGGAGTTGAGAGAAATTGGAAGGGGAGGTGAACCATGAGAGACTATGGGCTCTGAAAAACAATCTGAGGGCTTTGAAGTGGTGGGGGGTGGGAGGTCGGGGTACCAGGTGGTGGGTATTAGAGAGGGCACAGATTGCATGGAGCACTGGGTGTGGTGCAAAAATAATGAATACTGTTATGCTGAATATAAATAAAAGAAAAAAAATAAAAGAACAAAGTTTTCTTGGAACATTGGTCTGCTCCTGTTGAGTTTTTGTGTTTCTTTACTTTTGAAGTAATCTGAACAGAAAGCAAAGATTTTGGTGTTTTATCAAAATAATCTCCTGTGTATCATGTTGTCTTAATCAGGTATTTGATTACTTAAGAAAATTAAAATAGCTAAGTTTTGCTCACACTATGTAACTTGCTGTTTTGTCTTTAAAATTTTTGTCACTTTGGTTAAGTAGATAAGTATTGTTTCATAATGAACTGTGATCCCAGTTAGTCAAGTGTCCAAAACCTTGTAATACTTTTGACAAACTTGCTCAAATCAAATCTTAAGTGAATCTTTTGACCTGGAAATAACTTGGTATTTTCCAAAGGGTCACTGGGACATTTCAAGAGTTTTTCTCTCTCCTTACCAAAAGAGAGACATTAAACTAATTAGGCTTATTTGATATGTTAAATTTCATAACATTGTCAAATAAATAATGCTAAGCCTTTTTTATGCATATCCTGGTGTGCATATGGGTCATTAATGTAAGTGTTCCAGAAATTATGTGAAATTCTTAAAAATCTGAAATGAAATGTTATCTGTCATAATTCCAGTTATCATCTTAAAACACTGTATGTCACAGCAATAATAAAACTTCCTTCTTAATTGCGTTATAACAAACTCTCATCAGATCTTTAGCTATGGACATTTTTACATCCTTTGGCATTTGCAGCTATTGTTTTACCCTGTGCTTTTACAAAAGTGTTTCATTTTCAGGGAGATTCATGGAAAGGTCTCTGACAAGAACACGTTTCTCTTTTTTTAAAGATTTAATTTATTTATTTGACAGAGAGAGCAAGAGAGGGAACACAAGCAGGGGGAGTGGGAGAGGGAGAAGCAAGCTTCCTGCCAAGCAGGGAGCCAGATGTGGGGTTCCATCCCAGGGTCCTGGAATCAGGACCAGAGACGAAGATAGATGATTAACGACTGATCCATCCAGGTTCCCCAAGAACATGTTTCTGATAATTCTCCGATCATGCCACTGAGTTGGGAATAGTTTATGGAGCTCTAAGAAAAAATTGGGTTCATAACATTGCTAACAAAAGATAAAGATCAAGAATTAATTACATAAGACTGAATAACCTGATGAAGATAACTATATTTTTTATGGCTTTTTTGAAATATTGTTGGTTCTTTTATGTTTTGCTTTTCCAGATTTAAGGAAACCTTTTTCTCTTTTCTCTCAAGCTATCAGCAATTGGGTAAGATGTACCTTTGCTAACGGAGAAGAAACATTTATCTTTTCCTCCCTACCAGATCCCTTCAGAATTCAGAAACTCTTAGTGAGTATTTTTATTTTCATGGCAATGTAGTTATTTGCATAAGTTTGATAAGAATCTGTTCTCCCTGTAACACAAGCACACAATTGACTGGAATGTCAAATTTGAGAGATTATGCATAGGCCTGAAAATAACTGGACAACTTCAAGGAAATTAAATTTCACTTTATGGATTGATAAAGCCCCTTTGAAAAATCAACCTGGGACCTTGCTTACAGGGTTCCTGGTCACCTTACCAGGTGAGTAAGGAAGCTCACTTTCTGGCAGATTCCTGGGCCAAAGTTCAGAATATCTTGGGGGATCTTAAAAAGAGAAAAGGTCAACAAAATCTATAGGTATTGTAGGTAAGATCGATGGCAAGACCTTGGCTTGGCTTCCCAGCCTGGAAAGACTTTTAAAACTTCAGTCTGATGCCTGGTTGGCTCAGTTGGTTAATTGTCTGCCTTCAACTCGGGTCATGACCTCAGGTTTTGGGATCAAGTCCTGCATCAGACTCCCTGCTCAGAGGGGAGTCTGTTTCTCCCTCTCCCTCTGCCTGCTGCTTCCCCTGTTTGTGTTCTCTGTCTCTATCAAAAATAAATAAAATCTAAAAATAGCTCAATCTGAGATTCCTTATGAAAGATTCCCACAAAGTAGACCTAAAAAACCTATATAGTCAATCACTATTCTTACTGCATTTATGTAGATAATCAGGCCAAGGTTATGGAAACTAGACTTAATTTGCAAGCAAATCAGTCTTACTATGGGAATCTTTAATAGAAATGGGTGTGATTGTGAAGAGAAAAAATTATTTTTCAATAGAAACTATAATATACATTTGAGAATATTAGATTCTGATTCTGTGTGTTGTTTTGTAAGATTTTGTTTTCTAACTGTAAATTGGACTAGACTTTTTTCATTTCTTCCAATATCTTGCCACAACTTTACAAACTAAGGTTCCCAATTTTTTTTCCATGCTTATGAACTGGAGTCATTGAGAACTAAAACTCCCCTTTCCCAAAGCCATGAAAGCTGAAGTGGACAACTTTATATAAACTTTGGAGAAATCACCACAATAGCTCATGTATAGAAAATCTTTATGCCTCTTGCTATGCAGACCACTCAGAAAAACAAAACAAAAAAGAAAAAAAAAAAAACATAACAAAAAAAACCACTAGAGACATCCACAGCACAAATGAGGAAAATCTATCAGATTGTCACAGTCTACCCTTAACCCATCTGAAGGTACTCTGAGGCTGACATTTAGAGATATTCTTAACTGACTGTCTTCAGAACCCAGAAACGGGGATTATAATCTGCTCCAATCATTAAGCTTTGTGGGTTTTTTTTCCCCCTTTTGTTTCCATAGAAATACCTCTTATTAAATACCTGAGGCAAATACTTGCATCATGTAGGCTTAATTTTGGAGGCCCACCTGCATCACTGTTTCCTGAAATAAGACAACCCTTCAATGGAACTGACCTATTCACAGGACTAAGAGACTAGTTTGATGAGGTATAGAATAAACTATCAACTCAGGACTGATTCAAACTTCCTTATACCTGATGGCCAAAGATGTTAAAATATTTCACATTACCCAAATCTTTGAACAGATTCCCGGGGCCAGCCCACAAGATCACTGACCTGTTTTCATGGCTGAACACTTTCAAACTGGGGACAGTAGCTACAGATCGAACTTCAGATTATTGCCTGTATAATTATTATGAGACTTGCTACTATAATCCCATTTAGATGTGCACTTTCTGGGTTACAATGTGCCCTACCCCTGACTTTTAGCATACCAGCTACCAGGCAGTCAATGTCTTCACCTTTAACTCTGATGCCTTAGCATCATGGTGTAAATTGTAGTGTGAGCCCTGAATTTAAAATTCTTTTTTGTTATGCAAGTACCTGACCTAAGCTTTGATTGATGAAGCATCGTCTTCAAAGGGACATCCACTTCATTGATGTCTATCTCTAATAAACACGTGGCCAGCCATAAGTCTAGATAAAGAATAGGTTGTCTCCCTATACTGAGGCTACCTTTGGTTTAGAGATGCAGGTTGATTTCAATAAAGGACTATTTTTTTTTTTAAGATTTTATTTATTTATTTGACAGAGAGAAATCACAAGTAGACGGAGAGGCAGGCAGAGAGAGAGAGAGAGGGAAGCAGGCTCCCTGCTGAGCAGAGAGAGCCTGATACGGGACTCCATCCCAGGACCCTGAGATCATGACTGGAGCGGAAGGCAGCGGCTTAACCCACTGAGCCACCCAAGCGCCCTCAATAAAGGACTATTAAGGTCACCTTTTTCTCCTTTGCTTCAAATTTTCAATCTGGTGTTTTAAATTCATTAATAAAGAGTGAGTCTGGGAATCCCTAGGCACCCACTCTCAACCTCAGCCCCATGCACTTCTCTGTCTTTCCCTCTACCTGAGACCTTGCTGTGTGGCCCCAGGTGTGCTGTGTAATTTTCAGGTTCTGTAAGAAGTAAATCTTTATTTTCAAAGTTTCCTGATCGTTACTGCCAAAGGGCTTCTTGCAATGATAATAAGATACACAAGGGCTGGTCCAGCCACAATATTGGTTATTAATAGGCTGAGACTGGCACACAACACTCATTTCATTTCTATAAGAAATATTGGGAGAGGGAACATCAAGAGAAGGAAGCAGAATTTTAGTAATCATTGGTTTATGACACCATATAGCTAAGTGGTAAATCTAACCCACCTTCATCCTAATTCCTTCTGTGTCTAAAGTACTTGAAACATAGCAAACACATTGTACCTGTGTAAACTGACCACCTATTTCCTTTAAAAAAAAAAAAAGTATTCCAGTCATATCTAAACTCTTAGTTTAATATCAATAAAGAGGAATTATAGAAGGGAAAATGTTTCTTAGTCTTTGATTAAAAAAAAAAAATCATCACACAAGAACTTCATTATCGACAAATGTGTAATAAAATAACCCCTCAGCTGTTTCCAGGCCCTGAATTCAGGTTCTTTAGACTTGGGTTTTCATAATGTTTTCAACACCTGGTAGCTAAGTCTTAGCATCTAAATTTCAAGTTGTGATATCTGGTCGTTAAGGCCCACCATAACTGAGACTCACCCTACTTACTCAAACTAATGGAAAACAATGGAAAATAATGAAAAGTTATCCACCACTTCTTACCCTGTGTTTTTCAGCCAACTTTCCAAAATATATCCCTACTTTTTTTTTTTTGGCCTCTATTTGATTTTCCCTTTCCCTGCATGCCCTTGCCTTTTTCCTTCTCTTAATTAAATCCTTCTAGTCCTCAAAGACCATCAATCCTAATTTACTGACACTTACTGCCTTTTTCCTTCTCAAACTTCCCTATACTTCTTGGTTTTTTATTGACAGTTTCATGTGATTTAGCACCTAGCTTAACACCCTTATATTGTTCGAGAATTAATGCATGTGTGCTAGTCTTGTCTCTTCAAGTAGACTGTAATCAGGGTCTGTGAAGAAAGTTATTTGTTTATATATATCTACGTGTGAGATTAAGTTTGTTTTAACATATGTTGTTCACAAAAATAACTCTGGTATTTTTAAAAGATGCCAAACGATTACATCATTCACCTAGTATCAAACCTAAAGATTTGCAAGACTAAAGTCATCAGTGCTGATCAGGGCAGACATGGGTACATAAAACTCTCAGAATTTTGGAGGGAGATGTTCACACACAAGAGCAAGAAGCACAGAGCTAGAAAGGCTATTCCAGGAAGAGAAATCATCACTGTAGAGTAGCAGTTTTGATCAAGGGGAGGATTTTTTAGGTTCTTCCAGAAAAAGGCAACTGACTGCTTTGAAACATAAGAAATAAGCAAAACAGGGGGATGGGGGTAGAAGGTATTTGAATTCTAAGCAGTATTGATTTATAGTTGTTACTGAGACATTAACTATTTAGAATGGAAGGTAGTATGAAAAACTGATATACTAGTCAGTGACAGAGATGGAATTAGGTCAAAGTAAGTGATTACACATCTTATAAAGAGGCACTATATGTCAGGTTTGAGTTGCGTGTGTATTGGAGTGAGTGGTCTGGGTAAGAAAACCCAGTAGTGGGAAATGAGAAGAGAGGAACACAGAGAGGAATAGAGGATACTAAGAGATTGTACTGCCAGGTGGCAGATAGTTGGGTGGGGAGGCAGCTTGAGGGAAATTTGGCAGTGAGTATCAGGTAATTATTTATGGGAGTGAACCCAGGTAGAGAGCTAAGCCTTAGGTGATAAGAAAGCAGACTGGTGTAGGAGCTGGAAGGATACAAAGACAACATAACCTCTTACTTTGATTTGCCTTTGGATCTAGTTGATGCTGATTGCATTTAAGGTAGAAAATAAATAAGTGCTTTTGTTTCTTTTAAGATCATTTTTTCCCTTACCATTTACAATGGTGGCCTGGTGGCATTTCTTACTCGTTCAGCAGCAAAGCATCTGTCTTCTCTTCAGTGCTCTTTTTAATAAATGGCAGCATTTACCCTGGAGGGTCCTGAATGGGGAAAGGGCAGTATTCAGGAGAAAAGCTCTGATGCCCTGTCAGGACTGGGTTCAGCCCTCACTATTCTGGCAAAGTCTCGGGGGCCCCTCTTTATGCTCTTTCTGAAAGCAGCCTCTTTCCACCACCAGGCTGAGCACATGGCAGGTGCTCAGAAAGCACTTGGAGGGGTTGGATCGCTCCACACAACTGTTAAAAGATGATCTCATTTGCAAAGTTTACTTGCAGGAGTCTCGTTCATTGAATAACAGATTTTTGCCTTAGTTGCAGGAATTTAAACGTAACCATCTTCTTTCAGGGGGTACACATTTTACTTTAAATCAGCATGCATTTATCCATTTTGCTTTCCCTCTGTGATGCTGACCTTCCAATTTTCCAGCCCTGAATACTGCTGGATACCAAGGGTCTTCTAGGAATAATTGCCAGTCTGAAGTTGAAAAGAATATGAAACCTCGGCTGTCTTCATTCACTGCTGGCTACTTGGGGACATTTCACAGCCTTTCATAAATTCATCTGTCCATTGGTAGAGGAGCTAAATCTGCTGGCACAGCTCTCAGCAGAGAACATGTTCCATCCCTGAAAATACATGTTTAAATATTTAATAAAAGCATAAATTTGAAGAACTTCTAGCAGCTGTAGAGAGAGCAATTGAATAGAAGGCAAAAACAATCTTCATTTGAGGAGATTAAGAGAGTTAAAGAAATGGCTGAGGTATTATAATGTCTATGGTAAACAAACACTCCAGGCAAAAATGAAAGGGAAAAAAAAAAAAATACATGGAATGCTTGCCTCATGCAAGGGAGTGAACACAGCACAGAATATTCTGAAGGTTCAAATCTGAAGTAAAAATGCAAGCTATGACAGTGCCAAGCACTGTCTATAGCCTTGTTTGTAAAGCAGCCTGGCCCCTCGGGAAGACAGATGGCTCACTATATAACACTTACGTAACCACAACCTGAGCTGAGCTGGACCTGCCAGAGGCAAAGGAACAAGGATGCCTCTGAGAAAAGAGAAATTGTGGTCTCTTTAAAACCCACTGCAACTGTTCTCCCTGGCAACCCAAGTTACAGCAGGGGGCATCAGAATCTTCCAACACACAGGCAACCAGCTGTACAACCTTGGCAAAGCAGCCCATAACTACAGCCAGGAGGTTGTGTGTCATTAGCTCAAACCTCCAAACCCCAGGGTGTCTCCCCTGTCCCCCAGGCTATTCATGGGCGTGGCAGGAGCTGCCTTCTGAAGGTTTAGAGAAGTGGGTATTCCAATGCCTTGGGGGTGGGGAATGTTAGTCAGCTTTCCTGAGCATAGGCAGTACCAGACTTGCACACTCTCAATTTATAAATAAGTGATCCAGGAGAGACACAGAGGGTCACTCCTTCCCAGGAGAGAGGCAGCACCAGCATTTCTGTTTCCAGGAAAAGTCAGAATGAAATAACAGAGCATTGAGAGAAACTGTGGATCCTCAAAGCCAGACAAAATCTGGGAAAATCAAGAAGAGTTTAGAGGATTAACCTCAATCACCACTCAACAGAGCAAACATCTCACAGATAAGTCATTCATTTTTATGGGATTCATTTGGATCAGCTTGTTTTATGCTGAACACAAGCTTGATATCTTGTACAGTAAGAAAATCTGTGTTGTGATTGAAGCTAAAGCGGCTATTTTTAAAGTGCAGCATTTTAGGAAATAGGACAGATCTAGGATGAGGCAAAATCACGGTTTAAGATAAATGGGAGAGTCTCATATATTCCCTTTTCCCAAAATACTGCCAAGGGCCAACTGCATACAGATGGGAGAAACCAGACCCCTTCCCTGTTTCTGCATTATGGGTCCTCACCCCAACCCCAGGTCCAAATTTCAGGCTTGTTACATGTGTCGTCTGATGTGGTGACATTTGCTGTTACACTGAATTTTATAGTTTGAGTGGGAACCTACCCACCACCCCATATAAAAATGTTTCTCAAAAAAACCCTTTTCGGGGTGCCTGGGTGGCTCGGTGGGTTAAAGCCTCTGTCTTCAGCTCAGGTCATGATCCCAGGGTCCTGGGATCGAGCCCCACGTCGGGCTGTCCGCTTCGCGGATAGCCTGCTTCCTCCTCTCTCTCTTTCTGCCTGCCTCTCTGCCTACTTGTGATCTCTGTCTGTCAAGTAAATAAATAAAATCTTTAAAAATAAATAAATAAATAAATAAAAACCCTTTTCAAGTTCTCCACAACTGACACAATAAAATGAACTTTGGGAAAGCAATGTTACAGACTATCTAGCCTACAACATACCAGGTTCTCATCTGAAGTGAATTAAATACATATACTAGAGGATAAATATTCTCCAAATGTCATACTCCTTATCATCTGTCATTTGGTAGTTTATTGGGATATTGTGCAGAAGTCCATAAGACACGACTCCATATCTTGAGTTCATCCATACCCTGAAAAAGCAGTTACCACCTGATACATGAGAGCTGTGGTTGAAGAGAGAACAAGTTGCTTTCTTGAGAAGAGGGGATTCTAGGAAAACATAACAAAACTTTAAGGAGGAAGTGCCTCCAGATTTGTTCCCTAAGGGACAATTGTATTAGAGTTCTTCTGATAAATATCTCATAGAATACTCTCTCAAAGTGTGGATCTTGAGTCTACTATTTTATAGCCATTTAAAGCAATTATTAAGTGTCACAATACTCTGAAAACCCCCTAGACAACATTATTTAGCTACTTTCTCCTGTGTCTTCCTCTAATGCCACCATATCCAGGGGACTGTCTGATTTGTTTTTGGAATTTGGCTGAGATTTATTTCATTGGAGGTAACTAAATAGAAACATTTCTACCAAATTCCTAGATACTCTGAAAACAGTGGGTCCATGGTTTAGAGACATCTGGTAGTAATGAAACCTTGACAGATTTTGTGACAGATTCCTCCTTTCCCTCCAGGCTTTATGTACCTTTAGAGTTCATTGAACTGCTAGAACTCATGGAAAAACAATCAATGGAATTTAGCAATTTGTTGAATAAATGCATTCATTAATTTAGGAGGTATTTCAAGTATGATAAGCCTAGAATTTTGTCAGTAAGTACACATGTGGTTCATCAATATAAGTGATTTAGATTAGCACTTCTCAACTGGTGGTGGATAGTAGGTCACTGCTGTGCCATGGATGGGCCACAGGTGTGCCAAGATACTGCTTTCCTTGGTCTTATGGCCATCACATGTGACCTGGAGTTGCCAAAGTTCCTGGACTGGTGGCCTCAAGCCAAGAGCATCTTTTTCCATTTTTCCAAATGTCATAACATATTATCATTTTCTAGGTTTGCATAATTGGAGAAAGATCAGGAAGCTTCCATTTGTACTTTGAGCTTGTTAATGGCTCTTGACCTCACATTGTACCAGACCAAGGGCAAGATGCAGGCAGACTGTCAGGCCCCTAAATATTTCTCAGCAACACTGAACTGAATGTTGGGTCATTCATTCCAACCAGCCAACAACAGTGCTTACAAATTGTGTTTGGTGATGATAATGGGGAAGACAAACATGTAATTGTGTGTGTGATGATGGTGAGATCTAGACTTCCCACTTCCCACTCCCACTCTCACCTGCAGCAAAGGAGTTGAACGTGCTGCAGTCCACTCTCTACTCTTCCATTTGCCTCAAACATTTCCAACTCATTCTTTTTCTCACAGAAGCAATTGCAAAAGCAAACTCTTCCTAAGTTGACAACTTTAATTTGTTCTGATTTGTGAGCAATCAAATAAAAGGTTTAGAAAAATATATAATGACATATAAAGGGATAGTGTTCATATAAACCTGAGGTCAGTGTAAAGTCAAAGCTCAGGCTTAATGATCTAATGGGAAAATCAGTTGTCAAAATCCTGTTAGGGATGATAGTGAATAAGAGAAAGAGAAGCAGTGGTACTGTTCAGTGTAAATGTGTGTTACTGGTGGTGGTGATGGCTCTGGGCAGCCTCTGGGACATTTGTTGTGACACAGCAGTGGAACCTGGAAGACCACACTGCTAGAATGACACCATTGTTACCTTCCTCCCCGACACTAGAACCCTGGACAACTAGCAACCATTTGGTACAGAATCCAGAGGTGTGAGGGACTACAGGAGGGCGAGCACATGGAAGCCACCTCCTTCTAGCTATTCTATGCCAGTTTTACCCACACATGTCCTTCCTTTCAGCCTTAGGAGTTGTTCCACCTGACAGGTCAGAATTAGCAATTTTCCTCCTAAGGTTGTGTGACAGAGCCAATAGTGCCTCTGAAATGAGAGGTTATGAGCTCAGGATACAAAGGATCACCACCACAGGCTGAGATAGATGTTGTAATGACAAGTGGATAAACCTGTGCTTTTGAAAAATAGAGATCTGTACATTATGTAACCCTCCACTGATGGGGGAAATGTTTTCCCAGGTCTTAAAAGGTAGCTGTATATAGGAATTTTCCTGGGGTGAAAGCCTAGATGGTCTAGGTTGTGAAATGACAGTCGGTCACATAAAAGCAACTTCTCAGCAAGTGCCCTTGAGTATTTGTTCTGAGTGGCATCAGTGTACATTTTGAAACAGGATGGAAAGAAAAACACTATGTTGGGTAGCTACAAGAGGTATAGAAGACTCATGAGACAAATTGAAGTTTAAAACTAATGATTTGCTACATATTAATTCTATTAGGAATGCTTATAGGGTATACATAAACATGTAGATAGGTACATATCTATACTCTACATTGTGCATATATAACCTACATCTACACATATTATATATTCATATATGTATATATATATATATATATATATATACATCCTTCACATATACATGAAGAGAAATGAAGTCATAAGTAGCATTACTTCCTTACCATAATTGTGTGTTCATGTCTCTGTGTGTGTATTATGGTATATTTATCCATAGGTGGTTCATTCTATTTTTTTTAATTTTTATTTTTTATTAACATATAATATATTATTAGCCCCAGGGGTACAGGTCTGTGAATCGCCAGGTTTATACACTTCATAGCACTCACCATAGCACATACCTTCCCCAATGTCCATAACCCAACTACCCTCTCCCTGTTTCATTCATTCTTAAGACATGAAAAGATATTTCTTTTTGTTGTGGAAAAAGACAGACCTGTAAACTTGCAAAAGAAAATGAAATTCAATTGCATTAATAACTCAAAGAAATGCTAAAATGCTAAAATGCTCAAAGAAATGCTAAAATAAAAATTTTCTAAAACCTGAGAAAAGCCATACTAGTGAATTATGAATGTTACTGCTACCTGACTTTTTAAAGGCAAGAACTGATTTAACATTAATTTGCATAGGCTACTAGACATTAGGTACACGGTTCACCCAGACTTCTTCTACATGTGATGTTTTTGAAACCAAGCAAATGATTAAACAACAACAACTAAATGCCAAAAGTAGAAAAATTTAACAGTTCTGAACTCTTGTCACCCAATTTACACTACCTGTAGGGCAGCAGCATCACATAGAGAACAGATCATAGACTGGGGAATCAGACACAATGGACTAAAATGATGACTTCATTTATTAGCTGGATATGGATATTTAAGCATTTTTAAAAGATTTTATTTATTTATTTGACAGACAGAGATCACAAATAGGCAGAGGGGCAGACAAAGAGAGAGGAGGAAGCAGGCTCCCCGCTGAGTAGAGAGCCCAGTGAGGGGCTCGATTCCAAGACCCTGGGATCAATACCTGAGTCAAAGGCAGAGGCTTTAACCCACTGAGCCACCCAGGCGCCCTGATATTTAAGCATTTTGAGGCTCAACTGATCTATGTATGACACAGACTATTATCTCAGAGTTATTGTAAATAGTAGAAGTGAAATATATTTATAACATCCATATGTATATCAAGTGCTCAGGAAATGTTCATTTTTTTCCCCTGATATCCTTTATACCAAGATGACAAAGATACCTTGATTTTTACCCAAATGTCCAAAATAGTGTATGGAAAAATCTTCAGGACAGCACTAGGCAGTAAACTAGATGCTTTTCCAACTATGATGACCTATTATACTATTTAATATATCTTCCTACCTCATATGTATCTATATCCCACTTTGTAGATGACTAAGCTGAAGCTCCATGTTCAAAAGCTAGATCATTGTAATCACAAATCTTTTCTTCCATATACCATAAGACACACACACAGACATGATTTTCTGTTGAAGAGAAAGTTCTATGACAGCATTTGCTCCAATAGCTGCACTAGGTGTCTATCAGTGTTAGACTGGAGTTACATAGCCCTGGATGCAAAGAATCCTCCCTAAGCTCTGCATAGGTTAAACATTCCTTTGTCACCCACTCAACAGAGTTGAGTCAACAGACATTTGTGATCATATCCTATATATCAAGCACTGTCATAGACATTGAAAAACTAAAGGACTCCCCTGAAGGGACTTAGATAATCCAGTAACTTGGGACTTAAATCTTTAATTTTTACATTCTACTACTGTCCTTCTGGAGCTTTGCTAGTAACCATGGGATCTTCCTGTGACCAAGCATTACCACACACCTTGTGACTTTAATGTTTCTCTGAGCTTCTGTGGATGTCATGCAACAGCAAACTTATTTCAGATACCACTTTGAGAATAACTCAGACTCTTAAAAGAAGATTATCCTTTTCTACAGTTAGATAAGTTCTGAGTGAAAAATTGCTTGGATAATGGGTATAATGCAAGTGTTTATCTCACCATGTAAATGCAACATCTAGTGCATGGAGAACATAAGAAACAGAGAGACATCAACGAGCAATGCAACATTGCAGAGCACCTTGTTCTTGACTATCAAGCTGAAACCCTAACAATGTGGCAGAGAATTTTAGTGAAAAGCTACCAGACGTGCTCCTCGCAGGAGACAATATTAGTAAAAGTACAGCAAAAGAGGTCTTCCTTCAGAGTAAGAATTATTCTCAGTCACAGAGGACTTCTGACACTCTGGTGACATTCCAAGGAGTTCTGAGCTCATGAAGTAGTGAGGTTATTGGGATCAGAATGATCACAAAATCCCTAGTGACTCCAAACGATCTTGGGTAGCAATTTCTAGCCTGAAGTCTTTTTGGCCAAGTTAAATAACCTCAAACCTTTTTTTCTCTGTCCATGGGAATTATACCAGCAATCTAAAGTTCCCGGAATCTATGGTCCCGCATACCATCCTACCCTAAAGAAGTCCTCTTCCCTCTAGCTAATGAAAATTATTCCCCCTGGTGGCTGTTCGGTGTTGGACAACCCATTGGGCTTTGTGGGATAAATGTCTGCCTAGTGGCCCAAAATGCTTTGGGGCTAGCTCAAAAGTGAATGTTGGGAAGTGTGAAAATCATGGCCCATAAAGAAAATCACTACAGTTCACTCAAAACATTCTGTGAGCAGGACTCTAATTTTAAGCAAAGAAGCTTCTTTGTCATTTATCTCATCACTCTTTTTACTTTATGGATGCTTCAAGTATTGGCCTCTTTGTTCCAAATTCTATTCCTGAAAGCTCTCTGACATGGTCCATAATTTCTTCCATTTGTTGGATTAGTGTGTACCACATAAACCCACATATGCAACTGTGGGAAATGAACAGGAAAATGATGTCACAAAGCAAAGGAAGTAAGGCTGCTGCAAACCACAAGTCAATAAAGAAGCATCAGCTAACCATTTATGACCAATCATTAGTTTTTGTCTCCAGGTGGAACAGATAAGATATGGAAAAGAAAGAGAGTTCTCTTCCTATCTGTGAGTCAACTCACCTTAATCAACATTCCTTTTAGGAAAAAAAATATTTAATAAATAAAATATCTTTTTCTGTTTAATTTTCTCCAAGTAATCTCTCTGTAACTCTTTACAGTATCAGAAATAATATTTATCACGAGGTCTTGGAGTTGCTGATACAGACAATAGGAGCTCTTCCAAATACTTAAGGATTATTTAGAAAGGTCTCTGATACAGGCACTATCATGGGTTGTGCTGGTTTGGCATTCAAGTCTCCTGAGTTGATAAAGGAGAGTGGATATAAATGAGAGCAACACAGGGCAGTGGTTATTTTATACACACAGATACACATGCACCCACTATAAGTCACCAGAGGTGTAGTTAAGAAACTTCCAAGGTCTTTTGAGCCATTTCATACTTAGAACACCAGCTAAAAAAAAATCTTTTGGGACAAAGACAAAGTCAATAGAGCAATAGTTTCCCATGCACAAACATATGTCATTCTCATGATGTGACTACAGTGACCCTGAAATTTATTTTGCATTACATTTTAACAACAACAACAAAAAAGCAACTTGTTGTATTTTGTATTTGATGGCAGCAAGCATAACATTTTGACAAAGAAAGGACTGCTTGGTCTCTAATCAACAATTTGAATCACAAAGTAATTGTATAGAGATAATCTCCAGGAGACTGGAAAACACCCTGAAGAGGAAATCCAGTACTAAAAGATGAAGTGGAACAGCCGAACCCACCAATACACTAGTGAGCTTGTCCCTAGGGCTGGAGGGATTCAGGCTTTAGTGGGTTTATCTTACCTGTAGGTCCCTGCCATCTTGCCTAACCCAGGTAACCTTTTCAGATAGCCAAGGTGCTTGCTAATACTTCGCATCAATTCTCTGTATTCCTCCCTTTGGTAGTGTTCATTGCTCTGATCTGAGGGCAAAATCTCAATGACAATCACCCAGTGTTCACAGTCATCCCATCATCAACCAGTCATCCCAGCCACAAAGTGGTTGAGGTTCCCAAGGGTTTCTATACTTAAAGACATTCCTCAAAAGAAAATGCAAAAAAAAAAAAAAAAAAAAAAAATAGGCCTAAAATTTTCTCCCTTGCAGGCTGCTGAAGACTGGGTTTCTGTCAGAGCACTGAAAGAAGTGACTTCATTAAAAATGTGTGAAAAAGGACCTCCCTTAAGAGCAGACCCAGTGCCAGAATTCTTGTGAATTATTTAACCAGCTCCAATAATTTTCTTGGACAAAATTATTATACATACATTAGCCTGCTCAGGCTACCATAACACAATATCACAGATTGAGTGGATTAAACAACACACTTACTTTCTCACAGTTCTAGAGGCTAGAAGTCCAACATCAAGATATCAGTAGAGTTGGTTTCTGGACAGAGTTCTCTTCCTGGCTTATGGACAGCTGCCTTCTCTCTGTGTCTTCAAATGGGTTTTCCTGTGTGTACATGTGGAAAGAGAAAGAGAAAAAGCTCTGATATCTCTTCCTTTTCTTATAACGACACTAGCCTTATCAGACAAGGGCCCCACCTTAATAACCTCACTTAATTTTAATTACTTCTTTAAGAGCCCTACCCCCAAATACAGTTGTACTGGAGGTTAAACTTCAATATATGAATTTTGGGTGGACCAAATCCAGTCCATAACATTCCGTCCTCTGATCCTTCAGGATTCATGTTTTCCTTGCATGTAAAATACATTCATTCCATCCCAACATCTCCATGAGTTTTAACTCATTCCAGCATCAATCCCAAGTCTAAAGTCTGATCTAGACATCATCTTAATCAGGTATGGGTGAGACTTAAAATGTGATTCATCCTGAGGCAAAATTTCTTCTCCAGCTCTGAACCTATGAAATCAGCCAAATTATGTGCTTCCAAAATACAATGGTGAGACAGACACAAAATGAGCATTCCCATTTCAAAAAGGAGCAATGGGAAAGGAGAAAGATACAACAGCTTACAAAACCTAGCAAGAAAAATTCCATAAGAACTTAAGCCTCAAGAATAATCCTCTTTAGATAAACGATCTTCCCTTCAGGCTCACTGTGGTGTGGCATTGCCCCCATGGTGTGGTGTGGCCCTGTCCTCATAGCTCTTTCTAGTGGCTCTGCACACACTGAGGCACTGGGCTTATGTGCTGCATCATCCTCTGAAATCAAGCAGAACCAGCATTGTCCCTTGGGACTTTACAGTCTGGGCCTGTGGTGAAAGTGGCAGACCTGATGATCTCTGAATCACCTTGAAAATCATTTTTACCTTTGCTTGAAGGATAAAGCATGCTCATAGCTAGATAATTCTTTTGTCTTCTTCTGTAGACTCCCAGGAGTTTAAAAGCTTTCCTTTATTTCATCCTTTTGCTGTCCCCTATAATTCAAACTAGCAATGTCTCCACTAGTGTAACCCCATCTCTATTCCTGGCTTCTGCTGATTTGGGCAATAAAAATCATGGATAAACTCTATGTAGAGTGATTATCCAGCAACACCCTTGATCCCTTGATATTTTCTCCAGGACATGCTTGCTTTCTCTCTCTCTCTCTCTCTCTCTTTTTTTTTTTTCCCCAATATGGACAAACTGAGAATTTTCTAACTCTCCAAGTTCTGGTTTATTCCTACCTAATTTCTTCAGTTTCTCTCTCTCTCATTTTACCATGACCAATAAGGAGAAGCCAGGCTAGACTTTCAACATTTTGCTTATAAATCTCTTCAGCCAAATATCTGATTTCATCATTTGCAGAGGCTACCCTCTACTAAACACTAGAACATAATTCAGCCAAGTCCCTTGACACTTTAAAAGAAGGCTCACTTTTCCTCTAGTTACGAATAGTACTTTCTTCATTTCCGTCTGAATTCTTACCAGAATCACTTTTAGTACTCTTGTTTCTACCAACAGTGTCTTCAGGGCAGTCTTGGATTTTTCTAGAATGTACACCAAATCTCTTTCAACCTCTCCACACTACCCAGTTCCAATGCCACTTCCAAATTTTCAGGTATTTGTTATGGTAATACCCCACTTCTCAGTACCAAAACCTATATTACTCTGCTCAGGCTGCCATAAAAAAAAAAAACAACATAGACTAGGTGGTTTAAACAGTAGAGATTTATTTTCTTACAGTCTGGAGGCTGGAAGTCTAAGATCATGCCCTTGTTAAATCATGATTGCCTCCTAAAAGGTCCTATCTTCAAATATAATCACATTGAGGGCTAAAACTTCAACATATGGAAGGGGAGGGGCAGGGAGAATGCAGAATTCAGTCCATTACTGAATGAATCTATCTATCAACTATCTATCTATCTATCTATCTATCTATCATCTATCTATATATCCATCTTACCTATAGTGGTTCTAGTGACTCTGCTTTTCTGTTCAGACACTGATTGATAAAGTTCTTTATGACCCATAAGGAGTTAACTTCTCCCACTAGATTTTGGAGAAGGCATCCATTCCTTTCATCCCTTTATTCCCAAACCTTAACTTTTCTTTTTTTTTAAATTTTTTTAAAATTAATTAATTTACTTTCAGCATAACAGTATTCATTATTTTTTCACCACACCCAGTGCTCCGTGCAATCCGTGCCCTCTCTAATACCCACCACCTGGTACCCCAACCTCGCTCCCCCCTGCCACTTCAAACCCCTCAGATTGTTTTTCAGAGTCCATAGTCTCTCATGATTCACCTCCCCTTCCAATTTACCCCAACTCCCTTCTCCTCTCTAACTCTCCATGTCCTCCATGCTATTTGTTATGCTCCACAAATAAGTGATACCATATGATAATTGACTCTCTCTGCTTGGCTTATTTCACTCAGCATAATCTCTTCCAGTCCTGTCCATGTTGCTACATGTTGCTACATGTTGGGTATTCATCCTTTCTGATGGAGGCATAATACTCCATAGTGTATATGGACCACATTTTCCTTAACTTTTCTATCCATTGAGCCATCCCTGGCTATAGGGGAGGACCTAACTGACTTGAGCCAATCAGTAATTTCCCAATCTCGTGCAGCAATGATTGACTCAGGGCCATGACCATTAGCTTAGTTAATCTAGTCAGAGGGAAGCCATGTCTTTTGGATAACTTGAAGGAGAAAGCAAATAGCCCATAGACTTCCTTGCAACCATCTCACTAGCATGCATGAAGTCAGTTTTAGGACAAAGCAGGCAGGAAGGGGATAGAAGAACCAAGAACATAGAAGGGAGCCACAGCTCTAATGACATTGTGGATTTCTGCAAACTGAACCTCATCTTGGCTTTCACCTAGGTGATCCATTCCCTTTATTGAGAAAAGAGGAAAAAAGAATTGAATGGTCTTTAATAAGGATCCTTTCTGGTACACTCATTTTTTGTGGGAGTTATGAGTATATAACCTCCATGCCCAATGCAATAGCAGATCTCAGTACTGAACAGGGTCAGTCAGAATCCTTTTTTATGGGTGGGCAGGGTGGTGGGGAAGGAGCAAGGTTTTGGACAAAAGGAAAAGGATGTCTCTTTTCATGAGGGTCTAACTATATCGACCATGTAGACCTGGATGTCTTCTTCTGCAGCTTTGTGGGAAAACCTTAAGGGATATAAAACCAACAAATTGTAACAAAACCTGAAAGACAGAGAAAGAGACAACTCCTGTTGATGTTTTCTGAGCATCTACCTCTGATCCTATTTCAGACCATACCCTAACATTTTCAAGATTCATAAACAGAAGATTCTCATTTTTTTAAAAGTTTGAACTTTCTTTCAATTCCAACCTAAAGAGTTCTGATGAATATGTAGTATTTTCAGGATGGTTCTGCTTAAATACAAAAATAGCCTTTACTATAATTAACAGGAGTCCATAGGCACAGTAAGTTTTTCAGAGTAGTTGCCTAACTGCTCCATGGGACTGCCTTCCTCCCTTAAGAGGCCAAATGGATATGACTGCAGGTTCTGCTCCATTCAAGCTAAGTAGTACTTGTTTTATGTATTGGGCTTTTGCATTAAATGCTATCTGAATAAAGGATTTCATTATTAGGAGTACTTGAAAATCACTGGTTTGTCAGATTAATAGAAGAGAGCAAGGGCGCCTGGGTGGCTCAGTGGGTTAAGCCTCTGCCTTCGGCTCAGGTCATGATCCCAGGGTCCTGGGATTGAGCCCTGCATCTGGCTCTCTGCTCAGTGGGGAGTCTGCTTCCCTCCCCCTCTCTGCCTGCCTCTCTGCCCACTTGTGACCTCTGTCTGTCAAATAAATAAATAAATAAAATCTTAAAAAGAGAGAGAGAGAGAAAGCAGAACAAGAAGGAAATGGGATGCAGAGCAATCTGTTTTCCAAGGGAAATTCTGTGGATTTTCTGCCTAGAAGAAGTGGCAGTACAGCCATGGACAGCCAGAGGGCAGTCTAGAGACACAAGAAGGCTGGGCCCTGGTTATAAAAAGGCTGGAGGACCTTGAGAAAAGGGCTGGCTCAGACTGTTTACCTCAGTATTTTTTTCTTAATTTTATTATTATTTATTAGTCCTATGGTGATTCTATGAATTCAACTACACTGAGAACAGATACCACAGTATTTTCCACTGCCTTTGCTGTTAGTCATTATGCTTCTTGGCACATATTGGCCAAATCAATTTACGTGAAAAAATTTTTGTTTCTGTTTTACTAAAATGATCGTTCCGGCAGAAGGGCAAACACCTCTGTACCTGTGTATTGTTCTTTCCAAATTATTCACTAGATTTTATGTGTTTGCCTAAGCCCATTTCCCACCACAACCCATATTGGATAATTAACCACTCTATGTTCTTCTAATAACGGGGACCACAAAATTGATCTCTCAGCAGTTTCAACCTAAGATCCAAATACTCATGCTGAAGCCAAGGTTTTCAGACTTCCTATAAATCCAGGCAACTTTTCCCCTGGATGTTCTTCAGTCTTGGAAGCACCAGTTCAGCTGGAATGGTTTCTACATAAGTGAATAAAAGTCTGTGATGAGAACACTAATCTCCCAGTCACCTGGCTCTCCCTGTGTCACAAGGTCTTCTCACAGAACAAACACTCTTGGTCTAACTACTGACAGGAGTATGGTACTCTCTTTCCCTTGGCTCCCAAAATCCCCATTAGTCATTTCCTCATAGAGACCATTTGCAAAATTCTCCATAGCTTGAAAGTTGAATCTATTCTTGCTGCTTAATAGGCCATCTTATGATCTGGTTTTCTTTTCAAAAGCTTTTTATGCTCTCTCTTCTCAAAATCATTTCCACTTTGCCAAATGATACTATTTTGAATAACAGTAAGAGCATTCTAGAAGTAAATTATGATTCTAAAACTAGCTTCATCAAAATAGGAGCAGATGAAAAAAAAAATTTAATGGGTCTAACTCAAAGGACCTGAGCCAAGGAGGAGAAGCAGAAATCAACTGAACTTCTAGAACTGCATTTCTCAAAGAAGACCACCTGCTTCAGAATCTCTTGGGACACTGGTAAGAAATGCAAAGTTCAGGGTGCCTGGGTGGCTCAGTGGATTAAAGCCTCTGCCTTCGGCTCGGGTCATGATCTCTGGGTCCTGGGATCAAGCCCCATATCAGGCTCTCTGTTCAGCAGAGAGCCTGCTTCCCCTTCTCTCTATGCCTACTTGTGATCTCTCTCTCTCTCTCTCTGTCAAATAAATAAATAAAATCTTAAAAAAAAATGCAAAGTTCTGGGTCCAACATCTGACCTTTTATTTTTTAATTTTTAATTTATTTTTAAATTTGTTATTATTGAAGTATAGTTTACATACACTATTATATTAGTTTAAGGTATAGTATTTCAACAATTCCATACATTATGCAATGGACACCACAATAAATATAGTTGCCATTTATCACCATACAACATTATTACAAAGTTATTATCTATTCTCCTATGTTGTATTTTAATCCTCATGACAGTGACATTTATCTTATACTTTGTTCAACTTTTTTAAATCAAAATCTCTGGGAATAGAGGCTATATATTTGCATCATGAACACCTTCCCCTGGGGCACTGATGTACACTGACCTTTGAGAACTGTTGTCCTAACAGCTGGGCACATGCCTGCTGAACCTTCTTTATGTGGTCTTTTCCACACCTAGATAGCTACCCCACCCTGAGGGCCCAAAACAGGACTTTGAGTCCTCATTAGCTTAATATTGTTCTATGACCACAAACTATGCCCAAGCCATTTAGAAATCTTATTTCAAAGGCCACAAATGGGACCAAGCAAGAGGGTATTGTGATGCATCAGCCAAAATCCATCTCCACTATTGGAAAGTCTGTGCCAGAACATTCCCTTCTGATCACAGGGCACTGGTATCATGAATTAATCCTTTGTAGGTGGCTATGCACTTCAGCATAGCCCTGAATGTATATGGGAGTCTAAAGAATACTTCTCTCAATGCTTATATTTTCCTATCAAGTAATCATACCTCCTAAATTTCTCTCTGCTCATCAGCTTCATTCTCAGCCTCTTTCCATATCATTACTTTATTCTTAGACACCTAATTGGAACTCACATATTTATCATTACCTACAGTAGATGTGCTCCTGAAGAATTTTATGAAAAGGTGTTTTTTGGTTTTGGTTTTTCGTTTTGTAAATTAAATCATCCTTCATTGACTCAAAATTGTATATGATTTCAAGAAAATAAATACTTCAACAATTGTCCCTTCTAACTTCTCATGTTGCAAATGAGGAGACTGAATTCTTCCTAGCTCTATTACATGATTCTAGATATCGTTGCTCTTCAGTTACAAATTTTATTTTTAGAGACTACTCTTTGTAAGAATATGTGGTTTTAGTTTCTTAATTAGCTATCCCTTGATTTAAACTATTTTTTTAAAATTATCTGAGTGTTTGAGGAGGTCTTCCAAAAGGCCAAATTTGAGAGAAAGAGGGAAAATGTTGACTTCTGCCTCACTGATCCCTTCTAATAGTCCAATATTAACCTAGAAACTTTCACTACTTTAAGAACATAGGCTTTATAATTTCCAAAGGTAATTTGCCCATAGACAAAATAGCTCCTTTCTTTCCTAAAAGTTGATTAATTTGATTCCTTTTGGTGGAAGGGCTTAATATTTCCATGCATATCTACTTCTTATTCTAAAATTGGTAGTGACATATGATACACCTTTGCCTAATCAATACTTTTTTTAAAAAAATTCAATTAGCCAACATATAGTACATCATTAGTTTTTTATATAATGTTCAATGATTCATTGGTTATGAATAGCACCCAATGCTCATCACATCATGTACCCTCCTTAATGCCCACCATCCAGTTACCCCACCCCCACCCACCTCCCTTTCCACAACCCTCAGTTTGTTTCCCAGAGTCAAGAGTCTCATATGGTTTGTCTCCCTCTCTGATTTCTTCCCCTTCAGTTTTCCCTCCTTTCCCCTATTGTCCCCTGCAATATTCCTTATATTTCACATATGAGTGAAACCATATGATAATTGTCTTTCTCTGGTTGACTTATTTCACTTAGCATAATCTCCTCCAGTTCCATCCATGTCAATGCAAATGGTAGATATTCGTCTTTTCTGATGGCCGAGTAATATTCCATTGTATATATGAACCACATCTTCTGCCTAAAAAATTCTTTCTCCTAAATTACCCTTCCCATTTCAGCCTAAAATCATTTTTTATAGTACCTGTTATCAAAACTCAAAAATTCCAAAATTCTATTTCTCCTGAGGCCGTGAGTGGGAAAGGGAAGGAGCTGGGTCTAGTGGTGAGGCAAAAGAGAACAAAAGTGTGATTGAATGTCTAAGTACTTAAGCAGTCAACTTTTGGGGAAGCTTCTGGTACTGCAGTATTATCTTCTTGAGCTCTTCAATTGCATCTCTATCCACTTAACACAATTTATTAAACAATATTTCCTTCCATTTATCTCTGTCCTAGGCACTGGGTGATGCAGAAATAAATAAGCAGAAAAGTCCTCAAATAGCCTATTGTTTAGTGAAAAGGAGAGGCATATGAGTAGTAATACAATGTGTTGAGTTACAGAGTTTTGGGGAAAAAAGAAATTCAAAGCTGAGAAAGAACTCTTTTCTCAAGAACAGACCAGATTTTTCTTTAAATAATGAATAACATAAAAAAGGGGAAGGTGGGAAGTTTTGAGATTTTTAAAGGATACTTGTATCAGAGTAGGCTGCAACAATTGATGGTTAAGGGTAAATATCAGGTAGACAAAAAGGTATGTAGAAATTGCCACTGTTTATTCAGGAAACATTTGAGGAGGGCTGATGTCAAGTCAAGGAGGATAATGGAAGTTGATTGAAATACATGAAGATACGAGAGAAAATGAACTTTAAAGCCAATGAAGGAATTCTATCACACATAAAAAGATCTAACTTTAAGAATAAATACGCTGTGTTATGTTCTTATATTTTCAAGACATTGCATCAAATACTTTGTACAGCAGACTCTGTTGTTGAGAAGTCAGAATCTTGAAACAATGAATGCTGATTAAAAAAAAATAGATTCTTTTATTCAGAGACTATGGTAAGTCACCAGGGGAAGTTGGCCATTTTAAAATTCAATACAATAATTTTTAAATGGTTGACTAAAGTATAGGGTTTCTTAAAAGGGAAAATAAAAATAAAGGTTTTCTTATAACCAAAAGACCAAAGAAACTCCAGAGAAGTTTTGGTTTTGACAATGCCTATAGTGATTTTCATTGTCATGACTGATGGGTTCAGGGAGAGGTTCTATCAGCAGCTAGTGGGCAGAGGTTGGGGATATTGATAAACATCCTGCAATGCACAGGAAAGCCCCACAATGAAAAACTATTCAGCCCAAGATGTTGACAGTGCAAGGTTAAGAAATCCTGCTCGGAATTTAACCAAAGTATTATGGCATTGGTGTATTAAATCTGTTGAATTTGCATGTTTTTAAAGAAAATAAAAATGATCACTAGTGGATAACCTGCAATGAACAGTATATTTGAAACAACCTAAGTGAGAATATTCTTGGCCTTTGGACTCTTAGTACCTTATCCTAAGAGTAAGATTATCCCTCCTTCAACTGAAGGACTCTTTACAAGATCATCCAATTTTCTTTTAATTGATCTCTGTGTTCACCTAAAGAACATTCTGATTATGATCTTGCTTCTTACATAACTCGCCTGCAGTGAGAAAATGCTGAGAGTTTGCCTTCTGCATTCTAAAGAAACCTTTTATCTTCAGTTAGCCAATGGCATTTTTGTCTCCCTTTGATTCAGAAAATCTCTCCATGAGTTCTTTAATAAGAGCACTACACAGCATTAAACAAGAACTTCTAGGCTACCTCTTTCTTTTTTCTTTCTCTTCTTTCTTTTCTTTTCTCTTCTTTGCTTTGATTTCTTTTTCTTCCTTTTCTTTTGTCCTTCTTCTCCTTCTTCTTCTTCTTCTTCCTCTTCTTCTTTTTCTTTAGTTGGCTTCTGACTCATCAATGGGTGTAGAAGAAGAGATAGCAGACATTAATCAAACATCATGCATTACATTTTCCTGAATTCACACAAGATATATAATAAGATATCACCTTACATGTTCTTCACAATTTGCATTTGCTTTGAAGTACCAACATGCAAAGCAGCCCCCAAAGAACTCCTTCCTTCTAATACACTGCACAGCCTCAGAGACCAAGTAAATTGCAAGCATTTGAGCTTCAGTTGAAATTTCTTGTGTGTATTTTTATTTATCTAAATTAAGATTTGCCACTGAGTTTAAGCATCTATTTAAATCTCAAAGATTTATGATTAATATCTAAATTGCGGATTAGATATTTTTCTGATCCTGATCATTGCTGAACAAATGACATGACAGTAAGAGCTGGAACAGCAAGATCTTATTTCTAAGGGACTATACTCACAAAACATGAGAGGGAAGGAAGAGCCTGAGCAGCTGAATGATAAGCAAAGAACTCTTTTGTTCTTTTCTTTGCACTATGGAATCAAAGGCATTTCAGCTCACTTCCCACCACCTGAGATGTCACTAAGCCACTTCCTTCTCTTTGAAGTGGTTTTAGACAGTTTGCTGCTCTAAAAGTCACGTCCTATTCATTTTCCGGACCACATCCATCCATGCTTTTCTCAGCTCATCCTCCCCAGAAATACCTACTCTCATGTAGGGTGTGCCTATGCAAGTTTAAGCCTTATGCAACAGATAGAAAACAAATTAAACTGGGGGGAAAAGTCTCCCTCCAAGGAAGTTGTAAGACCTTTTGAAATGTAGCCTATTTTGCCAGGTTTCTGATCTTTGTCAGCATGAAGGCCAATCAAAGCAAATTACATTGTGAAAAATATCGTCGATCCCATTGAGTTTTCTTTAAACAGAGTATGTTGATACAAGCTGACAATTTAACCTTATTTCACTGGGATGCTTACCTGAGACTCACCTTACACATTCCAATTACTGAAGTACATGACAAGTTTTGACTTGTTCATAGTTTTCTCCTGAGCTTTGAAGAGTAGAAACCTGGTATTTAACTTTGTGGTTTGTTGAAGTTTGAATTTCTGTTGCTATTGCAGCTGTTTTAGTATTGCTAATCCCAAAGCAAAGAATGATGCAAAAATTCATGCTCATTTTGAAAGTGTTGGAGAACATTTTTAAAAAACATTTATTCCTCATTTTGTACAGGAAATGATGTCATCCAGTTCAAACAACACTACTTTCCACAGAGCCACTAGTCAAAGGCACATGCTGTTCTATGTTCTTGGAACTCACTAGGTTGGTGTTATGAAAGGTGGACAAGGCCATTAATAAGTAATAACAAGGAAAGAGTTTAAAGGAATTTTAGGGCTGGATGAGTTCTTAAGTGATTACTTAATTCATTCCTTTAACTTCAAACAGTTCTGCTGATAAACTATTCCTGATCACTATCTTTCTATATTGTTTGCAAATATTTTAATGCCTTTCTGTATTGTTTTCAAATAGTTTTAGAGAATATCTGTCTTTTGGTTTAGATAAAATGGGCAGTTAACCTTCAGATGGGCACTACATGGGACTAATTACATCCATTTTCATGTCTGTAAGCAAATTCTCATTTGACTAGCTCTCTTCACATTCAACAGTATATTAATATTTAGAGAAATGGTAATTATAAGAGGATATAAACATAATTCCAAAGACTCAGAGAAAAAACTTGTCTATAAAAATAACTTTAAATAAGAAATGCAAAATTTTAGACAATATTTTCTTAATGTCATTAAAAGAAGGAAGACTACATGGCAACTATAGAAGAGAAATAGGGAATTAGAAAGAAAATTCATTAAGATGAAGACAGAAATTTTTTTGGGGGGGGTTGCTGTAACTCTAAGTATGTTCTTTGTTTTTAATTTTTTATTTTTTTATAAACATAGAATGTACTATTAGCTCCAGGGGTACAGGTCTGTGAATTGCCAGGTTTACACACTTCATGGCACTCACCATAGCACATACCCTCCCCAATGTCCATAACCCCACCACCCGCTCCCTACTCCCGTCCCCCCAGCAACCCTCAGTAAGTTTTGTGAGATTAAGAGTCTCTTATGGTTTGTCTCCCTCCCAATCCCATCTTGTTTCATTTATTCTTTTCCTACCTCCCCCCCCCCCACATTGCATCTCCACTTCCTCATATCAGGGAGATCATTTGATAGTAAGACAGAAATTTTTAAAAAACACTCTGAAATATGCTAATGTAAAACCAAAATTAATATCTAGATTAAAGACATTAATGAATAGAATGGAAAACGCACAAAATAAACAGGTCTTATGGAATATCAACATCAATGTTTCCCAGAATGTCAAGTAAAAAATAAGAATTTAAAACATTGAGAATTAAATGGTGGATGATCAACATTGAGGCCTAGGGAAAGAGCATAATAAAGTTATGAATGTTTCAGAAAAGGATATATCACCAACAAGAATAAAATAGAATTAAAAGATTGAATAAAACATTATAAACACAAGGAAAGAAAAAATAAATGAAGTAGTTAAGACAAAAATAAAAATAACTGGGAAAAAATTACTTTTTAAAAAGCAAATACCCAGAGTACACAAAACGACCTAAGCTACTAGGTTCTTAATATATGCATCAAAATGAGAAAACAATATTAAATATAAAAGAATAAAGAGTATTAAGCACATATTAAACATATAAGAGACCAGGTTGTGGTATTTCTACCCAGGCAAAGGAAAATTATAATTATAATGAGAAAAGGAATCTTTTCATAAATTGGTAAAAATTATAATCAATAACAAGACTGAAGCAATCAAGGACATTTTTATGACAAAAACAGCATCCAAATGCAGAATGAAAAAATATTAGACAAAGAATAACTAACAAAACCCAAACACAAGCTTCAGCCATGATATATATTGAGGAAGTAATAACACTTAGATCTAATTACACTTAGATCATAGGATCTCCTAAGCCTCTGTCTCTCATGGAGCTTGGCAAAAGCTTCAGGTTGGCCACATTCACACTTGAACAGCTTTTTCTAGGACTGCGCTGGAAATAGCCTAAACAAAGTGCAGCCTGACAATATGGCCCACAGTTTCTGACACCAAGGAATACAATAGCAGCATCTCTCTCTACCACAAGATACGGAGGATGGTCAAAGAAATACTCAACCCTCAGTATCTGAATCAGCAGCCGCTTGAAGAGTGAGCTGCTCCTGCCAGTCATAGACTAAAGGCCATGAAGCTACTAATGAACTCATGTCGAGATGCCCAAGGAGTAGGTTGTATAGCTCAGATTGCGTCCAAATGTTAGGGAAGATGAACAAGAACGTGCCGAGAGAGCAGTCCTAAATTGTTATCACAATTTTATGGTTGATGTGCCTTTCAAGCCAGCAGCCAGCAACAGAATGACAGTTCCAGTGATGCATGCACAAAGTGAAAATTAGAACTTCACTGTTATTTTCAAATATTGATATAAAAACCTGAATTACATATAAACTCATTTGTCTTATCACAATTTATTTCAAGAATGAATTTATCAGAGAAATAAAAGGAAGAACTGTTGGTTTCTTTAAGTATAATAGTAAACTCTAAAATAAATTTGGGGAGGCTATTTTTAAAAATTTAAACTTGTTATCTATATGTATATACAAAGTTTATTGTCAAGGGTAATGATAAATTATTTGAAGAAATTATTCTTAAAAATTTGTGGCTAAGAATTGCATGTACATTTAACCAGAGAATAAAAACTAATGTTCATAGAAGTTCAAGTGTCAATAAGAATGTTTTGGGAAGACTTTAAGTTTAAATATATTTTACCAAATTAGCACTAATTTTATTTTACAAACCTAGTATTCTACTTCACTTATCAAAATTATACAATATAAAGAAAAATAGTTTTTTCACCAAGCTTGTTCATATACAAAACCACTCTCTTATTTCCTCAAGTTTACCCCAGTTTGTCACAGAAATATTTCCATTTTTCATGTATCATTATATGTAAAAATTGGGAAGTACTGCCCTGAAGAACAGGTTTTTTTTGAAACATGTGTTTTTTTTTAATGACAATTGTCCATATCTAAAATGAAATATTATTAACTTAGTTATTGACTTTCTTGTTTTTTAACTTAGTTATTGACCACTGAACTTCTACTTTCATGAGAATAGAAGATCTGTCATCATAGGGACCTTTCCTGTGTGGCGCATTACTGTAAGCAGAGAATCTGTAACAATGCCTCAAATGTACTAAATGGAAATTTCTTTTTGATTTGTAGACTCAAGTTCTACACAGTTTCTTTCTCTTGTATTTTTTATTATTGTTTCTATTCCAGTAATCTGTATTTCTTTCTTTAAATGAACAGAATTCTCTTTTGTTCATCCTTCTCCTTCCCTGTGATAATACCTCCTTTTGCTATTTTCATCATAGTTGACTATCTAGGAATGTTTCAAATCCATTCTCTACATTATATTACTGTCTTAGTCCATTCAGTCTGCTGTAAGAAAATACCACAGACTGGGTGGCTTATAAACAACAGAAATTTGTTGTCCACAGTTATGGAGGCTACAAGTTCAAGATCACAGTTGGGTGGACGTTTGCAGACTTCTTGTTATAGTCTCACATGGAAGAAGAGGTGAGAGCTCTCTCTGGAGCCTCTTTTAGAAAGTCAGTAATCCCATTCAAGAGTGCTTGCCATTATGACCTGATTACCTCCTTAAAGGCCCCACCTCCTAAAACCATGACCTTGAAGGTTAAGATTCAGCCCTTGAATTATTAGGGGTTAAGTTCAGACCATAGCAATTACTGATTTCTTTTCTATACCCAATTTTTATCTTTACTGCTTCAAATGCATAAACTTTGGTTTTTGCCACTGCATCGGGAATTTCATTGCATTCCTTATTTTATCAGAGCTTCCTTTATTTGCATGTTTGCCTTAATCTCATCCTTTATCTTAACTCATTTCTCTTTATTGCCCCTTGTTTGTCTATCATAGTTGCCACATATTCTCTCTTCTTTTTGAATACATTAACCCGTATCACTTCAGTGCATTATTTCTGTAACACTTTAGCACATTATTTCTATGGCATATGGATTAATATCATGGGATTTTAAATTAGATGTTTACCTTGTGTATTATCTCTCCATCAAGGATCTGTGCAAATAACTCAAGAAATTCAAAACTTACTTTAAAATTTTGGTAATAAACTATCAACTTGATCAGAAAAAAAGTCTTATGCTTTGGACAAAGCATTTAAAAAATAAATGATTTTTTTTTTGGTTTTTTGGGTTTTTTTTCCATAAGGAAAACCAGTTTTATTACACATAGCTTTAGAATACTTACATTTTCCTAGGTGAAAAATGGACTATCACCATTTAAAGTGATAAAACTATTTTCATATGAAACATATAAATATGACATTTTAGGTATGCTTTTTTTTTTAATTTTATTTTTTTCAGTATTCCAAAATTAATTGTTTATGGACCATACCCAGTGCTCTATACAATACATGCCATCCATAATACCCACCACTAGGCACTACCCCACACACCACTCCCTCCAAAACCCTCAGTTTTTTTCTCAGAGTCCACAGTCTCTCATGGAAAGTACTGTGGAATAAACAAAATATAACAAAAGCTAGAAGAGAGTTGAACCATGAAAGAAGGGAATTGTATTGGGTGAGATTTGTGTTTATATGGCTTCTTACCTAAAGGGACTCTCCAGTCTACACAGCATAGAGATATTGGAAACTGGAACATAAAAAATCTTGATTTCACTGGAGTAATGGTAAAAGTGCAGGGTTCAAGGATGCCAGAACATGTGGAAAATATGAGGATAATTTCAGAAAGGAGAGAACTACGGAAGAAGGGACCCCAAAATCTGAGCAAAGTACCCTTCAATTTCATGGCTGACTCTTTGTTCATGAATGAGAGGCTTCAAGAAGTTCAGCAAAGAGCAACAGTTGGAAAAGAAAACAGCGATTAAAACAACAAAACAGAAAAGGTTTCAGCTGCTTCTTACTTCAGGAGAGAGAGTTTGGACTGGTTTCCAGCCAAGATTACTTGTTTTTAAAACAAAAATTGACATTTCTCAAAAGAAGATAACAGAATTAGGAGTTCTAAAATGTATTTTTTATGAGATCCATTGTTATGGGCTGAATTGTAGCCCCGCAAATTCTTGTGTATCACGGATTGTGACTGTAGTTGGAAATAGGGTCCTTAAAGAGTCAATTAACTTAAATTGAGCCCTATGCCAGTATGACTGGTGCCTTTATTAGAAGAGGATATTAGGACATGGACAATGTATACAGAGGGAAAACCATGTGAGGACACAGTAAGAGGGTGACCATCTGCAAGCAAAGGAAAGAGGTCTCAGAAGAAACCACACTTGCTGAAATCTTGATCTTCAACTTTTAGACTCCAGAAATGTAGGAAAATAAGTTTCTGTTGTTTAAGCCATCTAGTTTATGGTATTTTGTAATGACAGTCCTAGTAAACCAATACAAAAATTGGGCAATAAAATTCCTAGACATGTAAAGAAATGAAAATGTGACCTATAGTCACATTTGTGACCTTGAAGAGACCAAAAAGCAATCAATAAAACAAACTCTGAGATAACTGATACTTTGCAAAAAGAAAAAAAAAAAAAAGAGAGAGAGAGAGACAAAATCTTATGGGAGTGGCTGCAAATACCTTCAAAGACCTAGGGAATTACAAATATATTCTAGACAAACAGGGCCATAATAAATGTACTTATTAGGAGTCTTATCAATGGAAGTTCTAGAACTTGAAAATATAATGTCTGAAATGAAAAATTCACTAAATAAGCTTAACAACAGAGTAAAGACAGTAAGGAAAAAAAACAGTAAGTAAATTTGAATGTAGAACAATGAAAATTATCCAATCTCAGGAAAAGAATAAAGGATTAACAAAACAACAAATGTACAGAAACTCTTGACTCTGAGGCCATATAAAAACTAATCTACATGTAATTAGACTTTCAGAAAAAGAGAAGAAAAGGAGAGAATGGGGGAAATTTTAAAGAAATATTTATTTAAACCTTTCCATACTTGGTCAAAAACCTGGACTTAGTAGTGAAAGATGTTTAGGGAACTCTAAACAAGAAAACTTAAATACAGACACACACACATACATGCATATATACACACAACTTGGCACATCATAGTCAAACTTCTGGGGAAAAAAAGATAAAAATTGTGAAGGAAGTCAGAAAAAAATGGCATATTATATTAGCAGGACCAATATATGAATCACTGGTTTACATCTCGAGAGCCATATTGGAGGCAAGAAGACAAGTAAGTGGCATCTTCAAAATGCCTAAAGAAAAAATAATTGTTAACCTAGAGTTTTACACTCAGAGAACATATTCTTTAAAAGAATCCAAAATAAAGACCATTGCATATAATACAAAAGTAGGAGAATTCATTGCTAGTTTAGCTTATTTATAAGAAATGCAAAAAAGAAGTTCTTATCTGAAGGTAAATGACATCAGATGGAAATTTATATCTACATGAAGGAATGAAAAACCCTGGAGGTGTGGGAAAATATAAAGACTCCTAATTTTTTTTTCTTTTCTTATTTTCCTTAAAAATATATGACTGGAGGGCACCTGAGTGGCTCAGTGGGTTAAAGCCTCTGCCTTCGCTCAGGTCATGATCCCAGGGTCCTGGGATGGAGCCCCACATTGGGCTCTCTGCTTATCAGGGAGCCTGCTTCCTCCTCTCTCTCTCTGCCTGCCTTTCTGCCTACTTGTGTTCTCTGTCTGTCAAATAAATAAATAAAATTAAAAAAAATAATATATATATATATATATATATATATATATGAATGACTGGGGATCCTGGGTGGCCTAGGCAATTAGACATCTGACTCTTGGTTTTGGCTAAGGTCATGATCTCAGGGTCATGAGATCAAACTCCACATCAGGCTTCACACTCAACACAGAGTCTGCTTGAGTTTCTCTCTCCCTCTCCTTCTGCCCCTCTACCTCCTTGGCTCACTCTTGCTGTCTCTCTCCCTCTCTCTCTCTGAAATAAATAAATATTTTTTAAAGAAGTATATGACTGTTTACAATAAAAAATATACCATATTGCAGGGTTCATAATACATGTAGATATATATTAAAAACTCACACAAATAATGAGGGGGTAAAATAAATGACACTACTATAAGGTTCTTATATTTCATATGAAATAATATAATATAAACTCTAAGTACATACTATAAATTAGGAATGCATATCATTATCCTCACAACAGCTTATATAAGTAAATAAATAGTGCAATGAAATACATTAAAAACCTATAAAGAAATTAAAATAGAATCTCACAAAATGCATCAAACAATTATTCTAAAAAAGATAAGAAAACAGGCATAAAAGAAAAAAAATGGCAGTATAGGAAATGTATAGAAAACTAGTAGACATAATCCAACTATATAAAATTTAAATTGATTAAAATAAACACTCTAATTAAAAGATAGATATTGCCAGTGGATTAAAAAAATATAGGACCCAGGGCATCTGGGTAGCTCAACTGGTTAAGCAACTGCCTTCAGCTCAGGTCATGATCCCAGAGTCCCGAGATCAAGTCATGCATTGGGCTCCCCACTGCACGGGGAGTCTGCTTCTCCTTCTGACCTTCTCTCCTCTCATGCTCTCTTCACTGTGTCTTTCTCAAATAAGTAAATAAAAATCTTTAAAAAAAAATAGTACCCAATCTTTGTTGTGGATGAGGAGCACTTTAAATGTAAAGAAACAGAGAATTTGAAAATAAAAAAAATGAAAAAAGATATACCATACGAACATTAAGATAAGAATATTAGAGTAGCTACAGTTTCAGACAAAATAAGCTTCACAAGAAATATTCTCAGTTAGGAAAGACATTTCAAAATGATAAATGATGAATTCATCAGGAAAAAACAATCATGGTTGTGTGGATTTCCAACAACAAAGCTTCAAAATACATGAAGGAAATAACTGACAAAACTGAAGGGACAAATAGCCAAATTCACCAACAGATGGAGATTTTAACAGCGTACTCAACAATTGATCAAAAACCTAAACAAAAAGTCAGTAAGGATATAGGAGATTTAAACAACATGATCACTTATTATGACCTAATTAACATTTATAAAACAAATCACCCAATAGCTGCAAAATACACATTCCCTTTAACTACAGATAGAATACTTAAGATCTGAGTGCTATGAAGTAAAACAAGTTTTAATACATTTCAAAAGTTTGAAATCTTATCAGTTATATTTTGACCACATAGAAATAAATTAAGAATCAATCATAAGAAAGTATTCACAAAAGCCCCAAATATTTGGAAATTAATCAGCAGACTGTTGAATATTCAATGCTCATGGAAGACATCAGAAGTAAAATCACAAATATTTCAACTAAATGATAATAAAAGTATAACAATCATAATATGTGGAATTTAAACTAAAGTAGTGCATGGAAAGAAACCAATTAGTTTTATATGTTTATATGTGTGAGTGTGTGTATTATATATATAATATATATATATAAATTTATATATTAATATATATTATAATTAGACATATAGTATATATATTTTAATTAGACATTTAAATTCAATAATTTTATTGAATATTTTAATATTTTAATTAGACATTTAAATTCAATAACTCACCTAAGAAGGTGGAAAAAAGGCAATCAAATTAAATCCAAAATAAAAAAATGAAAAAAAACAAAAAGGAGTAGAAATCAATGTAGTAGAAATCAGACAAACAATAGAAAAATTTAAAAGCCAAAATTTGAGGACACCTGGGTGGCTCAGGTGATTAAACACTGCCTTTGGCTCAGGTCATGATCCCAGGGTCTTTAAATTAGGGTTTTTTTTTTTTTTTCAAGATTTTTTTTAATTTTTATTTTTTTTTTTTATTTCTTTTCAGTGTTCCAGAATTCTCTGTTTATGCACCACACCCAGTGCTCTATGCAATATGTGCCCTCCATAATACCCACCACCAGGCTCTCCCAACCTCCCAGCCCCCACCCCTCCAAAACCCTCAGATTGTTTTTCAGAGTTCATAGTCTCTCATGGTTCGTCTCCCCTTCTAATTTCCCCCAACTTCCTTCTCCTCTCCATCTCCCCATGTCCTCTGTGTTATTCCTTTGCTCCAAAAATAAGTGAAACCATATGATAATTGACATTCTCTACTTGACTTATTTCACTCAGCATAATCTCTTCCAATCCCATCCATGTTCATACAAAAGTTGGGTATTCATCCTTTCTGATGGAGGCATAATACTCTATAGTATATATAGACCACATCTTCCTTATCTATTTGTCCATTAAAGGGCTTCTTGGTTCTTTCCACAGTTTGGTGACTGTGGCCATTGCTGCTATGAATATTGGGGTACAGATGGCCCTTCTTTTCACTACATCTGTATCTTTGGATTAAATACACAGTGCAATTACAAGGTCATAGGGAAACTCTATTTTAAATTTTTATGGAATCTTCACACTGTTTTCCAAAGTGGCTGTACCAACTTGCATTCCCACCAACAGTGTAAGAGGGTTCCCCTTTCTCCACATCCTCTCCAACACACGTTGTTTACTGTCTTGTTAATTTTGGCCATTCTAACAGGTGTAAGGTGGCATGCCAATGTGTTTTTGATTTGAATCTCCCTGATGGCTAGTGGTGATGAACATTTTTTTCATGCGTCTGTTAGCCATTTGTATGCCTTCTTTGGAGAAGTGTCTGTTCATGTCTTCTGCCCATTTTTTGACATGATTATCTGTTTTGTGTATGTTGAGTTTGAGGAGTTCTTTACAGATCCTGGATATCACCCCTTGGTCTGTATTGTCATGTACTTAGGAGAGAGAGAGAAAGCATGAGAAGTGGAGGGTCAGGGGAGAAGCAGACTCTCTGCTGAGCAGGGAGCCCAATATGGGACTCAATCCTGGGACTCCAGGATCATGACCAGAACTGAAGGCAATCATCTAACCAACTGAGCAACCCAGGGGCCCCAGTGATCCCAGGGTCTTGGGATCAAGCCCTGAATCACTGTGTTCCCTGCTAGTGGGACATCTGCTTCTGCTTTTCCTTCTGCATCCCCCCCCCCCCAACACTCACCCATGCTTTCTCTCCTACTTGTGCACATGCTGTCTCACTCTCTTTCTTTATCTCAAATAAATAAATAAAATCTTAAAAAAAAAAAGTTGTTTCTCACCCCTTGCATTCATTATTGTACTAGAAGTTTTAGATAGGAGAATACTTCAAGAGAATTAAACATATAAGTATTAGAAAGGAGAAGGCAAATCATTTTTTTTTTACTTACAATTTGATTATGTACACAGAAAACAGTAAGAAATGCACAATGCAAATATGAAAATAAATAAGAGGATTTAGCAAAGTCACAAGATATAAAGTCAAAAGAGAAAAATTCTTGGTATACACTAGCAGTGAACTGTGGAAAATAAAAATTTTTTCAAAATAACATTGAAATCATGAAATAGGAATGAGTTCAACAAAACACATGTAAAATCACCCAAAACAATAGAACATCGCTAAGAGAATTTTTTAAAGACCTAGTAAAGAGAGCTAGACCTGGTTCATGGATTGGAAGACTAAATATTTTTAAATATTTTTAATATATATTATATTTATAATATATTATAATATATTTTAATATATCTAAATATTTTTAAGATGTTAATTCTCTTCAAATTTCTGTATACAGTTAAGGTAATAATAACTACATTCTCAGCATACAAGAAAAATTAAGAAGTCTTTTTTTTTTTTTTTTTTGGAAATTTACATTAAGGGGAGCCTGGATGGCTCAGTCCTGAAGTGTCTGCCTTCGACTCAGGTCATGATCCCAGGGTCCTGGGAATGAGCTCCCCACTCAATAGGAAGCTTCCTCCTCCTTCTCCCATTTTCCCTGCTTGTGTTCCCTCTCTCGCTGTCTTTCTCTCTGTCAAATAAATAAAATCTTTAAAAAATTTTGCATTGAAGGGCCAAGGACCTATAAGAGTAAAATTTGAAGACTTAATTTACCTGAATTTAAAATTTATTATCATAATCAACACAGAAGGATTGATGTCAGGACAGACTTACAGTTCAACAAAATAAATATAAAGCCCAGAAATAGATTTAACTTTTTTCAGTCAATTTATTTCTACAGTATTTTCAACAAATTGTTGTTGAGCAAATGAATATCCATATGAAAAAAAAACAAACAAATAAATCCTTGATTCCCCCCCCCCATCTCGCGCTCATGCACACTCTCTCTCTCTCACACACACACACACTTAAATCATGTTGGGTCATAGATCAAATCATATAGGCTAAAACTATAACGCTTCTAGAAAAAGTATAGAAGAATATCTTCATAAACTGGGTGTAGCTAAAGATTTCTTAGGATAGTAGCCATAAAACAAAAGAGTGATAAGTAAGATTTCACTGAAACTCAAAATTGTTTTCATCAAAGGAAACTTAAAATTATGAAGAGGTAAGTCACAGATTGGCAGAAAATATTCTTGATACATATAGCTTCTGAATGACTTGTATCAAAAATAAAGAACTTCTCCAAACAACTCAACAAATTATTGGCAAAAGACTTAAATAGACTTAATGCATATGAAGCTGTATGAATAGGCAAAAGTACTGGACATTTTTTTTTCTGTATCATTAACCACTATATAAATGCAGATTAAAGCCACCATAAGATACCATTTTGCATCTACTAGAGTAGCTAAAATTCACATGACTGACAACACCAGTGTAGAAGTTCGAGCAAACAGAACTCTCATAAATAGCTGATGGATATGTAAAATGATAAAACCACCTTTGAAAATGATTTGGCTCTTTTTCATAAAACTGAACATGCATTTAGTCTATGATGCAAGAATTCCACTAAAAGACGTTTACTCAAGAAAGGCAAATATATGTTTTTGTGTGTATTTTGAAGACTGTATGCAGATTTTCACAGAAACATTTTTCATAATAACTCCAAACTGGAAAACTGGAAATAATCTAAAAGTTTATCAACAAGAGAAAGAATTTTTAAATTATGATATGTTCACAAAATGGAATACTACTTAACAATAAAAAGGGATAAACTATTGACACATACAACAGCATTAGTGAATTTCACTGACATCATGTTAAGTTAAAGAATAAGTTCTCTACAATTTCATCTACAGGATATTCTATAGGCAAAACTAATTAATGATGAAAAAAATCAGAAAGCAATTGTCTTTTGGTGGGAATATAAACTAGAAAGTGAGAAAGAAAACTATCTTAGGTGATAGATATGCTTTTTACATTCACCAGAGTTTATAGTTGCATGTTTTTATTAAAATTAATCAAATTGTACACCTAAGATATGCATTCCATGCTACACAAATATTACCCCTACATTAAAAAAAAAGGTAATATAAACAATACTGAACCCTATTTAGTATATTTACTATTTTTGTCGAGTTTTAAGTTAAGAATACTAAACTATTTCCTGTGTATTCTGCTCTTGAACAAATGAATAAATATATTGAGGATAGTGGGAATCAATTTTCTTAACTTTGGATAGGGCATTGAAAATACAGAAAACAATGAAACTAGAATGTACCCTGTAATGTTAGGTTGGAATTGGAGATGTCAGTATCTAGCTCATTAGAGCTAGAATAGAGGAAAGATAGATGATAGTTAGATAATGGGCAGATAAAGGAAAAGTTCTTCTCTATAGTGGGAAGCCAACTAATAAATTCATAATGAATCATAAAGCTAGAAAAGCCTGAATGTATGCTAATACTAGTAGTTGAATGTTCTTTGAAAAATAGGACATTTACATAATCTGAAAATACAAAATTCCTGCAGAGAGAGGAAATCTATTGGATTCTACTTTAACCTAGCAATTAACATTAATATCATCAATATTGTGATAAAGAAACATCATGTGCCTCCTGATATAATGCATTGAGAAGCACTCAACATCATGGCTTTGACATTTTTGCCAAAAGTGTATAACCTGAATCCAAAAATGAAGAAATACCTGACAAACCCATATTGATAGACATTCTACAAATAACTGGTCTGTAATTTTCAACAATGACAAGTCAAGAAAGAAAAGGTGAAACTGAGGAGGAACTGTTCTTCAGCCTTTTACTAGATTAAAACATATGACACTAAATGCAATGCATGATTCTGTTTTGAACCCTGGGTCAGGATTTTAAAAATAGCTATTAAAAAACAGCATGGGTGTGACAATTGATAAAATTAAATATAGACTAGATTAGATATGAATATTGTATCAATACTGAATACCTTGATTTTGATCATTGTAAGAGAATGAATAAAGATTTAGTGGTAAAGGAGGTATAATGTCTCCAACTTACTCAAAAATAGTTCAAAAGAAAGACTTATGTCTGTATACATACATATACGTATATACACACATGCACACCTATGATGATGATAAAGCAGATAAGGCAAAATTAAACAATTGATATCAATCTAGGGAAAATGATATACTAAAAATCTTTGTACAATCCTTGCAAGTTATCTGTTTGGAATTATATCAAAATTAAAACATTACATGAAAATTGCCAACAACTCCAAAAAAAGTAAAAAATACATTCACATGATAAGTACAAAAGCAGAAATGATGATATTGAATTTGGACAATTGATAGAACAAGCAAATTATATAGTTTTCTCTGACAAACTGAACAACAAAAGATGCATATCTCAGTATTTTTAAAAGAATAACTACAATATTACAACTGAAAAACCAATGATAGAATTAATATAGTGAATAAAGTTTATTAATATCATGAATTTCTATACCCAGAGACAGCAAGGAGCAAGAAAAAGTTCCTCTAGAAAGATAAAATAGTGTAAGTTAAAACAAGACATCATCTTAAGAAAAAAAGTAGGTTAATGGAGACTAAAACAGGTGATGCCTGAGAATGAGAAATAGAATAAAAAGAGTGCCTAATGAAGTGGACTTAAATCTAAGAATCTGAGAATATTTTATATATATATATATATATATATATATATATATATATGAGAGAGAGAGAGAGAGAGAGGAAAGATAGATGATAGGTAAATAATGGGCAGATAAAGGAAAAGTTCTTCTCTATAGTGGGAAGCCAACTAATAACTATATGCCAACTAATATACATATATATATATATATATATAATATATACACACACACACACACACACACACACACACATACATACATATAATGTATTGTTTCATGGGTACTGGTCTGTGATTCATCAGTCGTACACAATTCCCAGCATTCATCATAGCACATACCCTCCCCAATGTCCATCACCCAGCCACCTTATCCATTCTACCCCCTCCCCTCCAGCAAACCTGTTTGTTTCTGGAGATCAAGGGCGTCTTATGGTTTGTCTCCCTCTCTGGCTTCATCTTGCTTCATTTTTCCTTCCCTTTTCCTATGATCCTCTGTCTTGTTTCTCTGATATGAGGAATCTGAGACTATATATTAAGACAATGAGGTTTCTATAAAGAAGGGTAAGGATTCGGTTGGTAGTATAGGAAGAAAATTAACATACCAAGTAAAGCAATATATTTCCAACAGGAAATACCTTTAAGAATGGCTTTTAAAACTCTTTAAAGTCAGTAGGAGGTGAGGACTTTAAACCTTCAATGTGTACCCACTACTGGACCAGGTCCTGGAGATACAGTAGTGAGTTAAAAGACCCACAGATTCTGTATCATGTAGAGGTAAGATACTAATCAAAAGATCCAACCAATGAAGAGTAAAATGCTTCAAAATAGAAGTATGTGGCACTCCATAAGAACAATTAATAAAAGATTAATCTAATCTTTCCTAGGCATGTGAGCAATTGAAAAACAATTATGGAGTGACTGATAGTTAACTATTCAGAAAACAGAAGGAAAGACATTCCAGGTAGGAGGACTGGCATGTGCAAACATAATTTTCTGGGAGGGAGCATGGTGAATATATGAGGTTTCTACTTGCTGCCATAACAAATCACCACAAACATAGTTATTTAAAACAACACATATCTATTATCTGACAGTTCTTGAGGTCAGTGTCTATAATGGATCTCACTGTGCTAAAATCAAGTGGTCAGCAGCACTGTTTCCCTTCTCTGAGACTCTAGAGGAGGAGAAACCATTTCCTTGCCTTTTTCAGTGTCTAATACTTTTTTCTATGGCTCTTAATCACCTTCCTCCATCCTGAAAGTCAGAAATGTCAGATGGACTTTTTCTCACACTGCATCACCCTGACCTACTCCTTTGCATCCCATTTTCACTTTGAAAGATCCTGGTGATTGCATTGACCCAACCTGGATAATCCAAGATATTCTCCCTATTTTAAAGTCAAATCGATTAGACACTTTAATTTTATCTGCAACCTTCATTCCTTTTTGCCATGTAACCTAACATAGTCACAGGTTCCAGTGATTAGTATATAGGCCTCCTTTAGGGACCATTATTCTGCTTACTGTGGTGAGTTTAGGGGATATCAAGAAAGCCAGTGTAGCCAGAGTCCAGACAGTATAGGGAATGTTGACAAAAGGCCATGGTGGAGAGGAGTGCTAACACACCATCAGGTATGAAACTATTAAGAAAAAGTATAGGTCTCCACTCTTCCAAATCTACTTCTCATCCTGTTTTCCATTAAGTAACAAGAAAAAGGATGACATTTTATCTAAAAACTAATTGGGAGTTCAAACCTTTAGCTCAAGAGTTAGATAAGCAGGGATGCCTGGGTGGCTCAGTCAGTTAAACATCTAACTTTGGCTTGGGTCATGATCTCAGGGTCCTGGGATCAAGCCCTGTGTTGGGCTGCCTGCTCATCAGGGAGTCTTCTCTTCTATCTCCCTAGGCCCTTCTCCCCAACCCCTGGCTCATTTTTTCTCTCTCTCTCAAATAAATAAAATCTTAAAAAAAAAAATATGCAAAAGCAATTAAGGCTGGAAATACCTAAAATGAGAGGATTTTTTTTCCCCTTAGAGAAATGGAACAAGAGAGTTAAAAGGAGAAGGGAGTGTGGCAAGAAAGAGAAAAGATCATCAAGAAAACCAGGAAAAATGGGCGCCTGGGTGGCTCAGTGGTTAAGCCGCTGCCTTCAGCTCAGGTCATGATCTCAGGGTCCTGGGATCGAGTCCTGCATCGGGCTCTCTGCTCAGCAGGGAGCCTGCTTCCTCCTCTCTCTCTGCCTGCCTCTCTGCCTACTTGTGATTTCTCTCTGTCAAATAAATAAATAAAATCTTAAAAAAAAAAAAAAAGAAAACCAGGAAATTAGCTGTAGGATCTTTAAGAACAATAATGTGTAACAGTCTATGTAAATTTTGTCTACTCTTAAAATGTGAATCTCTAGCTTTTGGCAAATTTTCTGTACATAAGAAAGTCCTTAATGAATAGGTTTTTTGTAGAAATCAAGAATTGCCTCCACACAGCTTTGGAATAAGTGATGGTAAAAAAAAAAAAAAATAAAAAAAAAAGAAAGAAAGAAAATCTTAAGATGTAAAGCTGAAAATAATAATTCAATACAGGCACAATTCCAAACCAGAGGTCATCATGAGATGCCACAAATTCCCTCTCAGAAATTCAAAGAAGTCTTGGGAGGGCATTCAAAGCAAATTTACCAGTTCTTAAGAGATCTGAAAGCCCCAAGTAGAAATATGACCTACAAGTTTGCACTTTTCCCCTAATACCACATCTTTAAAAAAAAAAAAAAAGAGAGAGACACTGATTTTTAGTAGCATTTCAAATTCTCTCATTCCTTTTGCAGCTTCTTCCTCTTGCCAAGATCACTTTTCCATCATTTTAATCTAAAATAGCTCTTTGAGTAAATAGGTGTGGAGAAAATCAAGGAAGAAGAGAGAACATGTTTGCAAGTACAAATCAGAACTGAAATGGGAAATAGAACTTGGGTCTCGAATAATCTCACAGGGCAGAATGTGCGGAGAGCATGCAAGGGTAACAGACATTGTATTGGACCAATTTAAGGACTTTCCATTTATTGCTAAAGCCACCGGTTGAATTCTCTGAACTGAAATAAATAGTTGTATAGTGTTCAGTTGTTCTGTTCAGGACAGAGACTTTTACAAAGCAATCAGTAGTTTAGTTTCTTGAATTGTTAGCCAAATTGAAATCACTTTGGTGTCTGACACCTCGTTTTTCATGAAGTTTGGAAATGAGATGTAGTGAGAGGAGACTAGTCTCCAAGTTAGAAGGAGTTCACAGCTCTAGAGGGAGTGAATAGAAGCCAACTACCCCCACCCCCAAAAGGAAATGCTTCCCAACATCTACAATTTTTTTTTAAAAAGTTGTATTTTTCATGTTATTTTATTTTAAATAAAAACAGATTGAAAAACTTTGTAGTGTCATGCATTACAGCTCCTTTTCCTACATATTCTTTTCTTATTTCCCAGGATTAAATTTCTCTCCTTTCATCTTCAACTCTGTGTCTTCACTCAGAGCAGTTACTTCCTGGAAAAGTATTAGCACTCCAAGCATTTCAAGGGCCTCCAACAAAATGGTCAGAGGAATAATCTAGGCTTTGTACTTTACTTTCATTTCAGCAGATCTCTATAATGAACACCCAGGTACCCAACCCATAGCTTAGGAGTTGAGCTATTAGACGCGTAGCTGTTGAAGACCACCTTTTTAAGTGTTTTGGAAATATAGTAGAGTAGCCAAGAAGAAAGATTATGTACTGTAATGAGTATTGTCATCATTTGGTACCTCCATAAATGAACTGGAGTTTTTTGTTTTTTGTTTTTTTTAATGAGGAAGAGTGGTCAATTTTGTTGCCTGTCAAATCGTGTTTAAAGATGGGACTTATACACAGCTTTAACATCTTGTATCTCACTGTCATGTACAAAATTCATGCAGTAAGACAAAACTCTTATTGAAAACAAGATTCGATCTAAACCACATGCAAAACAAATGATTCTCGCTGAGAAATTTATTTATGCTCACAGGTCTGGCTGCTCCCAAATTTCCATCTCTATCTGAGAAGTCAATGTATTAGCAAAGAAATAAACTTAGCTTGGGCTACTTTTCAGGAATTTGGTTTTTTGTTTATTTATTTATTTTTTAATTCACTAGGCAGCCCCAATCTTTGCTAAAGTCTCACAGTCTTTGTTTTGTAAAATCAAAAATGGACCTAAACAATATTACTTAAAGTGGTTGATAATGTCTTGTTATTGAAGCCAGGATTGGGTTCCTGTTTCTGTCTAATCTGTGCTATTTTCTGATTCTTTGCTGTATCATAGCAGTATAGATTGAAATTCATAAATGACTTTACCCTAACTCTTAACCCACAAGCCTGTGTTCCCTCCTGTCCCACAAATTTTGATTCAAAGGCTGGCAACAGATGGCTTAAAATACTTGGGACTGTAAGGAATAAACAATACTGTGAGGAAAAAAGCAAGATTAGCATAAAATAAAAATGAGATGAAACTGAATGAAAAATTCAGAAATGCCTTTGTAAATCACACAGGTGATCACCAAGAGGGATAACCCTTTATAAGGAAAGGAAGGAAAATGAATATACTTACAAACCTACAGTGTTCTCATATTTAATTTTCAAAAAAATTATATCCACTTTTATGGGCTCAGAGAGGTTAGGTTTTTGTCCAAAGTTAAACTACAAAAATGAGTGATGGAATCAAAATTAAATTCACAGCCACCAGAGTCCAGCATCTATCTTCTTTTCATTGCAAAGTGTAGAGATGTGACATGTTTGTGCATCTATGGGGTGGGGCAGGGGGGAGGAGAGGAGGCGGGATTTCAGGCAGAGAATGATGAATGCAAGGGGAACAAGGAGTTGCCAGTCAGAATGCAGTATCTCCAAAATGGGAGAAAGACATAGTTCAGGATTTCTGAGCACAGAAGCCAAGGGGGGAAAAAAAAAAAAAAAGCCAAGTTGTATTTCATGATGCCATGGGGAACATTGATAATAGATTTGTTTATTGATCTTTGCCTGTTTGAAATTTAAGGATCACCCCACTGCTTTTGTTCACAATGCCTCCTGCCTTGCAGATCCCTCTCTCCTCACATATTAGTCTCTTCTCTTTTGTAACTTTATCCTCTATATTTTTATGGACTTCTTTAAATCATCATTTAAATATCTGGGTATCTCTTTATCAACAAGCATGTTTTCTTCTGCTCTTTATCTCCATTTAGCTATGGCTTTCATTTCTTTCCTATTTCTCAAGAAATCTTGTTGAATTTATTGTTTTTACCTCCTCACTCCCTGTTCACTCTTCAATCTGGTTTCCTCCTCCACCAAAATCCATCATCAACGTGTCAGAACCCCCAATGAACATTTCCAGACATCCACTTTGGTAACACTTTAAGCAAAATTTGACACTTTTACCATTTTTAAAAATTTTCCTGGCATCACTCTCTTTTGGATTTCTTCCTATGTCTGTTCATGCTTCAGTATCCTTTGTAGAGTCATCTACTTCAACCTGTCCTTCAGGTACTGCTGCTCCTTGGAGTCCTACCACAAGCCCACTGGTTTTTCTCCTCCAGTTACTACTCCAGGGCATCCTTAACCGGGCCCACAGCTTTAATTACCAGCCATGTGCTGATTACTCTCAACATTTTCCATCTAATTCTCCCTCAAGAGTCCCACAGTCTTATTTCCAACTATCTACTGAACATAACATATGAAACCAAGCAACTCTAAATCTGAACATATTATATTATTCTCCAAATCAGATATTTTTAAGAAATTTCCACATTAGCAAATTACTCCCCTCTTTAGTTGTATAAGGTGAATACCTGGAACTCAACTCTTAACTTGTTCCCTCCTTCACAAACCCATTCCTGCTGCCATCTTATCTATCTAATCAATCCCACAATCAATTTTACTTTTCAAATTTTCAAATTACCTGTGTTGCCCCACTGTCACTACCATTATCCTAATCAAGCCAACATCATTTCCCACTGCTGCAACAGCTGTCAATACTGGCTTCTCTGCTTCCAGCTTTGTGCCCTTTAACTCATTCTGTACACAGTTCTCAGAGCCCATCACGTCACTCTTCTTTTTGGAATATGTTAATAGATTCCCGCTGTGGTCTAGATTAATGTCAAACTTGGAAATATCTTACAGAGCTCTGTATGATCTGCGCTCTCCTTCTTTCTCCTACTTCATCTCTTGACATACTCCCTTACCACTCTGTGCCTTATGACAGAACTTTCTGGAATGCAGTTCCTCCCACCACATTCCTCTTCCTTTTCATTGGGCAAACTGCTATTCATCCTTCAGTCCTCAGCCCAACTATCATTATTTTAGAGGAAACTCCTAACCTATCAGGTTAGGTTAGATTTTGCACTCTCATGTCATCCAGCATTTTTCTTACACATTATTAACCATACATATATAATTATACATTATGGTAGCCAATCATTGGATTGTCTTCCCCACTGGACTGTGAGTTCTATGAGCACAGGTCCGTGGAAACATGCTCACTACTGTATTTGCAAAGTAGTATGTCTGACACAGTCACTTCTTTTTTTTCACATGGTCTGTTCTTAATAAATACTTGTTGAATGAATCCAAGCTCAACAGTCAATCATATAGAAAGAAAGTGACCCAGGAAGTCCAAGGTGGCTGGGTATAAAGTATCTTTTAATTCTGTTACTTTGATCATGTTTGTTCTCTGTTCCACTCACTGTCGATGAAATTAAGTACATGGTATACAATGTAATCAGAAGTGTATGATATAAAATGCTTAATAATAGAATTTTGAAATTCTAAAGGAAATCTAATCACAGGATGTCTGGAAAAAACTGCTCACCATCATGTCATAGATTTATTAAGAGATAAACACAAACTAATAGTCTCTTGTTCAATTCATAAAGAATGTTATCAATTAAAAATCGATTAAATGAAAATAACATAAGATAAAAATATAAACAGCTAGAATAGCCTATAAATTTTGTTATTGTCAAAATATTTATAGAAAATGAAACATCTTGAGGTGCCTGGGTAGGTCAGTCATTGGGTGGCTGCCTTCGGCTCAGATCATAATCCCAGGGTCCTGAGATGAAGCCCCACATGGAGCTGCCTGCTCTGCAGGAGGCCTGCTTCTCCTATTCCCACTCTCCCTCCCCTTACTTGTATTCGCTCTCTGGCTGTGTCTCTCTCCACCAAATAAATAAATAAAATCTAAAAAAAAAAGAAAAATGAAATATCTTAATAAAAGTTATAGCAGTAATCTTGGCTTCAGAAAGACTTGAAAAAATAACCACAAGAGAGAAAACTCTAAATGGAAGAACTTATACTTCATAAAACTTAATGTGGATTTCAAAGGTGATTAATTCAAAATCATAATAAAACTAATTAATCTCACTGAAAATAATTTTAATGAGGTGTGAATGGAAGAAGAATTCAACATGGTTTAACTGCTCCTTAGAGGGAATTGAACAATAAAGTAAGTTAAATTCTTTTTATCTGAAAAATAATATTCATAAAAGTTTATTATTAGATATATAAATGTACACATCATTAGATATACATACACACACAAATATATATTATCAAGTATATATATATATACACACACAGGTGTACATTTGTATATATATGTATAATCCAATGTATATGTATGTATATATATGTGTATGTATACAGTTGGTTGTACATATATATCAATGAGATAAACATATAATATATATATAATAGCAAAAAATTATCTATCTATCCATCCATCTGTCTATCTATCATCTCCTTATAGCAAAGAGCAAAGTCAGTTAGGTCAAAACAATTGGATCAAAGTGTCTATTACCTAGGTATTATCCCTTGTGACCAATCTCATAAACTCATAGGAATGTCAAGAGAGATTCAGACAACTGCTCGGTGAGCACAGAATCAAAACAAAAAAAATTAACTCAGATTAAAGTATTAGATAGGAATAGCCTGAGATAGGCTGGTGCGTCCACTTTCACAGCCAGGCTGGACATCTCAAATATTTTGGCCTCATTGTTGAAGCCAGTGTTTTTTTTTTTTTTTCTCTTCTTTTCCTTTCTTTTCTTTTTTTTTTCTTTTCTTTTCTTTCTCTTTCTTCCTTCCTTTCTTTCTTTCCTTTCTTTTGATGGATTTTAAATTTAAAATATCATCCCCTTACTCCTTAATATAAACCATTATTTAATTCTAATGAATAGATTTTCTCATTTATTCACAAATCATGTCATTTGCAAACCCATCTTTGAAGCTTTCTTCTCTGCTTGAAATTTTTCCCTCCTGTCCTCTTGTCCACATTTAATCCATGTGTTCTTTCTCATGAGGTCCATTCTGATCAAAACAAATATTTATCTTCCACACTCTTCTGTGAGTTCCTAGAAATTTTTATAGTTTATAGAAATATTTTCATGGTATTTACATTGGTGATGATTTGGAAGAATAGCACTTTATGAGAAGGAAAGTATACTATTTCTTTTAAATAATTACTTCTTTGAGGAAAAGGAAAGATACAAAGACATCTTTATATCTCCATTACTGTCTTACATATAGTAAACAAAAAAAAAAAAACACTGGCTTCAACAATGAGGCCAAAATATTTGAGATGTCCAGCCTGGCTGTGAAAGTGGACGCACCAGCCTATCTCAGGCTATTCCTATCTAATACTTTAATCTGAGTTACATATAGTAAGCAACTGATGCAAGTATTATTGCCTTTTAATCCAATCAAGAAATGGGCAGAGGACATGAACAGACATTTCTGCAAAGAAGACATCCAGATGGCCAACAGACACATGAAAAAGTGCTCCATATCACTCGGCATCAGGGAAATACAAATCAAAACCACAATGCGATATCACCTCACACCAGTCAGAATGGCTAAAATCAACAAGTCAGGAAATGACAGATGCTGGCGAGGATGCGGAGAAAGGGGAACCCTCCTACACTGTTGGTGGGAATGCAAGCTGGTGCAACCTCTCTGGAAAACAGCATGGAGATTCCTCAAAATGTTGAAAATAGAACTGCCTTTTAGATTCTAAAGAAATGATAGGATCTTTAGTGAGCATTCCATAATAGCATTTGTTCTGAGAGATGTATTTCTCCATGAATCCTTAAGAGTAAGTGATAATACCCTGTTTCATAATTTTATTTTTAAAAAATTTTATTTATTGGGGCACCTGGGTGGCTCAGTGGGTTAAAGCCTCTGCCTTCGGCTCAGGTCATGATCTCAGGGTCCTGGGATCGAGCCCCGCATCGATCTGCCAGCTTCTTCCTCTCTCTGTCAGCCTCTCTGCCTACTTGTAATCTCTGTCTGTCAAATAAAATAAATAAAGTCTTATTTATTTATTTATTTATAAAAGATTTTATTTATTTATTTGACAGAGAGAGAGAGATCACAAGTAGGCAGAGAGGCTGGCAGAGAGAGGAGGAAGCAGGCTCCCTGGTGAGCAGAGAGCCCCATGCGAGCCTCGATCCCAGGGCCCTGAGATCATGACCTGAGCCGAAGGCAGAGGCTTTAACCCACTGAGACACCCAGGCGCCCTATAATTTTATTTTAAAAAGCCAAAACTGTGGAAGGGTACAGACCAGAGACTGCACACTGATAGCATCTGCACAGACATATTTTGTTTAGCATTTAAATGTTGTTGTTGTTTTCAACTTAATTCATCATCAGTCTTTGAAAATCAGACAAAAAATGTATATTAAGATCTGGGTTTATACTTTCTCATGAAAAACCAGAAAGGTTGGCCTTGAAAATAAGATTTGGGTCCATAATGTTCAGCATTGCAGTAATTGTCCAAACCCAAGCATTGCTGTCCTTTTTAGATACACACTCCTGCATCTCACCATATCCCCTTGACTAGTTTTTCACCTCTAACCTGACCCACATAGGCATTTGAGGTTGCTCCCCTGACCCTTTGTGTCAGTCTGAAGCAATGACAACATTTGTAATCAGTTTTAGAATAACTTGTTTTCCTAGAAGCAAGCCTCCTTCTCATCAGAAATGTGTCTTTGCTTTTCTGCCCTCAAATAGGTCAAATAAATTATGACTCAGATCCCATTCTACTGATGTCTGCAGCAATCCAAATAAAAGGTAGCATTCCAAGTATTCAAGGAAAGAAACCAAGCTGCTATTTATGTGATGAAATCATAGGATGGCTCAAGAAAAAAGGGAATATATCATTAGTCACCCAGACAGAATGTAGGATCTGCAGGAACTGGCAGAAAGTTCACTAAAATTATAGCAGAGGAACACATGCTTGCTCAAAAAGATGTGCAGAGATTTAGATGGAGCAAAGGCAGATTTCTAGCTCAGCTCTGCAAACAACTGTTATTGTTTTCACACTCAGAATACCTATTTTAAAATGCTGTAATGAACCTTGAGTATCATATAAACTTCTCAGAAACATTATACAACCAATCCATACCAAATGATACCAATATTTCAGTGGGTCTTTTTAAAAAGATTTTATTTATTTATTTGACAGACAGAGATCACAAGTAGGCAGAGAGGCAGGCAGAGAGAGAGGGGGAAGCAGGCTCCCTGCTGAGCAGAGAGCCCGATGATGATGATGATGATGATGATGATGGTGATGACGATGATGATGAGAATATGCTGATTCAGACCTCGATCCCAAGACCCTGAGATCATGACCTGAGCCAAAGGCAGAGGCTTAACTCACTGAGCCAGCTAGGCCCCATCAGTGGTTTTTTAAAACTTGGTTGATTTATCACAAGAATTCATTAATGGTGGAATACAGAAAGGCAGAAAGAACAGAGTTCAATTAGGAGAAAACAGGAAAAAAAAATGTATGCATTTTTATACAGCAAAAAATAAGATGATACTTAGGGGCTCTGATAGACATCAAATCCAAGAAGCAAGTGTTTGTTTCTCACTGAGGACATTGTAAAGTTTTGAAGTAAGAAAAATAAAAGATTTGAAGTAAGGAGGGGAGTCTGTATACTCCTACATCTCCCACCAAACTATCAGGCTGTGGGGTTTCCAACATGTTTTTTAGTGAAACAGCACTGTCTGAAAAGCCTTGGGAGATTAAATTCTCTTGTTTCACAAGTGAGGAAAGTGCAATCCAGACAAAGTGCTAAGATCTTACATTTGGTAATTACTATATGCCGCTTGATGATGTACAGAGATAAATTATCTAAAGTCAGTGCACCCAGGGAACTCACATTCTAATAGGGAAAAAGGACAGGAATCCCGAAAGAATATATACTCATGAAATAATTAATAGTAATGATAAAAATAGTAATCAGTTACTATGGGCTGCAATGTGTCAGATGCTACATAAGTGATATATTTCTGTGACCTCATTATTCTTTCAAACCTCTCATAGGTAAGTTTAATTGTCTAAACATTACAGATGCAGTGGTTGAGGTTTGGGGGTAAGATATATCCCTTCATTCATATATCCATATTCAACAAATAACTCTAACTCAAGGTACCTGAAATACAGCAGTGATCAAAAAGAGAAAGAGACGATACATATACATATATTTGTCTGTTTGGAATATGTGGTATGAAGAAAAATAAAGTAAGGCAAGATTTTGAGAAAGAAAAAAAAGAAAAGAGAAAAAAAAAAGATTTTGAGAAAGAAAGAGGTTTTCTATGAAAGGGCATTAAAGCACGCGAGGAAATGAACCGTGAGGATACTGAGGGAAGAGTATTGAGGTACAAGGAATAAAAAGTGCAAAGGCCCTGGGACTGGAGGATATGTGAGAAATATTAGTTTCCCCCTTCACTATTTCACAGGGGATAATAAGATAAATCAGTTATGAATGCTTCCCCCCAGAACCTTAAATTTACTAGAAGGGTAAAACACATGCAATAATATTGGGGGGAAAAAACATGGTAGAGCAATAAAAGAGAAATAAAATTAAAGCTCAAAAGAGGTAGAGACTTTGTTTAATTCGGAAAGAGGGAAGTTAATGCACATTGGAGAAGTTTAAAAACCTTTCAGTGTGGATACTCTACCTTTAAATGTAGGTAATTTGAGCCCTGGGAGTTGGAGAGGGGGTAGGTTCTTGAGAGTAAGGAACACTTTCTAACCAGTAGGAAGAACTTGATCAAAGTAGAGCACAGCAGAAAAGTTAGTTCAATTTGGTCAGAATGTAGGGGAAATAAGAGCAAAAAGAGAGAAAACAATTGGAAACCCTGAATGAGGGCATAGTCAGTCTTAGGAAGGCACTTGTAAGTCAGTATTGGTAGGATTTGAGAACTTACGGAACATGGGAGTTGAGAAGGAAGGATTAACGTAAGAGACACTGATGTTTTGTACCTTGATGATAAGAATAAAGGTTAATAGAAATAAGAAAGTCAAGAAGAAAGCAAGTTGATGACCTCTGAGACAACCAATCGGTTTAGAATGTTAAATATGAGTTCCTGCAGTGGTGGTTCTCAAGCATGAGCAAGCATTGAAATAATAGAGAACGCTTGTTAAAACACTGATTGCTGAGATCCACCTGCAGAATATTTGCATCCCTAATGCATCCCTAATGCAGAATAATTTGCATTTTCCAGGTAATTCTCATGCTGCTACAGCAAAAGCCACGCTTGGAGAGCCACTAACCCAGAAGAATATTTAAGTTGAAATAACAGAAAACTCAGGACTACAGAAAGATCATCTGCCAAGTGTCAAATAAAGCCAGTCAGAGCCCCTGGAAATGTGGCAAGGTTTTGCAAAAACCACTGCAGGCATCCTACTAGAGAACTAGGCTTACAACTCATCTATTTTGGTTTCTCTCCATTTTCATTGTCACACATTTTCTGATCTTTAAATGCCAATGACACAGTGACTGTTTGAGGATTGAGAACAGATGTTTACAAATTCATTTGAAAGTGTTCAGGAAAGCACTATCCAATAGAAACATAATGCAAGCCACATATGTGATTTTTAATCTCCTGATACAGTCATTTAAAACATTTAAAAAACAAAGCAAAAAGGAACTAATGAATAAAATATATTCAAGTCAAAATGTAATAAATATAAGAAATTAGTAAGGAAATATCATACTTTTTGCAACAAATCTTTGAAATCCAGTGTGTTTTTTATATTCACAGGCCATCTTAATTTGGACTAGCTACACTGCAAATTCTCAATAGCCTTATCTGAGAGGTGGCTATCATATTGGGCAGTACAGTGCCAACATTGTATAATGGAAATGCCTAGTAATAATGACACAACTAAATACACTTGAGATTTAAGAGCATCAGTTAAGGAGATGAAAACAAAGCTAATTTAAATGTTACTGATCTTAACTTGTTTATGTCAAGGCAAAGGCCAGAAAAAAGGTACATAGATGAGATTAAGTAAAACTAAAGTGATTTCTCCTTCTAGCTAAAACAGAGTAACAGGAACCAGATCTATCTTCATGACTGAAAGATTTTTAAAAAGGACAAATATATATAAAACAATGGTTTTCAAACATTAGGTATCAGTCGGTATAGAATATAATTACTGATAGAAAAGAAATGAACAGGTGAGACTTACAAATGCTTCAGCTCACTATCAGGGAGGAGTTTCTAGGTCATGGTAGACTTCATCTGAACTAGAAAAGTATTAAAATAGGCCAATATGCACATTGTTTTGGCTCTAAGGATGGCAAAGTGGTTTGGTTCAGATGGATGAGGTAAATCCTACCCAGACTAATTTTAAGGTTCTTCTAATTCATTATTGTCAACTGTTAACTTTATGAATGGAACTTCTGTTATTCAGTTTAAATTTTGAAGTTAACATAGTAGGAAGAACAGTCTGGTATTTACTTGTAATTGCTTAAAGCCACAAATCTGATGCCGTGGACCAAAAAATTAATTCCCTCTTTTTGCTGTAACAAATCCCTCCATTTGTTTTTTTAACTGTGTATGTTTTACCTATGCTGTTTGTCCTCATCATGATTTTATTTTTGCCTTCTTAAGTTTTAATTTCATTTAGTTAAAATACAATGCTATGTGAGTTTCAGGTGTACAATATAGTGATTCAACAATTCCATACAAAACCCTATGTTCATCACAAGTGCTCTCCTTAACCCCATCACCTATTTAACCTCCCCCACCTTCCCCTTGATAGCCATCAGATTGTTCTCTATAGGTAAGAGATTGTTTCTTGATTTCTTTCCCTCTCTATCTTTTTTTCCCCTTTGCTCATTTGTTTTGTTTCTTAAATTCTACATATGAGCAAAATCATATGGTATTTGTCTTTCTCTGACTTGTTTCACTAACTATTATACTCTTCAGTTCTATCCATATCACTGCAAATGATTTCTGGGTTTTCCATTCTGTTCCATTGATTCATGTGTCTATTTTTGTGCCAGTATCATACTGTGTTGATCACTACAACTTTGTGATATAAACTTGAAGTCTGGAATTGAGATGTTTCCAACTTTACTTTTCTTTTTTCAAGGTTGCTTTGCCTATTTGGGATCTCTTGTCATTCCATATAAATTTTAGGATTATTTGATCTAGTTATATGAAAAATGCTACTAGTATTTTGATAGGGATTGCATTAAATATGTAGATTGCATTGGGGAATGTAGATATTTTAACAATATTTGTTCCTCCAATCCACCTCATCATAATTTTAAAATAAGATATTTCCAAAGAAAAGCTTCAGTGGCACTAGTTTCTTAGCAACTTGCATTGCTACATTTTTACTTTAAAATACTGTCATTTTTTCCCATGTATTCAATTGCCTAAGTTTAAGATTTAATCTCTGTTTTTTAATATGTTGATTACTACAACCTTAAAATTTACCTGATTTGTTGTGGTGGATATTATAGAAGTCCTGGTTAAATTATAATCCAAGGGTTTTTTGAAGTGAAAAAAATAAAAGGGGAGCCTAAATGGAGCCCAAGAATTAAGAATATTCTGTTCAAAGTCTGAAAAGGTCAAGGCAGGTTGAGCTCCTAGAGAAGATCAGAAGAGAAGATAGAGCTGCACAAAAAGAGAACTCCAGCACTTCTTAGAGCATTCTGTGTAAATCCAGAGCTGCATATTGTCAGGAAAGACCTAAAGGTGGAGAAAAAAACACCCTAAAGTATTAGAGGGAACAATTGGTTGAACTCACACAGAGCTGCAAATAGTTTGTGTTCATTCCAGCAAAGGGAAAACCTTATAATTCACAGGACATTGAGTAGAGAACACAAAAGTCATTGCCTCAACAGTTGGACAAAATTAGCTCTGAACTAAGGATGTTGTGACCCAAGTAATAAAGCTACAATATCATCTTCAAAAGTATAAAACTATTTCCAAATAATTTTGTGCCAGAACAGAATTTAGAAATACCTATATAAATTCAAAAATCAAGCATCAAATGAGTTAAAATTCATAAAGTCTAACACCCAAGAAATAATTAGCAGGCATGAAAAGAAGCTTGAAATACAACTCATAATGACAAGAAAAAAAATAAACAATCAATGGTGTTAATGGGTTTTTGATGATGATTTCTCCCTCAGAGCCATGTGTTAGCATTGGAAAGGACACAACTTTAGAGTTACATGCACCAGGATTTGAATTTGGTCTTTTTAATAATGTGCACATGAACAATTTGTTGAACTCAATGAGCCTAATATTCATTAACTATTAAATGGAGATGCAAGATACTTACTCTTGTAATATAAATTAGTAATGACATATATGGCAGTGTCAAAACTTACATGTTAATATATACTTACACGTTAATATAAAACTTACATATTAATATGAATTGCCTAAATATAACTTTATGGTTTATTTTCTATATCAAAATTCGCTTTTTTCTAAAGTTTCTAATCTGTACAGAGAGGAAAAATTATCCTATCCAATGTTAATAAATCTAGAGCAATCCAGCAATCATTTAAATCAAATTCTCATCTCAATCATTTTCTAATACTTAGACACTTTGGGGTCCTTATTCAGTCTTTGGAAGTGTCTTCCCTTCCCCCCTCTCTATTATTAAGCTCAAGGTTGACCTAAGTTCCCAAGGAGGTTCATATGCCCCCTGGTACCAGTGAAGAGTTAAGCAATGGCCCTCAGCCTTGGATGCCTCTTCCCCATAATCTCTGGACTTAGGTATTGTCAACTGATACCACTGAAGTGGTCTAACCTCGCTGGCCTTTCGAGCATCATGCTAACGTCCATTGCAAAAAAAAGTGAGTTTAGTCTTTGGCCCCAGATGAGAGCTCTTGCCTTCTTCAGATTCTTTATCTCAAACTCAACCTTTAATCACCTACTTCTGTCTTCACTTCCTTACATCCTCCTTAGGTGCTCAGAAACTACCAGATGGGAATCTGAAAGTAGATAAGGTTCATGTTCCACTTTCCATTCTGTTGGGGACCCAGGAAATGAGATGCTAGTCCCCAAGAACCCATGTGGCATTTCCAATCTAAGTCCAGTCTCCTCTGACTCCCTCCCAAATATTTTCCCCAACTCTGGAGGCTCCTCTGCCTCCTATCCTGTGGAGAAGGAGAAGAGACTTGCTTTGTGCTGGCTTCATTTTTTCCTGCTCTGTAATTTATACCATAGCCAAAGATTTTTTTTTTTTAACTCTTATCATAATCCTAGAAACCAGGGGTCCAACATCAGTTTTCCTGGGTTGAAATCAAGTGTTTGCAGAGCCACTCTCACATCTCTGTAGGAAGAGACCCATTCCCCACCTCTTCTATGTTTTGGAAATATATTCCTTGGCCTATGATCTCTTCTTCTGCATTCAAAGGCAGCTTCAAATCTCTCTCTCAGCCTGCATCGTCACATCTCCTTTGCCTCTTCTGTGTGTTCAATCTTCCTCTGCCTCTTTCTTAGCAGAACACTAAACAATGGCAGTTAGGAACTGCCCAGATAATGCAGAGTAATCTCCTCCTCTCAAGAGCCTTAACTTAATCACATCTGTAAAAACTTTACCACAGAAAGTTAATATTCACGGTTTCCATGAATTAGAATCTGATACTGTTGGGAGTCACCATTCAGCTTATAACAGTGTAATTTAATTGAAAAGAAAATCTCTGCAACAAACTGTACTAGAACAACTGTATGTCTGTATGGAAAGATGGGATACCACCTCTATTTTATTCTAAATGCAAAAACTGAAATGAGTCATAGTTTTAAATGTCAAGACTGAAATGATAACATTTTTAGGACTGATATTTTTCTGAATGTGATGGTCCTCAAAGTAGCATGTATGTTGTCTAATGTAGTTATATTAAGCTTGGTCAGCCTAAATATCTCATTCATTCCTTCAAACACATAATGATAATATTAGACAATGTTGTTTTATACACCTCCTTATTACAATAGCACATCCATTTATAAATGCATATACTAGAACAGGGCAACTTTATAATAGCTAAACAAGTGAGGAAGTTAAGGGGGAAAATGTTAAGGGAAAGTTAAATTAAGCTAAGAAAGAGGTTAGCGAATAAACTGTATGTTGGGACTCACATAAGTATTCCAAAATTTAGGTTTTTTTCTCTGCCAGCACAAAGATGACAAAATATATGTGGTGTCCATAAAATAAAACATACTTGGTATCTTCCCAAATCATAATTTTCTTCATACTGAGGCATGGAAAAAATTTCTACCTGTTTTTTTTTTGAAGAGAAAATAAGAACTTAGTGAATATTGAGAGCAGGCTTTTGCTTAATTCAATAAAGAACTTCCCTGAAAAGATCCCAGTAAGACCCTGTGTAGGCACATGGATGAAAGCCAAAGGGCAGCTCAGTAAAGCCAATTCTACAGAAGTCCCATTGCGCTGTCATGATTGAGTTTGATCCACGGTGAATAGGTGTTATGTAAGACAGAAGAAGGCGAATCACATCTTTAAACAAGTCTGAGAAACAGACTTAAAAATGTGAAAAAGATTTCATTTTTGTGTGACTTTTCAGGACCTTTACTTTATTAATTCATATAGTGAATTTTTTAAAAAAAGACATCATTTCCCATACTATTAAACAATTTTGCCAGGAATTAATTTCCCATCCAGTTTCCCGAGTTCACTTTGTGGGGAATACTTTATTTTAGAGTATCTGTAGGGACTAGTATTTTCTCAGAGACTTTTTTTTTTTTAAGATTTTATTTATTTATTTGACAGATAGAGATCACAAGTGGGCAGAGAGTCAGGCAGAGAGGAGGAAGCAGGCTCCCCGCTGACCAGAAAGCCCGATGCTGGGCTCGATCCCAGGACCCTGGGAACATGATCTGAGCTGAAGGCAGAGGCTTTAACCCACTGAGCCACCCAGGTGCCCCCTCAGAGACTTTTATGAAAGCTGATGCAGAGAAATAATACCTCCATATGAGTGCGACAGCTGATGACAAATGGAAGGTGTGTGTTGCAAATGAACTGTAGACATTAAAGTATGAGAGAAGGTAAGAAGCAACCTTATTTCTAGCACTCATTTGTACAACAAGGGGTCAGCCTTTCCATGGGCTCCAAACCAGAGGACATCCCATTTTACTGATAAATTGGCAAGAGCTGAGTCTCATCCTTGAATGCTAGTCACGAGCCGATGCATACATATGAGGAAACACTGAGTGGAGGTGGGCCAAATGTCCGTAAATCTGAAGCATTTTTTTCCAGTGGTGTAGGAAGTTAAAGACTCGAAGACTTTTACTTGGTTGGGAATAAAAACAATTTTAAATCAGTACTTAACAACAACAAAACTTTAGGAAAAGATGGAATCTTCAAAACAAACACACTTTAACAGAATAAAAATAATTAATCCTGTGATAGTAAAAGCAAGTAATTCTGAATATGCAAAATAACCTCACAAATTCCCAAACCTCCATGCCCTGAAGCTTTTTGCTTAGAGAACAAAATGCTTCTCACTTCACTAAACCAGCTGTCTCTTAAGACAAGGGTAAGAGCTGGAAACTGGGATTTTGAGTGCCTGCTGGGGGTTTCAGGCTTTGTTCCAAAATCACTCTCTCTGACTGAGGGCACAGTACTCTTGCTCCCTATTTTGATACATGCAAGCTTCCTATTAGAGGGGAAAACACATGTAAAATGACTACAGGAGATTTCTCACTGCTGGGGATATTTCGTTTGAGTGTTCCAAGAAAGGTCAATAAGATTAAGCAGTAATTTTCAAGGAAGAAAAATCATCCATAAACTTCCTTATTATACATTCTGAGCTACTGTGTTGAATAAGGAATATTAACTGCCAGATTAATTCTTCATCTAGGCTAGTCTATTCTTGCTCTAAAATAGCTGAAAGAGAGGCATATATGGTTTACTCCCTAAAACATGAATTTTAGCTATCTTTGAGGATGCAAGGAAAGATCTTTATGCCTTATAAAATTTACCCCACCTATTTAAGTGGTCACCTTGTTGCCATAATTTTAGAAAGATACTTTTCTTTAGGTCTATCTGACATAATAATACATAAAATGAATTAAAATACTCTTAAGTATGGACTCATTTTTTAGATCTTCAAACTCAGAGTGAAAAGAGCAGATACTTTTTTGGAAATGGATCCCTGAGAGATGTTAAATAGGTCTAGAATAATGGAATAGACTCAAAGAAAAGCAGTTCTAATGTTTAGTCAAACCAAAAGAGTTTGATGGACAGTAATATTCTGTAAGGGGAGGGAACCACAGTCAGGCCACCTATTATAAGGAAAGGAACAAAAATACCCAAAGTTCAGAGAGAAGAGTTAAGGCAAAAATACGGGTGTGGAAAGTACATAGGCTGTTTCTAAATAGAGATTAGGTTCAACATCCAAGAGTTAGGAGAAGGACAAAAGTTATCCCAGATTTAAAGTGCGCGTGCCAGTTGACATCTTCCAAGATCAGCATGGTCCAGGGAGAAGAGACTAGGACTGACAAGGATGGGCTAGCTGAGAGCAGTCAGTTCAGAGCCCAGGTTCCTTGAGAATCTGAGGACTGAGTCTAGGACAACCTCTCTTTTTATTGCTTGTAGGTATCCTACTTAGGATGACTTTAAATGGGCAGGAGCCAGAAAGAAGTTCATCTCCATGGATTACTTTAACACTTGAACCATGGTGCAGAAGGAAATCTCAAGGAGAGCTCAAACAAGTCTTAAAAATGACTCTGATAATTCCACTCTACCAAATAATGCATGCTCACATTTGTCCTTGATTGATTTTGTGGACTCTCCCACTTCAATTCTGAGACTAGGACATTCAAATCTGAGTCCCCAGTATGCTCCGCTTTCTCATCAGATTTCCTCCTTGATAGTACCACACTTTAGTCCTCTGGTCCTTCCATACTTGCTTTACTCATTTGTTTAACTCCCTGTCTAGCATAGACCAACAACTCCCTTTGAATTCTTATCAGAACTCTCCTGGGATGCACCTCACTAAACCTAGCAAATCCCCTCTCTTGGGTCAATTCAGCCATCTGTTCTGTTCTTGTACCTACACTTTTGGTACTGAGAAAATCAAATTGCATTACTCAGCTGTTTGGTTTTACTACAGAATAATGATCTCTCGTTTGCCAGAATAATCGAATGGTTTGCTTTTCAGAAACATACTTTTTCTTGAGTTCATCAACAGTTATCATTGCTCACTATTTTCCCAGTATGGGCAAAATATGTCAAGTGTTGAGATATATGTCAAAAGTATTAAATATTTATGCAAGTTTGAAAATTGAAGAGCTCTTATGAGATGCTTGAAATGATTAAGATGCATTAATTATCTTTTTTTTTTTTTAACCTTTCCTTTTACCATAAGGATGATAACATCTTGTAATCTCTAAGGACATCCCCCCAAAATAAATCTGAACAAGAACAGAGTCAAGTTGTCAGCATCCATGAAGAACAGCATTATAGATTCCAACACCTGCTAGAGACTGAACTTAAAGGAGGCAGCATAGGGTGCCTGGGTGGCTCAGTGGGTTAAGCCTCTGCCTTCTGTTCAGGTCATGATCTCAGGGTCCTGGGATCAAGCCCCACCTCTGGCTCTTTGCTCAGCAGGGAGCCTGCTTCCCCCTACCTCTCATCCTACTTGTGATCTCTCTCTGCATGTCAAGTAAATAAATAGTCTTTAAAAAAAATAAAGGAGATAGCACTTATTTCTGGTGACTTTCTTTCTCTCCTTCTTCTTCTTCTGAGGCCTGGGATCATCAGCGTTCTTTGGCTTGTAAAGAATCCCTGACTGTATTACCCTGCCTTTCTTCTTCTTCTTTTTTTTTTTTAAGATTTTATTTGTTTATTTGACAGACAGAGATCACAAGTAGACAGAGAGGCAGGCAGAGAGAGAGAGAGAGAGAAGCAGGCTGCCTGCTGAGCAGAGAGCCCGATGTGGGACTCGATCCCAGGACCCCGAGATCATGACCTGAGCTGAAGGCAGCGGCTTAACCCACTGAGCCACCCAGGCGCCCACCCTGCCTTTCTTCTTTAGGCAATATTCTGAGCTAGATATTCACCCTCGATCTTACTCCAGTTTGTTTCAGAAAGTACTCAATGGATATTTCTATATGTCAGACGCTATAGTGAGGAGACAAACATGGAATATGGCAACTTCAACAAAGTCACTGAATCTCCTTTTGAAATTCCAGGGGACTGACACTTTATCATTGTTTTTATTACCTTAATTTTGAAGGATGTCCTAGGTTTATGTGCAATTTGTATTAAGAGTAGGCTTTGAAAATGGATGGGTATATTTCTCCCTTGAAAAAAGTAGGAAAGTCAGAAGGATGAGTAACCCTCTGGATAAGATCTCAGGCGGATATGAGAAAAGCAGAAAACTGTATATACTGGCAGCCTGCATTTCCCATGAAAGAGGAGATGTGGGTGTACAGCAAGGATGGCAGGGACATGGATGAAGTTTGAAATTTTAATGAGAAAAAGGTATGGGATAGGTGCTATTGATATGGGAAAGAAAACATAACATGAGCACATTTTTTTAAAATATAAATAGGTTATTTAAACTCTCCTTTCTCAGTATCTGAATGCTAGTTTATCCAAGGGTCCACGCTTGCTTTTTAAGGCCCTTCCTTATATTCAAATTTTTTCACTTGAACTCTCATATTAAAATATAGAGCAGTGGGTACCTGTTATTGAACAGCTGGCTTATCTTTTAAACTGTTTTCTGGTTTCTGTAATATCTGAGACAGGAGATTAGAAAAGTGGATGATACTTACCCTCCAAAAGGATACACTTATGGAAGGTAATCTGATAAAATGACTAAACCTAAGTTCTCACATCTGACAGTATGTGAATCCCTACTCCCCCATTTTTCAGTTACTATATGTGAGACAAATTACTTAACCTTACCATTCTTCAGTTACCTTGTATGTAAAATAGAGATAGTTAACAGTATTCTCTTTATAGCCTTATTGTGAAGATTATGTGTAATAATACAGGTGTATATTATTCACTAGAATGCCTGTTACTACATAAATTTTAGCCTCTATTTTTGATCCTACACTCAAGACATAACCAGGTAAGTGTATGAGAGTGTCGATCATGGAAAATACTAGAAGTTTCTCATTGGTTTACAAATTTACAAAAGAAATCTGATTTGACTTCAACAAGGTCAAATTTGTTTATATTGCAGAAAGGAATATCCAAGACCTAAGCCAAGAATCAACTAGAAGATGAATTCTGCTTCTCCAGGTCATACATCATGATTTACCTCTTGCCCCCCTTTTTCACCTTTTCTTTCTTCACTCTTTTCCTGGAAATCTCATTTATTACTATGGCTATAGTTTTTTGTTGTTTTTTTTTTTTTTTTATAGACATATATTTTTATCCCCAGGGGTACAGGTCTGTGAATCACCAGGTTTACACACTTCACAGCACTCACCAAAGCACATATCCCTCCCCAATGTCCATAATCCCACCCCCTTCTCCCAAAACCCCTCCCCCCGGCAACATAGTTTTTTTTTTTTTTTTTTTTAATTTATTTATTTATTTATTTATTTATTTATTTAATTTTTTATTTTTGATAAACATATATTTTTATCCCCAGGGGTACAGGTCTGTGAATCACCAGGTTTACACACTTCACAGCACTCACCAAATCACATACCCTCCCCAATGTCCATAATCCCACCCCCGATACAACATAGTTTTTTACCTTAAAAGAACTGACTCTCAAATATTTTTCCTGAACTCCAGATCCATATTTCCATCTTCCTGAAAAACATTTCTCCCTGGATGTCCTGCCAACCCAGAAAACAGTATCTTTGTTTTATTTATTTATTTTTTGTCTAATTTTCACCTATAAGAGCATAAAATATTTGTGTTTAGATAGATATATTAAAATAAGCATCCACATATACATGTGAATGAAAGAATTAAAAAATTGTGAACAATTCTTCCATTTAAGCTGTGAGATTATTAGCATATTAAAAGCCTTTAAACTATATCTTTTCCACAAAGTCAAACTTAAATTGAAAAAGAGAATGTTGACTTCCTTCTTCCACTTGGAATAGATATCCAAAGGTGTGGAAGAACCTGTCCTACAATGCAGAGTCAGCAAAAAGTCTTAATAGGCAAATAGTGTCATGGAAAGAAGGTCATCAATCTCAGCCACAACTGATCACAAACATATATCTGCATAACAGTTGGCTCTAAGTCAAAAGAATTTCTAGTGGTAAGGTAAAGTTAGACATTCCAAATCTAGTAAACTTGGATGTGCATTAGAGGAATCAAATTCTTTATGAAAAGCATGTGAGCTGTGGGTAAAATTGGTCAGAGATGACAATGGACCAGGAACTAAACATAAAATATTTCTTCCTCTATTCTTATGATCCAAGATTTCAGAGAAAAAAAGATCAGGAAATAAGAAGTTGGAAAAAGTATGTAAGGAAACAACCCGTCTCATTAAATGTTTTATTGATTTATTCAACAAAAAAAAATCCTGGCTGTCCACCATGTTTCAGGTACTGTCAGATGCTCTGTCAGATATCCAAACCAAGCCACAAGGTAGCTGTGGTATTAAGCTATCCATCAGTTCCATTGGTCTCTGGAGGGCACACTTCTCTAGGATTTTGAAGTCTTTCTGACTCCTTTCAAATATACCCTCTCACACACACAGGAGGAGGGACTGCTAGAAGACTTAAACAATGAACAGAAGCAAGACAATCATGTATTCAGTCAAAGCTTGAAAAACTAAGCCTTCAGTGGTTAAGTTGTTGTTACTTGCCAAAGAAATAAAGAGTAATTGTGGTGCCAGTTAAACAAAGGCCTCACCTTTACCACACTCTTCCATGAACAATGTTTGGCATAGGTGTGTGGGACTACTGAAATCTTGGAGTAGTTTTTTTTTGTTTTAATTTCTCCCCATTTTAAAAAATTAATATATAATGTATTATTTGCCCCAGGGGTACAGGTATAAATCATCAGGCACTCACCATAGCACATACCCTCCCCAATATCCATAACCCAGCCACACTATCCCTACCCCACACCAGTCAGCAACACTGTTTGTTTCTTGAGATTAAGAGTCTCTTATAGTTTATCTCCCTCCCAATCCCATCTTGTTTCATTTTTCCTTTCCCTAGTCCCCACGACCCCTCACGCTGCCTCTCAAATTCCTCATATCTGAGAGATCATATGATAATTGTTTTTCTCTGATTGACCTACTTTGCTTAGCATCTAGTTCCATCCACATCGTTAAAAATGGCAGGATTTCATTTCTTTTGATGGCTGCATGGTATTTTATTTATACACACACATACACACACACACACACCCCACATCTTCTTATCCATTTATCTGTTGATGGAAATCTAGGTTCTTTCCATAGTTTGGCTATCATGGACATTGCTGCTATAAACATTGGGGTGCACGTGCCCCTTTGGATCACTACCTTTGTATCTTTAGGGTAAATATCCAGTAGTGCAATTGCTGGGTTGTAGGGTAGCTCTATATTTCAATTTCGTGAGGAACCTCCATATTGTTTTCCAGAGTGGCTGCACCGCTTGCATTCCCACCAACAGTGTAGGGGGCTTCCTCTTTCCATTCCGGAGTAGTTCTGACTCCAAGTAGTCTTGGACACACCCTTCTGCTGGTCTTCCTCACCAGGAGCACACATTGATGTCAGCCTCATGAGTCCTATGTGATTCATCATGTACTGGAGAATTAAATGTTAAATAGGAGCCAAAACAGAGACTAAACACAGATTTTGGTTCCTTGTCCTGACCAACTTTAGCATTTGCATGGATGTCAGGGTATTCTGGAATTATGTCCCCTAAAATCCATGTGTTGAAGTCTTAACCCCCCAATAATTCAGAAAGTGACCTTGTTTGCAAATAGGGTCTGTACAGAGGTAACCAACTTAAAATGAGGTCATGAGGCCCTAATCCAGTGTGACTGGTATCCTTATATAAAAAAGGAACTTTGGAGACACACACAGGGAAAATGGTGTATGAAGATGAAGGCAGAGACCAGGGTGATGCTTCTACACCAGAAGGAATGTCAAAAATTGCCAGCAAAATGACTGTAATCTCGGGGAAAGGAACAGAACAGTTCCTTCTCACTAACTTCAGAAGGAACCAATTCTGTTGACCCCTTGATCTAAGACTTCTAGCCTCTGCAACTGGATGATCATTTTCTGGTAAGCCACTCAGTTTGTGGTTCTTTATTATGGCAACAAACTAATACACAGGGCTAAAGCTTTTAAACTTTTTCAAATACTGAATTGTATCTAGGTTCAAATGCAACCTCCTCAGGTATAAATGCCTGTCAAAATCTTTTCAAGTTTATATGTTAAGAGCTTTGAAAATGAAAAGAAAAAAGAGCAAATATTATCGCTTCAGAATGATTCTTCCCAAATTATGACAGTGTGTTATTTGAAAATCCCCTTTCTTTGGAAAAGTGCACCCTATATACTCATCATTTATTTCCAGCTAAGACAACTGCTCTTTTATTTCAATGTCAGATAACCAAGTTTCAATGATCAAATCGAAAAAGCAGTAATTAGCACAAATTGTTGCATGTGCTGCTTGTCATTTTGTACTACCTTATTTTGTCTTATGAGCAGGGTACTAATGAATTAAAAACCCAGAACAGAGATAGAAGGGTAAGTTCGGATGCATTAAAATTTACTATGAAATCATGGTTATGATAACTCCTGTGTAAAGTGGAAAACTTGTTTCTTTATGGTAGGCTTGTAATAATCACTATTAAAATCTAAAACACCAATCCAGAGCATAGTGAGGCCTTATATTCTTGTGGCATAGAAGTTAGAAGAATGGATTCTAACCTAGATTTATCAGCACCAATGACATAATTTCCAAGGTCCAAAGCAAAATGAAAAAGCAAGAAAAAAAGATTCACTGAGGGTACTAAAATATAAAGCTGCTTCCTTTCTTGTCCATCATAGTGCTTTTACTTTATTTAATATTGTGCTAAACAAAGAAAAAAATAAAATGTTAATTATTAACATGAATAGTACCATTCAGCTCTATACCGTGAACTGATACTTTATTTTATTGGTTTTTTTTTTTAACTGATACTTTAAATGCAAATATAAGAACATTTAATCCATATGCAAAATCACTGAAATCACACAGTTCATATTTCACGGTTGTTACTTTGCTTTGTTTTTAAAGATTTATTTATTTATTTGACAGAGAGAGAGAGAGAGCGCACAAGCAGGGGGAGCAGCAGGTAGAGGGAGAAGCAAACTGTCCGCTGAGCAGGGAGCTCAATGCAGGACTCGATCCTGGGACCGTGGGATCATGACCTGAGCCAAAGGCAGATGCTTAACCAATTGAGCCACGCTGGCATCCCCATATTTCACAGTTTTTACATGCATATGTATCTTATTCTTACCAGAGAATGAATGTATAGAATGAATTCAAGTCTATTTATTTCAATTATTGATGTACACACATGCTACCAATATTCTCTACCTTCAGATTAATGAGGGGTAAGGGAAAATTGAAAGGAAAAGTAGCTGAGTTTCTTCATATTTCCCTTTCCTTTTTTGTCATATGTTCAACATAAATGGTTGAGTAATACAAGGAAGTCACACTATGTAGAAAGGATATGATAGGATTTCTCAGTTATTTGAATTTCTTAAAACATCATTGATTTCGGGGTGCCTGGTTGGCTCAGTGGGTCAAAGCCTCCCAGGTTCCTGGGATCAAGCCCCGCATCAGGCTCTCTGCTCGGTGGGGAGCCTGCTTCCTCCTCTCTCTCTGCCTGCCTCTCTGCCTACTTGTGATCTCTGTCAAATAAATAAATAAAATCTTTAAAAAATAATCATTGATTTCTCTGTGTTCAAAGCAAGTTCTCATTGGAATGGGAATTGTAGTCTCTTAGGGCTATCAGGAACCCTCACAACCACCCCCAGTCATAGACCTAACACATCTACCTTGTACCTGCTTAAGTCTTGAACTCCATGCATCATGGACCCACCAGAATTCTGTGCTCAGGGGCTCCACATGCAGTGTGAAAATGAAATGATGAACAACATTGCATGCTCCAAGGTTCCATTGCACTTCTTTTACAAATCACAAGTTCAAAGATAAATCATGAAGAATATCTGTATAATGATAGTAGAGCATCAAATCACAGTTGGGGTCCATGTAATCATGTGTTTTGCAAGCCCACAAAGACAGCCCTGGGTTCTCCTCTGGATTCTCCCTGGAACTTGCCACACCTTTGAGCAACTCATTAACCTCTGTGGGATTCATTATCTTTGTGAGAGATGAAAGAACAGACTCTCATACCAGTCAAAATGTCTGTAGATCTGTCCTCTTCATGGCACTTCTTTCCAGCTTATCATATTTTTTAGCAATCTACCTGCTCCTCCTCACAAGAATATACATTCTATGAAGGCAGAAAGTTCATCTTGCTCACAAATGTATACACAATGAATAGAACTGAGTCTTGGAATATAGTAGGTTCCCCATAAATGTAGATGAATAATAAACACACTCTCCTCACCAAGCTACCTGATCTCCTTCATTCTCTTTATCTACTTAAGAAAATCTAGGTTCAAGCACTTTAGAGAGATAGTACATTGAGGCTAAAAGCCAATGTTAGACTAATAATAATATAGTTTTTAGGCAATTAATACAAATATAGGACCAAGATTTTAAGCTTGGAGATTTCACATTATAAAACAGAATTTTGGTTATTTGTAATTTTTTAAGTATAATTGACACACAATGTTACATGAATTTCAGGTGCACAATATAGTAATTCCACAAGTTTATGTATTATGCTATGCTCACAGCAAGTGCAGGTACCATCTGTCACCATACAATGCTATTACAAACCATTGGCTATATTCCCTAATCTGTGCCTTTTATTTTCATGACTTACTCATCCATGACTAGAAAACTGTATCTTCCACTCCCTTTCACCCATTTTGCTCCTCCCCCCACCCCCCTTCTTTCTGGTAACCATCAGTTTGTTCTCTGTATTTACAAATCTGATTCTGCTTTTTGTTTGTTTGTTTATTCTTTTGTTTTATTTTTTATTTATTTTTTATTTTTTATTTTTTTTTAGATTCCACATATGAGTGAAATCATATGGTATTTTGTTTCTCAAGTTTTTTCTTGTTTTAATTCTAAAGTGATGGAACTAGTCATCTGAATAAAATATTGTCAAGTTTGTCACTGCTCTATTAGGTTGGTTTGGCTCATGAATGTCACCTGCGGAGTCCCTTCTCAATCCTTGAGTCTGTGATCCCCGTTTTAGACCATCTGGAAAGAAAGAAAATAGAAGATCTTGAAGCTTTCAAGTTACTCTATAGGTACAGCTTGTTGGACATATTTTTTAATTTTCTCTCAAGACCAGAGTTCTAATTAGCACCAATGAACCAGTGCCTGCCCAAATGGCATGAGTAACTGTGAGTCTCTCATACCAAATCCCATTCTGTATACTCTTGACAGTGTCTTTTAGCATCCCCAAATCATCCAGTATAATAGAAACTGATAAATAAAAAATTATAGTAAAGTCATAATATATCAACAATTAGCTACTCCCTCTCCAAAACATTTCTAAGAAGCTGTAGGTAGAGGTTTTTGAGGCTCTATCCATAGACGGGTAATGCTCTACCTGAGTGAGTATGTGTGTGTCTGTGTGTCTGTCTGTCTGTAGAGAGAGAAATATAAAAATGGGGTCATATTTATGACCAGGAATTAATTTTTCAGGCTATGTGTACTCTTTCTCTCTACATATATATTTATATATGTGTGTATATACATATAAATATATTAGAATGAGAAATTTTATTATAAAAGAAAAATACAATTTTCATTGGATAGTGACTACCTATATATTCTTATGGCTCAGGACCCTACTCTATTTTATACTAAAATCTAGCCACACCAAGCCAAATGCTTCAAAATGTGTTTTCCAGTGAATGAGAAAACCAACATTAGTCCTAAGAATATGCTTATGCCAACTCCCTCATCTTGAGGGTTTTACCATTCTCTTTGGAACTCACTTTAAAATTCAGTCTTTTCCAAACTGCACAAATAAAAAAAGAAAACTCTCTTCATATAAAATAAATTTATATAGAAAAATTAATTTTAAATTTAACATAAAGTTTGATCTTTATAGGTGTAATTCCAAAATTCATGCCAAAAAAATGGACATTTGTACAATTTCATGCCTCACACTTAATTTTCTAAATAAAGTAATGGCAAAAGTCCTTAATTTTGTTCTTGTTAGCTTACAAATTCTCATTTAACGAGATCAATTGATGTTATTTTATCTATTCTATGGTTCCCACCGAGGTTAAATCTCTATTACAAGCTTCAATACTTGCTATTGTCCCGACAAAATTTTTATTAGCTGACTTGTCTGTTTGAATAGCTACAATACTGTTGTACCTCTGGGACAGTAATTCATTTTAACTTCCTTCCAAAATCTTGTGATCCTTTGCCCCAGAATAAGGATGAGTGTTCTGGAGATATATTAGGCACTACCTATCTTCTTGCTTGAAGAGGATATTGGAGAAGGGTGAGGATACTTCAACCTTCCAAACCTCTCCCTATCCAGGTTGTCCTAATACAGAGCATGCTATTATTTAAGTGACTCAGACTCAAAAAATTCCCACTTCTGTTTATCTGATACACATATCTTGGAATTTTGTGATTATAAATCACCTGCAATATGCTCTTCAGAGATTTGGGGAAGAAATCTTCTCATATTACCTATTCATGCAGGTTTTTATATTAAGAGATTAATTTATTTTTAAAACTAAACTGACTTCTTTTCCTTATTTCCCTGCTGACTCCTCTGACTCTGCTAGCCAGACAGCAAAAAAGAAACCCAGTAATACACAGAACAGGGACTTTGCCCCCAGTCAGATCTAAGTTTGAATCTTTGCAGGGCCCCCAGGTTTTGTGACAGGGAAAGGAGTCTCCCCTAGCTTCAGTTTCATCAATCACATAGGTGCAAGGGTTAAAGAAGATAAGATATTCATAGAGAACAAAGAAGGTGTCACAAAAATTATTGTTATTCATTGTTAATATTATTACTCTTTGTTTGCCACCAGTGCATTACTTGTATAAAATTCCTGGAGGAATTTGAAACAGTTGCCTGGCTAATGTGAATATGGGACACACACACACACATCATGTAATATATAATTTTATTTCATCTTCTGTTAACACTGTAAAGCAGGTAAACAGGTAATATCCTGCAACCATATAAATGAAGAAACCACAATTAGATCACTAAAGGAACTACCTTCCATGATTAAAGAGCTGCTAATTCCAGGGATATGACCCAGACCTTCTGAATAAAGCTCTATTCTATGTTACCACACATTCCTAGTGTATTTAATTTCTTTTTCTCAATGATTTATGAGCATGTGCCCAGTAAATGTGAAGTGCTTATAAAAGTGGTATTAGTGGTAGTAATGATAGTATATTTCTACATTTTCAAAAGATAAGATATAAGCTAAGAAGTAGCCCACTGTAATTAGATTCACATTATGCTTCCAAGATGATATTGTATAAGGAAATGGTAGGATAAGAAGTAATCAATAAAAAACAAGTTTATCCATTTTACATGGTTAAATTTTTGACACTAGCAATCTGAAATTCTGAGCAAATCCCATTCCAACAATGAGAAGTCTTTGTTGTTTTCCTCAGACAGTCCAAAGAATTATAGAAATTTCTTGAAAGCTGGAAGACCTTAGAGACTGAGGTCAAGAAAAGTGCAAGATGTTCCAAAGAATGCTGTCTGGGCAAGCCATTTCAAAATATTAAATGGGTTATTGTCTTTCAAAACAACACCACTGGGAGCTATGTAATTATATTTTATATATGGCATGTCTCATTCTATTGATATCTCCCAGGAGCTATGAAGTGCTTTGTAACTGACTGGTTCCCCAACCCCTACCTCTGAGTAATGACAGAAGAGCTAGTGGTTCTGACTTGTACATCTTAACTACTTGCCCATATGCCTTTGATGTACCTAGAGCAGATTGGAAAGTGCTAGTGCTGTGCAGTATGAATTGTAGTTGTCCTTCACAGGTGACAGAATATATAGATATAGTTTAACTATGGAATATAAAGAATACTGCCCTACGATATATTATTTTGCCAACTAAAGCACCAGTTTCACACTTGGTTTCTAGGTATGTTTCCAGGAAATGGCCCTGCCATTAAAGGCCTCTCTATGTGTTTGGTGAGAAAAAAACTCAACCTAAGAAGAGGGGAAAGCACTGAACTAGAAGTTCTTGGGGTGTCTTTATTTCTTCTGGTCCCTTGACCACTTAATACACCTTCTATGCTCTTCAGAAATGTAATGGATTTTGCTTTAAGAGTTGTAAAATTGCTGATAAAATTTATTTCATTTTTTTGTCAGTCCCCTGGGAAGCATGGACTGAGAGAAAAATATAAACCAGTAAATTCTCATTATGTGTATGCATAGTTGATCCGGACATGAAATGGAACTCATTGATATGGTTGAAATATCTGCAAAAATTCACAAATGTGCCTTGAAAAGCCACGTATCAAGATCTTTTGATGATATATATCCAGGAGAATGTTGTAAAAACATAAAAATTATCATAATCCTACTGAGAAGCCAGGAAATAAAAACTAACCCATATACACAGAAATGTGGGGGTTTTTTCACTTATAAATATAAAGCTTTAGTCAAAGTAGTTTTATGCAAATCCACTCACAGTCAACCTTATTTGACTATTGGCATCTATTTATAATTAATTTAATAACAAGATTACTGAGGTGTGCTTCCAGTCACAGTGGAATAACTGGTATCAGACTTTCCTTCTTGCTGTAAACAGCTAGATAACAGAGATAGAAAGCTAGAAAGTGAAGAGTGTTTTCTCCTAATAAAAATAAAAATCCAGATAATTTACAAAACCGTAACTTTTCTTTAAGTCATCATAGAATTGAGTACACAGAGTTACCAACTAACCTAAAATCTAAGGGAAAGATAAAAACCCTGAGGAAAGATAGTTGCAAGCACTCATTTTCTTGAGACAGAATGGAAGAGAGAGAGAGATCCCAGAAACCACAAAAATTGATCAAAGAATTCCAATATAATTTTTTTTAATTTTTAATTTTTTTATAAATATATAATATATTTTTATCCCCTGGGGTACAGGTCTGTGAATTGCCAGGTTTACACACTTCACAGCACTCACCATAGCACATACCCTCGCTAATGTCCATAACCCTACCCCCCTTTTCCCAACCCCCCTCCCCCCAGCAACCCTCAGTTTGTTTTGTGAGATTAAGAGTCTCTTATGGTTTGTCTCCCTCCCAATCCCATCTTGTTTCATTTATTCTTCTCCTGCCCCCTTAACCTCCCATGTTGCATCACCACTTCCTCATATCAGTGAGACCATATTCCAATATAATTTTTAAGGTCAATTCTATTCAAACTCTTCCAGAAAATAGAAGAACAGAGAAACTTCCCAACTCATTTTATTTTGTTAACTGCCCACATACCACAACTAGACCAAGACATTACAAGAAAAATATATTACAGGCTAATGTCCTAGTAAACACAGACCCACAAATCCTCCGTAAAACACTAGTCAATCAAGGCCAAAAACACATTTTAAAAATATACCATGATGAAGTGGGAATATTAAGCTGGTTCATTCAAAAATCAACATACAACATTCAAAAACCAAAAATCATATCAACACACTAAACATACAAAGAAGCAGAAAATGCATTTGCCAAAACTGAGTATTACTGATAAAAAAAAAACTCCCCAAACTAAGAATAAAAGGAAATTTCCTCAACTTGAAAAATGGCATCTATGAAAAAAATTACAGCTACCATAATACAGTGATGAAAAATGACTCCTTTACCCCAAGATCAGAAATAAGACAAAATAACCCATTGTTATGCCTCTACTAATCATCATTCTGGGGGTTATAACCATTATAATAAGTCAAAAACTAGAAATAAAATGCATACAGATTGTAAATAAAATGTCTCTATATGCCACAAAAGGAGAAATTATCTGCATAAAAAATTCCAAATAATCTACAAAAATTTCCTAAACCTAATAAATGACTTTAACAGTTATAGGTTATAAGATCAATATCCACAAACCAAATGTATTTTTATGTACTACCAATAAATAGTTGGAAATTAAAATTAAAAATACCATCTATGATAGCACCAAAAACCATGAAATGCATACATATATGTATATGTATGCATTTATATGCATATATGCATATATATGGCAATTACCAGCCAACGCTGATTATAGAAGTCAAAGACCTAAATAAATGGAGAGATACGTTCTTACATCAATGACTCAATACTGTTAAGATGTTAATTCTCCCTAAACTGTTCTATAGATTCAACACAATCTTAATCAAAACCCCAATGAGGATTTTTTTTTAATTATCAAGTTAATTTGAGAGTTTATATGGAATTGCAAAGGACCTTGAATATATAAAACAATTTTGAAAAGAAAGATCTAGATTAGAGAGTGTACATCAAACGATTTTAAGACTTATTAAAAAGCTACACTAGTCAAGATAATATATTATTGTTATAAGAATAGCCATATAGCTCAAAGGAAGTCAAAGAATAGCCCCACACATATATTAATTGATTTTTGTTGACAAAAATGCCGGAGCAATTCGATGGAGAAAAAGATTATATTTTCAATAAATAGTGCAGAAATTTAGAAAACAAAAATTAACCTTTACTTTTATTTCATATTGTACATGAATATTCTTGTTAAATATGTCAAGGATGTAAACATGAATAGTAAAACTATAAAACCAGAGGAAAACAAAGGCAAATGTCTTTTCAACATTAGTCAGGCAAACATTTTTTTAGATAAAACACAAAAAGCAGTAAACTTAAAGCAAAAAATTAGAACATTTGAATTCTTCAAATTGAAAACTGCTCATTAGAAGATATCATTTAAAAATGTACAAGTAAATCACAAACTAGGATAGAATGTTTACAATAAATATGCAAATACAAAAGCCCTAGATCTTGAGTATACATATAAAGGACTCTTAAAATTCAATAATAAGAGGAAACAGAACCCAATTTTTAAAATTTAACAACATGGTTGAATAAGCTCCTCACTAAAATAGATAAATGAATGGTCATTAAACAAGTGAAAAAATATTCTACATCATTAATCATCAGACAACTAAATTAAAACCACAATGAGATATCACTTTATTCCCACTAGAGTGCCAAAAATTTTAAAAGCATGAATACCAAGTGTTGATGAGAATGTAGAACAATTGGAATTCTCATACTTTCCTTGTGGGGGTAAAATAAGTCAATTAAGAAAACTGGTGAACAACAATAGATATTATTATCTGAGAATGTCTAAAGCATTTTCAAAGAAAAGGCAAGAAAGATCTGTCAATGATCCAAAGAAAAATTAACTGGCCTCCACAGCAGCCACGTCTATCCACAGGAGCTCAGTGAAGGAAGGTTTCACATATAGAGCACTCTATGACACTTTTGATTTATCTTTGTCATGTGAGAGCAGAGGTAAAGAGCAACCGCAGATAGAAAGAGTGCAATATCAACATGCCAAGAAAGATAGATCTTCAACTATGGCTAAAATTTGTGACGTTCAACCTGTTAACATGAAAATAAAACAAGAATGCAAATCACTGCCCCATAAAACATGGGGCTATCTAAATTCTGAGGAAGGGGAGATTGCCTCTGGATAGGGGTCTCAGAGAAGGTATCATGAAGAGGATGCTATTCAAACAAAATTATAAAAAAATGCATAAAATCTCCAAAAATGGAGACAGCACAGAGTGGGTAAGGGTGGGAAAGAGGGAGGCATCCCAGGATGTAAGATGGCATTAATAAAGAGGCAAAGGGAAGAAAGCATTAGGTGAGTTTATGAATTTAGGGTGGTAGCTTGGCCTTAGCCTGATTATCTGAATTACTTTAGGTTTCTATTTACTTTGATACAGTAAGAAAGTTTTCTGGATTGTAAGGAACATGTAAGAGAGAAGAAAAAGATGGAGTTGAAAAAGCAATTTGTAGCCAAATTACTAATAACTGTAAAGTACAGTTTCACACACCTACATAGCCAAGTATATTTTATATTTGCAAGCAAGATGGAAGAGCAGAGCCCATAAACACAGGAGCCCTCAGGCTAGACTGCATTGGTTATCATGCTCCAGCTCTGTGATATACCTCTGTGTGACCCTGTCAAGTAACTGAATCCCACTGTGCCTTGCTTTCCTCTGAAAAATAGATATAATAATATTACCTAGTCATAGATTATGTTGGTGAGTAAATGAGTTAATACAACCAAAGTGTTCTAGAAATGTTAGCTATTATTACATGTATATGTGTGTGTATACATGTGACATTATTCTACATGTCTTTCTGTTACACTCTGTGGGAAGTCACTGTTCCTTAGAGATTGAAATCAGCAAGTATCTAGCATATACCATGTATATGATTTCCTTCCATCTGAGTTCAAGAAGTCAGTCTGATAACCATCACAGCTTTTCTCCATTCATCCAAGTCTAACTGGAACCATATGGGTGTTATAAAATCTTAAACTTGAGTTGTCTTCTAATAACGCCAGGGGTCCAGGTTTATTTAAGCTTTTTAACTTCTGTTTTTCTTATGTATGAGATAGGAGTATTTCTCTATCAATATTTAAAAGCTAGTACCAGAAGACCTTGAGTATAAATAAATATTTTCTCTATCAGCTCATCTTTTTTTGTTTGGCTCCAGTGAAGTTTAAGGAAGCAATTTGATCACAGAAATGTTTGGCATTCTACTGACTGCATATTTCTAATCTTAGTGAAGTCACTTATTCATTTCATTAAATGTCCACTTGGTGTCTAAACTTCTTGGAAGATTTTTATCATGCATGCTAGCCAGGATTCAACTAGAAAAGCATAACCATAAGAAGATTTATACATGTGAGTAAGTTTTCATTTTATTGTTTTAAATTTTACAATTGTGGGAACTGGGTAAGCAGTACTTGCAGTAAGTTTTCATTTTATTGTTTTAAATTTTACAATTGTGGGAACTGGGTAAGCAGTATTTGCAGTATTTTCTTTACCTCTGATGCTGTTGTTTGAAGTCCAGAGGACAGGCAGTAAGGAAGAGAAGATAGTTATAAAGTGGAGGAGAGTAAGAGCAAACTGGAGCTCATACACACAGAGCTAGACCCGAAAGGCACAAAGTTGGACTGAAACTCATTAGTTCATATTGCCTCTGATATTGGTGGTGTGGGGATCCAGAAAAAATCAGGACTCTTCCTCATGGAAGTAAACATGTATCTGGCCCAGGAGTCAGAGAAGGTGAAGAATTCAGGGAAAGTAAAGCAGATACAGACACATGCTGCTTTAAGGCAACAGCGTGAGTCAGCACATCAGTGAGTCTAAGAAGCAAAATGGCTGCTACCTCTTTTCTGCTCACTAAATCTCCTGAAAATATCTCTTGTGGCTTGTCATTTGGAAACTGCAAGAAGGGAAATCCTAGGAAATGAGGTCAGTCTAGCCAAGTTGACACATTACAAAGCTGCCGTGACATACAGGTAAATTGGCTAATTTTAAAACTTTCTTTTAAATGAATAGTCTAGTCTTGAATACTTTAAACTTCAAAATCCATATTTTCTTTCATTTTCTTCTTTAAATGAAGTCTGTGTTATTTGCTTATGACAATAGAGCTGGGACTAGAACATTCCTTAATACTCCCTATGTAGAGTGTAGTATCTCACCTAATTTATTCCCTACAGAGAAGTATCATCCATTATTTGTGTTGTAAACCAACAAAAAACTATGGAATCAAGAGACTGGTAGAAATTGAAGAGGTCGTATATTCCAGATCTAGTTCAGACATCTCTCTGTGAGGTATCCTCACATAGACTTATTAACCATTCTTTGCATTTTTTAACACTGGATTGGACTCAGTTTATGTATTCATTAATTGAAAAATTAAAATAATGTAAAGAAGTCAGGCCTACATGACATTTAAAAAAAATTTTTATTAACATATAATGTATTATTTTCCCCAGGGGTACAGGTCTGTGAATCACAGAAATTTGATCACAGAAATATTTGGGTTACATATTTCACTTACAGGCTTACATATTTCACTCACCATAGTACATACCCTCCCCAATGTCCATCACCCAGCAACCCTCAGTTTGTTTCGTGAGTCTCTTATGGTTTGTCCCCCTCCTGATCCCATCTTATTTCATTTTTTCTTTTCCTGCCCCCACAACCCCCCCCCCCGCCTCTCAAATTCCTCATATCAGAGAGATCATACATCGTTGCAAATGGCAAGATTTTGGTACTTTTGACAGCTGCACAGCATTCCATTGTATACATATACCACATCTTTTTTTTTTTTTTCCACATCTTCTTTATCCATTTATCTATTGATGGACATATAGATTCTTTGCACAGTTTGGCTATCATGGACATTGCTGCTATAAACATTAGGGTGCATGTGTCCCTTCAGATCACTACATTTAGAGTATTTAGAGTAAATACCCAGTAGTGAGATTGCTGGGTCATAAGGTAGCTCTATTTTCAACTTTTTGAGTAACCTCCATACTGTTCTCCAGAGTGGTTGCACCAGCTTGCATTCCTGCCAACAGTGTAGGAGGGTTCCCCTTTCTCCACATCCTCTCCAACATGTTATTCCCTGACTTGTTAATTTTAGCCATTCTGACTGGTGTGAGATGGTATCTCATTGTGGTTTTTATTTGTATTTCCCTGATGCTGAGGGATGTTGAGCCATTTTTCATGTGTCTGTTGGCCATCTGGATATCTTCTTTGCAGAAATGTCTGTTCATGTCTTCTGCCCATTTCTTAATTGGATTATTTGTTCTTTGGGTGTTGAGTTTGATAAGTTCCTTATAGATTTTGGATACTAGCCCTTTATTTGATATTGTGAAAATGTCTATGCTACCTAAAGCAATATACACATTTAACATAATCCCTATCAAAATACCATTAATTTTTTGCAAAGAAATGGAACAAATAATCCTAAAATTTACATGGAATCAGAAAAGATCCCAAACAGCAAGAGGAATTTTGAAAAAGAAAGCCAAAGTTGATGGCATCACAATTCCAGACTTCAAGCTCTATTACAAAGCTGTAATCATCAAGACACATAGATCAATAGAACAGAATGGAGAGCCCAGAAATAGACCCTCAACTCTATGGTCAACTAATCTTCAACAAAGCAGGAAAGAATGTCCAATGGAAAAAAGACAGTCTCTTCAACAAATGGTGTTGGGAAAATTGGACAGCCACATGCAGAAGAATGAAACTGGACCATTTCCTTACACCATGCACAAAAATAGGCTCAAAATAGATGAAAGACCTCAATGTGAGACAGGAATCCATCAAAATCCTTGAGGAAAACACAAGCAGCAACTTCTTTGAACTCAGCCGCAGCAACGTCTTCCTAGACATATTGCTAAAGGCAAGGGAAGAAAGGGTAAAAATGAGCTATTGGGACTACACGACATTCTTAAAAAATTAAAACAAATGGTACCTGGGAGATTGGTGAGAAAATAGTTGTAACTTTCCATTAAGCAGTGACAGACACTATTTCTACATTTGGTCAATGGTCACTTTAGCTACTCTAGAACTTCATGGCCACTCTGGCTCACCAGGTTGGGTGATCTGTGCTAAGTCCATGGCAAGCTCTAAGACCTAAAAAAGCTCTTTTGGGAGAGTCAAGTGACCATACCTTCTTCTTGTGGATAGACAATGCTACTTCTACTGAGATAAATTCCTCTTGCTTCTAATCTAACTCTCTTTTTTTGTTTTTTAAATATTTTATTTATTTACTTGACAGAGAGCAATCACAAGTAGACAGAGAGGCAGGCAGAGAGAGAGAGGAAGGGAAGCAGGCTCCCCGCCGAGCAGAGAGCCCGATGTGGGACTCGATCCCAGGACCCTGAGATCATGACCTGAGCCGAAGGCAGCGGCTTAACCCACTGAGCCACCCAGGCGCCCCTAATCTAACTCTGTTTAACTTCAACAATTACATTTTCTTTATTCAGGTAGAATAAGGAACTGATGGTTCAGCACCTTGCTAGAAATAGGCCTTTACATAAATAAGGACATTTTACTTTCACACAAATTTCCTTAACTTCTAATTTCTCTGTTATCGCTTCTTTATTTTCTAGCCTTTTGATCATGGTTTCCCTCTATCTCCTAAAATCTCAGCACATTCTCTTGATATTCCCTAGGCTTTAAAACTAAAAGTTGTACAGAGGCCACTGTTTCAAATTAACTGTTTAGGGATTTTCAGAGGACATTTGTACAGAGTAACTTGTTTATGTTATTCAGTGTGGACACCTTCTAAATATGGACAGGAAGTGAGCAGCCCTTTGATATGCTTCTCAGTTTTGCTTTCACCTGATCACTTTGTCTTCTAACTGTGTTGTGTAACCATAAAAGCTTTACTTTAATAACTTAATTTACTGTTATGATATAAACAATCTGTAAAGAGAACTTGAAGGTCTCTTGCATTCTTTTCCCTCACAGTAAACAAAAGGATGGCTCATCTTCTTGAAGGAGCTAAGTTTTGTTTGCCACACATTCTGAAATAAGACTTGTGCTGAAGAGTTACACTAGAACACTGCCCATGTATAGACTGTCTTACCATTAACATTATTCCAGTTGAAAAGTAAATGTGGTCTTCATAGGGATCCTGCAATGAGGCAGTGATCTGCTACCTCTAGATTAGTCAGAGCTTCTCTAAAGAAAGTGACGAGCACTGGGTATTATACACAACTAATGAATCATTGAATACTACATCACAACTAATGATGTACTATATGTCAGCTAACCGAACATAATAAAAAATATTAATTAATTAATTAATTAAATGGGTACTGTCTTAATCTGCTTCAGCTGCCATAACAAATATTTATTTCTCACAGCTTTGGAGACTAGGCAAGATTACCAGCAGATTTGGTTTCTAGGAAAACTCTTTTTCTGGCTTGTGGATTGCACCTTCTTGCTATGTCCTCAAATTGCAGAAAGAAAGAAGGCTCTGGTGTCTCTTTCTTTTCTTACAAAGGCACCACCCTTATGACCTCCTTTAACATTTATCACCTCTTTACCTATCTCCAAATATAGTTACATGGAAGATTAAGTTTTCAACATACAAATTTTGTGGGGACACAAACATAAGTCCATAAAATTCTTCCCCTGGCACCCATAATTCACCTCCTTCTCAAATAAAAATATAATCATTCCACTTCAACAATCCCCAAAGTCTTAACCCATTCTACACCAACTTTAAAGTCTAAATCTAAAGTCTCAACTTAATATCATCTAAATCAGGTATAGGCAAGGCTTGAAATATGATTCATCCTGAGGCAATTTTTTTTCCTGCTATAAACCTTCAAAGCATTGTATAGATATTCCATTCCAAAAAGGAGGAGTCATCAGGAAGAAAAAGAGTGACAGGTCCCAATCAAAACCAAAATATAGCAAGGCAACTTCTTTAGACTGTCAGTCTAGAGAATAATTCCTTTTGGTTGAATGGCCCACCTTTCAGGGCTACTGTGGTGACTATCACCACCAAGGCTTTGCAGGGTGACCATACCCCTCAGCTCTCTTTGAGGGCCCTCCCCATTCTCTGCAGGGACTCTACCCTCTGAAATGGAGGAGGAAATAGCCTTGCTCCCTATAACTGTAGTGGGAGTGTTAACCCTCATGCTTTCTGAATTACTTTTGGGATCTTTGTCTTTCCCTGAGGAATAGCACCAATCTGTAGTCAAATAGTTCTATGGTTCTGTCTTGTAGAATCTGAGAAGTCCAGCAGCCTTCCTTCATTTTGTCCCATCTCCATCCCCTTCAATTCAAACTGGCAGTGTTTCTGCTTATGTGATCCCAGCAACTCTTTATTAAGTGATAGTGTGGTCACACTCTTGGTGTTTTCTTTAGAACACACTTTCTCCTTTATCTGCAATATGGACAGGCTAAGAATTTTCCAAATATTTAGGTTCTGATTCCTTTTTGCTTAAAAATTTCTTCTTCAAGTCACCTTTCTCCTCTTTCATTTTACTATAAACAGTCAGGAAAAGCCAAGTTACTTCTTCAACAACTTGCTTAAAGGGGCACCTGGGTGGCTCAGTGGGTTGAGCCTCTGCCTTCAGCTAAGGTCATGATCCCAGGGTCCTGGTTTCGAGCTCCTCATAGGGCTTCCTACTCAGTGGAGAGCCTGCTTCTCCTTCTCCCTCTGCCTGCGGGCTCTGCGTACTTGTGCCCTCTCTCTGTCAAATAAATAAATAAAATATTTTTAAAAATTTGCTTAAAAATTTCCTCAGCTAAATATCCAATTTCATCACTCACAAATTCTCCCTCCTACTAAACGTTATAATACAATTCAGTGTATCCTTGCCATTTTACAATGAGGACCATCTTTTCCCTAGTTTTAAATAACAAGCTCCTCATTTCCATTTAAAATTTTGCCAGAATGGTCTTTAATATCCATATTTCTATCAACATCCCATTCACAATTATTTATGTATTCCCTAAGAGTATGGAAGTTCTCTCTCCAGCTTTCCCCCTTTCTTTTTTCTAAGCCCTTAGTAGAGCCATCTTTAATGTCAATATTTCAATCAGCTATCCCTTCAGGTCAGTCTCCACTTCTAGAAAGCATCCACAGCACTCTTTCAAGCCTCTACCCGTGATCTAGTCACAAAACCATTTCCGCGTTTGGTGAAGCAGCAACCGCTTTTTCAGTACTCAAATCTGTATTAGTCGGGGTTTTACAGAGAAACTGAACCAATTGGATGTTTGTATATTTATTTATTTACTTAATGATAGTTATTTATTTAATTTACTTATTTAACTTATTTAATTACTTATTTGAATTATTTACTTACTTACTTATTATGAGAAATTGGCTCCTATGGTTATAGAGGCTGACAAGCCCAGATCTGCAGTCAGCAAGATGGAGACCTAAAAGAGCAAATGGTGTAGTTTCATTCCAAATGCTCACAGGCTCAAAAGCTAGGAAAAACCAAGGTTTCAGTTCAAGTCCAAAAGCAGGAAAGAACAGATGTCCCAAATCAAGTTTGTCAGGCAGGAGGACTTTCCCTTTATTTGAAGGAGGGTCAGCATTTTTGTTCTATTCTGGTTTATAACTGCCTGGGTGAGATCCATCCACATTGAGAAGAGCAATCTGCTTTACTTAATCTACTAAGTCCAATGTCAACAACATCCAGAAACAACCTTACAGACACACAGAGAATAATGAATGACCAGATATCTAGGAGACCCATGGCTCAATCAAGTTGACACATGAGATTAACTATCACAGGCCTTTCCATTTTATTTCCATAATTTGTCCAGATTTGTTAACAGGATAAATGCTTTATTATCTGTTTCATTGATTCCTTAAGAGGTGTTTGTTTTCTTATACTCTGCATATAGTTCTGCCCACTCAGAGCAAGCCTTTATTTTTTTTTTCATTTACCACTTTAGCAGAAGAAGAGACAATTCCTTTATCTTCTCCTTTGAGAGAAATAAGATGCTTGGGAAAATACTGGTTAGTGGACTACCCGTTCTGCACAGCTGATTTTTCTAACACTCTGGACTTACAAATTAACAACTTCTGCTCTCAGATATTGATGTTGGCTTTCTTGAGACCCAGACCTAGATGAAAACCTACAGTGCAAAATATCCTTGTTTAAAAGGTCATTTAACACTTGTAACTGCAGATATGTGCTTATGGGAAGGGAATAAAAACTGAACTCACTGTTCACCCAAATTGTCTGAGGGTACTGCCTCAGCCCTGACCTTGTCCAGAGGAGGGCAGGTTTCCAAAGGCTTTTTAGCTGAGACTCTGACTCTGGGGAGGTGACCAGCACTGTGTCATTAAAAAAAAAAAAATGATTTGATGGTAGCCTTATTCAAAGGGTCACTGGATAACTGTGATTCTTGACCTCTGCCTGTTTCTGCTGGATGGGTGCAGAAACCAAAAAACAAAAAATGTTGATTAAACTAGTTTCTTCCTAGAAAAGCTGTGAAGGTAACCCAATCTTCTTGATGCTATTTAGATGTGGACAGAAGAGAACTACAATAGAGAACTGTCACGGCCAGCGCAACAAATCGAGCAGGAACGTAAGGGTAAGAGGATGAAGAAAAGAACTCGAGAAGCAGAGAGATGGGGGCAGGAGGAGCACTGAGGAGGATGTCCAACAGTGCTAAGTTTATTCAAAACATTAAGGCCATATATATAGTGATATTACAATAGGATAAGCAATACATCTGTGTCTAGTTAAACAACCACGAGTTCCCATAATAAGTTTCACAATTAACTATAAGCAGACCTCGTGATGCCAAATGACTGATGCCAGTACAATTGTTCTGTATTGATACAGAAAACCTGAAAGTAATTTATGGGCTGTACCAGGGCAGCAAGGACCAGCCATGAACTTATGACCCCAACCGAATTGTTTTCATTTGTTTAGCAAGTGTGTGGGAAATCACGTAGGTGAGCGCACAACACATAGCACAGACCCTTTCTCAGTGCTACTCAACTTTTCCCGTCCTAAACCTTTTGTTAGGTTATTCGGACTTTAAAGGAGGCACAAGTCAGGGCCTGGTTTGGTCCTCGTCTCAAGCCTTATTGTGGCCTCCCACAGAGAACACTGGTCTCTAATGACTGTGAGACTGTCATGGAAACACAGTTTGGGATTTCAGGCAACACACTTCAGTCTAAGCTACTTCATCAATATATATTTTGGAGCCCATTCTGAAGTACAAGCACTAAGTTATTATTTTTTGTTTTAGAGGAATCTGTAACAAATGATAGGTTCATTGAATTTTTTCCAAAACTTTACGTATGGAGGGAGAAAGAACACAGTTTCCTAACAAACATATCAGAGAGTTCTGTGAGAATAAATACATCATAGGTAAAAGAGAACTCAGTCAATATACAAATATCTAAAATCTTCAGGAGATTACTCAAAAACAATCAATCATGCAAACTGAGTCACACAATCACTATTTCTATTTTTCCAGGTGACTGGAAAAGAGTTTTATTAATCAAGAGCAGAAAAATGCTTTGGGTAGGGATAAATGTGCTCTTAAATGGAAGAAGAGTGTTTCAACCATAGAAAAGATCAGGACTCTTTCTTGTCTATGTAATGAGTAGGTGTCATGGAGGAGTTGGGGAGGAATGTCAAAGATTGAAGATGACATTAAACTCTTCAAGGTAGTGAAAAACACCAAATAATGAAAAATCTGATGAGGCTTAACTGGCCCAATGAAATGGGAACAAAACTGTAGATGAGTTCACTGTGGGGAAGGGCAAAGTAGTACAACTGTAGACATGAACTGATGGGCACAGAGGAAAGGTTTGAGGAAGCTGTGAAAGGCATTCTTAAAATGTAATGTTTAAAACTCTTTTAGAGGAGAACACAGACAGCAACCTCTTCAGCCTCAGCTGCAGCAACTTCTTCCTGGAAACATCGCCAAAGGCAAAGGAAGCAAGGGCAAAATGAACTATAGGGACTTCTTCAAGATAAAAAGCTTTTGCGCAGCAAAGCAAACAGTCAACAAAACCAAAAGAGAACTGACAAAATTGGAGAAGACATTTGCAAATGACATATCAGATAAAGGGCTAGTATCCAAAATCTTTAAAGAATTTATCAAACTCAACACCCAAAGAACAAATAATCCAATCAACAAATGGGCGGAGGACATGAACAGACATTTCTGCAAAGAAGATATCCAGATGGCCAACAGATACATGAAAAAGTGCTAAACATCACTTGGCATCAGGGAAATACAAATCAAAACCACAATAAGATACCAACTTACACCAGTCAGAATGACTAAAATTAACGAGTGAGTAAACAACAGGTGTTGGTGAGGATGCAGAGAAAGGGGAACCCTCCTACACTGTTGGTGGGAATGCAAGCTGGTGCAACCACTCTGGAGAACAGTATGGAGGTTCCTCAAAAAGTTGAAAATAGATCTATCCTATGACCCAGGAATTGCACTACTCGGTATTTACCCCAAAGATACAAATGTAGTAATCCAAAGGGGCACATGTGCCTGAGTGTTTATAACAGCAATGTCCATAATAGCTAAACTTTTGAAAGAGCCTAGATGTCCATCAATAGATGAATGGATAAAAAAGATGTGAAACAGACAAACAAAAAATATATATATATACGTCAAAAAAACCGAAATCTTGCCATTTGCAACAACATGAATGGAACTAAAGAGAATTATGCTAAGCAAGACAAATCAGAGAAAGACAATCATCATGTGATCTCAGTGATACAAGGAATCTGAGAAACCAGAAGTTCATAAGGGAAGGGAGTGAGCAATGAAACAAAGTGAAACCAGAGGGGGACACAAACCATAAGAGACTCTTAATCTCAGGAAACAAACTGAGGGTTGTGGAGTGGAGAGAGGAGGGAGGAATGAGGTAGCTGGGTGATGGACATTGAGGAGGGTATGTGCTATGGTTAGTGCTATGTGCTATGAATTATATATGACTGATGAAGCACAGACCTGTGCTCCAAAACAAACAATACATTATATGTTAATAAAATAAAGGCAAAGGAAAAGAAATAAAAAAATAAAACTCCTTTAGCAGCATGCAGGGGATAAATAAATGAATAAACACCCTAAATAACTTACAAGTTGAGGTGCTGTTTTTAAAGCCCAGGAAAATATTGAATATTATCAATGATGTCAAAGCCCAATTTATTATGTTTACAGTGGTTCAATTTAATACAATATGAAGTACTATATTAATACATTATATGGCAACCTAAGTAACCACACCAAACTGCCCACTGAAAACATTTAAAATGTCTAAAAGCATTTTAAAAATATTTCTAAAAGGTACTGAGGAGCTAGCAAGATAGTAAAGGAAAACAGAAACCCAAAGAGGTAAACAGAATACTAAAGCCACTTTTGTCTTGAGGACAATCTCTGAAATCTCTGATTTTGATCATTCCATAGAGGATGGAGGTCAGAAGTCAAAACCCAAGGCCAGAAAGAATGAGAAATCTAGGGGGAGTCCCTCCCAGCACAAAGGGATCTGGTCTCAGGTCAGGATGAACCAGAACAGAGCCGTCACCTCCACCACCAGTAGTTACATCCTCAAGCCTGTTCTTGATAGGCTGCACAAAATCACATCACATAGTGACACCTAAACCACAAGACAAGAATCTAAAATTTTAGGGAGAGACAATATGACAGCTAAAAGTTAGCATCTAGTGAGATGTTACAGTCAGATTACGTTTCAATACCAACTCATCACTTGACCTTGGGCAGGTGATTTAAGTTCTCTGTGCCATTTTTCTCAATAGTGTATTGCAATGACAATAATGCTTCACCAGGCTAACATAAGAATTAAATAAATTCAAGCACTTAGGGCAGTATCTGGCATATAGCAAATTATATAGAAGTGTAAATGAGTTTCAAAATTGAAGAATAAATCAATAAAATATAGGGCGCCTGGGTGGCTCAGTGGGTTAAGCCGCTGCCTTCAGCTCAGGTCATGATCTCAGGGTCCTGGGATCAAGTCCCATGTCAGGCTCTCTGCTCAGTGGGAAGCCTGCTTCCTCCTCTCTCTCTGCCTGCCTCTCTGCCTACTTGTAATCTCTCTGTCAAATAAATAAATAAAATCTTTTAAAAAAAATCAATAAAATATAGGAGAGAAGGTTTGTGATTGGGAGGCAGGGATTTTGACCACATGAGGTTATATGGAAGAACTTTGTATAACAGCATTTGATAAATTATGTACCTTATGTAAATTATATATTACATTATGGTAAATTATATATCTTATATATAACATGCGTTTTTCTGTATGTGGTTTTATCTTCTTTTTTAAACGCTATAGAAGTGGTTCACAAACTTTTGATCTAAATTTCCCTTTATATTCTTTAAAATTATTAAACATTGCAAATAGCTTTTGCTTCTGGGTTGTATCCATAAACATTTACAGTTTTAAAAATGAAAACAGAATTTTAAAATATTTATTAGTTCATTTAAAAATACCAATAAGCCTGAGGGGAGTCAGGGGACTTGGTTAGTTAATCGCTGACTCTTGATTTCAGCTCAGATCATGATCTCAGGATCATTAAATTGAGCCCCACATTGGGCTCCCACTGAGTGTCGAATCTGCATAAGATTCTCTCTTTCTCTCTCTCCCTCTGCCATGTGCACACTCTCTTTCTAAATAAAAACAAAAAGCATATTATATATTAACATAAATAACAATCTGATAAAAATTTGTCACATTAAAAAAAATGTATGCCTGTTTGACTCAGTAGAACATGCGACTATTGATCTCAGGGTCATGAGTTCAAGTTGGAAGTAAAGATTACTTAAAAAAATAATAATATATATATATATAATTTGTCATATATTACAAAACAAAAATTATGAGAGAAGTGACAATATAAAATATTTTTAGTAAATTGTTTTAATATCTGGCTTAATAAAAGGCTGCTAGAGTCTCCTATCTTTAGCATTCAATGTGTTTTGGCTAAAGTATCGGGTAAAAATAAAAAATCCAACCTTATAGAAATATGCCTTTGGAAAGAGAAAGAATATTTTAATGATCTTTTCAGATACTTATGAATTTTTTTCTTTGTTATATTACAAAAAATTGACAAGTGGCACTTTCCTAAAAGTTGATTACAATGTAGAATCAGAAATGATAACAATGAAATTTCATACTCCATGATGTTAGTATCTATGAATCAAACTTTCACTTTGAATGGATCTTCTATCTGTGGAAACTCTACTGATTCACTGAGTTAAGCAGATCTTCCACATGTTGACAAATTTTTACCATCAATATTAAAAGAAAAAATCACATTCATAAATCACCATTAATCTCATCAGTAACTTTTTAATATTAGAAGAGTCACACTAAAAGTGGCAGATACAAATTTTCCAAAATTCTAATTCTTGCTTGAAAGCTTTAATTTTATAATTAGCAACCAAGAGTGATAATTATTTCCTTTGAACTGACAGCCTGATTTCATTAATTTTCAAGAAAATATCTGCCAAATACTCAAATCTGAATAACTATAGTCTGTCAGTTTTTCTTTCAAGAAAAAACGTGGCATTCCATGAAAAAAGCAGCTAGTTCAGCTTGCAACTGAAACAATCTGTTTTTCATACTTTGGTATATAGCAGAAGTACTTTACATACACTTGCCAGTTTCTCATATGAAATATTAAAAAGACCTATACTCAACAATCAGAACTTAATAAGTAATATTTTTTGCTACTTCATCTAAATCATTCCTAAGATAAGCCAGCTTTCCCTTTTTTCTTTTCTTACTGCAAATGAGTGATTTTCAGGATAAGGAAGACCAGAGATGAAAATACAGGCTACAAATGCTCAGGCCAGTTTGGAGAGTCAAATACCCATCTGGCTGTGGGACTCGCAAACACCAGGAGATATCAAGTCCTGTCACAACACTATGAAACCACATGAGCCAGTATTATGCATCTTTCTGATTTTTGCTTATTTCAAAAAAAGAAAATATTTGGTCCAATTTACACTTAGAAATTATACTTCTACTATATACTTCTACTATAATGTAAGCCTTGATTCTGATAGTCCTTCTTACATCTCTGAATTGTTCCTGGATCAAAATAGTCATTAACTTATATGTTCCAGTCTTCTGAAAACCTCACAACTGGATCACTAAAAATATACTAAAAAGACAAAATAAAAAAAAATACATTTAAGATTTTTTCTATTATGGTACTTAATTTTGTGAAATTAAAAATCACCTACAAACTGAGGTTCAACCCCTTCTTCCACCACACACACATGCACACACGTACACATTTCCCAGATATGGTTTTGTGAAAATAAGAGTTTTACCTTCAAAAATATTAGAAACATGAAAGCATGTGTAAGGCTGAACATAAAATCTGGAGTACCTGCTCAGAGTTGGCACTAATGGGAATATAAGAAACTGTAAGGACTACATCTGGAGGAGAGGGTAGTTTATTTGGTAAAATCATGGTCATTCATAAGATTTGAATAAAGTCCATTTTATATGCACTTACTTTGGGAAGAAAAATGTCTAGGAAATTTATTTTTAACCAGTCACAATTTTACACATTGGAAGTAATAATAACAATAATAATAATATTAAATCAACTCTTAAAAAAGAGCATGAACTTTTGGATCTGTATTAATTTTCCACTACTGTGTAACAAGTTATCTCTAAATTAGAGGTTTAAAACAACACCCATTTATTAGTTCACAGCTCTGCACATCACAAGTCCTGGCACAGTGTGACAGTGATACATGAAAATCTGTATTACCAGTGGCTGCCATAGACTGCATTGACTGGGTGTCTGCTTCCATGCTCATTCAGGTTGTCAGCCAAATCTAGTTTCGTGCATTTGTAGGATTGATGATGCCATTGCCCGACAGCCACATTTCTTACCTTGTGGCAGCAATGGAGAAACTCCCTGAATCCAATCGCTCCCACGCTTCAAATCTCTTTCACCAGAGAAAGCCACACCCCTTTAAATGCTCCTTTGCACCGGGACCTCTGTTGCTGCTGCTGCTGCTGCTTTTTAACATTTATTCATCTAATTTGAGAGACAGTGAGTTGGGGGAGGAACAGAGGAGACGGATAGAGAGAGAGAGACTAGAGACTCTAGCAGACTTCCCTCCGAGTTCAGTGCCCCACTTGGGACTCAATTTCAGGACCCTAAAGATCATGACCCCAGCTGAAACCAAGAATCAGATGCTCAACGAAATGAGCCATTCCTGGGACCTCTGATTCTTTTGTGGGATCTTCATGGTTGACAAGACATGATTCTTAGTCTTTGCTTATTTGCTAGAAAAACAGGAACAACAGCTCTCAGTCCTTCTCAGGTGAAGAACACATGTCTTAAGTTTCATTCATAGTTTCCTCCACAGATCAAGACTCATCTCTCTGTCCTGACCATGGGTGGATATTTTTAAATTCATGTGGTGCAATGAATGACTAAATTCTTGCTTAGTGAGAGGGTTTGAATAAAGTCCTTGTTTTGTTAAAAAATATATATATATGCAGTATATTTGTAACAAAATTAATACTTCCCCTGGCAACTGATGCTGGGAACATTATTATTTAATTACTTGACTCCCAATAGTGTGGGCTGCATTTGTTTTTATAAAAAATAACTTACAATAGAATTTAATGTAAAGTATAGGGGAAGGCAGTGTAAGGATGACTAAGGTCTAGCATCTTTCCTTTCAGGCTTCATGGGGTTTTGATCTCGATGTTTTGTCTCCTTCATCCCTAAACTTTAAATCTGTTGGCCCTTTCTTAGGCAAAAACAAATCCCAGGTGCCCATGCTGTGCGCCTGTGTGTGAGGCAAAGGAATTTGTCTGAAGAGTGACACCTTGACATAGACCCAGACATTCTAAGAAAGAGGAGAGGAAGCTGGAAGCAGGATAGGAATAGTGAGCCTGGAGGGCATCAGCTGTCACACACAGACACACACACACACAAGCAGGCCCACGCACAGTATTGTGCCAGCCTCCTTCTGAGAAGCCTCTTTGTATTTCTTGCTTTTGTTTTGCCAATCTCTCAAACCACCTGCCTGGAATTTAACAGAATACATGCATTTTTCTCCAATCTAAGATCAGTGCCAATACCTAACGGACAGAAGGAAGCAGCCAGAGCCTGAAATCCTGGAGTTTGGGACTGGAAGGAGTCAGAATCTTAGCCATGCTAAGGGGAGGTACATCCCAGATGTTTGGTACAACAGAAATGAAAAGGAGTTTCTCAGCTCCTTACCTGGACTACAGGTCTCTTGAATGAAAAGACTATTCTCTTTATGTTTTTATCCTCAAAATCTAACACTTCAAAATGAACACAGTAAGTGTTCTGTGATAGAGTTTTGTGTAGATATCTTCATGCTAATCATGTTGACAGACATGACGATGATTACAGTAAAGAAGCCAAAGTTGGTGAAAAAAAAAAGAAAAAGAAAAAGAAGATTCTGCCCTACATGTAAGTCTACTAAGGTATGGCCCTGAGTCGAGAAAGACTTTTGGGTAAATTATTTTGTTTTGTATCTAAAGGTGAAAGACACAGGAGTTCTATATATTCCACTATAAATTGGTCACAGGGTGAGCAACATTCAGTTAGAACAGGAAGAGTTTAATAAATACCTGGTACGTGTCAAAAAACTCTCAAGCACCACCACATTTAATGCATCAAACTCCCTAGGACCTAAGTGTGTCATGCCAACTTCTCACTTGAAACTAATTCCAGGATGTTGCACTTTCCAGAGGTTGCTCTGTACAAGAAGGGGCTAGAGTTGGCAGCCTAGTCTTATCCGGTGAGACCTCATGCCCTGTTCCACAGTTGCTGAGCCATACCCTAATGGAACACAATTGTCAGGTCATTCTTTTTTTTTTTTTTTAATTTTTTATTTTTTATAAACATATATTTTTATCCCCAGGGGTACAGGTCTGTGAATCACCAGGTTTACACACCTCACAGCACTCACCAAAGCACATCCCCTCCCCAATGTCCATAACCCCATGTCGGGTCATTCTGATGGAGGGTAAGTCCAAGCAGTATTTTTTTTTTTTTTTAAAGAAAGAAACCTAGATTCCTTCCAAATGGCAATATCACTTTCAGCCAGTTGTTTTGCACAAACATCTTTGCTGCCATCCAGAAATCTGTGCACATACTTTCTCGGTGCTTTCCTGCCCTTAGCTAATGCTATCCTTCCTTGGCAAGGAAAGTCCAGGGCAGCCTCCAGCAAAGACTGGTAAGACACATCTCTTGGTTTCTCTGTTCACAAGCCCCGGAGAAGTCACTCAACCATAAGCTGAAAACACCTCTAGCCCCTGGGAAAGGCTGTTCTTTAACCAAACCAGAAAGATGTTTGTCTCCTTTTTCCTTCACACTCAGATAAGGAGACATCACTGATCCCCTTAGAGATTTATCCGGGTCAACCAGGAAGTTTTTCCCCAAACGGCCACAGTAAAAATAGAAAGAATATTTATTAACCTTAACATAGGGGTTCCAGATGGCAATCTGGCCTTTCATCTCAACTAAGGGAAATGGCAGAGACAAAATTCAAGAGATGGAAAATGGAAAAGGTACCGCCTGTGGGTGCTTCATCTTAGTATCCTGATGGCTTTAGAGATGAATCTCCGTCAGGCAAAACCCAGGTCTCTTCTCTGAAAGCAGACTGCAGTTTCACTTACAGGATGTTGAGTGCTATTCCCTGGTCCCTTGAGCACATGTATGGCAAATGCACCTCATTACACAAGAAGAAGGCAAATAAAATTGCTTCCAATATTTTTTGGATAAATACAGTGGGAGGCCATTGAGAAACAGAAGCCAGATTTCACACATATTTAATTTTCAAAAAAAAAATTTAAATAGTATTAAGCTTTTCCACACATCCATATTGGCTTAAATTCATACTGTTATAACTCAAAGCAATTTTTAAAACCTAATGATTCTAAATACATGCTTGTTAAGGAAATGTATTGTTCATTGACCTTATTTATTTTTCTAACCTTGTCGGATTTGAATAAACTGAGAAGCATTTAATGGACAGAGCCTTTTGCCCATAGTCAAGAGACCTGAGATCTTACTACTGGCCATGAAATTAACTAAATCCAATTCTTCTCTGTATTCTCCTTGACTCACCAGTGCTAACACCTAACTAGAATCATTCTGATTCCTTGAGGACTCTTGAATACTGGTTGTATTTTTCCCTTTTGTTAGGACTCTTTAGAGGTAAAGTTGGGCTTTGGAATCAAACAGAGCCAAAGTCAAATTCCTTACTAAATGAATAACTGTATGGTCTTCAGCAAGTTATTTTATGTCTCTGAGTTTCAGTTTCCTCTTCTGTTAAGTAGAGATGAGAATAATAAATGCTAAGATTGTCATGAGGAATTTATTAATTAATATATATAACATAATGGGTGTTCAATTAATCCTAATTTATTTTTATTGTTATTGTTTTTCTTTTCCTTTTGTAATTAATTTCTTCTGCCAGAAAATATACTGTGTCTCCTACTTCTTATATTTTCATAGATTGAAATTCCACCTATTAGCCAATTTCTTTTCTCATGTATGTGCTCTCTGTCATGCCTTCCCCAATCCCCACAGCTAGTGAAATTCTCTGTGATCTCTGATCATATGCCACTTCTTTTTACATATCTCTGGTAGCACTTGTCACTTAATGGATTTTACTGTAGCTTGGTTATGTTTTATTTTTTTTTAATTTTTAAAATTTATTTTCAGTGTAAGAGTATTCATTGTTTTTGCACCACATCCAGTGCTCTATGCAATCCGTGCCCTCTCCAAAACCCACCACCTGGTACCCCAACCTCCCACCCCCCACCCCTTCAAAGCCCTCAGATTGTTTTTCAGAGTCCATAGTCTCTCATGGTTCACCTCCCCTTCCAATTTCCCTCAACTCCCTTCTCCTCTCTAACTCCCCTTGTCCTCCATGCTATTTGTTATGCTCCGCAAATAAGTGAAACCATATGATAATTGACTCTCTCTGCTTGACTTATTTCACTCCACATAATCTCTTCCAGTCCCGTCCATGTTCATACAAAAGTTGGGTATTCATCCTTTCTGATGGAGGCATAATACTCCATAGTGTATATGGACCACATCTTTCTTATCCATTCGTCCATTGAAGGGCATCTTGGTTCTTTCCACAGTTTGGCGACCGTGGCCATTGCTGCTATAAACATTGGGGTACAGATGGCCCTTCTTTTCACTCCATCTGTATCTTTGGGGTAAATACCCAGGAGTGCAATTGCAGGATCATAAGGAAGCTCTATTTTTAATTTCTTGAGGAATCTCCACACTGTTCTCCAAAGTGGCTGCACCAACTTGCATTCCCACCAACAGTGTAAGAGGGTTCCCCTTTCTCCACATCCTCTCCAACACATGCTGTTTCCTGTCTTGCTAATTTGGGCCATTCTAACTGGTATAAGGTGGTATCTCAATGTGGTTTTAATTTGAATCTCCCTGATGGCTAGTGATGATGAACATTTTTTCATGTGTTCTGATAGCCATTTGTATGTCTTCATTGGAGTAGTGTCTGTTCATATCATCTGCCCATTTTTTGATATGATTATCTGTTTTGTGTGTGTTGAGTTTGAGGAGTTCTTTATAGATCCTGGATATCAACCTTTTGTCTGTACTGTCATTTGCAAATATCTTCTCCCATTCCTTGGGTTGCCTCTTTGTTTTCTTGACTGTTTCCTTTGCTGTGCAGAAACTTTTGATTTTGATGAAGTCCGAAAAGTTCATTTTCACTTTTGTTTCCTTTGCCTTTGGAGACATATCTTGAAAGAAGTTGTGTGGCTGATGTCAAAGAGGTTACTGCCTATATTCTCCTCTAGGATTCTGATGGATTCTTGTCTCACGTTGAGGTCTTTTATCCACTTGGTTACCTTTTCCCCAAAATCCAATCATCCTAATTAGAATGATAGCCTGTAGAGGGCAGGAAGCAAAATGTTCCTCCCTTAAAATTCTTGAAAGTGTGTTGAATAAATATACATATACTCTGGTATAATGTTGCTTGGTTTGTGTAGTAATTTTTTAGAAGCAGAAGTAATTTTTTATTTTAGTGGGGTTTTTTTTTCAACTTAAGCATTTAAATATTCAATTCAGTAAATATACTTTGTCCTGAAGTTTAGAATGAAAAAGTTTCATTTCTAAAAAGTTGCAAAAGTTCAAAAGAGTTCAAAAAGTTCCAAAAGTTTTATGCAGAATAAAAATATACATATATTTCTGGAAAGTCTCACTCCTTTCATCTGACAGGGCACTGCAGCTGTCAATTTTTTATTCTCTGTAAGTAGACATAATTCCTTCCAGATCTAGGTGATCATACTTCCAAAACAATGGGCAATACAGCCATGTAACCCCCCACCCAAGCTCCTCCACCTTTTTCTGCTTCAGTTTTCTCACCTGCAAAATGGGTGGGAAGATATGATCAGATGATCTTTTAAGAGATCTTCCTTTTCTAAAAAGTTTTAATTTGCCATTTTTAAAATGAGAGCATTGATCTTGGTGACCTTGAGTGTTTCTGTCTGCAGTATGATTCTTTGCCACCTTCTCTTTCCTAGACTACATAGGATCCCAATTAGAATAACCAAAATTAATTTCTCAGACATTGCATCCACTATTCAAATATTTTGCAGCTACTTCCCAGTGTTCCCCTGGGGTTTCTCCCCTGTATTAGTAATTAAGTTTGTCTCCACTATCCAAGGATTCCATTACTGTTTTCCTTTATTCTAACCTTATCTTCAGTTACTCCTTCTTCTCTTGAGCTACCTGTGCTGTTTGGGTGTCAATATTTTGGAACAGGATTTTTGCCTTAGCTTTCTCATCGTTTAAATTAACTACAGTTCATCATCTTTAAATACATTTTGAATGTTCTTATGCAAAGCTAGGGGTGATTAAATCTCAGGATAAACTTAAGTGAGAATACCAAGAGACCCCCATTCTATAATAATAAGATAATGTAGATGTACTGTAAATATTTGATCATTAAAAATAACATTTATATAAAAGTTTATCAAATAATTCTTATTATGAATCCTTGAATGCAACTAGGAATGAAGGGAATTGGTCAGTTACCGAAGTTTGAATGATCCAAATAATTTTGTGAATTACCAGCATTTAGTGTAATTATTAAAAGGATGACATCAACCTGGCTAGGCTATCTTGGATATTGCATTACCAGTAGCTTTGAGATGTTTTATCAGTACATGAATGAACTTGAGATCTAAAGAGAGTTGGTGCAGGGCAGATTTTCTGCTTTTCTTCATTCATGCAAATCATGTGTGGGAATGCATATTCCAACCTCTGTCAACAAGGAGTCTGAGATGCCCAAACCCTTTGTCCAACTACTTACTCCACATTGACAAAAATTTGGAGGAAGATCAAAGATTAAAAATTTAAGCCAGCGTACTAGATTTTGACCTTCACAGAAAGGAACAAAGAAGTCATTATAATTTTTTTGCCTCAGTGGAATGTCACTTTGGGGATTTTTCCTTTGAATTGTTTCTTTTTCTTGTAATAGGAAGGTAGTGGTGCAAATTGCTTGGGAGAAAGTGCACTCCCAAGTGCCCTGTGATAAGACCTTGCAAATGAAGCTTCAAGAAGAGGTTAATGGTGGGAAGACTATCAACAATGGCCCTTTCCAACTTCTAATCTTGATTAACAGATTCTTCAGAGATAATCATAGTACAAATCATTTTCTCAATAGGTAGCTACAGAAGAGTATAACACAAAAATCTTTGATAGTAATAGAGTGTTGATTTTCCTAGGGGATCCCATTGGCTTGCTCCCTGAGGACTTGCAAAGATAGTAGGCAGATGGTGGAGGACTCAGGTTTTAGGATTCTTGCCATCTCTCTCTATCATTAATACCTTACTAACACCTACTATGCTCCTGGCACTAGGTTCAGTGCTAGAAAGATGGGAAAATATCCAGGCAAAGTCATTCCTGAGAGTTATCACTTGGCCACAATTATCAAAGGCTGGACTCCATTCAGGAGTCCAGCTTCTCCAGGGGCTCAGTTGCAAGAGAAGGTGGGTGTTCACCTTGTAGAATGTGATTTCTGCCCTGTGAGCTGTGGTAGGAACCCTACTGCTATACATAAAACCACAGCAACTTATTCTGTCTGATCTTGGTGATTTACTAGGAAAGATAAAGAAATTTCAGTCAACTAAAGAACATAGGTTGCAAATAAGTTGCAAAATGAAGATTTTTTAAAAGATTTTATTTATTTATTTGAGAGAGAGAGAGTGGGAGAGAGCATGAGAAGGGAGAAGGTCAGAGGGAGAAGCAGACTCCGCATGGAGCGGGGAAGCCCATGCGAGACTCAATCCTGGGACTCGATCCCAGGACTCGGGGATCATGACCTGAGTCGAAGGCAGTTGCTTAACCAACTGAGTTACCCAGGCGCCTGCAAAAAGAGAATTTTAACTGTTCTATTTGAAGTGTTTTCCCTTAGAAAAGCTCGATTGCTGTCTTTTTTCCACCTGGTATTCTTTAATGAATTTATAAGATCCTTTGAGGGGGTGATATTCTGGCTATCAGAGCACTGTGTATTTATATTCTTGGGTCAAGGCAGCCTGTGCAAATAGCAAGACAGGTTGTGAAGCTATGAGAGACTTACAAGAACACATAGAGAGCTTATTATAAGCAAGATGAAGCATTGAGTGATGGTCAGCATTTCTGAGAAATTCCAGGAAGAAAACCACTTGGCACTGAGGTGGAAAAATAATAACACAGTAGTAGTATTTCTATCTCTCTCCTAACCTCTTACCTCAACTCTCTTCCTATGAGCAATTCTTGCTGTGCCTATTTTGTCACTATAGGAGAAAACATTGACTTAGGTAAAACAGCCATTCTTTGAGCAATCAAGGTTGTAGAAGTGCTGATAAATGCTGTCCTTGTTACTTCGAATCATTTCCCCAGGGCATTTGTCATTTGTACACTGAGATGTTCTGACAGCTATTTGGCACTTGCATTTTGTCATGTTGTAATGGAGTACATTTCCACTGCATTCAATATTTTTTCACTCCAATTACATGCATTGAATCAAACCCTCACTATAGCAAAATTTGTCTGAAGCCCTCCCAAGAGCCAAGATCCACCAGAGAACCTTGCTCTGGTAAGTGCCAGTGGGTCTGTGTAGTGGCTTCCTCTTGATTTGAAGAGCAGCTGATTTGATTTGGTCTCTTATTTGAGAGTGAACCAGATCATTTGCATTGTAAATAAAACCATTTCTTGTCTTTATTTCCATCATTTTTTGATTGCTTTTGGCTGCTTAACTTGGATAATTTAATCATGGGCCATATGAAAGAGAGCAGAGAAAGATTTTAAATAAGTTTAGGAGGGAGCTCAAAGCAAATCTATGGCAGTAACAGATGAATAAAGCATTTCTGGTTTCAGACTTTGTGAGCATTGTATGGCACATGGGTTAACATCTCTGCTTCCAGAAGTCATAGAAAAATTAGAATAGTGTCCTCTCAGAATGTATCCCTTGTTAAATTCAGGCCTGATATGACATGCCAGGTAGCATTTCAGTGAGGCTCTGGTATTGTATCAGTGGAGAGAGGGAAAGACACGTGCTCTGCAGCCAAACTATAATGCAAGGCATCTCTGCTAGAGACGCAAGTGAAAGCAGGGCAGCACTGAGAGCAATTGGTTTTCTGCAATGATTATTACAGGATAGAGTGTGGGGAAAAAAGGCTCTTATAAGTATCTCCCTTTTTGCTACCATTTAACTATTTTGAAAAAGCAGCCATTCCCCAGGATAGCATAGAGGAAATGAACTTAAAATAGTCTCAAAGATCTTTTTAAAGCCTTAATTACTTCTGTTGTACTGAGTCATTATTGATTTGATATTCCCAAGAACTACAATTATTTCTCCAGATGATGAGACTTGAAGATAGGGCCTTCTAGATTCCCAGGATGGGCTCAAAGATGTTCCTTGCAAAATTTCCAGCAAAGATTTCATTCTTTCCTTGCTTTATGTTTGGTTTTGGCGGTGTCTGTGAGCAACAGGTGGTGGGTCATAAGTCCTGCTCAAAACAGTCAAGATTCTTACTCCACTTACAAATAATGTAGAAAAGTCTCAAGGAGAGCTACCCTGTCCTTGAAAGATGCAATCTAATCCAGCCACAGCTGACTTTCCTAAAATGCAGAATTGCACCCACCCCCTGGAGACTCTCTCTTTCTGAGAAGGGTAATGTCCCAGGCACAGCTGACTCTTGACAGGAATGAGGGCCTCTAGGAGACTCCTGGGTCCAACCTTGGCAGCTTGTGGCCAGCTGAACCATCAGACTAGCCCCCATGCCCCTTTGCTTCTGATCATCTCTCCTATTTCAACAATTTATCTCCATGTTGCTCTGAGTTGCTTCTTTTCTTACCCAGACTTCTACAGTTTTCTTCTCTTCCTAACATTTCTTCTTAAAGAAATGTGCTCCTTAAAACTCCTTATCTAGTACGCACCAATTCTCCCCCTCCCCACTTTTCTTCTTTTTTTAAAGAAAGGAAATAGAAGTTTATTAACCACACTGCAAAGAAACAGTGGACAGGACAGCAAAGCAGAGACTATCTGCAAAAAGACAGTGGTGAGGGGCCACAGTTATGGGAGGAAGAATTATGGGAATGTGCAGAATTCTCCCCTTTTTGGTAATCTTAGAAACTATGCATGGTTGTAATTGATCATTTAGGGCATATGGGAATTTTGAAGAGGTCACTTAATGAGACTGTTTGCATTCAGCTCAGTGGTCACTGTGGACTCTTTTGCTTTGATCAAGTTTCCATCATTCAAGCCTAAAAGCAGGCTCTACATTTGCCTCTGAACAATTTTGATCCTTAAATTTTTAAGGTTGATGAGGGTAGTAGTCTTATCTTCTGTAACTTTTTCATGCTGAAAAAGGGGCATAAATATGTCCCTACCTATGGGTCAACATTAGTCAGTTGGGAATCTAATAGGAGTAATGGAAGGCTGAAGCAGCTATGTCTAAAGTTGATGAAATACGGGGTCTCCTTGAGCAGAAAGGATCATCTGTCCACCTGAAGTTGCCGCCATGAAGGAGTCTTGGCGCCAGGCAGAGAGGTATGGGAGAAAACACCAAAACATGATTAGAACAAGAAGAAGACAAAGAAGCCCAAATAAGAGCCCTTCAATAGTTTACAAAAATCCTCCTATCCAGGAGTTTAACAATCATCAAAGCAGAGAGAGGATCAATTAGCACCAATTTGAGTGTTCATGTCTTTTAATAACGCTGTCATATTTTTGTAGTAATCTGTTGTATATACGTAATACTATGTTTTAAGTAAAGCAGGGATTCCTCCCTAAGTGGCAGTCAGGATATCAAGGGCCATTCAGTTTTAGAGAGCATTTTGAGTTTATGGGTTACTGCATGTTGAGCTTAGTTAAATGTGGCTGCTATATGCTTAGCTAAAGCCTCTATTTGCAATTTAATATTAATAGAGGCAGGTACTGGGACAAATATGGCTAGGAGATAAACCTATCAAGAAGCCCTCTTTGATGTCTAGGCTTACCAATATCCTAATTATGAGGAATTGCTGGCAAGTGGGTGATGACAGGTCTGAAAGATATAGACATCCCCAACCCAATCATAAGGAAAGTGGGGCCATCCATTATCTCCACAAGTCCATACTTAACCCCATTGAGTGGGGTACACTCTGGCTTTGAAGGAGTGATTTTGTGATCCCAGCCACAGAATTGGTTAAGGTGATAGTTGAGTTACACAATTGTTGGAGAATCCATCCCATTTTCCAGATGTTCAAATAATCATATGCCCATGAGGTCCTGTTATTATCCCCACAGAATAACAATCACAAAAATTATCTGTACATGAGCTATTGTGGCAATTTCTTTGAAGTTTACCTCAAGTTGTCTGGCTTAGGCAAATGAATGATCAAAGATAACCAAAACTAGAATTTAACATCCACAAATTATTGAAACATAATTTTTCTCTCTAAAATCACCATTATTGGGGTGCCCGGGTAGCTGAGTTGTTAAGTGTCTGCCTTTGGCTCAGGTCATCATCCCAGGGTCTTGGGATCCAAGATCTGCATCAGGTTCCCTGCTCAGCGGGGAGCTCACTGTGTCTTCTCTCTGTCAAATAAATAAAATCTAAAATATTGCTCTTATTGGTGGGTCAATTCTTTTAATTCCATTATTCCTCTTAACTCCTAGTCTTTACTGAAAACTAGCATTTACTTGAGGATCTCCACCTCCAGAAAGCTTCTTTAGGGGAGAGCTTTCCCATTCCTATGTCGCTTTTGCCATATATTTAGGAAGCTGGATCAGTAAGTTCCTCATTTCCCACAGCTTCTTTAGATTATTGCTTCTCCTCCCTCACGTAAAACCCCTGCTTATTTGAGGCTCACACCAAGCATTCATATAGCCCTGAATACCACCTCCACTTCCAACAACAGTGCCTACTGGGATCACTGTTACATGTGTCGCCTCCTTATGAATATGCTGAATACTGCAGCATAGGTTTGGGGTTCTAGCTTTTGTTTGGAAATTATTTTTTTCATTGAAGTTTAATTAACATGTAGTGTTATATTAGTTTCAGGTGTGCAGTCTAATGATTCAACAATTCTATACATTAGTGCTCAAGATAAGTGTACTCTTGATTCCCTTTATCTACTTCACCTCTACCCCCTTAACCCATAACCCTTATCTACAACCACAATATTTCTCTGATTCCTCCACACACATTCTGCTCCTCACTTTGCCATCTCTGTGTGCTTACCTGTCACTTTGCTCAAACCCCTCCCTCCCATGAGTCAATTTCTTTCCAATGCATTAAGTCTCTGTTCAGGTCCTGTCTTTTCCATGAAATGTCTTCAAGCATACCAGTCTAAAGTGGTTTCTCATCCTGCAGATTTATAGCATTTTTTTTTCTCTGCCAGGTGATCAAAAATAAAACATATGATAGCTGTGACACCTTCTGATTCTGTGAAACTTACCATTGAATCTCTGTCCTTTCAAATATCTTGCTGTTAACTGTTTAAGTCACACAGGAGGTCCCTGCTGCACTTTTTATCCTCCTCATCGCCCCCATGGGGAACAAGAGTAAACCCTCCAAGGAGCAGGTGAACTCCTTGAACCCAAATGATGGATTTATAATCACCATCACACATCTGATGATTACAAACAAAAAATTGAAAGCAGAACTCATTTCAAACAGTAATTTAATCACTTCATTTGCACACTTGAATTTTTTCATATAAAATAGACTGCTAATTAGTTTTTAAAATGCAGTAATAGTGATAAACCTGCTCAGGATAGATAAATTCTAGAGATGAAGTATCTTCACTTCCTACATCCCTCATTTTACAAAAAATGTTATTTTACCAGTTAGTATAATTTTAAACCACATTGTGAATCAAGTATGGGTCAGAGGAGGGGTTTTGTTCATTACAGTCTTTTGGGAACACAGGATGACTGAGTCTTTATCTGAATGCACATTTGTACTGGGACTGGGGCAGAAAAATCAGAGCTCTAGACAGTCTATCTCCAGTGACTGAAAGTTCTAGCCCAGAAATGATATCAGTTGCTTTTCCCTACAGAACACAGATCCATTAACCAGTACCAATCCATGATCTGCCCAACTACAAGAATTCAGAAAGTTCTGTCTGCCACGTGCTAGGAAGTGCTGGAACTGATGTATAGCACCAATAACTTCTATAACTTAGCTAACATTAAACTGCTTGTGTTGTGTTTATGCCATATCATTATAATATGATGAGAGTAATGGGAAGGCAGTTTAATGAGCATGCATTTTGAGGCCAGAATAGCCTAAGTTAAAACTCTTTTTTGCCACTTGTTAGCTGACCCTATGTGGCCTAGAGCGGCACACTTGACCTCTCTGAACTTCAATCTTATTAACTGCTAAATAAATATTTAACAATATTTTATGAGGATTCAAGGAGATCAAAATTTAAAAATCCAGAACAATTTTTGGTCGGTAATAGATACTTTATATATATATATATGTATGTATATATATGTTTTCTTTTTCTACTTTATATATATACATACATATATATTATATACACGTGTGTATAATATATATGTATGTGTATATATATATATGTTTTCTTTTTCTTTTACCCTCTATATTAATGTTTTGTTCACCTCCTTTTGCCCTTCCTGACTTCCTTTATGATCATGGATTTCTTATTGCCTAGAGTTTGAAAGAGTCAATCCCATTTCCCTGACCTGTAGATGAGCATGTTTACGTCAATGCTCTACCAATACTGTGCTTTTATCAATTTTCCACCATATTTATCACTTCCAAGACTGTTTTGTGTTATGCAATTTTCTCTTTTTGGTCTGATCCAGCTGTTCGACAAATCCCTTTAAATGCTTTGAGAGTCACTACTCACCCTATCCTCTCCTGAATTCTGTTAATTTTTCAAGGCCACACTGTATTTCACCATATAGGTCATAAATCATTCAGAGATAAGAACCACATTTTAAACTTGTATACCACTGATAGAGTCAAGCATTTTACTTTCTGTTTCCCACACAATAGCAGGTGTAAAGTCATTCATTAGTAGCATCCACGGTGTATTTGTTCTCCAGGGTTGCCTGAACAACATTCCACCAGGAGGGGGGCTGCAACAGCTGAAGTTCATCTTCTCACAGTTCTGGAAAGACTAAGGTGCCAGCTAAGTGGGCTCCTTCTGAGAGCTGGGAGGGAGAACCTGTTCCAAGCCTCTCACCTGGCTTCTAAAGGTTTGCTGGCAGTCTGTGCATCCCTGGGCTTATATTAGCATTGCTCTGGTTTCTCCCTCTTTTCACATGGCAGTCTCCTTGTGTGCAGGCATCTGTATCCAAAGTTTCCCTTTTTATAAGGACCCTAGTCAGGTTGAGTTAGGGTCCATCCTAATGACCTCATCTTAACTAGTTACATCTGCACTGGCTTTATCTCTAAATACATTCATATTCTGAGGAACTTTAATTCTTGAAGTTAATATTGCAACATATGAATTTGGAGGGGACACAGTGCAGCCCGTCACACATGGGCTATTATAATCAAGACAAATATTTAATGATTTTACACAGAGAATAGTATGATATCAGTATTTCTGCTGTATCAAAGTAAGATTTCAGAATGTCAAAAACTTGATACTGATATAGAGTAAGCATGTGTCAGAGACTAATTAACCTAATTCACAAGAGAACTAGCAGAATGGCAGAACTTATTCCAAGAGCATTTGAGGAACAGAAATTTATATATTCCTGGGCAAAGACAAGCTGAAATAAGTTTGCCAAGTTAGAGACAAACTGGAAAAAGGTCTACAGACAATAAACCCACAAACTTTGGGATCATATTTCCTACCAGACATCAATTATTTACATGTATTTTGGACAAAATCAAAAATTAACATGTAATATCACAGAGTCTGTGCTTTAATCAGTAGTAATAGCAGGTCAAACAAAGTTGCATACTTCTGTATACATTAAGTGATTCTTGGGTAAGACAGTATGATATCAAAAGCATCCTTTTCTTCTATTTTCATGTTTTAAGAAAACATTCCTTCAGATGTTTTCTTAATAGTCGTCACTGAATAATCTCTAAAGATTATTCCTAATCACAAAAATGTTGGTTTCATAAAGTGTCAGTCGAGTTACTTTATACTGGTGAAACAAGGGGTGTTACCTAACAGTATAAACTTCCTTGTGATCATCATATCTAAAGCTATTTACTAAAGTCATAAAATAAATTTTTGTCTTGGAATTTCATAGAGACTCCTGGACTCTGAATGGACTTTGAAAAGCTTCCATTAGTTTTCTTCCGTTTAGAAGCTCAGAATCCAAGCCCCAAGGCATTTTCTCCACCAGGTTTGATTTGTGTTGTTGGTAAACAGGAGTGAATTCTCTCTTCAAGATCTCCAATAACCCCTGGGGATAAAAATATATGTTTATAAAAAATAAAAAATTAAAAAAAAAAAAAATCTCCAATATCTGCTAATACACCTGATCCACAAAGAAATGATCTTTCTTCCTACTTCTAATTCCTGTAAGGACTCTGTTATACATGACAAGTATCAGACCAGTTCCCTTGGAACCCATGCCTATAATAAGAACCCTGTTCCTTAGTCATTGTCTTATCACAAAGGCATTAAAGATGAAGTCTCAAACTTGATATTCCAGACATGTATTTGGTTACACAATCAATTTGTCCAATTTTGCCCCAGTTTAAAAAAAAATCCTATATCTGATTCTCTTGAACTTATGCAAATAACTATACTGGCATGAAAAGCAGAAACATGGTAAAAAATATCTGTTTCTGTATCCTGAGAGGTCATGAAAAATATAACATTTAAGGATGTTCCATGTTAAACTGCAGAAGTATTTTTTATGAAGTTAAGACATAGATCAAGGAAAAGGAGAAATGGTTTTCTGGAATACCCAGTAAAATATGGAACATTAAAAATAGTATCAATAATATTTTAAGACAAATAACCATAGTTCTGCTTTTCTCCTTATCAATCCTAGTTAATGAATTTTTTTCCCCCCACTGGATCTTGGATCAGCAGTTGTTGCTTTTTTTTTTTTAAGATTTTTTTATTTATTTGACAGATAGAGATCACAGGTAGGCAGAGAGAGAGAGAGAGGAAGCAGGTTCCCTGCTGAGTAGAGAGCCTGATGTGGGGCTCGATCCCAGGACCCTGGGACCTTGACCTGAGCCGAAGGCAGAGGCTTTAACCCTGCTTTAACGCCTGAGCCACCCAGGCGCCCCTCAGCAGTTGCTTTGATGAAATTATTTCATTCTGAATTGAAGAAGAGTTCTAGGAATCCTCACTTACTCCCCAAATACAGCCAGAGTTGTCCAAGTCAAATCAATTTGAAAGCTTATACTATAAAATATCAATAGTTAAGTGTATGCATTTCCTAATAACAGAAATTTAGCTCCTCACAGTTCTGGAGGCTAGAAGTTCAGGATCAGTGTATTGACAGGACTGGTTTCATCATAAGGCCACATGCTTTTGCTAGTAGATGGTCATCTTCCTTTTTCTTCAAATGGTCTTTCCTCCCTGTGTTCTAATCTCTTCTTATAAGGACATCAGTCATATTGGATTAGGGCCCATCTATATGACCTTAATTTACCTTAATTACCTATTTAAAGACTCCATCTCCAAATAAAGTTATATTCTGATGTACTGAAGGTTAGGATTCAACATATGAATGTTGGGGGATACAATTTAGTCTATAATTTAGTCTATTAAGTATATCTGATTTAGTCTTTCCTAAGAAATTCTCAGATCGTCCTTGGTTGATAACCAAATACATGACTTTGGGAAAGCATGAGAGAAAAGCAGAAACAGCTTGCTGATGTTGAGACTGAATGGTTGTTGTTTCATTATGGTAATCAACAACATCATAAGGCAGAAGAGTAAAATTCTTTATACCGTAAGGTAGCTAACTCTTTTTAAAAGATTAAATCCACGTATCTACTGATGGTAGAACAGTATTATATACTAACGAATTTCCAGGGCTTTCCAATGAATCTTATAAAGTGAACAACCAGTAAAGCTTATTTATTTAATTTTTTTATTTACTTTTCCCTGTACAAAATTAACCTAGAGAAAGCTGAACTTTTTTTTTTTAATTTTTTATTTTTTATAAACATATATTTTTATCCCCAGGGGTACAGGTCTGTGAATCACCAGGTTTACACATTTCACAGCACTCACCAAAGCACATACCCTCCCCAATGTCCATAATCCCACCCCCTTCTCCCAAACCCCCTCCCCCCAGCAACCCTCAGTTTGTTTTGTGAGATTAAGAGTCACTTATGGTTTGTCTCCCTCCCAATCCCATCTTGTTTCATTTATTCTTCTCCTACCCACTTAAGCCCCCGTGTTGCATCACCACTTCCTCATATCAGGGAGATCATATGATAGTTGTGTTTCTCTGCATGACTTATTTCGCTAAGCATGATACGCTCTAGTTCCATCCATGTTGTCGCAAATGGCAAGATTTCATTTCTTTTGATGGCTGCATAGTATTCCATTGTGTATATATACCACATCTTCTTGATCCATTCATATGTTGATGGACATCTAGGTTCTTTCCATAGTTTGGCTATTGTGGACATTGCTGCTATAAACATTCGGGTGCATGTGCCCCTTTGGATCACTACGTTTGTAGCTTTAGGGTAAATACCCAATGGTGCAATTGCTGGGTCATAGGGCAGTTCTATTTTCAACATTTTGAGGAACCTCCATGCTGTTTTCCAGAGTGGCTGCACCAAAAGCTGAACTTCTTTAACTTAAAAACTATTGTCATGAAACATACAGAACAACATTGAGCTAATTTAGAAAAATAGAACATACCAATAAACCTGATTACTTTTATCATCTCTCTTTTCTTAGATGACCGACAAAATCTTTATAACTTTATGATTTTGTTTCTTTAGAAAATCTCAAAAACAGTTTTGGGTGTAAAAGATATCTTAATATTTTTTTAAATTTTTACTCTTATAAAGAAAAAATAAAATGTGATATTTGGAGAGAGATCATTATTTGATTAAAGTATAGAAAAAAAGACTGAAGCATAGGTATATAAGAATAATAAATGCTTGAATGAATATTGGTTGAGATTAACTATGTGTATTTTGAAGAGACATTATGATATTTTTAAGTAAACATGAAATAAGAAATACAATTGGAATAAACCATAACAGTTCAGAAAGGATAATGTTTTGTTGTGGTGGTGGTTTTTAAACAAATCAAGGCTATAACAAATTCATTACAAAGCACACAAAGTTATTTTGCTGGCATATAAAATCCTACTATCTAGTATGATTATTTAATGAACATAAAATATTATTAATTCTTTTAAAACCCCACTGACTATTCCATGACAAATATACCATTTTAAGATTGAAAAAATTGAAACGTTACTTTTAAAATATCTTTTGTGAATAAACACAACAAAAGGAGTCAAAAACATCTTATTCTAATAATGATGTAGTGACAAAGACAGGTTTTACCACTCTGCCCCAAACAGCTAGAACACTGAACAAAAGTATATGAAGCAATGATTCTTCAGGCAGGACAATAACAAGCATGGGACCATGCTTCCTGAGAGAAGATAAACAAATGAGGTGAATGCCAGCTTTCCCCAGCTTACTGCTAAGAGGCAGTCAAATTTGTAGTTAAAATTTTCCAACAAAAAAATTTCCAGACCCAGATGGTTTCACTGAATTCCTCCAGACATTTTTAAAAGAAACAATATCAATTCTACACAAATTATTCTAGGAAATTGAAGAGGAAAGAATATCTTCCAACTCATTTTATGAAGCCAGTATTACCCTCATAAGAAATCCATACAAAGACATTACAAAAACAGAACACTAAAATTAATATCCCTTGTGAACACAGAAACAAAAATCCTTCAGAAAGTAGCAAATTGAATCAAGCAGTTTATAAAAATGATCATATCATGACCAAGTATTTATCCCAGGAATGAAAGGGTTTTGGGTTTTTTTTTTTTTTAAGATTTTATTTATTTGAGAGAGAGAGAGAAAGTGAGAGGGAAGTAGGTCAGAGAGAGGATCAGACTCAGTGTTGGCCCCTCATCGGGAGAGTCCGGATCATGACCTGAGATGAAGGCAGTCACTTAACCAACTGAGCCACCCAGGTGCCCAGGAATTCAAATTTAGATTAGCATTAGGAAGTTGATTAGTGCATTTCATTATAATTAACAAACTGAACAAGAAAAAATCCACATGATCTTCTCAACAGATATGAACTAAATATTTGATAAAATCAAATACCCATTCCTGATAAAAACTAAATAACGAAGAAAGAGAACTTTCTCAACCTGCTTAAGGGCGAACTTGCAGCTAACATCACACCATAATTAACTATGAATTTAATGAATGCAATACCCTAAGAAAGGAAAGTTTGAGACAAGATATCTGCTTTTACCACCTCTATTCAATATTGTTTTAGAGGCCTTGATGGTACAAAAAGGCAAGAAAAATAAGATAGGCAAATAGAAAAATTGAAGTGCACAGATGCTTTCTTCATGGATGACAAACTTAGCATTGTATAACATCCTACATAATCACAGAAAGACTATTCAAACAAGTTAAGCAAGGATAGAAGATACATGAACACTATACAAAAATCAGTGTATCTGCATATTAACAACTGGATATTGAAATTAATAAAAAAGCCACTTACAACAACAACATACATGAAATATTTAAGGTAACCTTGACAAAGATTGTGGAAAACCAGTATACTGAAAACTATAAAACATTGCAGAGAGAAATTTAAAAGAACTAAAGAATTGGACATACATAAAATCAATCAAACCAGAGCTCTTTCAATTTTTGAGCCTTTATAGTTTAATTTATTAATACCTTCAGAAAGTAGTAAAGTATTTCAAACCTATGCAGTGGGAGATAAAGATTTTTCTCAATAAAGCCAGACACAAAAAGAGCTTATAGCGTCAGTTCTATGACTTCAGCCATATGTTAAAAATAATCATGGAGTGTAAAATCTTATCAGCCCAGATCTCAAATATCCACTCTCCTTTCCAGGGGGATCTAAAACATTGCCATAGTTGATTTGAGCTCATTAAATGACAAACAAAAAGACTAACTATTTTTGTTTCTCTGTTTCATGCCACCTAGTAGAAAATAGCTCTCTACTGTCCACCCAAGAGAGATCACTAAGTGATTAGATCATAAAACAAGATTTTCTGATATCACTGTCCTCAATGGGGAATAAATGATCAGTTGTGTATAAACTACATTCCTATGTGCAAGGTACTCTTCTGACTACTCAGATGAGTCCAGCTTAATGTTCTGCTAACACTTAGACTCTGGACTCAGTTGTAGAAAGATAGAATTTCCATAACATAAATTTTATGTACAAATCCTTTATTGTTTATGCTGTCAAACCAGTTCGTCAGATAACTATCAGTCCTTGGTCTCAGCTGTAGAAAAGAATATAATCCTAATCCTAATATAGAAAGACGTCACAGGCCAACACACCTAGCCAAGAGAAAAGAAACAAAAGCACAGAAATAGAAAAGAAATAAAAATAGCACAAAACATAAAAATAAAAGGAAAGAAAAGAAAAATAGAGAAACTGATATTCAATTAAAGAAAAAGTTCGGGACGCCTGGGTGGCTCAGTTGGTTAAGCAGCTCAGGTCATGATCCGAGCATCCTGGGATCGAGTCCCACATCAGGCTCCTTGCTCAGCAGGGAGCCTGCTTCTCCCTCTGCCTCTGTCTGCCATTCTGTCTGCCTGTGCTCGCTCTCCCCCCCCCCTCTCTCTGATAAATAAATAAAATCTTTAAAAAAAAAAAAAAAGAAAGAAAAAGTTCTAGGGCCACTTGGAATTAATAACTGTGGGAGGCAACTACATGTCCAGGGCTAAACACCCAAAGAGGAGCACTACTCTAACTTTGCTCTAAACAGTGAGCCACTATGACATCACGGTGGGAAGACGTAAAAAATTGTTATATAGTACTCAATTGTGTAGTTCTCAAAAAAATTAAAAACATGATCCATACCAATATAACATGAACATGTCAAAAGTTTAGTTTATTAATGGGGATATCAGCCAGATATTAAGACAGGTTCCAACAGGATTTCAGGAACATAATCTCTTAGAAAGAGTATGTTGAAATAAGTGCTCTAAGTTAGAAGAAAATTTAAAAACGTTTAGTGTCCAAATATCCAATGGGGCAATGAAACTGTATCCTTTATGGCTCTCTGGCTCTTCTAGACAAAATCAAGTAGGTAACCCTTCAAGTATGTAAACGTCTTCACAGAGCATAGGTCCTAATCAAGGTGCGTAACAAGTCAAACAAAGATATATACCTCTAGAGGACTGAGTAATTTCAGATCAACCATTTAGGCAATTCTTAGACAGCTTTTTCTCTAATTTCCATTTATTTGACTTTTTCTTAACAGCTCCATGAGATGTGTTTGTTTTTAGCATGGATCCCAACCAGGAAGAGATCCTTGCAACCAAAAAGGTAGAATTTCCCCTACCTTCCATTGCCATATTATAAGTTGAACTATAACACAAAGATGTAAATGAAAAGAACTCCTCAAGACACATACAGGAAAAGAATTCATTTTTTAGATCATAGTAAGTCCAGGACAGAGCTTTGGCATGTCCTATATAGTGCACAGGTGAGCACAAATCTAGGATTTCATTAATGAGAAAAACCACTGAGGGTAAAATTTGAGAAAACTATAGAAGCACAGGTTAAGGATACCTAATGTTATTTATCAAAACTGTTTGATCTTTGGATAAATTCTCTAGGAGCTAAAAGAGAATAGCAAAGAAACACAAAGGATATGGATTTCAGAAAATATACTCATTTTAACAAGAAAGTACCAAAATAGATGGGACACACATATGCACAGAAAGACCCAGATATTTTCCCTGTCTCTTTTCCCCTTTAATCTACAAAGTCAAAAGATTATTTTCAAGATTTTATCCATTTATCTGAGAGAGAATGAGAGGAGAGAGCATGAGAGGGGAGAGGTCAGAGGGAGAAGCAGACCCCCAGCCGAGCAGGGAGCCCAATGTGGAACTAGATCATGGGACTCTAGGATCATGACCTGAGCCAAAGGCGGTTGCTTAACCAACTGAGCCACCCAGGCACCCCTCAAAAAATTATTTTAAAAAGTATATATTGTACACTTACAATATGCAAGTGCTGTGCTAGGTGACATAAGACGTTCACAGGTAAATAAAGCAAAGGAGCGTTGAATTCTAGTTTAGATCCACTGATCAGCTATGTAACATCAGTTATTCCAAACTTTTCCACAACGAAGTTTCCCCATGGGTAAAAATCTCTTAGTTTTCTTGAAATTATAAAAGACTATAAATCTATGGTTTTATAATATCTGTCCTCAAAGAGCTTGGGAAAATGTTTTGAAGACTTTTAAAACTGTACAGAGTGGGAGGGGAAGATGGGTTCCCAACACAGAGATTATTTCATTCAGAGTTTCTCAGATTTTTATTTTCACCACAGAATTATTTGTTCAAAAAGCACTATGACCTGGGAACATAAAGAAGTAATACAAATCTCCAGGGTTCACTGGAGCATGTTTGAAAATCATTTATGCTGTCCAGCTTATTTAGTTTCAGAATAATAAAACTATTGTTAAGGATAATAAATTTGGCAAAGAGAAGTTATTTTCCTTAAGTAGGAAATATTCTCCTCCAAGTTCACAGAGATCAGAGACAGCATTTTTGCCTGACCACCCACCTGCCTCTTCTAAGGATGCTCTGGTACTCTATGTCATCTCTCTAAAATATCGATCATGGTGTGTACACTACCAGCTCATTAACCCTCTTTTCATAATAACTCCTCAAAATGCAAAAGGGACTCATATTTGTTTTCAAGCTTACTAAAGGTAATGGTCCCTTTCAAAGGGACCATTCAACACCAAGATCAATATATTTGAACATTTTCATAAGAATTATCTGGTAAATGAAAAAAAAAAAAAAGAACAGGAAGGATGGCTTGAACTAAAACAGTATGCTTGGATAATACTTAATTTCTAAACCATTTCATGGAATTTTCATTTTGTTCATGAACATATTGACAAAGGATCTGTAAAGTGTTTTCTAGAGCTTCAAAGATCATTTTAAAATCTTCTCATTTTCTCTGTCACTTTATATTACTTCCTGCTCCTAGATCAGGTTATATATTTCCTCTTGTATCTCTATGATTTTAGTGAGGCAGATCTTCATTTTTTTTTAAGAGTATCAACTTAATGGACTAGTTTATTGTTTACACCCGAACAATGGTGCTTTGGTGGAGAAAGGCAGAATGGAGGAGACAGGAAGGAGAGAAGGAAAAAGGGGGTGTGAGGTAGAGATAAGCACTAGCATATTGGAATTGCCTTTTAAAATCCTACACAGATTTTCCCCCATTCAGATAACTTGCTGACCTTATCCTATGCTACATCTGATTGCAATTACTTCAGTTTGTTAGGCTGACCAATTTTAGAAACTTGGACAATGTACTTCGTTGCAATCAGATCTGCATTAAAACCCAGAAATGAAGGATAAATCAGTTATTGCCATTGAAGTTGTTATGTTGTATTTTTTCCAAAAGAAATACACTCATGTCAGCAGGCCTGAACTTTAATTTCCCCAAACTTCTAACATGTCTTCTGCAAATAAGTCTGGTATCTTCTACATAATTAATCTACAATCTCATGAAATTCAGTTACAAACCCAATTCATCACTTCTCTTGTCCTTTGTAAATTTTATAATTACTGACAACACATTTTAAGGTACAAAACACACAGACAGGAGAAAAATAGAGGAAAGTCATGCTATAAATTTTCAGCATCAGAATATAAATGTTCCCTAATCACCAATAAATTTCAATTTATCTTCGCATCAGGCTGTCATATCCATGGGTGGAGTGATTTGGCAACTTCTTAAAACAGTGTGATGTGAGGGGCACAAAAAACGCTCGCTCTGATTTTTAAATTCTCTTCACAAACTGTCTTAGTTTCTGAGACCCCACCCTTTCCCTCTATAGTAGGGACTGGGATGCAGAAAGCCCAGTTAAAATGCAGATATGTCACCTAGGAAAGTAGACTCTAGGATCTGTGCTCAATGCTTTGTAACTTCCCAAGCAGAGAACAAAGTCCTGAGATGAGATGAGACTTCAGGAGGGTAGAGTGAGTAAAAATAAATAAATAAATAGATAGATAGATAGATAAAAATGTGCAGAGCCTTTAGGGCAACTAGTCACACGTTCTTGGAATCATAAGACTATACATGTTTTTGTTGGCAGGGAAGAACAGGCCCAGGGGAAATACATTGGCAGGGCCACCAACAGGTGTGGGATGATGAGAGAGTCAAACTCGCCAAGCACTGTGTACTCTCAAATATATGATCTTGTCTCATTTAATCCTCAAGGCAAACTTGAGTGTTAGGGGTTACTATACTCATAGAGAGAAGAGAAAATGACCCCCAAAGGACCCAAGTTCACAGAGCTACTGTATATCAGCCTCTGAGTTTGAACTCATAATCAAACACCTTTAACTTCACTATCTCATGGAAAAAGCAGGAAGGCAGAACACGTGGAGCGTGACACATGCCAGGGAGACAGAAGAAGCCGAAGGCACTGGTGCCTACTTCTTGTGTTGTCTGGTATAGGAAGATGAAATGAACTCTGTGTCTGATTAATGCTGAACAGTATAGAAAAACTGGTTTCCAGATGGGTAAGTATTCAGCTTCAAATGCATTTCATGAGGCCCATCTCCCGTATCTTCCCTGTGCTCACCCTGTCCTCCAATAATCTACTCTATTCCTCTGCATTTTTTCATTGCTTCCTGCATTTCTTCATTTCTGCATTTCTTCATTGCTTCCGCCAGGAAAGTTCTTTCCGCCATCCATGTTTGTCAAATTCCTATAAAGTGGAGTAACTTCTGGTACTTCTAGTTAGACTGTAAAGTCCACACATAGTCATAATCCAAGTAAGTCAAAGTTAATCTATAAAACTCCTGAAAGTACCTTTAAAATTCAATATCCTTGGACTTGTCATTACAAACCTCTAGAGCATGAGAAAGCTGAAGCTCCTGAAGGAAGGCAGGTTCCCAGGAGTCAGCTCCTTCTCTGAGATGCTTTCTCAATAGATGGCAGAGAGGGGGGTGGTGGGCAGAAATGGCTTTGTGCTGATTCAGTTGCTTTGTTTCTTTCTCCCTTCCTTCCAATTAGATCATTCAATTCAAGCAAATCATTCATATGATACAGCTTTGCCATGACTCATTCAAAGTGAATTGATAGGACACTTCTTCAAAAGATACATCACTACAGCCTGTGACCTCTTTGACACTTATTTTTCCTTACCATGTTATTTTTATTAACTGTGTGGATTATAAGATTTCTGTGGTCACAGATTATGTTTTATTCATATTTCTAGGCCCCACCATGCATAACCAACATGCTGAATTTAAATTAAGCAGATAGTTATATATGGGTAACTTCAGCTCTGGCTGCCCAGAGTCACCTCTAAAGAGTGTCTAGATACGTTACGACTTTTATGGGCCTAACAGTGGCACAAGGAAGTTAGGTGGAGTCAGAAACACGTAGAAGAAGAAAGGCTCTGGGTCTAGCCTGCCAGCAGTTCACAGCCTGACAGCCTCAGCAAGGCAAAGTCAGTAGTTCCAGATTAAGATAGGGAAAGAACTCAACTCTCCACCATCCCTGAGGAAGTGCCAGAGATGTCACTATGTAAAGGTGGTCTGCCTTGGGATTGATGAACTATTTGCTGGAGTCAAGAGGCCCTCAGTGCAGACAGAGCCCTGCTGAAGAAAGGAAGTAAACATTGAAGTAAACAAACAAACAATGAAGAAATCATTGGAAGAATCTTAGACACAAGCGTCATGGTAAATAGAGAGGCAGACTTTCAAAAATGTTTCCTTGAAGAGGCGAGAGGAGTATATATTTCATCTCAAGAGATTACTTAAAATGAGCACAGTGGGGAAACATTTTCTGTCCACCCTCAAATGAACCCAGTACTGGCCTCAGTGTTTAAATATCTATTCATCCTGAGTTTGTCTCTCAACATTGGCAGCTTTTAGGTATATGATCTTGAGTGAGTTTTTAAACTGTCCTGTGCCTTAGTTTTTTCATCTCTCGGTGGAAATAATTATTATACTTACCTTAGAGGGTGGTTTGCTGGGTTAAACTAGCTAGCACACAAATAACACAATCTGTATTTATCCCTTAGTCAGCTCTCGGTATTAACCGCACCTCACCCATCATCATTAATTCATTTATTAACCACAGTTTGACTTTCTACCCTATTCCCACTGCTCCATTTCACATCTCCCAGTCACTGTACTCAGCCTGGACAATCCCAGTTTCAAGACTCTGCTCACATTCCTTCCTCAGGTTGAGTGGCAGAACGATTAGTGGCTCCTATTATCTTTTCTTTACCTCTTTCCCCTCGTCTTAGCTGGGCCCTGGGCACGCAGCCAGAATCCATTTCCCAGACTTCCTTGTCTCGAAGTGTGGACATGTGACTATGTGGTGGCCAACCAGAGCTGAGATGAACTGATGTGTACAATTTTGAGAAGATGCCATTAAAAAAGAAGGCTGAAGTGTGAACATACCAAAGATGGAAGGCAAGTCGTGAGGAAACAGAGCAAGAAGACAAGGCATAGGCCTAAGTTGATTTCCTAGAGCAGAGCCACCCACATTTAAATAATTACAGCAGATTAGCTTACTTTCTCTTGTGACTTACTTTTTTCTTCTTTGTACCTTTACTCTTTATGGTCTATTATTACCTATATTAGAGACAAGCATATTAACACAGAGAATCAAATTAAGCTTCGAAGAACACATGATCTTGAGAGATCTTGAAGTGAGAAAAATGGCAAGTTGTTTTTTCCAGATTCAACTGAAAAGACATTTACTGAGGCCAACTCCTTCCCCCTTCCTTGCTTCTTATTTGATTTGGGACTTTCTTGCTAATTGGTGCAGTTTTTTAAAAGTTGAGACACCTTGGTTAAACCATAACTTTTTATTAAAATATATTCTTTGCAAAAATTTGCCATGACTCACCTATGATTGTTCCAAAGATTGATACGACCAATTCCTGTCAGTTTTTCCACAGCATGAGTTTCCATCTTTTTCTGAATATCTATTAGCACACATCTGTGCTGTGTGTACAAAATTTCACCTCCTGAGAGGCCCACATTTGATAGAATCAAGTTCGCCTCATTTTTCAAACAGTGTTAATTCAGTTTAAAAATACTTTTCTCATTATGTTATTGCAAGGGTCTTTTATTCTATCTCATGCTTTAATCTATCCTGGATCTAACACTTATTTAATTAGAATTTTACTGTTGGGAAGGGGAGTTCAATAAAATTTGGCAACTACTTCCTACCCCCTGTCAAATTTCTTATGGTGCATCAAAGAGATGAAGGAAGGTATTACTTTCTACAGATAACACAAGATAAACACTAGAGATTCAATCCATTTGGAAAATGTCTTCCTCACATCTTCTTTTATCTTCAGGGTAATGTCCTTTGTAGTGGGTTTCACAATGCAAATTAGGCACAGTTTATTTATACCCAAGTACACGAAAATGAATTTATATATATCCCAGAGGAAATGTTTCATGGAAACATCTGCTTTTCCTCACTTTAGGACTATAGGAACCTCTGCAATATATCCTCTTTCATAAGGATCTTAGGTGCATAGAGCCAGTTTTCATGAGGCAAGACAGCTCCATTCCTACTCTCCAGGAAAGACACTAGAATTATTGTTCCCACTTTAAGTCTCTTCAGTTGGTTAGTATGTTTTTAGCAATATAACTCAATCAGCCAACATGTATTTATTTGATATCTAGTTAGAAGAAAGCCTTTGCCCTTTATAAGAAGTGTAAGAAAATACATGATTTCTGCCCTTAAGGAGCAGCCAATCTAGTTGTAGAAACTGGTGAGAGTCCCTAGCTTTTCAAGTCTTCTTTAGAAAAACAAAGTCAGGGCTCTCAGATGCCTTATAAAAGCCCATCCCTGAGAACAGCCTCACTCTGCCTTGGCTGTTCAAATCCATTATGTTTGTCATTATTCGCCTGAATTTGAATAGAATTTTCAATCTTCGGGGAATTAAATTTTCAGCAGGGGCTGCATCTTATAAATCTCCATTGAATCTCCATTCATTAACGAATAAATGAATGAGTGAAAGAATGAATGAGCAAACTTTTGATACAGCATCAATGTAGCTAAAACTAATTCATCTTCCCTTTTAGATGCCAGACATTATGGTATGATCATTTCTATTCATGCCCGAGGACTACAGACTGGTTGCTTGCATTTATATCCATCCAAATCTTTAACAAATATTTATTGGGGAGTCTCATATGTCAGGTAGTGTTTTGGATGCTGAGAATACGGTGATAAATAAGCCAAGGATTTACCCTAGAGAAGCTTACAGTCTAGGGAGAAAGTAATGCTGACTAAAGAATTTCTCTCATAAATGAAGCAGCCAGTAAAGGAAGGGAGGAAGATTGTAAACATATCATACTGGGCTTACAGGTAAATAGAACGTGTTTACTTAAGCTTTATAAAATTCAACAACAGAATAGCCTCTGTCTCACAAGTGAATAAACCAAAATGAATTGGTCCTTGAAAAGTAGAAATGAAGAATTATTTTCCTTTACCTAATTGGTACATCCATAAGGAAACATTTTAAAAATAAACTAAAATAAAAATTTTAAATGTACCTCCGAATGAAATAGCTGAACTATACTTTGCATGAAATTTTATTCTGTGCCTTAAGCCAATGCTTCTCTAATTTATGTGCTATCCTCTCTGAATTCCTTCTGTCTCCTTTAACAGTCTTTTACCAATGCATTAATTTCTTCACTAAAATTTTCATGAGGAGAAAAACACTGATAAGTTGCCCAACCTAAAAAAAAAAAAAAAAATTTTCTTATATCTTATGCAATCTACTGAATAAAATGTGGTTAATGAAAAACACAAAAGTGATGCATTTAACCCATACGAAAACTATCTGTTCTTAGTGTCCTCCCTGTCCCCACTCCTCCATGAGTGACTGGGCTAGGGATTAATGATGAATGTAGTGCCCACGTCTTTCTTTCTGAAATTTGTATTTCTAATTTGCTATACTTGAATAATAATCAAGCACATGCTTTTGATCATCAATGGTAGGTAAAGATGGAGAGTAGAAATACATCCTTCACTAATTTGAAAAGTTATTTTTAAAGTAGGAAATCTGAACTTAAAATGTTACTACTGTGTACTGTACATTATAAATATTGTTAAATATTCAATCAGGTAAAATGCAACTTTCTCCATATATTTGTGACCGCTGAAAATATTTGGTTTAATTTATTCTGGAAATATTTTACTTCTATGATATAATCTACACAAAGACTATGTCAGTAATTTTGCACCCTTTCTGTTGAAAATGATGTATTGATGATATGTATGTGTCAGCCATATTTCATTCTGATTTTTATAATTTCATCTCAAATGATTAAGCATTTTCAAAAGTAGTGTTTCTGAATTTCCTTCCAGATCATGTGTCCATCACTGAGTTAGGAAGTTCTGGTACCCAGACCACTAGGGTACATTTGAGGAGGGACAGAAAATAGAAATCTCTCACCAGAGCACCGAAATTCAGCAGACTCTGGGAAGGAAGGAAGGGAAGAAGAAAGGAAGGAAGGTAGAGGGGAGGGAATTGAAAAGGAAGGGGATGAAAAGGAGACTCTGGCGTCTGAGGTAGAGTCAGCCAGATATTCACAAACTAATTTATTCCGCTATGCTTGGAAATAAGCCACATCTGCTATTTCCTTGCAGTTGGGAGTGACCACTGGACTGAGTTCTGGGGGATGGAATGTGGGAGAAAGTGAAGCTTGCCACCTCCAAGCTTGACCCCCCAAACTCCCTGTACAAACCTGCACACATTCCTTCTTTTCTGTGTCAGCCAGCTGCAGAGGGGAAGCCCTCTTAGGAAGATCTAGGGGGTGTTGGAGCCACTAGATGGAGCAAGGGCAACGGAGCACCCTCACTGGAAGGGCAGCATGAAGAAGAAAACTTTCGTGGTGTTGTGCCACAGAAATTTTGGTCTTTGTAGAGCAGTAGCCTTCCCTAACTGTTATGACACCTAAGGAAATAAATTGGTAATGACAAACTCCATATCTTCTAGTCCTGTGAAGTAGTCAGTCCTCATTCAAAAAGACTTATTTAGGACATTAATGAGAAAAAAAGTAGCATTAGAAGTATCTCCACATCCACTGAGCCAGAGAGGCATCCTGTTCATTTACACACCATAAAACATCAAGGGGAGGGTTTCATTGCTGCATGGAAATTTAATATTCTTTGATGCTGCATTGATGGCCAATGATCTCTTTATTCCTTGGGGAGGGAGGCAAGAATCCTGGGACGGTAACGTTAGATTTCACTGACATATGAAGCAATTTTGGCAAACCTAGGGAGCCTTTTGGTTGTGATTTATATCTAGTCAGGGAGAAATGACATCTGGGATGTCTGATTTATTCACTAGCAAAATGCTGGCTGAACCTAAAATAAGAAAATAGAGATTTATGTAACAGATTGCAGCGACTTAATTTAAGAATGGTTAGGAAACCAGCAGACACTCCATGGCTCTGCTCTGCCTGGAATCACATGTTGTAAGTTAATATTACCTTTCTTACAGTATTAAGTCATATGTTGAGAATTATGGCATTATTTTTTCACCTGAACATTTTCAAGATGATTCTTTATCATCCAAATAAGTTCTGGCATTCAATTGCATGTCAACTGTCATAAAAAAGCAAACAGCTTTTGTAGAAATTAGCAGGCAGCTATAGTCTATTGTAAATCTACTTGGAAGTCCACAGCCTACTTCATAATAATCTCCATGCCAGGAGAACCGAGGAAATACGGGGACTTGAGAGTAAGGAATTCTGTCCCTTCTATTAAGAGACCACTTGAAGTCTGTGTCATGACTGTTTCCTTTTCAAAACCTTGCAAGGTTTTCCTGGATCATACTCAGTATTGTAAATACCAAAATGCAATTTCTCTCTGGTCTCGGTGCCCTCATTAGATGGGCTCTTCCTAAGCCACCAATGTCTTCTTATGTTGGGAATACTGAGTCATGTAACAAAGTTCTGCTTCCTGCTTTTTGCTTTGCATTGACTATGAGAAAGCTCAAACCTAACACACAGTCCCCTCTAGAGAATGCAAAGGGCTCATGCATGACTGTGGTGTGCTAACCTTATTCAGACTCCTCTCTGAATTTTGCTCTCTATTCTGATATTGTTACCTATGTTCTCATCCATTCATGAGTTGGTCAAGCAATACATTTATTATGTTAGCTCTCTGAAATTTTTTCTGAATGAAGTTGGGGATCCACAGAAAGAGCAAGAAATGTTAAAAAGGATAATAACAATGAAATAAGAAGGAAAGAAGAAAGCAAGAGAAGAGTAAGAGGGTAGGGAAGGAACAACAGGTTAGAGGGATGAAGGAGGGAGCGATATGGGTCATATTTCTATTAGTGTTCAGCAGGTGAGAAAGTTGAGGGCCTTATCTAAGCTTCAGCAAACAGATGTATTTTCTTTTTTCCTTTAGAGACAGCCAAAGCTCTTGCCATTGTTCTTCTTTTAAAGTCCTCATAGAGTAAAGGGATTGCCCTGAAGAACACCTCCTAAAATATGAAATTTCGTTACCTCATCAGGCCTTCTTTAATGCCAAGGTTTGGGAAGAGTTATTATTTTAGTGGTTGGGAATGGGATTTTCATCCCTAACAAGACTATCCTGGATAAGCCAGTGAAGGCTGTTAGGTGGCCCCCATTCAGTTCTACCTTCCACTGGAGACAGATTGTCAAGTGCGTCAGAGGACATGGTCTCAGCTTCTTCACATCCCTCACTTTAGGCAACGTGGTTCCCAGGGAGAATGGTAAAATAAATCATTCCTTTCTCCCTCTCTACTTCAGGAATTCAGCCCTTTGCTCAGGCACTTCATGTCAGATTGCTGACCCTGGACATCTTCCTGGCTTGGCCAGGGACCTCTGTCTCTGTGTGTAGCTCAACAGGTCCTAGAGTAAGGACTCAATTCTTTCTGCTACCAAGATTAAATGCTTCTTCTTTTTCCTTGGTAAGAATATAATAAATGATTTCACCATTAGCTTCTAGGAGGTTACAGCCCAGTGATCAAGGCAGGAATGGGAGGAAGATAAAACTACAAAATCTGTCAATACGGACTTTTATAAGCATGTACAAAGAGTGACTTGAGAAACCAGACAGATTGCATTGAAGATAAGCTGTGTATACTCCTTGTTCATGTCTTGGGGCATGTGATCATGAACAGTGGGTATTCAACTTCTCATAGGAATATGAGAATTACCTATTGAAAAACGAATGTTTTTTCTTTAGCTAAAGGAATGGGTCTATAGTAGATAAGAAATTTTGTCCATAAAACTAGAATGCAAAAGATACCACTTTAATTTCTTTTTTTAATCTGTCCTGAGTTCATTTTTCTCCCCAAGTAGTTAAGAAAGCCAATCAATATTGGGGCTTTCATCCCACCTCCCAGTCATGCAAACTTCTTGTAATCTAATGCACTTGACAATTCTAGAGGAAGGGCTCTCTTCTATTCATATCTGGTCATCTCTGAAATGCTTGCTTCCCAAGCCCAAGATATCCCCCAATGTCCACGCCAAGCCTGGGCATCCAGATGTCCAGCTTTTATGTCAGCCTACCCCTAAACCACCCCCACCCAAGAAATCCCTTCTCTGGGGGATAACTGTGTGGTGGGGATAATATCTGGCACTTTCTTGGGGCCTCCAGTTTTCTTTCTTCCTTTCCAACCCAGTCAATCTTATCTTTTGAACTCCAAGAACTAGAGTCCATCTGTTCTCTCCTCTTCCAGGACCATCCAGCATGGCAGACCTGTTTTCACCAAAGAACATGAAGTTTATAAGAAGGAGAATTGCCTTTTTACTTCATAACTTCTGTGTTCCTGACTGGGTCACTCATTTTCCTTAAGATAAAGCAAAACAGAGACCTAGGCATGAGAACGAGGTAACTGTCAGCAACTCAATAAATAATCCCTGCACAAATAACCAGAGATGGAAAAGAGACACCACTGAGTAATTGAAATGGAAGAAAATGTGGGGCAGTGTGGATAATTGCTTTGTACCACATCCATTCCCTAAGGAAGGAGCACTGGCCACGTGTATCCAGACAAGAGGACAAAAGTTCTTCATGAGTAGGCACCTCAATTTAGTCTTGGAAAGAACAAAGCTTTGTGGAAAATTAGGGCTCAAATATGAATTCTACGATTTAGAACATCTGCAACACTGTGCAAAGTAATGTCTACCTTGCATCTTCACGTTCAATCCATAAAATGGGATAGCAATGCCTTTTGGCAAAATGTCCATAAGGAGTAAGTGAGTCCCCTCTCTCTTGACTCCTCTCCCAGATGTACTATCTTACTCTCTAGGAGGATGGCAAAAGGGCAGGAAATGTTAGAAAGCCAGAGGAAATGTCCTGAAAATCCAAAAAGATTATGCTCTCCAGCCCGAGTCTTGCGCTTTAATTTTTTTAAGGTTTTGTTTTTAAGTAATCTCTACGCCTAGTATGGGGCTTAAACTCACAACCCTGAGATCAAGTGTCACATGCTCCACTGACTGAGCCAGCCAGGCACCCCTGGCCCAGCCCATGTCTTATTAAGCTTCATATACCAGATCAAGCAGGAGCAAATGAAAAACCATTACTCCTACCTCCTCAGCTCTCCCCATGGCCCTGAAGGTGATCCACTCAAATGCAGTGTCAGAGTTAAAACCTGAAGCCTTAGAGTCAGTCATACCTGGTTTTGGATCTCAGCTTCATCTCAGACACATGCAGTGAGCCTACTGATATGTGAAACAGGGATAGCAGTACTTATGACAAGAGTTATCATAAGAAAAAAGAAAAAATGAGAGGACACACAGAAGGTTTAGTTAAATGTCTGACAAAAGTGGCTCTCCTATTATTTTTATTATTTTTATCATTAACATCCTCTGTTGACTTGCTAAGAAACTTTTCAATTAAGTGTATCAGTTACTGAGACTTTTCCTTTTCCTTCTTGTTTGGTTGATTTGATTCCAGAACAATCTTTCTAGCCTCTTCCTGATTATGCTCGATCTCATCTGAATTCCATTAATCCACTCATTTAAAATCCTAATAATTATCAGTCATTCCCAAGCAGCTCCAGGGTACAGGAGTTCACAAACAACAGAGAGCTGCTTCCATGGAGCTCCAGCACGCATCCTGCCCCAGGTTGAATGGCCAAGTGCACACAGGACGTATGCTTGTAAACAGACTCACCTTCACCCGGGATACCATCTTTTATTATTATTATTACTCTCTTTTTTCCTCGTCAAGGCTGACAAGTTGCACCAGGTATTTCCTTCTCACTTAGATACCAAAATAAAGTCTCTTCCAAACTTCTGGCTTTTGAGTTCTTACGCCAAGGTGTCCAAGCCAGCCCCTGAGTCATGCAGCTGAGAGCCAAGCTGAGGGGAGGTGGTTTTCATTTCAGGAACTCGGCTCAGCTTCCTGGAGACTAAACACAGAAGCATCAATAAATAAGGGAGAAAGGAGGCGGTAATAAAAGAAGAATTCCAACGTTGGTGTCAATGTTAACTAACAAGTATACAACAGTTAAACGTGGCCATACAAGAGAAAACATTTCTATGTGGTGGAAGAAAAGGATCAAAATCAGAGGCAGAACGAGGCCTGATTCTGCCCTCACACAGCCAACATGGATGGAAATAACATTTTCCTAAATGCACAGTCTTTTTTTTTTTTTTTAATAAACCAGACTGTTCCTAATGGATATTTTGAAGTTCCATTTTTCTTTCTTTCATTCATTTTGTAAATTTTTATGAAGACCTCCTATATACTACATGCTGGAGATACAACAGGGAACAAAACACACTGTGGAGTTTATATTCTATTGGGAAAGGCAGATCATAAACAAGGATTTATTCTTAAACCAAGGGACAATGAACTAACCATGTGGCCTGGGCAAGTGTTCTAACCTTCTTATGCACCATTTCCTTGTCTGCATAAGGAGGATATTAATAGTCCGTACATTGAAGCCTTGGTACAGGGGCAAATGAATTGTCTTGATTTCAAGCTGTGAGCAGTGCCTGACACAGGGTAAGTCCTTCATCAGTGTTGGCTGTTAGCAACCCCACTGGAATGCAGGAGCAGAGGGCAGGGCCTTTTGCTTGTTTATTGCCATATCCCCAGTGCTTAGAACAGCGCCTGAAATAGAATAGGTGCTCAATAAATATTTGCTGAATGACCAAAATCAAATAAAATCAAAGATTGTGGTAAGAGATGTGCACAGGGTCCTCTAAACAAAAAATGGCAGAGCAGGGAACAAAGATGATATGGCCTTAGAAGTTTTCTATATAAAAAACTAGAAAAGGATTCCAGTAAGAGGGAACAAAAGCAAGGTCCATGTGGTGAGAAGAGCTTGCCGTGCTGAAAAATCTCCTAACCCTGGAGCATAAGCACATCCAGCTGCCTGGCCGCTGGCTTCTAGACTGCATCCTGCAGTGCTCCGATGACCATCTCATGCCCTTTTCCTTCCCCTGGACTTTTCCCCACACACTGCAGCAGAGGACTTCTCTCAATTTGAATATCTCTCAATTTGAATATTTCCTTAAAGAATAGTATTGGAATGTCAAGGGGGCAGAAAGTGGAAGAAAATGCTTTTCTCAAATATTTCAGTTGTCTGCAGACTTGATGGAACATGGTTTGAGGCAGTGTGGTTGATCACCCATGATTTTCCAGACTTGTCTCCTTATTTTTCTCTCCCATGTTTCACACCCCTTCTTCCTAAGGACATGTGACAACTTGGAATTCCCAAGACTTTATGTAAGCCCCTAAGCGAAGAGCTGGTGTTACATCTCATAAACTGATTCCCCAGTGAGGGAATTTCCAACTCTAAGTTTCCATCTTTATAAGCCCCAAATTCTTCTACAAGGAGTTGCTGGTGTGTCTTTAGAAATGTTCAGATTTGCTCAAAAGAGAAAGTGGTATTTATTGCCTCATAATAAAAGTAAAGTAGATTTCCCTCTGCTTTATGATGAGACCTCATATAGTCTAGTCAGATTTGTTTCTGACTAGAAAGGGAGGAGGAGTGGAGAATCCTTAACTCCTCCTGAGAGCTAGTTGATTGGTCCAGCCACTCATGGACCCATCTAGACAAGGATATAAATCAGCCACCATCACAAAGTTCCCAAAACTGTGTCCTTCCCCCAGTAGGCTCTCCATCAACTCTCACAAATTCATTGTTTTCTAGCCATGCTGAGGCAAGAAAAGAGGAAGAGCTGAAGAGATATCTGTTCTCTCTGGTGGCCAGGGTCAAAGAAAGAAGCAAGAGAACTTCTTAATTAGAAATTCTTTGCTAGTTTTTGTTCATGATTGTTTAATGTCCAGGAAATGTTCATCAAATCAAGAAATGCAATTCCTCTGGGAGTGGAGAAAAATGTTTCCATTACACAATATCTTCCCACTGGAAACCAACATTGATTTCCCTTTCTTTTTTCCAAGACTGTTTGGTGTAGTTGTCAAAGTACCCGACTGGGAGCTGAGGCCAAGGGTTCGAGTCCTGAGGGTGAAATTCTGTTTCTCAGGAAGTCCCCTTGGCCTGCAGCATCCTTGCCTATAAAATGAAGGGCGTTGGGCACGGTGTTTGTTCTTGCTCTCAAATATTCCATGGATCTCTTTAACAAGCATAAACTTGCGGATGCTCGTTTGGCACACCCAGAGAAGAATTTGCCATGTTCAGACACCATTTAGCGAGGTCTGCTGCCTAGTGCCTTTGCCAATATCAGTTGGACTCACATAGTTCAGATATCATTTTGCAGCAAGTTCAGATGGGATTATATCTCATTTAGACTTTTTTTTTTCAAATTACATTTATTTATTTTCAGCATAACAGTATTCATTATTTTTGCACCACACCCAGTGCTCCATGCAATCTGTGCCCTCTATAATACCCACCACCTGGTACCCCAACCTCCCACCCCCCACCACTTCATTTAGACTTTAAAATATATATATATATGTATATATATATTTTTTTTTTGAACTGATGCTATGGAACATAGGACATATAGTTGATTAGTACTATACATAAAGATCCGTAGATGTAACAACTAACATATAGATATAACTATAGGGTGGCTTGTTGTAGTACCTTTAATCTTTCCTCACTAAGGTATTGATAAAACACTTAGACAGAGACCTGTAAAATAAACAATTCTGTCATGGTCTTGTTCTTATTTTCCTTTTGTAAGTCTCATGCAGAACAGAGCAAGACCCCTCCTGTATACCATACTAGTCTATATGTGACCCTCCTTCTAGACTGAATTGGAGAAGTCTTAGTGTTTTCTGTGATTTCACAACATTCACACATTAAAGTTCAGAGTCTTCATCAGTTGTCTTTATATAACTCTAGCTATTTCTATTCCTACTTGTGAATGCACAGACTCATGCAAATGCAAGAACTATGGAAAGCATGGCTCATCTCCAGGGCCACTCTACAACTGAGGAAGGGTTGTTGCCACTTGCCTGCTACAGAATACCTTCTCTTCCTTGTCCCACAGCATAGAAAGGCTTTAGAGACCACCCTGAGTTTTGGAGAGGAAAGAACATCTGAACTGAGTTCTGCCTAAAGAATTCTACCCCATGAGGCAGAAGTCATTAAAGGTACTTCCTGATCTCACCAGCCAATGGCCCCAGAAAGACAGCAGCTGTGAGTAAAACCATGAACTTTTTAGCCACGGGGATTTTCTTGCTTAGCTGCTTTACCCCCACTTATTCCACATTATACTCTCCTGGTTGTCAGGGATTTGTCTTCTTTAGCTTATGTCTTTGGAACTCACGGTTATCTGTATGCATCCAATGATTCACCATTTGTTGGGAATTACAGAAGAGGAAGCTCAGCAAAGCCTCCTTTCAAAAGTTGGCCCAGAATTATGCAAGTGGGTTGAAATGAGTAGTAGAAACAGATGATTTTAATTCATTTCATCTGTTCATTACCTGCAGTGCAGATGCATGTTGGTGAGTATTGCAGCATATGTTCCATTTTTCTTTTACCACATCCCTTGACCCCATCAGTGCACTAGAGATCCTTAAATTCCGCTTCCCAGAAAGTTATATATAATCTCAGCATTCCTAAGTTTCCATCCTGTGCCTTTCATGTGATCAACAAAAATATATAAATGATTGTAAAACTGTGAAAGCTACTTCTTGTTTCTACTGAGAAACTGGGATTCATTCTCAGCATTTCCTCAGCATTTCCCAATGTATCCCCCTGCCCACTCCCTCCAAAATGTGTGACTGCAACTCATTATTCCTACCATTTCTGTTACTTTCACTATAAATGTTTGCTCAATTTCAACTTTAGGAGTCATCAGTTTGTGGTGCATATAGATTCCCCCAAACTTAACCTGGGTGTTCATCACTTAAGAAGAAATTATCTTTGTATTATATACTCAGTAAATCTCCAGGAAACATATATGGTGATATCCACTCCCCACAATAGGTTAATAGTTTTCTCCTGAATTATTCTGCTTGAGATGTACAAATGGCAACACTATTAAAATGCTGTCTTTCTGGGGTGCCTGTGTGGCTCAGTCGGTTAAGCATCTGCCTTCGGCTCAGGTCATGATCCCCGGATCCTGGGATTGAGCCCCGCATCATGTTCTCTGTTCCCTCTGCCTCTGCCTCTCTTTCTCTCTGTCTCTCATGAATAAATAAATAAAATCTTTTTAAAAATGCCATCTTTCATGCTCCACGCAAGTCCCTACATGAAGCCTTCCATGATGCCTCCCACCTTCATGGACAGCCATCTCCACTATAGTCCTGTGGGACAGATGTTCTATATCCCCATCTAGTGCTGAATCAGATCCTGTTTCAAGCTGATGCCTCTTGTTCTGGGTGGAGGGGGGTGCACAGGGAGCAGGTGGGCCGAGGTGCACTTGACTTGCCAATTACATTAGCATTTCCTCGAAGGCTATATACATGCAGCTAGCTCTTGGAGTCTTCCCTGGTCCTCTGCCTCCTCCCCACATGAAGAATAAAATAAACCTTCTCTGTGATCCCCTACCACCATTATTCTCTCCCTAGAATGATAGTTTTCACACTGCAATTTTTTCTTCTGACATTTCTCAATAGACCACTAGATTGTGAACTCGTTGAAGGCAAATGTATTGTTCAATGTCCAGTGCAGAACAACTTTCTGAAAGTGTCTGTTCCATAATCAATGGATAAATGGATGAAATTTTTCAAGAATTTTTTAATTGCTCATAATGTCTTAATATGTTTTAACAAAACACTTCTTAAGTATTAGAGAATCCGTAAATACTACACTTTAATAGTTTGACAAGTCTTATACTTTTGACCAGCCAAATTTATTTTCCCAAAATTATATTTCCCCAATGAGTAAAACATGCAATCATGTGGAAGAGGAACTCAGTTATTGCTAAGATGCAAATAAAATGTAGCACTTTGTGCTGAAAATGTGACCAGAAAATAGTTGCTAGTTTATACATAACACACTTGGAGAAGTGCAGAAATGTTCAAACAGTGATTCCTGTGTGTTTGATAGCTCCAAGAACGACATCAAAGAACCATAAAAAAATCTCCTGTTAAATGTGAAAGCCTGACAGTCTGCCCTGTCTCCTGCTGAGGGTCTGCCTCGTTTCTGGTCTCAGGGAGAAACATTTTCTTTGTATCATCAAAGCTGGCAGTGAATATCCGAGTGGACTCTCACCTTACCTGAGACCTCTAACAACATAGCCCTCTACCTCTGCTCTCCAAGCTCTCTGCAAATGAGCTAAGCTAAAAATCACATCACCCAGTTCAACCCACTGTTATTTCAAAGTGCAACCCACATGTGAGAAAGAAGCCTGTGGCAAGCCATTCAAGGTATTAAAACCGTGACTCACTGCCAGACAGAAAAAAAGTATTCTCTGCCCAGAAATTCAGTAACATGTTACTGCTAAAATTAAAAATGAAAAACTCTCAAAACAGACCTGTGATGAATTTGTATTAATGATGGCATTACAACATAAATCTGAAAAGAAAAAAGCCTAAATTTCCAGTAAGTTCTTAGAACATTAGATAATATCAAATAGCAACAGCAAAACACAGGAGATTGTCCCTGGGGGAAAAAAAAAAAGCTTTCTTTAACTGAATGAAGTCATAGAGTTCTAAGAGGGGAAGGACAGTCTGGCTTTCTTGGCAAGACTGTATTTAAACCAAGTTTGGAAGTAATTTCAAAAAATTATCATTCAAAAAAAATATATATATATATAATCATTTTCAACAACTGTTACTTTGCACTCAGGACAGAGATTCCTCCTCGTGTCTCTGGCTCATCACTAGAATTTATATGGTCACTAACAGTAACCCCAGGCCCTGGGTTATACTTGGTTCCCTGATACTCATTACATTTTACAACAAGCTACCCAGTTTTTCACGTATTAAAAGCACACCAGTGTGATAAAATAAGGCAACAATTCGGGAGCAGAAATCGGTGTTGCTATTAGAATATATTGCTTTCTCTCTCTCTCTCTCTCTCTTTTTTTTTCCATCCAGGTAGTTGCTCAAGGTTGATGAGAACAAGGGAAGATCAATATGTGTCTACACAATGTCAAAATTGGCTGAAAGAAATGAAAGATTCATCTAGTCTCTCCGTTGTTTGCATTTGTAGTGTAAACAGATACTTGACTGTTTGGGAACTGAATTGGTCCCTTTGGATACTGCAGAGCCAGAGTGAGACTTGGAGGAATGAGGAGCACACAATTATTTAAAAGGGCAAAAATGAGCATGAGAGGCATGGACAAGAATAATGGAGAAAGTCCGGGAGCAGAGTCTGCAATATGTGTTGAGAAACACCGTTTCCTATGCTCATCAGCCAGCTGAGAGCAATTTCTGAGAACACCACCCAAAGAGCCAAGAAGCTTTAACAGCAGACATTTGCTTCATAAGGCAGAGCCCATGAGCAGCAGCCTAGTTCCAGAGCATCAGGGGTTTATGAAATGTTGTGCCCACACTCATCCAGGACAAACCTTCAGAGGTTTTAAGCATATAAGTGACTTACTCAAGTGTTCATAAAATCATTCATTTCCCACACTTCATACCATAATGTGGATGCCATTTCAAAGAAAAATGAAAACATAATTGAATTGAGATCTGGAATTGTCTCAATAGTCTGGGACAATGGGCTGAATCTCACAGAAATGATTCTCGCTCCTTCAGGTCTTCACCTAAATCATATTTTTTTGGCAAGGTCTTGCCCAAACCTTGGACGATGTAAGACATCCATGTGCTTCTGTGGCATCTCGCCCTGCCTCTGTCCTTACTGCCGACGGTAAATTTGTTTAGGGATGAGAGCATATCTATCTCATTCACCATTGTATCCCAAGTGCCCACAGCAGTTCCTAGTGTACGAATCCTCAATGAGTATTTGTTGGGTTAATGAAAGCATATACAGACCGTTACGCAGTAAGGCTCAGAGCACTGAGTGCAGTTTTAGAAGGGGTGGCAGGCCTTGGTGGACACCATGAGGGCCAAGTAGCAAGCAGGGGTGACAGCAAGACCTGGACTTGGGTCAGCAATGAGTCAAAATTTCCAAAAGTGAACACCCCACTGGCTACATCAATACATTCAAAACCCCACCCAAAGAGGAGGGGATGATTCTCATCTTCCTTGAAATTTTGTATCCAGTTCTGGGGAAAATGGCAAACTGAAATTAATCCAGAGGAGAGCTATTATGATAGTGGGGCCTGAGAACCATGAAAGATGTCTGAACACCTGCGGTTGATTGAAACCAAAAATTGAGACTCAGGGAGACCTGTAAGCAGTCACTACATATTTGAAGTGTTGGCCTGGAAAGGAAGGATTATACTTTTTATTGCATGTAGTTCTGGAGGGCAGAGTAAGGACCAATGCATATAAATTATAAAGAAGTATGTTTTGGCTTGATAGAAGGAAAAATATCCTAATAATTATAGCTATTTCAAAAAATGAAATGTGCTTATTCAGCTTTTGAAAGGGATTATGTGGAAAAATACTTAATGACAAAGGATGATAAAATCTGCTTCCAAAACATGGATAGTATGACTTTTTGAAATAAAAATATACACATGCACACATGTGTGTGTGTCACACACACACATACACACACATAAACATACATCTTGGCATATACATCAAAATGTTAACAGTGATTATCATGTGATAGTACTATAGATACTTTTAATTTTTATTTTATGCTTTTCTTTCTTTTCTAAAATTATTACAGTGATGAAAGATTATTTTTCTACAGTACAACAAAAATGGTTGTCTTGGGACACACCTCATTTGTGCTGGAGGTGTTTGAGCAAAGCCTGTATATGTGTTTGTAACTCTCAGGGATGTCAAAGAACAGTCCTTATTTAGAAAAGAACTCCCTTAGTTCGATCAGCCTCTAACACGTCTTTAAATTCTGAAAGTCTATTGCACAAAGTATTACTTATGAATAAGTATTATAATTACTAATATAGAGGATGTGTTAATAATAATTATTAATAAAAATTCATAGACTCTCGGATTCATCAGGGAACTCAGAAGTCACCTTTTCTAGCCAATACAGACAGAATTAAAAATCTTTTAGGCAACAAGAACAGGTAAATGATTGCCTATGGCCAGGGACACAAAGCTTTTCCTGTTGCCCATTCCAGCATGATCCACCCTAGCAGGTGAGAGGCATGCCAATTTCAAAAACACCCAGGCCAGTGGTGGATATAGCAGTTTAATCTATGCTGAAGCAAGAGAGGATGGCCCACTGAAGCCCATGGCATTGCTTTCCCTCTCTGAGCTTTTACAATGAAAATAAAGAGGAGGGCGCCTGGGTGGCTCAGTGGGTTAAGCCGCTACCTTCGGCTCAGGTCATGATCTCAGGGTCCTGGGATCGAGTCTCGCATCAGGCTCTCTGCTCAGCGGGGAGCCTGCTTCCCCCCACCTCTCTCTCTCTCTCTCTCTCTCTCTCTCTGTCTGCCTCTCCGTCTACTTGTGATTTCTCTCTGTCAAATAAATAAATAAATTCTTAAAAAAAAAAAGAAAAGAAAAGAAAGAGGAATGCTTTATCATAGTTATACACTATTATTTCCTTGACTTGAAAATCTCACCTTTTATTTCTTCAAAGCATAGAATGACTTTTTCCTTTTTGCCTACCTTGTGTACTGTTAGCAAATCTACTTTTTGTTGTTCACTCTACTCAGGGTGTCTAAACATTGTTACATAGAACGATTTTAAGTACAAATCTCAACTGAATTCAAAACAAGACACCTAACTCGAAGGAAAGCCTTAGGTGAAGTTTTAAAGAGCAGGATATATTTTTCCTGAATACTAGAAGATATCCAAATTCTCCCTCGGCATCCTCCCTCTGCTTCCCTCAGGGACCTGGGGCCTTTCCAACACTTCTCACTCCCAAATCAAAATCCCCTCTCAGGAAAGAGATCTGAAATATTTTCAAACCAAAGCCTACACCAGAAAACCAACCAACTAATTCTGCTCTTGTCTCTTCTGGGCCCTGCACTGTGCAAGACCCCATGGAAGAAACGAAGGGATATAAGACAGTCCCTATTCTTATGAGCAGACGCATTAGTTGTGAAAACAAAACAAACTCATGAATCATGAAATCACAAGGTAATATATAGTAATTAACATAACAAACTGTAAATGCTATTGGTAAATACTACTTAAGTTCAGAAAATAAAATATAATTATCTTGGAGCTGACAAATTTACAATGCTAGCAAATGAAGGAGGAAGCCATTCCATGGTGAGTTAGCAAGCCTGGTAGCAGGGTTGGTAACTCCAGAAAACAACAAAGCAAATGGGCTTGGTGGCGGGGAGCAGTCAGTGACCTGTTCCACTTAAGTGCTATGGAAGAGCAGTCTGTGCACTGGCTTCCTCTACACCACTCAGGACCTTGGTAGAGATGCAGAATCGAAGGCCCTCCCCCAAAACTATTAAATCAAACATCTTTATTTTAGCAAGCTCCTTCAGTGATCCACATGCCCATTAGAGTTTGAGCTCTGCTCTAAACAGTGGAGAGTCCTCCCGCTTCTTCATGCTTGAGTCTATCAAAGCTGCTTCCTTTTTACAACCATTACTAATTTGTCATCTTCAACTGTTGCAATTGCAAATTTAACTCCTAACTTGACTTCGTGTCTCATTTATTTCCTCTCAATATATCCTATTCATGCGAGGAGGTGATTGAGAATGGCTGGTGTATTTTTCAGCTTCCATCCAGGGATCCAAGGGAACTACCCTGTGTTCTACACTAGGGGGTGTGTGAGGACTGAGATTTGGAATCTTTTAGGCCACCTTCTCCACAGTGATTTTTATCAGCTACTGCCCCCTTGCTCCAGAATTGGTTTTTCCAATGTCACTACTTGGAAGAATGAAAAAATTCACTACAAGCCTCCTCTACACTCACAAACCAGGCATTTCCTCAACCAAGGATGCTTTGTCCACTCTTCACTATAGGCCCATTTGCCTGAGGGACACACATGCAATGATTATCCATGGGGAGGTTGCCCTCTGGGGCTTCCTGCTGGAACCAGAAACACAGAGAAGGAGAACCAATGCTTTAAGCACAAGAACACATCAGAGGCCTTCCAGTCAATATCGCTGCTTTCTTTTCTAATGGGCTTCTCATCTTTTTAGGTCATGCAGCATTGGGTCTTTGACAGATCTCCGCTTTAGATGCTAGGTCAGAAGGCCATAGTCTTTCATCATCCAATTTCTAAAAAAAAATTAACTGTCCTGTTCTTTCATTTGAAGATATTAAGAGAGCCTTCAGACAGAGAACATTAAGCAGTGTGCAGAGGAGGAATCCAGAGAGAACTCTGGATTCTCCACCACATTATTCGCTCAACCTTTGGCCTGGAACATAACTAGAAAATTTAACATTCCATTCCTTTAAGAAGACTTTTCATTTCTGCAGTGGAACCCCATACTCTCTGTATGGCTGTGTGTTAGAGAAGGTCCAGTAAAACCAATATATTTTGAGTCCACAGAGTTTACCATTGCTTGTCCACAGTGCCCTCAGCATCTTGGCTATAAGCAACGCACAAATGCATTTTAGAAATTGCTATGAATTTTCAGTGTTATAAGGGTCTTCCACCTTCTAAAAGCTTTTGTCCTGGTAGGAGCCTTTAAGCAGTTACCTAACTGTATTTATTCCTAATAGGGCTGTATTTCAAACTTTGAAAATTGTGACTATTTGTATCAGTGTGCAACCCCACATTTTAACAAATTGGAGACCACTCCAAAGTAAAATTAAAATGGTTTCAAAGAATGACAGAAAAAAAACATTTTTTTGGCAGGGAACAACAGGAAGCCAGAAGGAATAGAGGAGAAATCCAGTGGAGAGTGTAAAGCAGTGAGAGACCTTTTCCATATGTGTAGCCATTAAAGAAATTATTACGATTCCTTCTGTTGCATATGCAGAACACAGCTCTATCACATCATAAAAATAGTTGCTTTTCTTTTATTTATTTATTTATTTTTGCCAATCCTACAGATAATATCAAGGAGTTTTCCTTATAAAAGAGAAAGAATATGATGAAGCAACCACAGAAACCTAAAAAACAGGGTCCAGGCAACACAGGACACCCCACTGACACTGAGTGAATTCAAGTGGGTCACAACACTTGACTTAAATGTGCCTATAACATAGAGTGGGTTTCTTTCACATAAATTCAGAAATTCAGAATTAGCTTCCAGAGATTCCTTGCCATAAATATGTAAAATATTTCATGCACAGTCCTATGGGTCGTCCAAGCCTCAGTCCTCAGTCCTGGTGTACATGAAAGTGTTTCTCCCTCTGTCCCAGCCCCCTCAGCAAAAGGACATGTCATCTCCCACATCTCCTGGTTATGGCGAAACAGCCATTCATTGACATTTCCTCCCATCACTTGTGCTCTCATTTCACGATGTAGTGTACCTCAAACAGCATTATATACTGTGTATTCATCCCAGAATCTGTCTGTCCTTTACCCCCGGAAGGACACTGACATTGGCCACTTTACTTCCCTTGGGCTGGATACATTTCTGGTCTTTCTCTAGTGAAGAGAATCTGACTCTCTGGATGAACCAAGAACTAAAACAAACACTCCCTCAGCTCACTCATTTCCTTAGGGGTTTAGATCTATTTTCTCACTCAGGAAATTCTCTCATTACCATCAACACAAATATTAGCCGGGGTGTAGATACCATGTCAGGCATACAAGAACCAAGTGCCTAGATACCGGGTCCCACCAGCAACAATTTTTTTTTCATTGTACTGATTTCTGTTTCATTAACATAAGCCAGCAAGTAGAAACCATTTGCATTTAAAAAAATCGAGTGCGCAATCTTGTACAGCCAAGAGGAGAGGGCACACCATTCTAAGCTTAGGAACATTCCTAACCCAAACAGAGAAAGGAAACCAGAGGACTGGATTCTGAGAAGTGTGAAGGAAAGGCTCAGACCCAAGCAAAGACACACGTTGCTGTGGCAAGGGGTAAGCATTCCAGATGGGAGGGCTGGGCAGTACAGGGAGGGCACTGAGGGCGAGATAAAAGGTGGTAGCGGTGGTGACATAGGCAGGTGGGAAGAGCGCCAGGACTCTAAGTAAGGTGGCAGCACGCTGAACAGCACGCTGTTTAGGCTCGCAGACTGGGTTGGAGCCACAGATGTCTATGGTGAAACGTAGTGTCTTTTCAAAGTCCTTTTGGTTACAAATATCAGAAAGCCAATGAAGTTAGCCCAATCAAACAAACAGGAATTTTTTATAAAGAGGTGAGGTCATCTTCAGAACCCAATAGAAGGAAGCATATCCGGGCATCTTTTGACTCTGTTCTACTCGGCACATTGGCATTTTCTTTCCCCCGCCCCAGACCAGCTGGTTCGGATTCTTTCTGCAGATGACCACCATGGCTCCAAAATGCACGTCTGAGCCAAGCTCAGGTGCTGACTAGCTTTCTTTAAATCCAATTCCAAATTCCTAGGAGAAAGTCTCTGTTTGTCTAGGTTGGATCAGTGGGAGCTCTGAAGCAACCAGAGTGGAGGATACATGGTGAATAAATGGCTATCTGAGTTTGTCTGGGGGAGGAGGGAACGATTCCTACAGAAATGTAAGTCATGGCCTCCAGCAGGGACCCTAAAAGGTGTTTACAATGACTGGCCAGAAATCTGCTGGTGTATTTTAATTCTACTTGATGTCCTACTTGATGTAGGAACCTTTGTCTTATTCCTAGTAACAAGTCCGTTTTAGGACACAGAGAATGTCAGCTGTGGGTGCCACACCAGCATTGGGTGGTCTGGGCAAAGCTGAATGCAAAGAAGCATTTACATGAGACTGTCCCCAAGGAGGTGTGCCCTGTGCTGGGGTCGGAAGAATTCAGAGACCTACAGAGTTTGCTATTTATTTATTTATTTTTAAAAGGTGTATTAATTTATTTTTAGGGAGTTGTTAGGGGCAGGAGAGGGAGTGAGAGAGAATCCACAAGCAGATGCCCCCCCCCCACTGGGCAAACACTCTCCATGTGGGGCTCCATCCTGGAGCCCTCAGATTACAACCTGAGCCAAAATTGAGGGTCAAATGCTTAACCTCCAGAGCCACACAGGCACCACAAAGTTTGCTATTTGGAATAACTCAGAACATCACATATGTGCCAGCTTCTCCTTTAATGTGAAGATGGGTGTGGGGTTCTTAAAGAGCTAAGCAAGACCTGACCATGCCCAAAACATGAGAAGAAGGGTTTGCCTCAGAACATTCACAGTATTCGTAATCACTTCCCCAGATAGTTACGAAGGCCCTACTCTGTGCCCTATTGTAGTCTTGACTTCAGGGCTATCGAGACAAAGAGACCATCCATTCCTAGGCTGTGCTGGGGAAATTGGGCCCAGTTTTATGGGAAGTCCTTGCTGGGGTTCTGATGGTATCTTGACACCAGAAAGTTTCTAGTTTCCTCTGAGTTTCACTTCCATAACTCAAAGGAGCACGTGCTCCTTCCACCCTCCTCTTCTGTCTGCCAGAATTTCCAGATTTGTTCTGTTTTGCAATTGCATTAAGCCACACTCAATTCCAACCCTAGCAGAAGGCATAAATTAACATTTTATTATGTGTACTTATTAGGGTCTCTTAAAGTAGACATGCAAATGTGAGGCTCCCAGAGTAAATTACGGCATACCCAGATTAGCTGAAAATAAGCCAGGCTGTCCTGGCCAAGCCCTTGGAAAGCAACACCTCACTGAGCTATCCTGGGACAGACACTCACCTCAGCTTCTGCCCCCGGTTGTTTACCCTGGCCATTGGCCATTTCCGGCTCCATTTGGCACCCCAGACCTTTCTGTCCAGCTGCCATTGGCTCACATGACTCCTGGTTGACTTTCATTTACAAGGAACCAATTTCACAAGCAGCTGTAGGTGAGCCTTTTACAGGCCTCTGGCGAGTGAGCAAGAGGCCTTGGGGCCTTCTCCTTCAAGCAGCTGGACAAATACATCTGCCTTGGCCTTCCAAAGGGACCAGACTATTTTGAGGCTGCCTTTGATTGGCTCTTCTTATTACTGTGCCTTTAATTCTAGCTTATAACTCTTAAAACCTTATGTAACAGGAGCTTCGAGCTAGATGGAGTTTGATTTGATCTGGCTTGACTCAAGTGGAGGAATTAGTAAAACCAGAAGTGAGAACGACTTGATATGCCACTCATACATCTACCAGGTTAAATTTTACAATGTTCTAAGGTATTTCTTTTCTAATTGTTGATTTGGTCGTGGACTTTGGTGCAGTGACTGGGGAAAGCTAGACCAGGGCAAGAGGGAAAGAAAGACTTCCCGTTGCCATCTGACTTCTTAAGGCTGTCCTTTGCATCCCTCAGAGTTTATTTCATTACAAATACCTGCCTTCTTGGAAGCATATGTGGACAATCCCACTCAATAATGAGAGAAGGCATTGCTGCAGACTACGGAGCCTTCCAGAGCCCCTCCACAGGTCAGCCAAAGGTGGGACCTGCTGCAGACTACGGAGCCTTCCAGAGCCCCTCCTCAGGTCAGCCAAAGGTGGGACCTCAAAGGTGGGACCACTGGCTTCCAGTGACCTTGTGCCAGCCAATGTATGCACAGAGAGCATGTGCGGGGTGGAACTCTGGAGCCTAACATCTCGGAGGTTATGCCAGAAGCCACTTTCAGTGGGTCCTGTGAAATGAGTGTCTAGAGTTGCCTCCCTGATTCCTGCCCCCTGCTTTCAGGTGAAGACAGCCTGACGCCCCCCATTGCCCCACACCCCCTGTGGTTCTCATGAAGTCAGTGTGCTCTTTCCAAGTGTTCGTGGAGGTCGCTGTCCATAGAATTGCCCCTCCGTGGGTTCCGGTTCTTGCCTGCCGTGTTGCCCTGTTCTATTTTTCCTTCTAAGCAGATGCCTCTTAACCTCTTTCCTTCCTTCTCCCGCCTCTATTCCAGCTTTTCCGCTTCCTTTCTCTTCTTATTTCACTCAATTTTTTCTTAACATCTCATTCATTTCACCTTTCTGCTCTGTAGAGAGCTATGCGTGATTCTTACCTTCCCCCAGTGGCATTTAAAGTGTTTCTTAGTGCAAAACATCCTATTCATTGCCATAGAAACAGGAAGCTCAGTGTGGAAGAAAAAGAAAAAAAGAAGTCTGGGAGTCTGAGCTTTGCAATTCTGTTATTTTGCCCAAATCCATAAATGGCAACATGCTGGGAGACATGCAAAAGCCTGCTCACGGCTGAGACCAGAGAAATCAGGGCCTCCCATCCCTAGGAAACTGGGTGCAGTTTTAAGTGCTGGTTTAAGCCTGAAGAAAGCCAACTTAGGCAGCAAACATCTCTGCTTTTCCCTCCTGTGGAAGCTCCCTGTTGAGTCAGAAGTCAGACAAACCTGCATCCTATGATCAAAACTGCCTCTCAAAAGCTGTAGCACTGGGGACACTTGCTGGACCCTGTCAGCCTCCCCAGCTGTAGAAGAAACATGGTAACATCCCCCCAGCCTCTGGTCAGGATCACATGAGAGCACGTGGAGTCACAGCTTCTTTGCTCCCCTCAAAAGACTCACCATTTCCTCACCACCCCCTTGGATGGCACTGAGTTCAGGTCATCTGCACATCAGGCCTTCTCCCTGATATAAAATTAGAAGAACTTCACGTATGCGTTGTTCCTAAAATAAAGCTGAGGAGCCACAGATTTCCTTGATATGCAGTAAAATGTGTTTAATGTTTACCTCTTCATGCAGAACCTGAAAAGGAATCTTCTTCAAACCATTGATTTTAAAGATGTATCTTCAACCTACCCTCAAAGCTGCCCTTTTCACCTGGGGCCTTAAGCACTTCGGGGCCATTATCCCCAGCTGAGAATGGACCAGCTCACTGTATGGACTGAAGCTTCAAGCTAAGGACATGAAGTTTACTGGTTCGGTCTCTATGGACGCAGTGGGTTTCTCAGAGGTGATCTATATTCCATTTCCGGAAATGCTCCCTCACTTCAGGCCACTGCCTGTGTATTCTCCGATTCTGTGTTTGTCTGTTCGGCATCCGTTAATCACAAGCTGAACTAGGGGCCAAGGTTGTTTACATCTACCCTGTGATCCAGCTTTTTCAGAGGCACAAAAATCATATTAAAAAAAACTCTCCGACTAATTCTGAGCCCATAACCCCTACCACCTCTTTTAATTAACTTTCATGTACCAAGCCAATGTTTCCTCTGCTCTAAGTCACCCAGAACCAGGTATAAGACAACTAAAGGCCACCCCTAGAGTCCAGAGCCTCCTGACACCATTCAAACTCGCCATTCCTAAGCCATTTGCCATGCCCTGCCTTGCCCTTCCCATGGAAAGCACAATAAAGGCTCCGGGCTCTGCTTTCCCCCTGGAAGGATCCATCTATCTGCCTTCTGAGCAAACCTGTACTTCCCTGTGTGGCCCTGTTTGACATGGCATGGCCCCCACTCCTTTTGGAAACTTTAAGTAATGAAAGTCTTTCAACAGCGTTAGCCATTCTGTGGTGCCACCGAGGCACCTTTATAAATTAACTCCCAGGCAGAAATCAACTTTGCACTCATCTATATTATCAGCTACAATGATATCCTGGTAAGGAGATAAAACCGGTGCATCACAAACACGTCACAACCATGGAAGGACTATCCCAGAGCATGCTTTGTAGCCAATTCAGCAGCATCTCCATCTATAAATAGAGAGACCATATGTCCCCTCATGCACCACAGACTCCAAGTTTATCCACCGACCTGTGCAATTAATAGTGCCCTCGTTCATTCTCAGAGCAGTTCTAGTTTAGAAAATAAATCATATAATTACCCTAACACAAAACACCAAAAATTAGTCACCCATTAAATAGGTAAATGACTTTGTTTTGGAGGACTAATTGCAACTCAAACATTTAGTCCCACATTTCCACTTGAGGAAAGGGTCTAAATGAATGTTATGGACTTTCTAAAAATACAAGTGTTTGTCTTCACATAATATGCAAGAAGTTAAAGAGGAAAAACCAGCTGCATGAAGTATATACACAAAGCAAAGCAATGAATCATGATTACTCTGAGGTTTCATTCGTGAGAACTGAGGGAGATGGTAGGACTGTCCACCATTACTGAAAAGCAGAATGGGAGAAGAGTCACTGTGGGGCAGTCAATGGCTCCACTGTCTCTGTGTGTTTTAATGTTCAGTACCTGAGATGAGACATAGGCACTCAATCATTCCACAATATATTTTGTTTCTAATAAGTGCTGGAATGTGTACTAAGTGCCAGAGATACAATTAGCATCAGCTGCAGTTCCTATCCTCAAGAAGCTTATTCTATAAAGGGAGAAGTTAACATACAGGAGCTAATTCTATTTCAATTAGCCAGTGAGCACAGGCCATTATAGGTCCATTTAAGAGGAGCACTTACCCTAGTCCTGGGGGTTATAAATAACCTTTCAGTTTAAATTTGGAGTGGGTTGTGGGAAGATGGGAGAGTGAATTATAAGACTCTGGTAGCAATTGAGCCTGTGATTGATATAGAGTCCATTGTAAGGTTCCAGAAACGAAAGGACAGTGTCTGAGGGTATTGGAGTGCCAGGTCGGGGAACAGTCTGACATCAAGCATCCAAATAAACAAGATATAATGATTCCTGAATGCTATGAAGATCTGGCCCCAAGTCTTAGCATTTCTTGACACGTAGAAATGAAAAATGTTAAGGACTGATTTTAAATCCGTCATTAAAAAACCTATATTATTTCTTTGGCTCCAGGACGGGGGCTAACATTTACCCTTGAAATCACTAGTCTCGGTTCTGTGGAGAAGGACCAGCTGTGTCACAGGGACGACTTCCCCACCATTCTCCCAGGGATGTCTGTCGAAGGTTGTTTATAATCAAGCCCTAAAAATCTATGACATGCAGCTGCACTATGATGGCATGTACGTCAATGAGAAAAATTCATGATTTAGGAATGTATCTGAACTATGTTTTGCTTCTCCACACCCTAGTCAGATGTAGGGTTGTTTTGGTCCTTCACAGAGTTATAAATAAAGAGCCAGCTCTGAAGATTTGCTGAAGAAAACCCAGGGCTGAAGGAGCAATCCTTCTTAATTGACCTGACTTACACAATGTTTTTGGCATATGGTCTTGCTCTCCCCAGGCAAAGAGAACTCCTATAAAAAGAAATACATAATATTGGCCCTAGCATTATTTTAGAGTCCTGGAATGTTAGACACAGAAGGAACATTAGAGATCTTTTTGCCCTACACTTTCATCTTAAAGTTGAAGAGTACCAGATATTGCAGAATTATTTAGTGGAGGCCCTCAACTGGAATTCTTTTTTTATTTTGGAAGTAAATACAATTAGATTCCACACCTTGGGAACCAGAATTTTGTTATATTGCTGAGTTAGAGATAGCAATCTTTATTGTATGATTAGTACACTTAGACTGTTCTGTACCTTTTAGTATTCAGTGCCTCATAGTGTAGACCCCAGTATCCCCAAGGCCCATCATGGGGCATACCCTTAGTGGTCCTTACTCTCCCTTCTCTTAGCCATTAGCAAATTTCCCTCTTATGCTCCCTGTTATCAGAGCTCTGGCAGGTAAGACCCGGTCTGATAAACTCACTCACCCCAAGATATTCACATACGATAGTATTATAATGAGAATAAATCTTTAAAGTATTTACCTACTAAATAATACTTTAAAAAACAGGGCCAGCATTTTTGAATGTGAAAAGTCAGGCATTGCACTAACCATTTTAAATATATCAGCTCATGTAGTCATGACATCTCTACAAAATATCCTATTATTCCTATTTTGGGGGTGAGGAAATTGAGGTTTGGAGTGGTCATTAAGTGTCATAGTATTAATAAGTGGCAGTATTGGGATTGGAACCCAAGATATTTGAATTCTAAGTCTATGTACTTTACCACAGTGCCTGAATTAAAGCAGCTGCGAATTGTGACTGCTGCAAACAACAACAAAAAAACAAAGATGATTGCACTCTGCTATAGTATGCTTCCCCAGAGGCACAAATTACAACCTTTTGGATTCAATCCCCTTTCAATAGCATTCATGTTGAGAGTTTAACTAAACTAACTCTATAAGACTGATGCCTAGGCATACATTCTGTGTGGCCAAGTGGCCTGAGGGGACTTGAAGTCACACTAGCCTTTACCAGACTGGTGTTAGCCAGGAATGCCAAAGCACTCCACCCCTGGAACCCTCATAAAGGCATGAACCCCAGGTCTTGCCTCACTCTCTGCCTCCACTCTGCCTCACCTCCTCCTATGGCCCCTGGAAACATGCCATGTACCTCCTCCAGGATCTTCGGGTAATAAACTTCTCTATTTCAATTCCCTTGTGGTCTTTTGCTGAACCTGTGGCCCACCATCCCAAACCCCAGGGCTCTGCTTAACAAATATTCATTTAACAAAGTCACAGCACCTCAGCTTACATCTTCTCAGCAGTTTCCCACCTCTCCATTCACTGGTTTAACACTAATAATTTCAGCAGATAATTCAATTGATACTAACAGCCAGTGAAGACCCTCTCTGACACAAAGCTGCTTCCATTTTTCTACGATGACAAGGTGTAATGTCTGTCTCCCTCTGCCTTGCCCGGTTTGTAGTCTGTCATCTTCATCATTGTCAGTACTGATCTGCTTCCTCCCTCAGGATTCTGCTCAAAGTCCGCTGGCCCCTGGAAATGGTGTCTGTCACAGGTAAGTGGCTGGGGAGAGAAGGGCTGTGGACTCGCCCTAAACCACTGGGGGAAGCCCATCACCCTTTCAGCTTCCCCTTTCCTCACTCCTAGCTCTACTCTGTTCATGAACTTCCTCATTTGCAGCATGAGAAGGTGTGCTGGTGAAAGGAGCGCAGGACAAATCCTCAAACACATCCACCTTTTATTCTAATGAAGAGAACAGTCACCTCTGGGTCCAGAGGCTCTTAGCCTCTGAGAAGGGTCCATTGCGTCAGCTGCCCTGAGACAGCCTCAGCCACTCTGGCACCACCACACAGGACCACACAGCCTGTCAGAGGTGGGGGGAAGGGGATTTCACTGTCTCTACAGGCTCTGGAGCTTCTGCAGCTGCCTACAGTTCTTTAATCCAATCAGAGCTACACTGTCCTGTTTCTGTTCTCATCATGATGAGATTGCCAGAAGCAAGATATTCATCCTTTCTGGCAAATCCATCCCTCTCAAGAAAGGCCATCTCTGAAGCCATTTAGACTTCTTTACCTGTCCAGACAATCCAGGGACTTTCTCAGGTAAGACCCCACCCCTCGGACCTTTTCCAGATCATTCACACTCTCTCTTTCCAAGACCCTTGGGAGCAATTCAGTGTCCTCGACAATGACTTGAGTGTGAAGGAGAGCCCCACTTGTCATGTAGTAGCAGAGCATGAAACATGAAGGCTGAGCTCTGTCCACAGCACTCAGCCTAGGACCTACTGTCTTATTTTCTCTAATAAGCCACATCCAGACTCTTTCTAGTGAAGGCAACACTTGCAAGTTGCCTGTGCAATTTCTGCCAAAATTATAATACCATTTATTCGTTTAGGGTAGGCAGAATTACCAACACCACCCTCCACACACAGATACTCACATTCTAATTCCTGAGGTTTGTGAATATGTTATGTCTGACAAAGACAACCTTGCCCCTGTGATTCAGTTAAGTCTCTTGAGGTAAGGAGAGTAGCCTAGACTACCCATGCATGTCCAGTCTAATCACATGTGTGCTTAAAAGCAGAAAACCTTTCCCAGCTGTGACCAAAGAGCAATGGGGTAATAGAAAAGAGACACCGCTAGCTTTGAAAATGGAGAGAGAAGGTATAAACCGAGGAATGAAGCCTCTACAAGCTGGAAGAGGCCAAAACAGATCCTTCCCTAAACCCTCCAGAAGGAGCACAGACCTTCAGATGCTTTGATTTTACCCCAGCAAGACCTGTGTTGGACTTCTGACCTCCGGAATCATAAGATAATAATGTTGTAGTGTTTCAAGCTACTAAGTTTGTGGTAATTTGTTATAACAGCAATAGAAACCTAATACAGAGGTGTCTGGGTGGTTCAGTTGGTTAAGCACCTGCCTTCAGCCCAGGTCATGATCCCCACATCAGGCTCCCTCAGCAGGGAGTCTGCTTCTCCCTCTGCCCCTCACCCTGCTCCTGCTAGCTCCCTCACTCTCTCTCTCTCACACAAATAAAATCTTTAAGAAAGAAAGAAAGAAAGAAAGAAATGTAAAAGATCAACATTATCCAGGCTGCTTAGGAATGTATATCACTACTGAAGGAGAAAGAGTGGACTGGTATATACTAACTTCCAAGATCATTTTCAATACAAACTGTTAAACTTAACATGAAAGTCCTTCTTTATTACGAAGCACCTGAGTACGTTGCAGAGTTAGGCATTTTGTTGAGTAGATTCTGAAAGACATAAAATGGTATTGAAGAATTTTGGAGATTGTTTGGAGTCAGGGCATCTTGGATGATCTCAATTTGTTATTGAGCCTGAAGAACTTGCTGGCAAACCCCTGAGAACTCCTTATTGTGGCACTCAGTAATTGTGCAAAGTCCAATCACCAAATTCTTTAAGGAGAGAGAATTTGACTCAGTGCTATTCCAGCATGAAATGAAGCTTCACCAAATTTGGTCAAGATTATTTAGGACAAGTGTCAAAGTAATCGATGCTTCCTCTTATCATTACTATTTTATTTTATATCCTTTCCCAAATATTAAAAAAGCAATTTTTCTTTCTTTCCTGCCTCCACCCTTGAATTTAGTCTTAAAAAATAGTCTCATATTCCCTTTTATTATTTACTTTTATTTATAAAACTGTGAAAAATTTGAGTCAATAAAAAATTCCTGCCGTTTACTGAGTTACTACTATGTGCTAGGCACCTGACATTCACTGTCTCATTTAATCTCTTAACCAACGATAATTATTTCTATTCATTGTAATAGGAAGGATGAAACCAAGGCTCACAAAGTTCAGATAACTTGCCCAAACTCACAGGGAGAGAGAAGTCAGAGTACCTTCCCTCCTTAGTCAGGGGCCTCTTAGTGTATCATATATTATTCCCTGTATTTCTTGAAGTGAACTATGTTCAAAAAAAAACAGTAAGAGTGAAATAAAGAGATCGGCAACTAATCAGTCCAGTATTAGGTCACATATCCATTTCCCCAACCCAAATTAGGGGTTCCCAGAGTAGTACACAGAGAGGGCCACTGGCTTCCCTCTCTGAGATGGACAGAGTACTAATAAAACTCTTCCTTGTTTTTTAGTGCAGCTTCTGTCACTCTGCAATTACCTTTCTTTGGTGAGGGGGCTTCCTGAGAGCCCTAGAAGGGTAGAAATACCTACATGGCCTAAAGGTACCTATCACAATTGAGGGTCACAATTAACTCAGTATTTCTATAGGGTAAGAAAACCAGGTTGTTTGGTTACGAAGATCGCACCCCTCGTTTTTTATTTTCTTGCTTTGATTTTATTGCAGCTCCCCCAGAAAACTCCTCTTCAAAGAAGTGTATGCTGATGTCATGTAAATCAACCTACTTGCTCTGTCAAGGGAGTTAACCCTCAAATATTCCCTCTCCTGCCATTCACAACTCACCCTCTACTCCGTGTCAAGCTAGTCATTGCAGAGATGTTTTCTACAGCAGTGACTGCTGGAAAATAATTCCTAAACTCATTCTTCTTCCTGAGCTTTCCTATAGCTTCCTTACTACTGCTCCTTCTGTGATTTCAGAAGCCAGTTTTAATTTCCTTGATTTGCTGTAGGGTCGTCATGATGTTATGATATCTTTGTGAATCACATGTGGAGCCCATTTCAGATGCGTACACTTCAAGCAAAGAATTAGTAATAATAGTATAATTACATCGGCTGCTATAGAAATGACCAAGCATAAAGTAAAGGGAATTTGTTTCTTTCTGTTTTCATTCACTAAGGAGCCAACTTTGGCTCATTTATAATAGTGATAAATACCTGTAACAGCTTACCACTTATACGGGCATATAATTAATATAATACGATTGTTCTTTAATCTATCTGTGGCAGTAGATAAAAGAAACAGGAGAGATGATGCGGAAAAAATGGACTTTTTTAAAAAAAAGATCATACATACAGGCTCAGAAGAATCACAGATACCATGGGCAATGTACCCATAGATGGATCAAAATATAAGAGCAATGGCTTTTGAGAAAGTAGGTCACTTCTTGTGGAGTTTATCCGAATGCTGGGAATAAAAGAGAAAGCAATCCATCTGGGATCTGGCCTTTGGTTTTCTGATTTGGGGTTCAGGTACAGAAGTAAGAAAACCTGCATTCTATTCCTATACTTGGTATTCCTTCTCACATGGTTACTTAGGGATATAAGCAATGAAACTGGCAGGGGATTGTAAGCAAGAAGAAATAAACTTCCTTCTAAAATATTGGACAAGATTGGGAAGTTCTACAGACTAACGGCGAGTGAAGTTTGGGATAAATGTTATTGGCAAACAAAAATAAAACAAAAATCTTTATGCCAACTCAACATCAAAAAAAAATATAACTGCCTATAATTTGCCTCAATAATGCATGAAGTGAAATGTAAGAACTATAAACAAGACTGATGAAAAATAAATTGTAGAATTTGCAGGTGCTAGTCTAGGTGCAATCAAACCTCAAACACATCCAGATTTAATATCAAAAGTCTTGATGCAAAGTATTCCCCAAGGGAAGCTGAGAAAACCTCAGAATATTAAAATAAGAGTATAACAAATATTGTCTTTATTATAAGGATGAATTATATCTGCATATTTAGAATCTCATTTATGAATTATTATTTTTCCCAAATCTCAGTGTTTGGGAAAAGATAATGATTTTTCTCTCATTTCTGAAGTTTACCAAACACATTACAAACTATCTTGAATGGACTATAGCATAGGAAGATTAAGGCAAGATGCTAATATTTTTTTCAGGTTCTAAGAAATAGGCAAAGACGTGTTGAGTGATATTTTCAAAATCATATGTTAGACTTTTACTTCTAGCTAAGATATAGTAGTTTGCATTAGACCAATTATTCTGGTAAGAACAAATAGAAAACTCAGATAAAATATAAAGAAAAAAAACAATAACAACAGCTGTCTGACTGAAAGCCTCGGAAAATGACTGAGGCTACCAGGAATTGAAGGGCCAAGATCCAGCAGAGACAAGAAAAGGGAACCACAGAGAGCTGAGCTGATAGTCTGCAAACAGCTTTTCCCCTCAGGGCAATTGCTGGTTTTTGGCTTGGAATTAGAGGCTAAGAATCCACCCAGAGAGCTGTGGCTGATAAGCAGAGAAACAAACAGAGTTACTGGAAATTTCACAAAGGTGCAGACCAAAAAGGAAAAAAAAAAACGGGGAGACTCGAAGGGGAGGTTGGAAAATTGATTGGCCAAAGCATCCAAAATGGCATCCAAAATGTAAGGTAACAGGATCCAAGAGGGAAGGGAAGCACAGAGAAGTACATTAGATGCCTCATTTCCTCCTAGAGGTATATGCCAAATTCTTAAGCAGCTAAGGACAAGCAGCTAAGCAGGAAGGCTTTGGCCTACTCACAGAACTAAAGAGATAAAAATTGGAGTTTACAACTGACAAAGAGCAGCCCAAATCAACACTCTAGGCTCTCAGTTGGGATTCCTTAAGGCCACACCATTGTTGAAGAGCAAAGCAGAAGTAAACGTAAATGTCCAGACTTCAACCAGCCTCAAGTCAGTTTAGTTACTAATTGAATCAAAGTGATCTGCTTTTTCTCTGACTACATAATCAAATGATAGGCTAATCTATCTCAAAGAAAAGAGTACCTCCACAGTATTTCATATATAATATATAGCATTCAATAAAAAATTATGGTCATATCAAGGAAAAGGACCAAGAGGAAAAAAATAGGTAATGTAAACCGATCCACAAATATTCCTGTTATTAAAGTTATTATACTTGGATTTTTAAATATATTTTGATGTGACAAAATTAAGAAAATGTAAATCAAACATAGTCAAACATAAATGCATTAACGATAAATCTTAAGTCAAAGATGGGAAATGTTTACTTCTATGGTTCTTTACTCGCATTTTAGAAAGAATTAAATGGAAATCATAGAACAGAAAATCACGATATTTGAAATTAAATACTCAATAGATAAACTGCTGGATTTAATGGCAGTTGGGACCTAGTACATATGTGGGTTACTGAAGGAAAACAGAGCAGTAGAAGACCCACCCTGAAGCACAAGAATAGAAAATAAAAGAAAGAAATATGTGATAGTTAATTTTATGTGTCAAAATAGCTTGACCATCCTGCATAGGTATTTGCTCAAGCATTATTTTGGATATTTTTGTGAGTGTATTTTTTGTGGATGAGATGAACATTTAAGTTACAGAACTTTAAGTAAAGCAGTTTGCTCTCTGTAATGTAGGTGAGCCTCATTCAATCAGTTTAAGGCCTTAATAGACTGGCTTCCCCTCAGCAAGAAGGAATTCTGCCAGTGGATGGCTTTTAGATTTGAACTACAAAATCAATGCTCTTCCTTGGGTCTCCAGCATGCTGGCTTACCCTACAGATTTTGGACTTGTCAGGCTCCATAATTGCATGAGCCAATTCCTTAAAACAAATTTTCCCATCTATCTATACATATTGTATTAATTCTGTTTCTCTGTAGAATGTTAAACTAACACAGAACATGAGAGACATACAGGCACAGATGAAAGGTTTACTATGTCAATTGAAATGCTAGAGGCAAGGGGAGAGTAATAACAGGGAAGAAAAAAAATCTGTAAGTATAATGGCCTACTATTTTCCAAAACTAATGAAAAGAATCAAGCCGTAGACTCAAGGACCCTTGCAAATACCAGGGAGGATGCATACAAAACAACACAGCACATCACAGTAACACTGATAAAAACAGAAGACAGAAAATAACTTGGGTATGGTGTCAGCAAAATATAAGAGTAGGTGGTTCCAAGTTTCCATGCCCCCAAGAAATATCAGAAAACAGGCAGAAACTGTGAGAACCAACTTTCATCAAAGCTCTAGAGCACAAAGGTTTAGAGCAACAAAACAAATGTTTAATAAAGAAAAAGGTAATTCACAAAAGCTCTTGGCATACGCATACATGTTTTATAACAAATCAGTTATTACATTAAATATAAAAGGATTAAATATTCCTATTAAGAGGCAAAGATTATCCAATTGAATTTTTAAAAATTTGTGTGTAGAGACTGATCGAGAAAAAGAGTCAACTCTGTTCTCTGTCAACTCTATTTTCTATGATAATATTTCCTCATCCTCCCTTAGCTCGTGTAAGAATCCTATGAAAATCTTGTTAAAACACAGGTTTCTGGACAACATACTTCAGAGTTGAGGATTAGAAGGGTGATCATTGGAATTTCTATGAGCTGCCAGTTCCCAGGTCATGGTGTTACTATTACTCTTTAAACTCTATTTTGTGCAGCTATTCTCTACATGATGATAACTGTAGACTCACATATGCTGAGGCTAAGGTCTGACCCTTGTTTTTCTTATGAGTTCATATGAGAGGTGAGATCAGGAGAGCAGAGGGGCCACATTTTGAGTTTGGGTAAGACATCACTCTGCATTATTGTTTTACAAAGAAATAGCACATTCTTCATCTTTTCCACAAACAAAATAAGACTCTCCCAGTTATCTACACCAATCTCTACATTAATAGTGAGTTCTCACAGTGCAAGATAAAATTATGATCCAATTTCACTAAATATTCTGTTGATACCAATTGTTAAGCCAAAATGCAGCATCAGGCAAGAGATGTACCACCATAGGCTGCATGCTTAAAAATGCAACAATGATTCACCAATCATTTCATGTGTGTTCTGTCTCCTCATCTAAATTACATAGCATATGAGAAAAGGAGTCATCTCTGCCACTATTTTGTATCTTCCCAAATATCAAGTACAACAATCTTCCTCAGTAAATCATGAAGACTAAGAGCCAAGGCAATTGCTAGGAATTAGCATGGAGTTAGTCCAAGTTTGCCTTCTGCCCTATCCAGCACTCCCATTTATCATTCACCACTCCTCACCAGCAACACCCACCTGACTCATATCAACCTACTCAGTACTTCCACTGGGTTGATGGAAGCCCAATGCTACCAATATCCCAGTAGAAAATCATTAATTAACTTCCTACCTTAACATTTATTCAGAGAGCATACCAAAATGGTGATATACTCTCTGCTAACCCTATGTGGCAGCAACATTCAACAGTGAAAGTTCAGACACTCCAGCTCTTGGGTACAGCAGAAAAACCAAACAGTGTTACTGTTGGAAGGTCAAAGTCCTTCAAATTGCATTTCTAAGTGACTACCTAGCTGGTTCCTGCAGGCCAGCCTTTTCCTGGCTTCACCTTACTACAGCCCTAACTAAAACAAGCCTCCAAGACTGTTGGCTTCAAGCCCGTTGGTTTGTTTAACTGTTGTTATTATGGGTGCCAGGCACTGTGTTGGACACTTATGACTAATACCTCATTTATTTGAATGATACCAGTTATCAATGGTTTCATCAAATGAGTGGCACAGATCATATGCAAACTATAAAATATGATTAATGTGAAAGTTCTGGAAGTCCTAAGTCCTAAGGTGGTAGATTTCAATTTTATTTCAAGATCATAGCATGAAATTCAAACCCTCTCCTATCTTTAGCAGGAGAAGGGAGACTATGAGCCTCTTCACTTAGGGTCAGAAGGACTCAGAAATATTAGACTAATTTGTAAGACTCAGCAAGTTTTTCTTCTTAAAGTTAAGTATGTCTGCTTTAAGGATATGATGTCTAACCCCAGGTAATGTTTTAATTTTTATAACCCCTGCTACATGGAGGGTAGGCATTCCTTCAGGGCAAAGAAACTCCTATGAAATCTTTCTTGAGACAAATATACTGGTTCAGAGCTAAGCAGCGGTCCCTCAGGTAAACATTGAGGGTCATGGAGATATCCAGGAGAATCAGGAGAAATGAAGAGACATATTACTTTTCATTTCTAACCATAAAGAATATACAACTTGTGGGCATCTGGGTGGCTCAGTGGGTTAAGCCTCTGCCTTTGGCTCAGGTCATGATCTCAGGGTTATGGGATCAAGGCCCACATCATCAGGCTCTCTGCTCAGTGGGAAGCCTGCTTCTCCCTCTCTCTCTGCCTGCCTCTCTGCCTACTTGTGACCTCTGTCTCTCTGTCAAATAGATAAATAAAATCTTAAAAAAAAAAAAAAAAAAGAATGGTGGCAGGATTCTAAGAGGAAGGAAACAGAAACTGACAGTCTCTAAAATATATATATATATATATATATATATACACACACACACACACACATACACACATGTGCGTGCGCACACACACACACACACACACACACACAACTTGTTTGTATAACTTGTTTTTTTACCAGCCTACCTGGGATATAGGAGGACTAGGGAATAGTGCTTCTAATGGGTAGTGAATATTCATAAATACGGATTTCCTAAGTAACTCCAGCTGTTTCCATACTGTTTCCTCATGAGTCTCTCTCAAGACCCTGTTCCTAGACTCCCAGTTGTGAATTCTCCACTAGTGGGATATCATCTGCTGCAAGGCATTAAGCCTCCAAGCCACTGAATACCTGTCACCAGACCCAATAGCCAATGACTGTCTGGTTATCCCTGGAAGACACAAAGCACTCTTTCCATACCTACCAGTGAATGTGTATCATTTCTAAGTTTTGATCACTGCTAGTCTGACTGTTATCAGTGTATCTACTACCTCTTAAAGCTGATCCATCAAACTTTGTGTGCATATGTATATGTGTGCATGTGTGCATGTGTACACAGAGGATGATACAGCAGAAAAGACTTTAACTAATTAGTACAGATATTTTCAATCTTCCTCTTTATGTCCTAAGGATTCTATGGAATCCCTTCAAGGTTAGGGGAGAAAATGAGGAAACCCAGGGGGCTTCAGGTTTCCCCAAAATTCCACAATCAGTGCAGCTTCCAGACAATCAGATTTATATATTGACTTTTGTAGTAAGCATGCTTTTGAAGACCGGGTGCTCTCACTTTGAAAAGGGAGGTGGTGTTGAAAACCAGATATTTATTTCAATCCCCTTTCTTTTACAGATGAATAAATCAAGAAGAAATGAAGATTGTTACACAATCACATAGCTATTTAGCTAGAGTTGGAACTAGAACTGAGGTTGTTTGATTCGCCAAGTGTGTGTTTTCTGTGCACCACACAGCAGGGGAAAGAGAAGAGAAACAATACTGTGTGTTTGTTGTGTGTGTTAATGATCAGGATACGTCTTGATGGTAACCTAGGGTTAAAGTGGCAAACAAAAATGTGGGAGTGGAATGCCCCATTCTATAATCTGTCCCAAGAAATCTAAGGAAAACCAAAGACAAAGCAAAGGGTTGAAATCTTGGGCTAAGGGAAATTCTTTCTAGATATGTTTGGTAATTCACACGTACGTTTCATAGCATAAAGAGGCAGTATGAATCCTAAATAGCCCTTGTAAGAAGTTTCCTACCAGGAACATAATGAAGATGCACCTTAAAAACTAGCAGAATTTGGAGTTTTCTACATATCTGTTATTTGTTAGGAGAGCTCATAGGATGGTGGCAAGTAGAATTTCAACTGCATCTTATCAAGATCACTCTAGTGAAGAAAGCTGCTAACCTCTACTGGAAAGGTCTTGTTGATCAGAATCTTTTGTATATGTATAAATACACACAGGCCTACAGAATCAAACTGTGAAGGGTTCCCCAGGTTTTAGATCTTTTTTTTTTGGTTGGCAATCATGGATGCGTATTAGAATCACTTGAGGAGCATTAAGCATAGTGACACCCAGGCCCAACCCCAGAAGAATTAAGAATTTCTGCAGATAAGGCTAACATTATTATTTTTAAATGACCCAGATGATTTTAATATACCACCAAGGTCAAAAGCCACTATGTCAGAGGGTTCCAAAGAACCCAAAAGATGAAGGAAGAAGGTATGAGAGGTAATGAGAAGTTACTATGCCTGAAAGAGCCAAAGTGACTCACTGTCCAAGCAAACCTCCTCCGTGCTAAACGACCTGTGTCATTTATAGAACCCCACTTACAGAGCATGTGGCTACCATGTCACCACCCTAGATGTCTCACTATCCCAGTGCATCTCTCTCTTCGGGTGAACCTGCCTCTAGAACTCTGCATGCAGCTACCCAAACCTCACTCAGTACTCCTGCCTCCACTTTCAGGGAAATTCTACATTTACCTCCCATCTTCCATAAAAAACTGAACATCTGATTGAATATATACATACTTTTCTCTACCATTGAGTAAACAAGAGAACTTTGCCACATATTACTGGTTTTTATGGGGCCCTACTGGAATCAGTTTCACAGCCTCTGTCTACCTGTAAAGGAAAAGGATGCCCTCCTGGTAATTAGATTTTCCCCCTTAACTGAATTGATTTTTAACCCTTGCATTCTCCAAAGATATGGCTGCTCACTAGTTCCAATAGTCCAAAGAAACTCCCAGTACCTCTGCTAGCTCTGGTGAACGTTCAAGCGTTGCTGTCCCATCTCTGCTTGGAGGTTTCTGCTCATCATCTATTCACAATCTCCAAATTGTGCACCGTTTCAACAAGCCATGCAACATTCCCCTTGCCTGATTAGCTTCTAAGCAGAGCCCAGAATTGTACAAACAATACTACAACCAAGTTTTTATCCTGGTAGTTCAGGCTGGAGCTACTCATCCTTCTGGTAGACCCTCCACTCCCCTGTCCCCAAAAGAGATGCTTTAATAGCCCACAATTCTGCCCCAGTTCTAAGGGAAGAGAAGTGGAAATGCACCCAACCTCCTATAAATATTAAATCCTTGATATCCATGTTTTTACTTCATTGGCAAGAGCTTACTGAGGACCTGTTCTTTACTGTGTGTGTGAGAATCTTGGGGAATTGGAGCTTGTCAAATGCAGGTGGGACAATGGGGTGATAATAGTTCCAGGAGTCAGGAATCATGAAGTTTCATCCCAGCTCGTCAATAATGTACTTGAGACTAAGGGCAAGGGTCCATTTCCACATTTCTAAAATGATCTCTAAGGAAAGCACAATGGGAATGGGAGGGTCTGGCATTTCTTTAGCTAGAAATCAGAATAGAAAAACAACTGGAAAACAAAGGAAATTAGCAGTTTCCCTCTCTATCCAAAAGTGGAGCAGTCTTATGAAACTTCATAGTTGAAATGGTGTAAGGCCAAGAAGTAATTACCATTATTATATAGAAACATTTTTGAATTCTCAGACCCAAAACATAACGTTTCTTAGGTTTTTCAGATACCTTAGGTCACATCTTGCTAATGGATGCACAAAATAAATTGAGGTAAAACACAAATGGTCATAGACCCATTTCAAAGCTATGATGGCTTGCTGCTGAGATGCTGAGTGTATAATTTGGGGGGGAGGGAACTTGGAAGCACCATTCTCACTGTTCTGTGCACATGTCTCTAAAACAGCTCTCTGCAAAACAAACTCTGAACATTATTTTTGCTTTTCACCTTTTTTTGTAAAACCAAAACTCCTCTTCAGAATCCTTTTGGTTAGCAGAAACAGGTACTATTAGGTCTTCTGTAAAAGTGAGTGGTGTAACTTTTGAAAAGTGAGGAATACTTGTATTTGAGAAGAGTTACACGAGAACATACACAAAATCAAAGAGCATTATCTTCACTGCCTTAAGAAATGAATAAAGTAATAGTTATATAAAAGGAGTGATATAAAATAAGAATTAAGAGCACTGAATTTCATGAAGAAACACAATTATTAATATTTGGATCACTCATTGAACATGTAAGAATTGAAGGTTCCCATTTCCTGAACATGCAGAGCTTTTGTTCTCCATATGCTGTATCTATGCCCTGTGCACCCACTTCTCATCAAAAGCATTCAGAATGCCCACATCTTGGAGAACTGGGATGATTTTGCATCTAACAACTTGGCTTCCAATTTGGATCCTCTGGGAAATGAAATTCTAAAGGGAGATTTAGTCCAAATGAAGCCCCCACAGGAAAAGCTTGCAGGATGCCAGCTCCAGCTTTTCAGAGCACCCTCAGTAATGCTGAGAACGGCAGGCAACCATCAAGAGGAGACAAAGAGCCAAATGTGTTTCACAGATATATCCACACTGTGAATGTGCCAGTGAATGTCTGAAGATGTCCCTGACAGCACAGGCTGCTCCATCATGGACCCAAGGAAGCCCAATCACTTGAGAGATCTAAAACTGGCCAGAGAGGAGGCTGACACGCATCCTTAGTGCCCCACACTGTTCTGACAGGGAAACCCACAGTGTGTCCTCATCCAGAAGGTCTTTTCCTCTGTGGGTATCTGGGGATCTGCAGGCTGGGAGCTTCCTAGGATGAACAGAAGGACGGGTCTGTGCATGTTCACACATCTCATTTCATTCATTCACACTTCAAAAGGCTCCAGATTCTGTTAAAATTTTAGCTCTTTCTTATTCTCAGTCCATTTTTGAAGTTGGCACCAGTACGCCTGCGTTCCAGGTATAATATATAGCTCCTCACTGCCTCCCACTTCCAAGCCTTGCTACCAAGTATGCCACTCACATTTTCCTCCTTTCAACACAAACATGATGCTTTTCATGCTTTCCTTTGCAAATGATGGATGGTAGCTGAGCTAAATATGGAGGCAGGGGTTACAGACACATTTTGTTCCTATTAAATGTTCTACTTCTGTGTTATTACCCTTCTTGGCTTCACATTAACTCACTTCCTTCCTGGTATCCAAAAAGTAGGTGCCTATGATTGGAGTGAAGAACTAGACTTCATATTCTAGATCTATCTTTAGGTCTAAAGAGTGTCTCCATTTATTTGGAATTTCTTTTTAGGATGGACAAAATCACCTGTCACTTTTGTGGTCTAAGATAAATATGCTCCTTGAAATTTGGGACACCTGTTTTTTTTGTTTTTTGGTTTTTGGTTTGTGTGGGGGGGTTGTTTTTTGTTTTGTGTGTGTGTGTGTGTGTGTGTGTGTGTGTGTGTGTGTGTGTGGCTGACTGATGAGATGAAAAGTGAATTGTGAAAATAGCACTTCTGGAAAACTGATGTTTAAAATTCTTCTATAACTTTCAATAAGCTGAATTTGGGGGCTTGTGAAAACCCATAAATTCTGACAAAAAGTTGAACCTAGGCTTTAGAAATGAACACAACCAGCTTGGTCTGCGGTTTCTGCCTCTCACTACCTCACTGACACTTGTTTATACTTAGAAAGGCTCAGTCTCCTAGTCAGGGTTCCCGCATTGCATTTGAGCATCATGTCTCTTTAGTCTCCTTTAATACAGAAAAACTCCCTTGGATTTTTAAAAATTTAATTTTTGCTGTCTCTCTTCACATTAACATTTTTGACTCATTCAGGACAATTGTTTTGGAGAACATCCTACTTTCTGAATTTGTTCTACTACTTCCTCATGATTAGATTCATATTAAAACTCTTTGGCAAGAATACTTCAGAATTGATGTATACTTCTCACTGCATCTTGTCAAATGACACATAATAGTCCCATTAGTAGGTAATGTGAAATTTGATTACTTGTTTAAGGTAATTTCTGTCAGAGCTCTTTGTTCAAAAAAAATCTTCTTTTTGTAATTAATAAATAATATTTGGTAGGGTAAAAATTTAAAACTGTATGAATATTTAGTTCCTCAAAAAAATTTCAACCAGTGGTTTTGCATCTTCCATGAAACAGGTATTTATTTATCATTTATTTATTTAGGTTTGCAAAACAGCAATTTTTTTTAAGTCTGTCATTTTTTCTGCATGTACTTAATTGGCCTTCTTTTATAAAAACAACTTTTTTTTTCTTCCCCTCTATTTCTCCTTCTCCCTTTTTGAACATCAATTTGAACTGATGGGTTTTTTTTTAATCAATGTGCTAGTACTGACATTATTCTATTGATGTTCAAATTTGCCATGAATATGATCAGTGGAAACTCCCTCAAAGGGACTTCTATAAAATTTTATTTCTTTCTCTGTTTTGTTTTTAATGGTTTCATAGAGTTTACAATGTACATATCTAGCTGATCCCATCCACTTTCAAATATTATATTGCTTCACAAATAGTTTAAGAACTTTACAACAATTTGTTTCCATATCTCTCCTCCAGTCCTTTGTGCTATTGCTGTCCTACAATCTACTTCTGTATGTATTATTAAACAGCAATTGCTGTGTTTGCTTTAAGAAGTCAATTATGTTTAAAGCAATTAAAAATGAGAAAGCTTTTCTTTTATTTACCCACATATCCATCATTTTCTAGCCCTTTCCATTCCTTCGTGTAGGTCTAAATATCTGTCTGGTACTTTGCAGCTATTTAAAGAATTTTCTTTATTTTTCTGAGCAGGTCTCCTTGAATTTTCATTGTCAACAACATCTTCATGTTGCTTCATTTTTGAAAGGCATATTTGCTGGCTATAGAATTTTAGATTTTTTTTCTTTTAGTACTTTAAAGATGTCATTCCTTTGTCTTTTAACTTGCATAGTTTCTGACAAGGAAACTGCTGTAATTCTTATGTTTGTTTCTTTATTAGTAATGTTCATTTTATTTTTAGTTGTGTTCATTTTTTTAGCTGTGGTTTCAACAATGGGATTATGATGTCATTCAGTGTGGTTTTCTTTTAGGTTTATCATATTAGGGGTTCACTGAGCTTCTTGATCTGTGGATTTAGGTATAAAAGTATATATGATGATAATTTATGACATATACAATCATACATATAATTTATATATAATTTATAACATATATTGCATATTATGATATAATTTAATATACAAATAAATTTGGGACATTTGGGCCATGATTTTTTCAAATATTTTTTCTTCTTCCTCAGAGTTTAATTCCATGTATATATATTGCTTGCCATTGTTAAATAGCTCTTGGAGATTTTTGTTCTTCTGTTTGTTTGCTTTGTTGTTCTTCTTCCTCTTCTTCCTTTTCTCCTACCTCCTTCCTTCTATCCCTTTCTCATCTTTCACTTTCTTCTTCTCTTCCTTCTTTAGTTTTTTTTTTTTTTAAAGATTGTATTTATTTATTTGACAGAGAGAGATCACAGTAGATAGAGAGGCAGGCAGAGAGAGAGAGGAGGAAGCAGGCTCCCTGCTGAGCAGAGAGCCCAATGCAGGACTCGATCCCAGGACCCTGAGATCATGACCTGAGCCAAAGGCAGCGGCTTAACCCACTGAGCCACCCAGGTGCCCTTTAGTTTTGTTTTGTTGTTGTTGCTGGTGTGTGGTTCATTTACTAGCACCTATTTCTATGTCTTTAAGTTCATTGACATTTTCTTCTTCAGTTAATCTGTTGTTTAAAACATCTAGTATATTTTTCATTTCTAATATTATATTTTTCAACTCTGGGATTTCTGCTCATTATCTTCATGTTTTCCCTTACCTTCTGATGCATATAAAGCATATTTATAATAGCAATTTTAATGTTTTTGCCAATTTGAACATCTCAGTCATTTGGAGTCAATTTTTATTGACTGACTTTTTTTCATAGGCATGGTTATATTGCAGTACTTCTTTGTATGGTTAGTCATTTCTTATTTGATGCTGGGCTTTGAGATTTTTAGGTTGTCATTGCTGTATTTGTATTCCTGTAACTATTGTTAGAACTTGTTCTGCCATGCACTTGAAATTAATTTCATTCATCACACTATTTGGATTAAGTTTTTCTGGTATAGAGCAAGAACAATTTTTTGTCTAGTGCAAATTTATCCACACTACAAAGATGATATCTTTCTGAGAATTCTATCCAATGTCCCTTTTATGAGGTCCTCTCCCCTGTCTAGTGGAAACACAAGTTACTCTTAGCCTCATTTGAGCTCTAGGAATTCTTCAGCCTGCTGCTTTCCAGTAGTCCTTTCTTTGGTCTGGAGTATTTTCTTCCAAAGCACATACAAAACAGTACTCTGCTGCAACCTCTCCCAATCCTTGAAATTCAGTTGCCTCCTTTCCAGTAATTTGTCATGAAAATTTTGGCTGCCTCGGCCTCCCTCAATTCTATTTTTTTTTTTCCTCAATTTAATGAGACTCCCAACCCCTGTGTGGTTCCCCCTTCCTATCCTGCAGTCTTGAAATTTCCTTCAAGCATATGGCCAGTTCATTTGCAGGTCTAACTTTGTTTCCTTTTCACAAGTGTATCTCAGGATATATGTACATCCCAGCTTTCTAGTTATTACTTAAGTACATTCTAACATTGCAGATATTACCGTAAGTGGGTAAAAGTAAAATTGGTCTTCTGAAAATGTGTCCTGTGCTCTTAAGTTCCACAAATACAAAGTACATTCATTTTCATAGAAACTCGGTATCATTTCTAAACCAGAAGTGTTTTTTCTTGCACTAACAATGGTGTAAGAAGGAAAAGTAAAGGAGTTTTTTTTCTGCTTAAAAATATATAGTTATTGGATTTCTAGCTACATTGAAAATAAAGTATGGTTTCAAACTGGAAAAAAAAATAGTTATTTAAAATAAGAAGGTAAATTAGGCATCTGTTATTCTATCACTGATGAAAGGAAAATTCCTCTTTATCTTCTTGTCACTTTCTCATCAGTTTTTGCTTTCTAACACAACTGGATATTCCATGCTCATCTTGTGTTTTTCCAGTCCCGAGCTAAGAATCAGCCATTTCTGCAAGGGGCTCTGGATCTTTAGTACACAACAGTATTTAGAAGATGAAATATGGGTGCTGTATTTGCTCATTTATACTGTGGTGTCATTTGATCTGTAACTTTTAAAATCATTATGTCATACTCATATCTTGAGTTCAAGCCTAACAGTATTCTCCTCACCTCCCCTTATGTTGTATCTCTCTCTCTTTTTCTAGTTCCCAGAACATCAATGTATTTAGTCCTTTTCTTGGTACACATAGAAATAATTTTGTAATTATGCTATCAACACCACTACCGTAACAAACTTATTAAGTAAAATTTAGGAGTTTTTTGCAATTATTCTTTTCTTTAAAATACCTCCCATGCAAGATATACAAGTAGAGTAGTGTGTTCAAAATTATTTAGATTAATTTTTTCTGTGATTTTGTTATAAATTTGACATATAGTTAAGTTTATTATTATGTTGTTTGTATTTAATTTTAGAGTTTGCTCTTACTTCACCATTTTTAATCCAATTTTATTTTTTCATCATGTATAATATTTACATAGTACCAAGATCAAAACCAAAATAGAAATCTTACTCTTATTCTAGTTCCCTCTACTTCATTCTCATGAACACTTGGAGTTAATCATTATAATTATTGGGTTTTTTTAAATAAATGAACAAGTATACATATATGAGAGAGTATATATATATTTATTTCATTCCTCTTTCCTCTTTTGTCATGTACAAAGGAAAAATCACTATGCATGTCCTTTTTCTTTTTCACAAGAGCACACTACATATAAGATGTCTCATAGGCATCTAATTACAGATATCAAACAGAGCCTTACATTTTCTTCCTGAAAAGTTTCTCTACCAAATATCACATAATATTTACCCTGCCAGTTATCAAGTAATATTTAATTTTTGTTTTGTTAAAGTCAATTTCTCTTGGAGTTTCCTGTATATAACTTTAAGACAAAACTGTTGCTCTCCAAAGCACAGTTTTAAAAGATAGACTTCTCTTTATCCTCACAAATTGGAATTACATTAACCTCTTATCATTCACCCAATTTTTCAAAACCCAATTCTCTACAAGTATGACCTTTCAGAACTCGGCAAATTAACCACAGCTTGCTTAATTTGAGGAGGTCCGTGAATGAAATTGTCCCAATTCAGACTCAACTTCCCTGTTTTCTTCTAAACATCTGTCTGAGTGTCAGGGACAGTTTGAATTCTATATTTGTTCTACAAGCAGGTTTCCGTAGCACCCAAGCTGAAATTGTAGGCAAGGAAGAGTTTCTGTTACTTAATCAATTAAAGTGACCTTAGTACAAAACACACAAATAAATAAAAACTGCATTTTTTGAAGAACTGACATTAAACAAATGTTGCTAGCATTACGCAATAAGAGTAGCTGATATTGATAAATTTAATAGATTGTCTCAGAGCACTTTAATGCTATGAAATTTTCATTCTTACAATAGTACAATGCTACCAAGTGGAAGGTCCAGGCTGGGGCTGAGCAACTGCACAACTGAATAAACCATAGTTTTTGCCCTCAAAGTTCTTACTGACAATTGAGAAGACAAGTATATTCACAGGTATAATTCAAGTAAGATGTGATTCATATTATCACAAGAAGAGCTGTAAGTAAAAGACCATGAGAGTTTAGTGACAAGGACATTAATTCTGATGGTGGAATTTGATAAACTTAGAGGACATAAGATCGAATCTCAGTCTTGGAAGGCTGAGCAGGATTTTGACAGCAATGAGTGGCGATTGGTTTTGACTTGGGCTAAAAAGGCCTGTTTGAGGCTGTAGTAAGACCCAAGACAGAAGACAGCTTTAATTAAGACAATTCCAGTGGGAGTGAGAGGACAAAGAGATTCAAAAGTCAAATGTCCAAAAACAGGAAGATCTAGCAAAATGTCATTAATGGCCTCGTGCCACACATTACTGCAAAGAACCTAAAATAAAGATATAATACCTTGGAGTGCTGAGAAAACAAAGTGAATTTTCTGATGGATTTGTTTTACTTTCCCCACAGGGTTGTCATGAATATCAAGAAAAGCAAATGTGAAAAATATTTTGTTTGTTGTGTGGTGTTCTTGTTATTTCTATTAACAAAAAGAGCAATAATAATATAGCTATTTAAGGGTGCTTTTTTTTTTCCTTGTGAAAGCCTGGAAGTGAAATGAAAACAAAGGTTGAAATGAGTTTTGCTGTAGAAAATAATTCAAGCACAAGTTTCAAGTAAACCATTTGTAGCTGCTGAAATTGAACATATTGGGTTCTGCTATGGAAGGAAAAGGGCCTCCAAACTCACTTTTAGCAGGAAAACAAAGTTTTTGTCTGGATAAGAAGGAATCTGTTGAATTCAGTACAACAATTCCATTTTTGCTAAGAGTGCGGGATGGGTGGTTGTAAAGCAGTGTTTTTAGAAATCTTTATTTCTCTCTTTCATAGGGAGATAAGTGAAGTCTAGTTGTGGCAGGAGGAGACCCATTCTAGGACCACCTCCCTTATTTGTCTCAGAGGAACAAATCCAGGCCATAAACTTCCAAAGTAGTGTATCATAATCACCATTATCGTTGTTATAGACTGAATGTTTATACCCCTCAATCACCAAATTCATATGTTAAAACCCAGTCTCCAGTGTGATACATTTGGAGGCAGTCTTTAGGAGGTGATTAGGTCATGGGGGTGGAGGCCTCAAGAATGGAATCTGTGCCCTCATAAAAGGGACCCCCCACCCCTATCTCCCTTGCCCCTTCTGCCATGGGAGGGCACAGTGCAAAGACAGCCATCTATGAACCAGGAAGGAAGCAGGCTCTCACCAGACATGAAATCTGTCAGCACCAGGATCCTAGAATTCTCAGTGTCCAGAACTATGAGAAATAAATGCTTTGCCAGTCCCTGTTGGTACAGATAACCATAGGCACAGACCTTCTAAATATAGCTTTAAAACACAGGCAGTGCAGTGTATGTTTCTTATAAGAAGAAAGCAGGGAAATAAGCAGGGAAAATAATAACACTTAATATTCATTGAGTGCATGCTACTCAAACACTATTGTAACAGATACTCATATTTTGTCTTATTCAATTTCAAAGTCAAAGAACCATTTGAGGTAAGTCTCATTCTTAACCTCCTTTTTCTGATGAGAAAATTGAGACAGAAAGGATTAAATAGCTTGTCCAAAATTACACAGGATTTTAACCCAGGCCCTGTGGCTTCAGAGTTCCCCTTTTTAACCATGGCTTACTGTCTCCAACAGTGCATATTAAGAATTAAGAATAGGAAGGATTTATAACTAATTAGAGTCTAGCAAAAGCAACAGAGAACCCCATGTGTAGATATGGGATTAAGAGATAGCTTCCTGGTTCAGAAGAGAGAGAAGGAGCAAATGAGACAGTCCTGGGTTTGAATTAGAGCTCAACATTTACTACTGCTGTGATTTTAGGGAGCTACTTAGCTTCTGTGTATCTGTTTCTTCATTTATAAACTGAGTATAAAAATCACGTGTACAGCAAAGTCTTGCAGTGAGTTTTAAAGAGGGAATACATGTGAAGAATCTATGGGTAGTGGTTGGCACATATAAAATTACTATTAAAATTAAAATTACTATAACCATTGGTGTGCCTGGGTGGCTCAGTGGGTTAAGGCCTCTGCCTTCGGCTTGGGTCATGGTCCTGGGGTACTGGGATCGAGCCCCACGTCGGGCTTTCTGCCTGGCAGGGAGACTGCTCCCCCCACCCCCACCGCCCCCTGCCTGCCTCTCTGCCTACTTGTGATCTCTGTCTGTCAAATAATTTTTTTTAAAAATCTTTAAAAAAATTACTATTACTATTATCATAGGTAAGAATTCTGCTACCAGGCAGATCCTCAAAGGACAGAGCTTTATGTTTTGTACTTGGTTGATTGTTCACAGGTACTAGATGATTTTCTCCTTGGTTAGGGAAAGATTGAATATAGGAAGGATTGAGAAATTGAAGGCTCATTTTAGCTGAGACCCAAGCTCTCCACCATTGGCTCTTTATTCATGACCTTGAAGTATACCTTTAATGTGGCTTCCTTCCTTTCCAGGAATCCAGCCTGGCTTCTGGCTATCATGGAGTAGATTCTCCAGAAATTAAGCTTATTCTCAGTGACCTCCTCCTCCAACAACCACAGAGCAGCAAAGTCACTCAGCTTCCTCAGTGCCTACCTCTCCTGGACACACACAGAGGTGTGTCTCACTGGGGTCAGGCCCTGTTTTGAAAAGAAGCTCAGCCCCTTAGAAAATGGAAAGAAAGCTGAAAGAAAGGAAAAGTATTAAGACATAAGTGAGGGAGAATAAAATTTAGAACAGAAAAAGTCTGGCTCTAACTCCTCTTTTAACAGAGGAGGACATTAAAAACTAGAAAATGGATTTATTTGCCAGCCATCACTTGGCCAGGGTTAGCAGAACTACAAGGGCCAGACTCCTGGTGGAGGGTTAATGTTTTCAAATTACTCACCTCAGGGCACCAGGGTTTCTCTGATGTTCTCCAGAAACTTCTTAAGGAGAAGATAGCAGGGAAACTTCAAGACATTTCCTCAATGAACACAACTCCACAGCAAAATGGTTTACATTTGGGTTTCTAATTAAGACTGGTTTTGTAGGATGGGCTCTAGTGCAAAAAGTATATTAGACTTTTTGCATCACAAACACTCATCATTGATTGAACAATTTCTAGAAAGCAAACTTGAAAGATTCCCCAATTATGAAACCTTTTGTTAAATACTCCAGGGGCCATTGAGGCCATAAAATTATACTACAGGACATCAGATAAATGTTGAAATAAATATGAAGATAAAAGGGAACCTCGGAATGTTTGTGTGTGACTTACATATGTTTATGTGTTTTATTTTTCAAATTAATGGTAAATAATTTTTCTGAATAAGACAAATATGGAAAAAGAATAAAGACAAACCTCTCTTCAATATTTTTCAATTGCTTACTATGAATGTCACAAAAGCTTTGCCTGTAGCCTAAATAAGCTTCTCACACATATGTGCTATCATTATTCAAATGTATCTAGATGATATGACCACTGATAAAATCCAATTGTATCTTAAAATGTTGAATTGATGTTTTGATATTCTCAAATATTTCAGATATTTTCTCAGTCAACATTTCCCTATTATAGATCTATGATTTTTTTTTTTTTTTTTATCATGAAAAAGACATTCCTGTGTGTGAAAGTTTAAGGGACTCTGGTTAGACTTCAAGACAGGAATGAGTTTTGAGTAATGAATTCTGCTGTGTCATGAACATAGTGCATGGGAGTTTTCTGAGCATTTATAGGTTATTCCAGGTAATCACTTGTTTTTGTGAACCTGTCCATAGCCATTCTTTCTTTTATATATTACTACCTGAACTCAACAGTCAGAAGGACAGGGACCTGGAGAAGTGAGCTGGTTACATTATCTGGATATTAATAAAAATTAAAACCTTTGAAAAGAAATGTAATATAACTTCTTTATTTCTCCACAGTACTCAATAATCTTTTAACCACACTGGGAGAAAAGCCCTTCACAGAAAAGTTAGCACCTGCTTAAAATAAAGGTTAACCATAAAAAACAATTACAATAGAACAGATAACTTAGTCACCTGTCATAGTTAGTATTAGCATGGAAGAGTAGGGCAGGCAGTCTGATAAAAATAGAAGAAAGTGGGACTGTCCATTTTGTGTTTATTTGGTGACTGGAGGAAAATCAGCTGGGCTCAGTTGTAATGAAAATGTAAAGGGACTGGGATATCACAATACAACCACCTCAGGGATATTGAGAACACTGGACAAGTAATATATTTCTATGTGTGTGTGTTTTCATTTTTGTTCTTAATCTCCAAATGCCTAAGGCTAGATGGAGCCTGGAGGGGTGTCCTTTCTGGAGTGAGGAGGCAGCCCTAGAGTGAGAGGCAACATGATAGGAAGGAAAGCCTGTCACCAACGGGTGAGGTTGTGAGAGAATCCAAGAATGCATAATGACTTCAATGGATGGGGATAGATGGGCAGAAGGGAGAACCAGAAGCCCCAGATAACTAGAAAAATCATCCTTATCTCCTAGTTCCCCACTCTTAAAACCTGGGCAGGCACAGCTCTGAAAGGTGCCTAAGGGCCAAACTGTCCCTAGTGTTTGCATCACAAACAGGTTTTGTAGTTTAAGCTATCTTTTGACACTGGGCTTTGAATGAATACCCTGCGGGTCCTGGAAACACCCAACGCATTTGCAGCCAAGAGCAGCAAACTTTCTCTTGCTCTTGAACTTATTGAAATCATAGCTGCTTAAGGAGGTTATCTTTCCAGATGACAGATACTCTTTTGTCAAGGTGGTCTTCTGCAGGCCAGGAAGAGAGATCACTGAGAACAGATTTGTCCAGCACCTTGATCTTGGATTTTGCAGCCTCTAGAAGCGTGAGAAATGAATAATCTGTTGTTCAAGTGGCTCAGTCTATGATATTTGTTACAACAACCCAAGCTGACTAATACATGCATATATAGAGCAGTCAGGTAACCCTTGACAATATGTTGCTATCTATGACATTCCTTTTATTTTCACAAATACACTGAAAAATCTTTTGAGAATAGACAGAGATATGTGAAGAGCTCTCAACAGAGTTCCTCAGCTCTTGAAAATCGACCCTCCAAGCAGCATTGAAATTTGAGTGTGTGAGCTCAAGCTAGCTAATTTTTCTGGTTAAGAGAGTATATAAAAGGATCTTCAAGAACTAAACAGAAAAGAATTCTACCAAACTGGATTAACTGGGGCTCCTCAAGTGAGGGCAAGCCCAGAACACCTGCCAACAGTTAAAGATCGTGACCTATGGTCATTATAACAAATTGTGTAAGACTGATTTGGCAGAATTCCAGGTAACACCTCACTGAGAATTGCTACCAGGAAATAGCTAACAAAATGTCAAGAAAAGTGGCTGTGAGGTGCAAGGTGCAGCCCCCTTTCTCCAATATAAGAATTGTACTCTTTTATTCCTATATGTGGGTGATATTTTGGACTTAGATGTTCAAATTTTGATCTATTTGCATTCTCTTAAAATAAATGTTAAAATGTCTAGGTCCAAAAAGTTGTAAACGTATCATCTCCTGGGGAGTACAGTGAGGGGAGTACACCGCAAACAACACTGTAATGGGAAAATGAGTATGAAATCACATTCCCACAGACGCTGCAGCTTTAAAACAATTGGCTTTTTAAGTTCTGAGTCGTTTCCTTTGCCTCAACTTCCTCCTCCTATCAGTCTATCCCAGTCAGGTTTCTCAAGTGACTGAAGGTCAACATATCACCATCTATTCCACACCTAAAGAATCTTCCTTTACATTTTCTGGGCGAGTACATTATAGACTTTAATGTTTCCAGAAGCAGAGGAGGTCAACATTCATGCAGTATGGAGCTTGGTGATGCACAAGTATAACATGAAACATCTTCAATAAATCATATTCTCTGTTTCCTGTTTCGATAATGCAGGAAGTGCTGGTTCCACTGGCCCCTGGGCTCTCAGAGATAAGGAACGCTCCGCAGTGTTCAGAATTTTCAGATAGAGCTTTGGAATTTTGCATGAGATATAGAGTATGCAGTCCTAGACTGAACAGACAGGAAGCTGTTCCTCAGGTGTCATCACCCACTGGAACTGTCTATCCAGACCTGGGAAACATGGATAGCTGAGATTCCTCTCCGGGTCTGAGATAGGCTGTTGTGTGTATGTTTAGATAAACTTGTACCCAAGTGCCTATCCAGCCATTGCTGGGGAATTTCGTTCATGAGAACAATGTCCATAGTAAAGAAAGTGGATCAGATTGTTTAGTAGGTCTGCCTATGAAAGCGGGCTTAGATTTGACATGCTGGGATCTGGTTAAAGGGTCAAATGAATCAGTAGATAAATTATTAATCATTATTCTTTATGTGATTTGAAACACATTCCCATCCTCAAGTAAGTTAGGATGTAAGCCATAAGGTAGAGCATGATAATGAGAGTTGTGAAGTCTGTACTCTGGAAGCTTTTATGTGTTTGGAAGTTTCTGGGGAGGAGGGGAGAAAGAGATTATCTACATTATAAAAAGATGACATGAGTAATCCCAAACAGGGAATAGTGAGAAACATTTTAAATGCTTCTCTTATAATACTCAATAGACATAAAGCAGGAAATAAAAGTTAAATACATCATAAAGTGTGCATAATGGCTTTAGTGTAGGAATTGTGTGTCTGTTAACATGACTGAGGGAAACATAAAGAAATGTATGTAGTTATATTCTCTTTTTTTCTTACACAAAGGCAATTTATTCAGAGAAAACAATAATTTGAGGAATCCTGTTCAGAGATGGCTACCAGGTTGACCCCCTTTTCTGTGTGTGCTATCAGCGGGTATGAGGTTGACATCCTCCACCCACCTTATCTTTGATCCTGAGTAGGCAAGGGCTCTGAGGGATGACTGGGCTCCAGGTCCAGGGGTCTTGGTTCTATTTCCTCCTGTGGCCCGGAATTTGATGTGAAGGGCAGTGATGCCCAGCTTCTTGCACCTCTGGTCTATATCCTGGGCAGCCAACACAGCAGTGTAGAGAGAGGACTCATCTTGGTCATCCTTCACCTTCATCCCCCAGTCACACAGCAGATGGTTTCCTTGCCAGGAAGGTTGGTGACATGGACAAAAGTGTCATTAGGGGAGGCAAAAATGTGGCACACACCAAATACATTTTTCCTTCAGCTATGTGAGGTTCAAGGCTGATGGCCTGTTCTTCCTTCTTTCCTTCCCCTTGCAAGTTTCCATTTCTGCATGTCTTCTCCAGTCTGCCACTGGAAGGGGAAAGTAGTTATATTCTTAGTGGACAGTGGGTCTTTTTGTTCCTCTATGATTGTGATATATAACAGTGTATAATGATTGGAACAGTGGGCAACATAATTCCTGCTTTCTTTGCAATTTCTTTGGAATGTACATTGAATGTGTTCTGAGGTTAAGGAATTATTTGGATATCTACTGTACAGCCTTGTACCTCTAGACAACTGTACTGTATTGTATACTTAGATTTGTTAAGAGGGTGGAGTAGATCTCATGTTAAATGTTCTTACTGCAGTAAAATAAATTTTAAGAATAAAATAAAGGAATGTCTCGAAAGCAGGCTCATTTTCTTACTTTACACCCAGAACTTGTTCATATTAGGCAAGTCCATATATTTCCCTCAGCCACACAGCTTCCCCTCTGAAATTTGTGTATCCCAAACACCTCCCTGAGGTAGGGTAAAGGAAATATATAAGTGTTTGAGTTTTAAATATTTTCCTAATGAAAGAATCTGGACTTGTGGAGACTTCATTGGTCATCTTGAACATGTGCTCACTTCCACATCTTAAATGGATCCTACTAAAAAGGAGCTCTTTTTTTTAAAGTGTCAAATCAATTCCACTGAAAATTCTGCCAACTGAGTCAGACCCAGTACTCAGATTAAATCTCTAGGAGTAAAATATGGCTTCTCTCCTTTTCTCACACAACATATCCTGCCCTTACTGTATAATCTGAACCTTAAAAATAAAAGCGTGACCTTTTCTCATGACTTCTACCACTGTCACTCTTGTCCAAGTCACCATTCCTTGTTCCTTGAACTGCTGCAATATCTCCCAGCTGGCATTCCTACTTCCACACTTGCCTACCCTAGAGTACATTGTCTATAGAGTAGTCAGAAAGCTCTCCCAACATCCTATTATGGTATTGTGGAAGGCAAGAGAGTTACCCTGAGAGGGTGGATTGGAATTGGAGGTATTGATGTGAACTCTTCATTTCTAAAATGTGTAAATATTTCAGTATATGTATGTTTCCACATGCAGACATAATATAAACAAACACATGCAAACATGCATATTTCCTAGCTCTATTTGCTGAAAGAACCTTGGAGCAGTAACACTCCCAGTAACAAAATGAATACAACCCCAGATCTTGACTTCTGACACCATCTCCACTAAAAGGAATCGGAGATTCTTGGAGAAATGACAATTTTCTAGGCTGGGTAAGCTAAGTACAATAAGATACTGAGAAATCGCTTTTGTTGAAGAACAGGGTCAAAGAGGTATAACCACCGATTGACCCATGAGCTAGATCTTGGCACCCCAAGGCACCTCATCCCTTCCCCTGTCCTTAGAACATGAGTTCAGCTTGCTTTTCCCACTCCCAGATGCTACTCCAAGGACAAGCCTAAAGATGATGATGTGATGTTGAAAGTACCCGCACAGTCTACGCGACTGAGCCATTAGGGCCTCTCAAGATTTGAAGGGAAGGTGTGGGAAAACATTCATTTTGTTGCTGCCCAAGACAAGCCTCATATGTAAGCTCTCTTTGCTATTATTAAAATTGCCACCTATCAATATGGAGTGTCCTGCCTCTTTCTTCCGTCTCTACCAATCCTCTGCATATGCGGGCTGGATTCAGATTACATCAGGAAAGCACCTGAGTAGATTGTGTTAGAAAGCTGTGAACCACACTTTTGTTGAAAACTTAAGGAAATGCTCCCTTCCCCAAATAAGGAGGACTTGTCACATGGACACAGAGAATAGTTTGAAGGAGCTCCCACTGGGACAATTTAAGAAATAAAATAATTAAAGGCAATAAGTAATCATAAATCATTAAAAAACAGAAATCTACAATTCCACACAGATAATAAAATGAAACAAAGTGTGAAGAAGAAGGGAAAGCTCTTGTTTATGGTAGCATGTTGTAAACATGGTGTGAATATTGTATAAGGAAAATCATCATTTTGTAAGCATCACAGTAAAGAAGAATTCAGGCAAGGATCATAAAGAAATGTGAAATCTAGGGAGTAAATTTTGGTAAGGACCAGGATATCTGCATAATTTTTTATTAGCAGCAAGGAGAAAATAATAACAATACAGTGGACACACTGGAAAACACAATGACTGAGTGATTAAAATTATTATCACAAAGGATGGGCAGGTGGACATTGCATGTCTCCAGATGAGATATCCTGAGAAAGACAAACATCAGTTCTATGTTATTTCTGCCAAGAATGCATAACCTGAATCTAATCAAGAGAAAATATTACACAGACCCCAAAATGGAGATCTAGCTATTAAAATGGGGTTGGCAGGGCAGGGCTGGTTGAGAGGTATGAGACCGAATGTTTCAAAACTGTCAATAATCATAAAAGGGGGGACAAGAAAGCTGGGAAATTGTTCCAGATTAAAAGAGCTAAGACTTGAAAATCAAATGCAATATGTGATTATAGACTGGATTCTGTACTGGAAGAGAAAAAAGAATACTGTAAAGGACTTGACTGATTCAATTGATGTAACTGGAAAACAGATGGTATTCTGGATAAAACTACTATATTTATAATAAATTTTACTTAGGTTGATAACTTCTCTGTTATTATGTAGGACGTATTAGTCAAGGTTCTCCAGAGAAACAGAATCAATAGGACATAGATGGCTACGTGGACAGATAGATAGATGCATACATACATACATAGACAATAGATAGATGCATGGATGGATAGATAATAAAGAGTTGGCTCACATGATTATGGAGACCACAAGTCCCCAAATCTGCAGGGTGAGTCAGCAAGCTGGAGAAACAGGAGAGCTAATGTGTAGTCCCAGTGCCAAGGTCAGCAGGCTTAAGACCCAGGGACAATCAGTGTTTCAGTTTGAATCTGAAAGCAGGATAAACACTGATGTTTCAGTTCAAAAGCTATCAGGCAGGAATAATGCTCTTATTTGGAGAAGGTCAGAGTTTTTATTTTATACATGCTTTCAACTGACTGGATAAAGCCCATCTACAATGGGAAAGGCAATTTGCTTTACTCGGTCTACAGATTTAAATGTTAATCTCATCCAAAACACCCTCACATACACACCTAAAATAATGTTGGACCAAATATCTGGGTACCCCACGACCCACTCAAGTTGACACTTCAAATTGACCCTCAGATAAGTATCGCCTTTTTTAAGGAAATAAACATTGAAGTATAGAATTTAAAGACCATAATGTATGCAATTTACTCTCAAATGGTTCAGATAAAAAGGATTCTGAGATAGACATAAAAAATGGTGAAGGAAATTGAGCAAAATCTTAACAATAAGTAAATCTGAGTAAAGAATACAGAGATATTCTTTGTGCTTTTTAAATTTTCTGTATATCTGAAATTATTTCCAAATAAAGTTTTCTTAAAAGTCTTTCAATGTTCTGCTAAAAATACCCCAGTTATTTTTTATGCACTGTGGATGAATCCAACTTTTGTCACTTGGCCTGCAGAGCCATAAGTGGCCCAGCCTCTGCTGACTCCTCACCTCAGCTAATCCTACTCACCTCCCACATAGACCCCTACTTGCCCTGTGTATTTTCTGATCCTAGAATAGGAGCATTCTCTCCACAGAACTTTTACACCTACATCCTCTCCATCTGAAAGCTCTTCTTCCCTTTTTGAATACCACTCCTTCTCATTGCTCAGGTGTTTTGTCAAATGTCACTTCCTCAGAGAGTGCCCCTGACTGAAGGAGCTTATCTTCAGTCATGTTGCTCTATTCACCTTACTCCCTGAACTTACCCTGTTTACTCACTCTTTTATTTGTCTATTATACCTCACTAGGATATAAACTTCAAAAGGGCAGTTGCCTTATCTACCCTGTTTACTGCTGTATCTCCTATATCCAAAACATTGCTGGCCATGTGGTAAGTCCTAAAGAAATATTTTTGATTAATGGATAAAGGGTTAAGTGCTCACATATCCAAATCTTTGAAACTAAAATATTTAATCTATTAATATTTGTTCTTCATGCATATATATAGGCTTTATGAATCTGTGACAGGAATTTTAGTAATATACATTATGATAATATGTGAGCACCAAACAGTGTTATCGCAGAGAAACTTTTTTAAAAATTGTAATTCGGGGGGAACCTAGGTGGCTCAGTTAGCTAAGCAACTGACACTTGGTTTCAGCTCAGGTCATGATCTCAGGGTCATGAAATTGAGCCCCATGTTGAGCTTTGTGCTCCATAGGAGACACCTTGGGATTCTCTCTTTCCCTCTCCTTCTGCTCCTCACCACACACTCTCTCTCAGGAATGAATAAATAAATCTTTAAAAATAATGTAATTCTGATTATCTTAAAATGGAAGTAAGCTGATCTAGGTAATGTGAAAATCCAATAAACTTAGCAGTAATAAGAAAATATCTTGGTAATGGGTCCTTGATTTCCAAATACCTAGTACAATGCCCAGAATACAGTAAAGGATTCATAATATTCAACAAATGCAAGAAATAACCTATTAATAGTTCATAAGTGGGTCACTCCAGGGAAAATAAAATGAAGAGACATGGCTAGTCTTGCACCTTCAAACATAAAACAGACTCATTTTTTTTAAACTAGAAAAAGAGCTCATGATAGCCAGAGGTAATGTTTTTCTGTGGAATAGAACTATTAGAAATAACAATAATACAGAGAAGCCCCCCCCCAAAAATCAACCCATGGAGGCCCTCACCAAGACTCATAGTAAGTAAAATGACAAAAAGGAGTGATAAAGACAGAATTTTAAAAGCAATGAGTGAAATGAAAGCAGTTACATACAAAGGAAACCCCATAACATTATCAACTGACTTTTCAGCAGAAACACTGTAAGTTAGAAGAGAGTGGAATGATATATTCAAAATGCTGAAAGAAAAAAAAAAATCTGCAGCCAAGAATATACTACCCAGCAAGAATACAAACAAAAGATAAGAGAATTCATGACCAATAAACCAGTCTTACAAGAAATGTTAAAGGGGACTCTTGGAGTAGAAAAGAAGAAATAGTAAGTAGGAGTAGAAAGTAAGAAACACAAAAGTATTAATAACAAGCATATCTATAGAAATCAGACAAGGGATTCACAAAATAAAAGGGTGTGGAATATAACATAGATACCTGAAATATGGTGGGGGAGGAGGAAAAAATGGGTTCAAGCTTAAGTGACCATCAACTAATATAAATTGCTATATGAATATGATGTTATATACAAACCTAATGGTAACTCCAAGTCAAAAATCAGTAATAGATATACAAAAGATAAAGAAAAATGAATTCAAATATATCACTAAATAAAGCCAACAAGCAAATGAAAGAAAAGAGAAAAAGAAAAAAGGACCAAAGAACTGCAAAAACAACCATAAAACAAGTAACAAAATGGCAAAAAGTGCATACCTATAATAATAACTTTGAATGTAAATGGATGAAATGCTCCAATCAAAAGACATAGACAACCACAGAATGGATAAAAAAAAGAAATACCCATCTATATGTTGCCTACAAGAGATTCATTTCAGATCTAACATGCAGATTGAAAGTGAAATGATGGTAAAGCATTTATCATGCAAATGGAAGTGGAAAGAAAGCTAGGGTCGCAATACCTATATGAGACAAAATAGACTTTAAAACCACAACTGTAACAGGAAGGACTGTCTAAAATCATGAAGGGAACAATTCAACCAGAAAATATAGCAATTTTAAATATTTATGCTATGAATATGAGAGCACCTAAATGCATAAGGCAGTTAATACAAACATAAAGAAGTAATTTATAGTAACAGAATAGTAATAGAAGATTTAAACACCTTAGTTACATCAATGGATAGGCCATCCAAATAGAAAACCAACAAGGAAAGAGTGGCTTTGAATGACACATTGGACAAGATGGATCTAATAGGTATATTCAGAACATTCCAACCTAAAGCAGCAGAATACACATTCTTCTGAAGTACACATGGATCATTCTCTAAAACAGGTCACATATTAGACCACAAAATAAGTCTTAACAAACTCAAAAATACTGAAGTCATACCACACATCTATTCTAACCATAACACTGTGAAAGCAGAAATCAGCTACAAGAAAAAAATCTAGGAAAAAGAAATACATGGAAGTTGAATATAATATGTTATTAAACAATGAATGGGTCAACCAAAACATCAAAGTGAAAATTAAATAATGTATGGAGACAAATGAAAATAAAAACAGAAGTGTCCAAAATCTTTGTAATGCAATAAAATCTGTTCTAAGGGGGAAGTTTATAGTAATACAGGTCTACCTCAAGAAGAAAGAAAAAATCTCAAATAAACAACCTACTCTTATACCTCAGGAGCTATTAAAAAAAAAAAAACAGTAGAAGTAAGGAAATAATAAAGATTAGAGATAAATGAAACAGCAACTAAAACAACAACAACAGGGGCGCCTGGGTGGCTCAGTGAATTAAGCCGCTGCCTTCAGCTCAGGTCATGATCTCAGGGTCCTGGGATCGAGTTCCGCATCGGGCTCTCTGCTCGGCGGGGAGCCTGCTTCCTCCTCTCTCTCTGCCTGCCTCTCTGCCTACTTGTGACCTCTCTCTGTCAAATAAATAAATAAATCTTTAAAAAAAATAATAAATAAATAAAACAACAATAATAGAACAGAACAATGAAACCAGGAACTAGTTCTTTGAAGAGATCAACAAAATTGATAAACCTTTAGCCATAGTTATCCAAAAAAGAGAGAGAGAGAAAGAAAGAGTACTCAAGCAAAATCAGAAATGAGAGGGAGAAATAAAAATTGACAACACAGAAATATGAAAGATTATAAGAGAATATTATGAAAAATTATATGCCAAAAAAAATTGGACACACTAGAAACATATAACCTCTGAATACTGAATCAGGAAGAAATAGAAAATATGAGCAAATGGATTATCAGGAATGAAATTAAATCAATAATCAAAAAACTCCCCACAAACAAAAGTCCAAGACCAGCTGGCGTCACAGGTGAATTCTAACAAACATTTAAAGAAGAGTCAATACCTATTCTTCTCAAACTATCCAAAAAAAATAGAAGAGGAAGAAAAGCTTCCCAAATCATTCTAAGAGGCCAGCATTACCCTGATACCAAAACCAGACAAAAAAACACTACCAAAAAAAAAAAAAAAAAAGAAAAGAAAAGAAATGAGAGAGGGAACTGTAGGTCAATAACTTTGATGAAAATACTACAAAAATCTTCCACAAAATACTAGCAAGTCAAAACCACAAATACATTGAAAAAAATCATTCACCACACTCATTCCTGGGATGCAAGAGTGGCTCAATATTTGCAAATGAATCAACAGGATAGATACATCATATCAAAAGAGACAGAATTAAAGCCATATAAATAGATGTAGAAAAACCATTTGACAAGTACAACATCCATTCCATTTTTTTTAAGATTTTATTTATTTATTTGACAGACAGAGATCACAAATAGGCAGAGAGAGAGGAAGGGAAGCAGGATCCCTGCTGAGCAGAGAGACCAATGTGGGACTCCTTCCCAGGACCCCAGGATCATGACCTGAGCCAAAGGCACAGGCTTTAACCCACTGATCCACCCAGGCGCCCCTACAACATCCATTCCTGATAAAAACTCTCAATTAATTAATTTTAGAGGGAACATACTTCAACATAATAAAGGCCATACATGAAAAACCCATAGCTAACATATACGCAGTGGGTGAAAAACTGAGAGGTTTCCCCTAGATCAGGAAAGACAAAATGTCCACTCCTACCACTTTTATTCAACATAGTTCTGGAAGTCCTAACCACAGCAATCAGACAAGAAAAACAAATAAAAGGCATCGAAATTAGTAAGGAAGGAAAAATTTTTCACTATATGCAGATGACATAATACTCTATACCGATAACCCCAAAGACTTAACAACAAAAAAAAAATGCTAGAACTGATAAATGAATTCAGTAAGGTCACAGGACACAAAATCAATATACAGAAGTAGGTTGCAATTCTATACGCTAATAACAAAGCAGAAGAAAGAGAAACTAAGAAAGCAATCCCATTTACAACTACACCAAAAGTAATAAAACACTTAGAAATAAACTTAACCAAGGAAATGAAAGACCTGTACTCTGAAAACTACAAAACATTGATGAAGGGGATGACACAAACAAGTGGAAAGATATTGCATGCTCATGGATTAGAAGAACAAATATTGTTAAAATGCCAACACAACCCAAAGCAATATACAGATTAAATGCAATTCTTATCAAAATACCAAGAGCATTTTTCACAAAGCTAAAACAAACAATCCTAAAATTTCTGTGGAACCACAGAAAACCCCAAATAGCCAAAGCAATCTTTATAAAGAAGAATAAAACTGAAGGTATCATACCAGCTTTTTTTTTTTTTAAGATTTCATTTATTTATTTGACAGAGAGAGATCACAAGTAGGCAGAGAGACAGGCAGAGAGAGAAGGAAGCGGGCTCCATGCCGAACAGAGGGCCCGATGCGGGGCTCGGTCCCAGGACACTGAGACCATGACCTGAGCCAAAGGCAAAGGCTTAAACCACTGACCCACCCAGGCACCCCATAATACCAACATTTAAGATATACCACAGAACTATAGTAATCAAAACAGTATGGTAATTGTCACAAAAATGGACACATAGATCAATGGAACAGAATAGACACCCCTGAAATCCCCACAATTATTTAGTCAATTAATTTTCAACAAAGGATGAAAAAATATATAATGGAAAAAAGACAGTCTTGTCAACAAATGATGTTGAGAAAACTGGACAGCTACATGAAAACTAAAGAAACTAAACCACTTTCTCCCACCATACACAAAAATGAACTCAAAGTGGATTAAGACCTAAATGTGAAACCTGAAACCATAAAAATCCTAGAAGAGAGCACAGGTAATAATTTCTCTGACATCAGCCACAGCAACATTTTTCTAGATGTTTCCCGAGTCAAGGGAAACAAAAACAAAAACTGGGACTACATCAAAATAAAAAGCATCTGCACAGCAAAGGAAACTATCAACAAAACTAAAAGACAACCTACTGACTGGGAGAAGATATTTGCAAAACTCATAGTTGGTAAAGGGTTAGTATCTAAAATATAGAGGTATTTTATAAAACACAACACCAAAATAAACCAATAATCCAATTAAAAGTAGAGAGAACACATGAACAGATATTTCTCCAAAGAAGACATATAAACAGGGGACCCTGGGTGGTTCAGTTGGTTGGGCGACTGCCTTTGGCTCACGTCATGGTCCCAAAGTCCTGGGATTGAGTTCCACATCGGGCTCCCAACTGCATGGGGAGCCTGCTTTTCCCTCTGACCTTCTCCCCTCTCAGGCTCTCTCTCTCTCAAATAAATAAATAATTTTTTTTTAAAAAGAAGACATATAGACAGCCAACAGACACAAGAAAAGTTGCTCAATATCACTAATAATCAGGGAAATGCAAATCAATACCACAATGAGATATCACCTCACATATGTCAGAATGGCTAAAATCAAAAATACCAGAAATGAAAAATGTTCTTGAGGATGTAGAGAAAAAGAAACTCTTGTGCCCTGTTGGTGGGAGTACAAACTTATGCAGCCATGGGAGAAAACAGATTTTTTGAGTTTCTCAAAAAATCAAAATTAGAATTAAAATGTGATCCAGTAATTCCACTACTGGGTATTTACCCAGAGAATATGAAACACTAATTTGAAAAGATATATGCTCCCCTATGTTTATAGCAGCATTATTTATAATAGCCAAATTATGGAAGCAGCCTGGTGTCCATTAATAAATGAATGGCTAAAGATGTGGTATGCACATACAATGGAATATTACTCGGCCATAAAAAAGAAGGAAATCTTGCCATTTGCAACAACCTTGGTGTATCTAAACAATATAAGTGAAATAAGTTTGTCAGAAAAGACAATACCACATAATTTCTTAATTTACATTTAAATTTCTTAATTTATTTTGTTTCTTAATTTACATATGTGTGTAAATTAAGAAACAAAATAAATGAACAAAGAAAAAAAGATACAAACCAAAAACGGGAGTCTTAACTATAGAGAACAAACTGATGGTTACACAGAGGGAAGACTCCATGCTTAGCAGAGAGTCTGCTTGGGATTCTCTCTCTCCCTTTCTTTCTCCCCTTTGCACTCTCTTTCTCTCAATCTCTAAAATAAATAAATACATAAATAAATCTCTTAAAAATTAAAAAAAAGAGAGAGAGAAAGAAATAACAATAATAGCATTTTCTTCTGGATAGTTACAACCTTCTCAATACTTTTGTTTTGGTTTGGTTTTTGGTTTGTTGTTCGTTTAGGGTTTTTTTGTTTATTTATTTTTGTTTTTTTCTTTTCACCTCTGGTTCAATAGATAACTCATATTTCCCAAGAAGTCATATGTTTCTGCAGAAAGCATTCACACTCTGTATTGACTAGGAATGAGGGCCAAGCAAATATAATAAAATCTCCTTTTACCCATCAAAACCAAGAATGTAATTCTATTTGCAGCAAGGTTAAATTAGCAGTCATAAGTCATTTTGGTATTGAAAGCATGTACTCTAGAGGTGCCTGGGTGACACAGTCAGTTAAACCTTAGACTCTTGGTTTTGGCTCAGGTCATGATCTCAGGGTCATAAGATCAAGCCTGGCATCGGTCTCTGTGCTCAGCACAAAATCTGCTTGAGATTCTATCCTCCTCTGCTTCTGCCCCCCTCTCTCTCTCTCAAATAAATAAATAAACCTTTAAAAAAAAAAAAAGCAAGCATGAACTCTAGAGTCCTCAATCTGTACCTTCACACTCCATTTTAACATTATACACAGTAGTTACATTATCTGAAGATGTTCTTATCATTTTTACAAAAAATCTAGAATTTTCTATATTCTATGTATTTAGGTTAAACTGCAGCTTCTTAGAAGTCCTCTTTGGATGCTGTGTCTTGTGTATACACCTCCCATTTCCTACTTTCCACACTTTCCATAGTAAGAACAATTACTTAAGTAGAACTACACTTATGATTAGTTTTAAGGTTTGACATTATCACTGGATCATGGTCTTGTGAATATACAAATGTATTCTTGACCTCTTCAATACGTAATGGAAAAGCAATGTCACTACTAACAGTTCCTAAGGTTAGGAGAAAATCAAATTATCAATTTAATCTTTTTTTAAGCGAGATATAATTTGCATAGAGTCAAATTCACATTTTAAATGCCAACTCCATTAGTTTTGACAAATGCATGCTGTTGTATAACCAGCGCCACAATCAATAATCAGAACAGTGCCATCACCAGCCAAAATTCCCTCATAATCCGTTGTAGTCAGTCCTTCCCTCCACTCCCAGCCCTTACTAACCGTTGATCAAGCCAATCTTTGTACATGAACATGTTCATCATGCCTCATTCTTTTGCCCTAATCAAAGTAAGACCTTATCAGAAGAAATTCAGAAATCAAAATGAAATTTTACCTGCATAAAGTGAGAAAAAGCCAGTTAATAATGATACCCTTACATTTGCTTTCGTAGTTTCTTATTTCTATTTTTCTCTGTATTATGATAGTTATACATAGAAGTCTCCATTAACAAAAAAGGATGATAGTATATGTCATGGCAGATAAGCAAAAAAATCATTTTGTCGCCCATGGTGAGCAAATGTCAGTTCCCTAACAGTATCTAAATTATTAATTAGCTTCTATTAACCTTCTGAAGTGATTGATAATAATTAACAAGCCATTCTACTAATCAGGAATGTAAAAATGCTCTCAATTTGAATCCTGACTAATTGCTAGAAGCTGCCAAGAGTTCTGGGTTACAAAAAATTCTGAGGCTAAATAGAAAAATATTAATATGAAACAGTTAAGTTTTAGAAATTATTAAACACTACATGTGGGTTATCTTATGTAATCCTAACAGAAACCCAAGAGAATATTCTTATTGTTATCCCTATGCTATGAGAGGAAGAAATTGAGTTTTCAAAAAAAATTAAATAACTCATTCAAGGTCAAACAGGGTAGAAATCATAAAGTTGCAATTTGAACCCACTCAGCCAGGCCAACACAGCTTTACCACTGTGCACCCAAGCAAGTAATCACACAATGGGGGGGGGCATGCAAATTTTTCTGAGGAAGTGAATCTGGGCTGAAATTTGAAGCATGTGTTAAACAGGGAAGGAGGAGAGGGTGCAGAGCAAGAAGTGCTTTTCTGACAGAAGGCAGAGCAGGTGCAAAGGCCCAGTAGGTGGAGGAACAAGGCATGTTGCAAGAACTGACAGGCCAGGTTGCCTGAAGCACAGAGACCCAGGGGGAGAGCTGTGTGGGATGAGGTTGGGAAAGAGATCTATCTACACTACAGCCCTGTGAATGACTTTGATCTTTCACCCAAGGGCATCAGGAAGCTCCTGCACAGTTGTAAACTGGCTAGTGACCCAGTCAAATGTAGGCTTGCAAAAGGTCACTCTGCCTACAAGGAGTAAGGTTTTTTCACAAGGGTAAAAGAACATTGCAAGCAATCCAGTTAAGGGACAGTGACAGTGCTAACCATGTCTTTCTACTTTCTGTGTTGTGATGCTTGACATCTGGGCCTTGGCTGATCTGGAGGCACTGCCCTTCACAGTGTTAGCGATTCTTAGGGATTATAAGCAACGGGTCTGCAGACATGTCTTTCATATGTAGACCAAACAGCTTAGGTCTATACCCTCAATTGTGTCCTTCATCAAACTCTTACATTCTGGGTCACTATCCACCAGACTTAATCACCCCAGGGATAGGTGTCAGATAACAAGAAACAGCCCCAGAGCCCAATGATATTATTCAAACTAACCAATCCAAAACCTGCTTACCCTGCTTGGCCCATTCCTCTCTCCCTCTGCCTCTTTACCAACCCTGGTACTTCCCTGTGTGGCCCCCCATAGATCTGTGAGCTTACTAAACTATCTTTTCAATGGCAGTCATCTCTAGATCTGCTGGCCTCACCATACTGAAGAGTGAGATCTTTATTTTTAAAAAGAGGCATATTTAAGAAGAGAGTATATCTGAGAGACATTAGAGGTCAGTAGGACATGGTGATGGATTGAATTTGGGACCATTGGGGAAGATAGAGGTGAAGAAGGATATTTAGATTTCTAACCTGCAGGCAAAGAGAAATAACAGTAAACATTTCCACAACACCTGCCAGGTTCCAGGCTCTGTTCTAAGCATTTATGTGTATTAACTTATTTGATTCTCTAAAATCTTGTTTATTATTCCCGTTTCACATAGGTGGAAAAGGAAACACAGAGAAGTTGAGTGATCTGCTGCGGCAGAGACTAGCTGACCAGTTCTCTAACTTCCTGAGAAAGCAGCTGGGCTATATATCCCAGCCTCCTTTGAAGCTAGATGTGGCCAAGTGACTGATTTCTGGTTATTAGAATATGGTGGAGTTGAGGGACCAATATGCAGCCCTTCGGGGCCTGACTCACAAAACTCTCTTATGTACCATCCATCCTGTGTGCTCTTGTTCTTTCTAGATTAATGAATGGTCTCTGGAAACCTCCTATTGATGATGATGGAGCCATAAGGTAGGTGGAGTTTGGGTCCCTACACTAAGGAGGAGCAGACTTTTCCTGTAAAATACCAGGGTAAGTATTTCAGCCTTTGAGGACCAAGAAGGAGAATTTAAAAATATTATATAAATACTTCTAGAACCAACTCAATCCCAGCCATTTAAAAATGTAAAACCTGTTCTTAGCTCATTGGTCATACAAAAAACATGCCACAGGCCAAATCCAAACCACACAATTTGTAGTTTACTGAGCCCTGACCTACATCATCATGTAAAGAAAAGTCACCTGATCATCTGGAAAACTTTCCAGGAGCAATTAATACACTGATTATCAAACCACTGTAATTTGGCGGTCATTTGATCCAGAGTTAGCCTTCCATTACTTACCCAAGGCCACATAACTAGGAAGTCACGAAGTGCAGATTTGAATCCTGGTTTTCAAGCCTCTGCTCGCTGATACTCACCAAGCTCCCTCTTGAGAAGAAGGATCAGTTCAATTAACATCTAACAAAGTGTGGGAAGGGGCAGAGGAGGCTCATTCTCATTGTCACTCCCGGTCTAAATCTTGATTAGAAGGAATGCACAAAGACAAGCAGTAAGAGTTCTACTTTGTATAATCGTGCCTTGAAAACCCAGTGGTGGACCAATTTTCATAAAAAGAGATCTCTTTTGGTACTGTCAAGGAGAGAGGCCTATTACTGTTCCTTCAAGGAGCAGGACCAATGTTTTTCATTTTATAAATACCCACAAGTGCCATTTCTTCCAACTCTACCTCTACCTGCCATCTTCTAAGGAGGGTTCCCAGTTCCAGAAGCTCCCCAAATCTGGAAACATATTGCTCTTCTGCTGGAAAAAGGGGGAATGGAGAGATGTGTAGGCCTGGCTCTGGGACCATCCTGTACTTTCTAAGGTCTATACCCCTTAGAGACTTTTGACACCTTATTTAAAATGACTAGAGATACAGACAAAGAATTTGTTTCTGCAACTTTACAGAAAATAAAAAAGGGAGGAGGGAGTTCTGGTATAGATTATCCTGAACATGTGCACATCCCAAATGCTGGGTGATGTAATGTATCTAAAAAATGGGCCTATCCCTGGGATAAATTTACAAAGAAATAAATTGACCTTCTAAATACCACTCCTGCTGTTTCTTGCCATCTTTCCCCACCATGCAGGATTTGTTTACATTGGTGTTTATAGTTACCAGTTGGACTCAAAATAGCTGTTTTAATTCTGAGATTTCACTCATGGATAAAGAATGTGAAAAGTTTTCTGTGCTGATGTTTGCATTTTTAAATTAAGGGTGCAGCTAATTAATCTCCCCTTTCCATCTCAGGAAAGTGAAGATGATTAATAGGAACACTGAGGTTGTTAGAAAAGACCAGCTAATGAGTATATATTTGGGAGTTTTCCTAAGACTCTGTTTTGTTTTTGTTTTGTTTTTAATTTTGGTTCAGGAAAGTAGATGAGAGAGATTATTTTTTACTTGTACTGTACCTAATGTTATAAAGACAAATATTTAAATAAATAAATAAATAAATGTTATATAGACAAATGATGACCTTTGTCTATATCATCTGCTGCTTGTGAATACTCCATTATTGGCTATTGTGCTTTGGTTCTATTGTGCCAAATTCTGGAAATGCAATGTACAGTAAAAGTCACCTTACACAATGCAACCAGAACTAGTAATTTGCTGGCTGATTTTAAAAAGTCAAGGAGCATAAAAACTTGAAACATACATCTTTAAATATTTTATTTTAATTTAAAAGTCTAAAATGCTTATATATATACACCATTTTTTCATGTAGTGTGGTGCACCTTCCTTGCCTTTGAGCATGAGTCTGTGCTTGGAGACCTAGTCAGTTAGCTTAAGTAAAATTCAATCATAACATACTGTCTAAATCCCAATTTCACTTTTTTTTAAAGAGGAGGGAGAACTTAAAGACATTCAAGAATCAATCAGAAAGTGAAATTATAAAATCTTAAAAATAAAAGTGAAATTATTGTTTTACATTTTATTTTGAATTTTTTAGAATTGTGCCACCCATACAAAATGCAATGGCAATTTTTCGTGAGTCACCTTTATTTAGTTCAAAAGCGCTTATCCTCTTAGCAGTTATGGATGCAAGCGCTCTTTTCTTTTGCACTGATACTTCATAGATTTATAGTAGATTTAAATTCTGTAATGTCAATAATCCACAAAACTTGCATAAACTGGCTTGGAATTCAGTTCAGCTGCATATAATTCAACTGGCAACAGCAAAGATGTACAGATATATAGAGAGCAACTAACTTTAAGCATTCAGGTGGGTTTGTGGAAAGAATGAAGAAATTCAGTTACTCTTACATGAGTCCATTGGGTAGAGTTCAGTTTGAAGATCCTGGAATGTGTGTGTAAAGTGATGTTTTTATGTGTATAGGTTTTCCAAATCTTCTTTGTCAATACATGAAATAAACATGGTAATAGTGACACCGCACAGACTAGGATAATGTAATAGAAACAGTAGAAATCTTGGTGTCTAGTTTACTTGGGTTTGGCCTTGATCCTCTTTGTAATACCAGCAAGACGCCCTAGTATAAAAGCAGTTCTTGCCATCATTATTTTTACATGAACTGAAATAGTGGGAGTCTACTTAACACAGTATGGGTGTACTTATGTATTGGCAACTATATTCAGGATAGACTTACAGAAACTGTCAAATGCCTTGAAATATTTTATGACATGAAACCCACAATGTTTGACTCTGAGTTATTGAGGATGAGCCATTTAGGATAAATAAATACATTTCTATCTGATGAATTTCTAATCCTCTTTCTGCTTCCCCAACTTCAGAGAGACTGATAGTTCTCAACTGGGGCAGTGTAACACACACGCCTTCAGGGTCATTGGGAAATTTATGGAGGTTTTTGGATCAGTTCTGTGATTGCAGTGTATGACTGGCGTTTAGTAGACAGGGTTCTGGGATGCTGGAGTTCCAGCAAGGTGCAGGGCAGTTTTGCACAAGTTTCTCCAGTGTCTCTGCAGACACTCATGAAAGTACAACATCTATTTTGAGTTATATAAATGTTACACAGAACTCTGTCTTATTCTAAAGACAAATAAGACAATATTTTGAGGGAGCAATGATGTTTAGGAAGTCATTTCTGCTGTAAGAAGACATGTGTGTTCCTAAAAATGACTGTGCTATGCAAAATTGTGCAGTAAAAATCATGGCACATATTAGAAAAATGGGGTTAGGAAGAGAACTCAGCAGTGACACACAAAGTAAAAACTATGGCCCCAGTAAGAATAGTAGCACAGTTTTACACACATTAAATGGCTAAGAGATACACAAGTACTACGATAAATGCAGCACTTTATCTGAAAAAGTCCTGAAGCTAGCTAGTGAAAGTGGGCAATGAAAAAGCTGCCGTGTGTGTTATTGTGAAGTGGTGAGAGGAGGTTCATCAGAAACTGGACAGAAAGTCTCGATAAACAGTGTGTGTGCACGCAGCTCAGGATGCAGGTGGTGAAATGAGATGGCTAGTAGGCATTCACAATGTGTGAGTGTGTACATGCGTCTATTCCTACAGGGCTCACCCAACTAAGTGTTGGTTTCTGGGTTCACCTAGTGTTTCTTGCTGAAAAAGCCATGCATAAACAAATGTGTTACGTTCAAATTGTTCCCTACCATATCAATTGCACTGGAAAAAATTTTTAAACAAGTTTTACTGCAGAACAAACTATAGACTGATTTTTTTTTTCCTAGAAGGGCAACAAGCATGTAAATCAAGAAAAAATTGTATTTTGTGTTGTTGGGAGCTTTCCAAGATTTATTCTCTGTTTCAGAAAATCATGTCCTGGAGGCAAACGTTACTTGTGGTGCATGAGTCCTCAGTCCAGCTTGCTGGTATGCGCTTGCCACTTTTACCTGTCATGCACCTGGTGGTCTAGGTAGAGAGGCAAGCATCAAACTCCTTCATTAAATCTGCTATTGTAATCTTTCTTTATAAAGATTTATTTATTTGAGAGAGAGAAAGAGAGCTCAGGGGTGGGGGGGAAGGGCAAAGGGAGAGAATCCTAAAGCAGACTCCTTGCTGAGTGCAGAGCCTGACATAGGGTTCAATCCCATGACTCATGAGACCATGACCCGTGAGACCATGACCTACGGGACCATGACCCAAGCCCAAACCAGAACTTGATTGCTCAAACAAATGAGCCACTCAGGTACCCCTTCTACTGTAATCTTTAACTGTAATAGTTAAAGACTATTGAACTATTGAGTAAATAAGTAAAAATGTATCATAAATTACTTTTCTGTCTTTTCTCCCTTGTACGCAATTAGGCTATTATATTGAAATTTTTTGAAGAAGCACTGTAAAATACCTATCAGGAAAAGAAGATGGCATTGGGTTTGATAAGATTATGAACCATGGATACACAGAGTTTTTTTTCCCAGAAAAAAGAAAGAGTTACCATCATTTCCCACCTTGATGATGGAAATAGCCTCTGCGCTGACCTATGTCCCCCTCACCCTATCAGATTTATTCTCTCCCCAGCATCATCCAGAAATACAATGTGAGCCACATATATGATTTCCAATTTTCTGTCCCAACGTTTAGAAAGGGAAACATGGGAAATAAATTTTAATAACATTTTATTTTACCTGCTATATCCAAAATTGAATTATTTCAACATGTTATCAATATGAAAAAATATTTATAATTTTGAGGTATTTGGCATCTTCCTTATGCTATGCCTTCAAAATCTGGCATATGATTTATACTTATAGCATTTATCAATTTGAACTAGCCACATTTCAAGTACAGTTTTGAGAGAGAATTTTATGCTTTCCTGTGATAGTCAATACATAATTTCTGGTAAGTCAGATTTGACAATGCTGTGGGGCTTCTCTGGAGTTGGGGGAACTCTTCACAAAGAAGGTTCCATTGGAATAGTAAGCCTAATGCCCTAGGACACCTATTGTATGTTATGAATTAACTTCTCTCCAATGCATGAGGATGGTCCTAGTTAGGTACTCTCCTTAGGAGATTTGAGAAAATAGTTAACTCAAATCATTTTCTCATGAGCTTAATTCTCTCAAGAAAAGACTGTATTGTCTATTTTTCTTCTTTACCTAAAATGCACTTATTTTATTTAATTCACCTGTTTCCGTTGAATATCACTAGATTTATAATCTTACTAGTTTCAAGAGGATAAGAGGGAACCATAGAATGTGTTTAGGGGGAAGTGGTGGGTTCTTGGTGATGGCAGGTTTTCTTCAAGAAGGGAAAATTCACAGTATGGTTGTCCATAAGTTTGGCTATTTAGAAGAATGAGAAATAATGGAAAAGAGAAGCCTTTTCTTCCAGGTTTCTCACGAAGGAGCCAGCATGGCAGCTCAGGTAGAGAAGAGAATATCCTCCATTTCTTCCCGCCCTCTGCTCCCTTTGTTACCATGGGAGAAAGAATGGCAGAGCTGTCCTATGACTGCAAGACAAAACTCCCTTGATGACTTCTTCTTACTTATATGTGATAAGCAGAAAAGGAAGGCAGAATTTCTAGGGCCTTGAGCTCTCCTCTCAGACCTCTTCTTCCTGTGTAGAAGCTGTAGGATGAGCTGGGGCCCTTCTTGGAGCCTGGTCACGTCTCTCTTAACCCACTGAAGGACAGGCATTTAGACTAAGGTAAGATGTGGGAGGCTCCACATCAGTTCTGAGGAGGTGATGTATCCACATCCCAGCTTTTGACAGTGATTTCCAGCAGTAGGGAAAGGAGTCATCTATAGGGAGCCTATCTGCCCCTTCATAAAATCAGGCTTTGGCTGTTGTTCCTTGGGTGAGTGCCAAGGTCCAAGACTCAATAGAAAGAGGAACAACTGATAAGATTGCATCACCAGATTCCTTAACTGGCTATTTAACAGTGCACTGAACACAGTTCTATGAAGGCAGATGTTTTATGTTATTTTAGTTTGTTTGTTTTTGTTGTTCACTGCTGTATATCCAATACCAAGAACAGAGCTTGGCACATGATGAGAGCTCTATATTTGGCGGGGGGGGGGGCAGTTCTTTTATTATTATTGTTATTTCTTTTTCAGTGTTCCAAGATTCATTGTTTATGCACCACACCCAGTGCTCCACACAATACATACCCTCCATAATACCCACCACCAGGCTCTATATTTTGAAAATGGATGAATGCAGATAGAGGTGTGGGGTATGACTTGTGCTGAAGCTGGGTTGTCCCACTCAGGACCCACTAGCCACAGGTGGCTACTGAAGTTTAAAGGAAGTATAATTAAGTAAAATTTAAAATCTAGTCTCTCAATTACACTCACCCCATTTCAAGTGCTCAATTACCGCAGGTAGCTAGGGCTAGGTGATTGTATTAGAAAGTTCAGCAAATAGTCTACTTCTCCTTGAAAACGACACCTAACTTCTTTGAACCACAGGCTTTGGAGATGCATTTGTAAATGACATGTTGGTTTATCAACCTCTAATTAATTATTTAATAATAAAGCTGCCATGATGCCGCTCAGGAAATATCACTTTATAATTCCACAACTAGAGTTGGCCTCAAAAATGAGGTTCTTCTGGTTTTGCTTTCTAGAAATTATCTTGGACAACTCATGAAAATCAAGGTTTTGAAAATTTCAGAAATGCATCTTTTTGGTTCACTCCCAAGTTGGCTACCCTCCCTTTGGAAGTCTTCAAATGTCTTCATCTGTCCTTTTGTATGTCCTGAGTGATTTTCTCCAAGTCAGCACCCTCAACTATGAATAAGTGACAAGAAGTGACACTTCTTAAGTCTTTCTTGAGAGTGAACTCATTCTAAACTTCTTAGAGGAGCTCATTTCCTTACCTGTAGCTGGTACAAACCCACCTGACAGTTAAGGACACCACCCTCTTTCCACTGCCAAAGTCAAGAGTGCCAGTCACCTTTACCCCCTCTATCTCTCTCATCCCAGACACCAAGTTGGTCACTACTTATTATCAGTTCTTCATTAAGCAAAACTGTCCCTTCTTTCCCCATCATCTGATTGGATTGTTGCTGCTCTTATTCCCATGGAAATGACACAACTTCATAATTCTCCCAACTGGTCCCCTGCCTCCACTCTTTCTACCTCAAATCCACTATCTTCATTGCTGCCACAGTGGTTTTTTTTTTTTTTTTTTTCCTAACTAAGAACAGCTCTAGCAACGGCAATGCCACTTTCTTGCTTCATCCCTTCCTTGGCTCAGCTCCCTGTTGCCTACAGAGCCAGATCTGATGTCCTTAGGCTGGATTAGGAATTTGGACTTTGATGTGTCTTTTTGGCTTAAGCACACACCACCCTATCACATACGCAGGGAGCCAGCTCCATCTGGCTTTTTACCCACTCTTTGCTTTACACACCCTTGATCATCCAATACGCCCTTCCCCCACTTTTTTTTAATGCCTCTCTTTTAAAATATGAACTCCATGAAGACAAGAACTTAAATTGATTTGTGCAGCACTGTACACCTAGCACAATGAACAGTGTCCTAAGGTCAGTGATGAGAATTTCTCTGTTGAGTAAGTCAATCTACTATTTTAAGGATCTGTTCCAAGGCCACCTCTGTGATGAAGCCTGTCCTTTCCCTCCTTCCATTCTCATCAGGGTAACTGCTTAACTCCTTTTCTTTGTGACAGTAAAACACACCAAATTTACCACTGTTAAGCTCTAACATCATATTACATACACTCATAGACATGTCTTCCTTTTTACTTGAATTTCTTGATGGCAGGAATACTTTCATCATCCCCAATGCCCATCACAGTAGCCAGCTCATAGTAGGCACTCAAAAACTGCTTAATGAATGAGTGAATACAAGAGATGATTTAGAAGAGGAAGCAATTAGAAGGGTTCACACAAACGCACACACGCACAATGTGGAAAAAGACACACAAATCACCCCTATGTAATGCAATGTTTCAGGGTTTCTTCTCAATGAGAGACAGATTTTAGGCTGGCTGCTTGTGTTGACCTTTAATCCACTTTTGTAAAACATAATTTCAAAAGACAGTTCGGCTCATAAAACCACACAAGTAAGTTGGAAATCCACCAATTTGAGATTTTTATAATGGAAATACTGATAGATTTTTGACCTTTAGTGAGTTTCCACTTTCATTATTAAAAAGGTTCTACTCTTTTGTACTAAAGAACTGTGATTTGTGGATATTTTATGGTATATTTATTTCAGTTGGTTTTTGCCTTCAGTCACCTGAGCAAAAATAAAGAGATTTCCCCAATGGAATTTCAGATATGGATGCCTACTGAGAGGGAGGCAGAAGAGGAAATGATCATTTGATTTATTCATGAATCTGCAGATGCAATGTATTCTGCCCATGCCCACGCTTAGGATTCAGTGACTCCATTTCTAGAGCTCACATGGTGGTGACCAGTATCTGTCCTAACTGAATGACATATGGAAGCCACTGACTGTCTTCTCACTTGTTAAAAGCATTCATGCTCAGCATACCTCGGAATGGGCAAAGCCTAGCAATTAAAAGCACAGATGGTATGTTGGTGGTATCAAAATTTCTTTAGAAACAAAATCAAGAAATTAAAATGTAAAACAACACATTAAAAACTAGACACCTCAAGCATGTAATTGTATATTTATTTCTCTTTTTAAAGAACACTCCTTAATGTAATTCAATATACAAACTTGGTTTCACAGAATTATAATCCACTATATAGCACAAAGATAACCCAGATTGTGTGTGTGTGTGTGTGTGTGCATGCACACACATGTGCATGTGTGCACACGTGTTGTTGTACCCCCTCCCTGTCTTCCATTCTTCCGGACCTACAAACAAAGGCTCTGCCAACCTTCCACACTAACCAAAGCGCATTCTGCATGTTGTGTACAAAAGACATCATCCTCCCACAAATTCTTTTCCCTGGAAAGCTTCTTTTCCCTGTTCCCCCTGAGATAGCCAGGAGACTGACACTCTTCCCCTCTTTAAGAGGGTGAAGTGGCTTCCCCTAAAGCTGATGCCAACCCTGTTACCACGTGGACTGGCTGAGAGGAAAGGCTGGTGAGAGGTCTCCACACCCCTTCCCTGCGTCCACTCCTAACCCTCAGAGTCCAAGCACGTCCCCGCCGTCACAGCCTTAGTTCCAGTCACCATCTTGTGCAGCAAGAACCAAGGATATCTGTAAGCCCAGGTCTTCTCCACGGGCAGCGCACAGCACTGCCTGCCAAGCCACCGGGCCGGCCGATAACCAAGCTCTACACAGTCCCATGTGCTTTGTCACTTTAATTTTTAAAGACACCCTAGCATAGGTCTGTGGCAACCTAGTGTCCAACTGAGTTACATAAAATTGTACCAGTGATGCACTTGTACATATTTACATGGGGCGGAATGTTTTCCCATATTTTTAGATGAGTATATAGATCAACATGTTCACATAAGACCAAATACTTTTAATATTATTTATAACTGATTTATAAAGCTTTGAAAAAACTCACAATAGCACATTGTTTACTTTAATGCTTTACGGTACTATAAGTTTAAAATCACAATCAGCACTTAAGTTATAGTCAATCCAGCAAACAAGAGACAAAAAAATTTACAAGAGTTAAGAACTGACTGATACATCCTTTATCTCTTTTTAACTAATGCATAAGTGCAGAATAAGATACTCTAGTTTAAATATCTTGTTTACAATATACATTTTTGTTCTAGTTACGCAACAGTAAATCCCATGCTTCACATAGAAAAGCAATCCACAACATTAAGAAAAAATGTACAATTTATGAAACAAAGTAAATAAATATTAGTATTACAGAATCAGAGCTGTACATAAAAGCTGTTCAGTTTTAATCATATAAAAATATGTTTTAGTGCAACCTCACATATATATTGATGCTGTTTTGCTTTACATCATTTAGATCCAAGTGTCCAAAAAAAGGAAAGAAATTACATTTATTACAAAGCAGATACACAAATTCTAAAATATGTACAAATTACTGCTAAAAAATGCTTATAAGAATATAAGCAAAGTAAAGAAAAGGCACAAACATCTGTACAATTTTAAAAGTACCAGACCCAATAGATTAATTTCAAATTTTGTTTTGGTCAGGCTCATGATGACTTGTTAATTTACCTAATTCTTTTGATATAACAAAAGTATATATAATAGCAAACTACGGTAACTTAGGACAGGCATGCTATAAATTTGATTACCTCTATTTCTAGAAAAACAAAAACAAAAACAAAATGGGAAAAATGTGGAAATGAAAGTCTCCATGCATCTTAAATCAATGTAGTTGACTCTTCTCTGCTGAAGGCTCATTGCCTCCCTCTGTGCTTGAAGGTAACTCTTTGCCGCTGTGAAAGCCCGACTGTTTATCATCCACACAACTCGTGCCGTAAAATGTGGCATGAGCTAATGCAGTCTGTGATGTACCAAAATTGTCCTTTTCACCATCATGCAAGTCAGGGTGGGTGGCTGAGGTACAGGGCTGACCTGGCTCAGGTCCACTAAAGTGTCTAATGCTAACATGTGCACTTTCCAAGGGTTTCTGGTGGTGGGCTTCCTGCACCCGCACTGGCTGATCTGCCCCAAGCAGAGCGGCCTCTTCTGTGGCAATCCGGAGAGAGGCAATGGCTTTTGTACAAGTCTGTATATTTTCCTCCTGTTCCCTCTCTGTTGCATTTAGGCTGTCTTCTGAAGTGCTCTGTTTCATCAACAGCCGAGGGGAGGAGGGCATGCTAGGTGGACCAGATGACTGCAAAATGTGAGGCGATCGCTTCTCGTGCTGCTTTGAGAGGACATAGGGATCCTTAGGGAAGGATTCCCCGGAGGCTCCCTTCTTTTCCTCAGAGCCCTCCATTGGCAGAGGCAATGTGGGTGGAGGATGTAAACCAGAAAGGGCCGGCGGCATGGAGTGAACCATTTGGATCCCACCAACTGGCACCATGGGGATAGGAGCTCTCACTTGCTGCTGAGAGTGGAGTGGAAGATGACTGAAGACATAGTCATTAGGACCCTCAGGGAAAAGGCTGGAGCCTGGATGTTCATAAGCACCTTCTTGGTCTCCATAGAGACTGAAGTAAGGAACCTGAGGTAATCCTCTTCTTAAATTCTGCATGGGGAAGCAGAGAACACAACCTTTAGGACCTGGTACTCTTCAAGCGAGGTCAAATAGGTCAAGTTATTTCAGTCACTCATTCATTCACTCACTCACTCATTTAAAACTACCTCATCCCTTTACCAACTTTTTGCTTTTTAGGACACAAGAGATTTCTCAGTTGTCTTTTAGAAGCCTTGAATGAAGCTGTCGGTCTGTGAAAAGTGACTTTTGTTTTTAAACAGCAACACGATAAAACATGCAGTGTGTTTTCCACCGGGTACAGAGACACATTTCAGTTGTGTGTGTGTGTGTGTGTTTTTCCATAAAAGAGAATGAAAAGAAAATAATGCATAATTACCAGAAAAAGTTAAAAAAACACTAATAATAGGTTTTTAAATTCAAAAGAAAGTAAAACAATTGCCATCTGTTTATATACTGGGAAAATTTTTAATATTTTTCTTAAGTGTTGATGAGTATAATTGGAGTGACAAGCCTGAAAACTTTTTTTTTTTTTTTTAAGTTTTCCACAGAACAGATGATGAAATAGTGGTGATAGACAAACTGGTTAGTCTGATGTGCAACACACTGGTTTAAAGGAATAAATTCCCATTCAAGAGGAACCCTGTGTGGAAGATTAGCTTCTTTACCAAATGATAAATCAAGGCCAGTTTTTTTAAGGCAACTCTCCATCAAAATAGTTAACATTAAACATGTCAAATAGTTTCAACTCATACTCAACTACATAGCCGAGAACCCAAGATTCTTATGTTTTAATATCTTCTGTTGATATTATCATGTTTATTTAAATACCATCTTGGCAATTATGAGGACACTTAACACTGGGGACCAGAACTCCAGATTTCATGGTCCCAGTCCTGAAAGAGAACTTACTTTCTGTAGCAAAACACAACTTAAGACTTTGAGATTATCAAGCCTGAATGACATTGGCAGGGTTTTAATTCCTGAGTTCATTCTTTTAATGGACTGTCATCTAAAAGGTATGCAGTTTTTTTATTTTTATTTTTTTGAGAACTTAAAGTCAGGTAGATATAAACTTGTCAAGTATGATAATAAACCAGGAGAGAGACCCCCCCCCAAAAAAGTTCTAATTCATTTCAAGGATGTTTCAGTTCTAAAGCTCAGCGTATGCTCTATACCATTAGTGATTCATTCAGTTCTATTTAGACTGTGAGACCAGCCTGGGAATGATAAATTATGCATTATCTCTGTTACTCTGTGCCATGCTTAGCCCTTATCCTGTTTTGGGCTACACCTTGTTCAAGCTAGAAACAAATTACTATCCTGGAAGTGCAGGGGAAGTAATGAAATCATCAATCCTATAATCACAAGGACCTCATAAGTTAGGGAAGGTGAGAATTTTATAATATGACAGTTATATAAATGCTACAACAACAACAAAACAACAAATCCCTCTTGTCTTTCCTCCGATCTAGAAAAAGGCACGTTTCCTACATCAAACATCAGTTAAGGTGGAGGAACTGTGACACCTATAGTCATAATCTTTGAAGATAACTAAATGAATCCTCTTTTAATTATAATTTTAAAAGATTCAAAGTTTAAAATGAATTGTAGCTTGGTCATTTTTCCATTTTGCTTTGGTTGCTATTCTGTGACATCCACAGCATACACCTAATAAGAATGAGGGTCCGTGAAGGGCCAAAGAGAGCTGTTCCATGCCATGGGGTCTCTGACTCCAGGCTAACAAAGGGGTGATGAGTGAAGTGTCCTCTAACCCTAGAATATACTCAACGCGTTCAAAACCCCAGAATTCTATTTGTGTTAAGAATGAAAGCATCATATTCAGATCTTTGCTGATCAGCAATTAAATAATGACAACCCCAGAAGTAAGTGTGCCAGTAGAATTTTTACCATGTAAGCACTTGCACTGCTCCAAACACTGCCAGGCCTTTCCTATACATCCTCTTCCCCTGCATTCACCCCCTTCTTCAACCTCCAGAGAAACTCTCAACATGATTTTTCTACCTTTTTTACCCTATCTGCAATTGTATTTTGTCTTGTAATTTGAGCCTTCTCATTGTGATATCATTTTAAATCTTGGTAAGAAACACCTCGATATGGGGGCGCCTGGGTGGTCAGTGGGTTAAGCCACTGCCTTCGGCTCAGGTCGTGATCTCAGGGTCCTGGGATCGCGTGGAGCATCGGGCTCTCCGCTCAGCAGGGAGCCTGCTTCCCTCTCTCTCTCCCTCTCTGCCTGCCTCTTCATCTACTTGTGATCTCTCTCTGTCAAATAAATAAATAAAATCTTAAAAATAAAAAAGAAAGAAAGAAACACCTTGATATGGAAATGCAAATAATGAACTCGTGTGGGTTGTGTTATGTGTATGTATGTGTGTGTGTGTATATATAACCCAGGTACCAGGTCTCTCACCCCACTCATCTCTTCAATACTGTCAGTAGGTGCTCTGGAAGCAAATGCAAAGAAGGAGGTAGGAGTGTAAGGGGTTCATTGGGAAGCAGGGGATCTGATGTCTGTGAAGGTAAAGAGGAGAGGAAGCAGGGGCTCAGTTAGGCTGTCACTGGCTGGGGGCCGCAGGGAGAATGTAACCTTAGCCTGAAAACTGAGGCCTATCCTGATGGCACTAACAGCAGGAGGCTGTCAGTTTACAGCGTTCCTCACTGCTGAATGGCAAATTCTTTCAAGGACAGAAATCTGCTTGGCCCACCTCCCTGGCTGCCAGAAACAGATTAAGAAACTGTGGCCAAGAGGTTAAGTGACTTACTCAAGATCACACAGATAGCAAGTGATAGAACTGAATGTTGACTCTTTGACTAGACACGATGTTCTTTGCATTGCATACTGGAAAGCAGACACATTTCTCTCTGTCTCCTTTGCTAATTTATCTGCCAAAACTTTAAAAAATGGAATAGGAAGGTGTTTTGCTTAAAAAGGTTGAGGCCAGGGGCGCCTAGGTGGCTCAGTCATTCAAGAGTCTGTCTTCGACTCAGGTCATGATTCTAGGGTCCTGGGATTGAGCCCTGCATCAGGCTCCCTGCTTGGCGGGAAGCTTGTTTCTCCCTTTCCCACTCTCCCTGCCTGTGTTCCCTCTCCCTCTCTCTCCCTCTCTCTCTCTCTCTGTGTCAAATGAACAAAATCTTAAAAGAAAAAATTTTTTTTAAAGTTGAGGCCAGAAATCGTTAACATTTTTTCATCACCATCCTTGAGCCACACGTGTCAGACCCTCAAAAAATACTGAGGAGCGAAAGACCTTCCCCCGACCCTTTCTTTCTTCCTTGCTTCTTCCTTCCTTTTATCTACCTATCTGTCTGTCTGTCTATCATCATCTATCTATATTAAAATTAACCACAGCGCATTAGGACAGAAACAGTAGAGCAGTATGATCCCAGTGGTTGAGTATCATCTCCTCCAAACCTGCTCCCTGGAAACTACCACTCCAGGCTGATCCAGAGGATGAGTGTGTCCTGAGAGCCTAGAAGATCCTTTCGTGCCACAGTCACGCTGGCCTATGACCACTTGGCCCATATCAAGCAACAAGACAAGGAATTACTAAAAGTATTTTTATCAAAAAGGTTGATTTTTAGGGTTATTCTAATTTAATATTTTCATACATTATTCAGAGAGGGTACAGCACTCCTCCAATACAGCAATCCTGAGAAACGCTTCTCATAGTATTGTCACTTCTGTTTTGCCCTGGCAACATCACAGAAAGATTAACTCCTTCTCTGCCCCTCAAAAATGATGTGAAAAAACATTAAATGGGAAGTGCTTTAGACCAACTTCCCCTTCTTCAGGGAGCATTCCCAGATCTAGTCCCTCTTGTCATATGAATGAAGCAGCAGGCTATAAATTTTCTAAAGATAATTTAAGTGAGTAATAGACCAATGGCTCTATAGTTGGCCTTCATCAATGGTAAAGTTTAATCATTGTGTTAAGCATCCAGGTGAACTGGTATACAAAAAAAAAAAAAAAAAAAAAAAAAACTAGCTGCAAACTCAGTGATTAATAAAACCAATTTCTTTCCAACAACTTTCTGGTTATATATCCAAAAATTAGGTAAACTCCCTTAGTTCCCTTATTCAATTCCTTTGCCTAAATTGACTGTGAGTCGTTATTAGTTTTTAATAACAATAGTGTACTGGCATCAAAGACTTATATTTTTGTGACTGCAATCGACTGAAGATGTCCAAACATCTCACAGATACCTCAGTCTCAGTCCACCCGGCCACAGCTAGAACAGGAGAGCCTCAACACACAGGCTTTTTGCAGATCTACGACTCTCTACTTACACTGTAGTGGCATAAACTTCAGAAGATTTCTCTTTTCTACGTAACACCACCAAGACAAAAACCTGTGGGAATGTACTTCTTTCTCGTAGCTTGCTAATTCATTATCTTGGCAAACAAATCATGTCCTGACTGTGTACATGTTTCTGCTGTAATTGTATCACAAAGCCTAAATTCGTACCAACTTGTGAAAAGATGATGTTTGGGGCCAGGGAGTGAATTTCAGCAGGGAACTTTCCTGAAGTTTAAAAAGGATAAACTCAGCTCATGACTCAAGGTAGTGAAAAGGCAATGAGAGAAAGGAGCCTGACCACCAGGACAGTGATAAGACGGAGCTGGAAATGGGTAGTGCCTTTGGCTGGAAGGATGGTATTGAGCCACACAACAGAAACCCAGAACAGCAAAAAGTAGACACCAGGAAACCACAACACATTTAAAGCAAAGAAACTCAAAAGTCATTCATCTGTCTATGCTAAGTGTCTGTTTCATTAATTTTTTAAAATCCTATACACACTAAAAGAAACATCAAGGTCTGCCATCCTATGGAATGAGGCAGGGGAGATGCTTTTTTTTATAGATTTGCATTAGACCCGCTGCCTATATTTTATCCATGACTGTTAACTGTTGTTATCTATATTTATAATGAGTGCACACCCTAGAAATCTCTGGAACTTTCTCCCTGAGATCTCCCAACTTTGGGCCCACCACCTCACTGAGCAGTGCACTTGGAGTGACTCTCACCGAGCAGGAGGTGGTAGTAATGACACGAAAAGCAAAGGGGTTCATGCCTTTGACTCACAACATACCACAGGGGTCACTCTCCTCTCCTAGTCACTCACTGGTTTCACATGATCACTCACTGTGAGCAAGGTCATAAGTTTATTTAAAAAAAAAAAGTATTGAAAGTCAATGCTAATGCCTAATCCTGATTTGGAAAAGTTCTATAACTGAGACCCCAGTGGCCCTGATAGTGTCTGTCTATACAGTTCTGTCATTCCAAAGACTTCACCTTCCCTACTCATGTGAAGGTTTCAGTTCATGTCCATAGTTAGTGAAGCTTAGAAAGCATGTAGAAATGCCTCACTTGTTCCCAGTTGGAAATGCACTACTGCTCTGATGCAATACTATACTTGGGGTAATGCCACAGTCGTGTTACTAACAACAGCATGTGAGAAAATGTTCCCTGCTATTTTCAGTAACCAAGTTCACTGTTCCCCATGAGAGATACCCATGTTATAACAAGTTTCACATAAGTGTGTTATCAACACACTTTGGCTTTCACATTAGAAAGAGAAAACTAATCATACTTACAGGAGGCCCCAATACAATTGGTTCTGCTTGCAAATACTGCCCCATGGACAATGGTGGGTTATGGTATAAAGCCCTTCTGGGAGATGGTGCTCTTATGGTGGTCATGTATCTTCTCTCTCTTCTGGGAGAGAAGTCTCTTCTTGTCGTGATATCTTTCCCAGGTGATACTGGCCTCCTTGGGGACAGATGCCTTCTTGGTGAAACATCTCTTTGTGACATCTCTCTTCTCAATGCAGCTTCCTTTCTTGGTGAAAGATGTCTCATGGGTGACAGATCTCTCCTAGGTGATAAATGTCTTCTGGGTGATAAATCTCCTTTGGGTATCAGATACCTCTTTGGTGAATTATCTCGACGGGGTGAAGAGTCATATCCTGGTGAGGAATGGTGGCTTGAGGGTGAGAAGTCCCTCGGAGAGGAGCTGGGCTCCGAAGACAGCATGTACTCTTCATCCGCACAACTTGGGATGTCCAACCTGTCTTTGTCCGGTTCCGAGTCTGTACTTTTACTCTGGAATAACCTCTGGTATTCTGTCATCTGAGTATCTTCACATGAGTCACTTGGTGTCATCAGCTGAGTAACCTGAATACTTGGCAAAGTAACCAAATAGCTGATCAATGAAGAATGCCCCAAGGAACTATCTGAAGGAACCCCATGGGGCACAGCGCCAACATTCACAGGCAAGGATGAGAATCTAGGAGGCTGAGGACTGGTGCTTCTTGATCTTGTTTTCGGCGTCAAATCTCCCTGATCATCAAAGTCATCATCATCTTCATCATCTTCATCATTATCATCTCCATCCTCACCATCTGATTCTTCGGCATCTGAGAACTGATGATCAGTTGAAATGCTAGACATGCTATGCTTCTCAGCTGCTTTGTGCAAATCTTCCATCGTTTCTGAAACAATTGAATAGACAGTGAAGATCAAGGTCCAAACGTCAAGGATGGGAGCTAATTTGGACACCATCTCTTTCCAAAATCTCCCTTCCAACCCTGAAGCCCCTAGAATAGTCTCATCTCTGAACTCCTATCACACTCACTAGGCACTTACCTGAGAGATCTTACACTGGTTATTATCCTTTTATGACTAATCTGATTCATCCCCATCCAACAAAAGTACTCTAGAGTAGGACCTTATATCTCAAATGTCACATGACCCATAAAAAACACTCAACAAGTGGGTATGGATAATGCTGTTAATAATGAGGCTAGAAGAAAAGGAAAGCAACAATATGTCTCTATAGGTATAAACTTACATATAAGTAATATATCTCAGAAAGTCTGACTGGACCTCAAGTTTTCTATTCAGGTTAATGATGGATTTTTTTTTTCCCTCTTAATAGGAATAATGGCACATTAAATTGTTTTTCAAATTTCCCCAGACGTTTCATAAAATCTAAATCCCTGTCACAACACAAGAATAATTCGATCTCCTTTATGGTTGTAGAAAGAAGTATTTTCATAGTGAGGCCTTTTTTTCCCTTCAGTCAGAATTGAAATACATTTATTTCTTCTCAGTAGGTTGTAAGTAATTCAACATGTCAGATTTCTTCACTATGTTTCATATTTAATAAAATGAAATGTGATCAGTTTTTTAAAATATCAAAACTTGTTTTGTCACCCCAGCCACAAAGCTCCAGTGTGAAGAATGAAGAGGTCAGTCAACTAAATTTTGTAATACCTGCTTCTTCGGTTTCTGTATCATCCACTGATGTCATTGAAACGCCCAACTCCAAACATTTCTTCATGTGTGCTTTAGACTTCATATGCTTTGTTAGGTTTCCTAGAAAACACAAGCAAAAAAAAAGGATAAATTAATTCATTTAAAAAATGTGATGATTGCTCCAAATGAACTATATTGAGATAACATAGATTTGTTTCTACCCACTACCCCTTGCCTTGAACTTGATGAGAACAATCTGGCTCCTGAATACATGAACCACTCAGAACTTTGGCCCATTTTCAAGTTTCCTTCCCTCTAGAAGACTTGTGGAATAGGGTCATACCTTTTAAGAGTATGTTCCAAGCAAGACTGGGAATCCCAGGCTTTCCTGGCTGAGAAGAGATCTAATATCTTTGGCCCCAACAGGCCAGCCTCCTAGGCCTGGATATAAACATAAACGGGGTGACATAAACGAGGTCACACACCTCAGAGAAGGTTCAGATCAAACATTCTCATCAATACACCTGAGACCCCAGACCTTCTGGCACTGATTAAATTTAGATCAATTTCCCAGGCTCCTCACTGGTCATAAGAAAAAAATTATGCAAACTATGCAAAGGCCAATCTTGTAAATAAATTCAAAGATCCATATACACACTTAGCTAACTACTTACAGGGAATATCATTATCAGTGTTTACCATCTATCTGTCTGGTATATGTTAGCAAACTTATGACAGTAGTTTTTAAAGTTCTACAATATTTTGGTAATTCCAAATATTTCCAGGCCCCTACATACAGTTCTTATTTATCTAAAAATGTTTTAAAGATCTCAAAAATTTTTAGAGCCAGGTCATCAAGAATTCCTAAATCTATAGATTAATTAATACATCTGTATATTAATGGAAAATACTGGCTTCTGCACAGGTGCAAGTTACCTGTGCATGTGAATGGGTGTGTAGATAGTGTCAAGATAATTTATTTAGATCTTAATATGTTTCTCTTCGTCTATTTATTCTTTCTCTTTTTTCTCCATTTCAATAGGCAGTCAGGCTTTGGACTCTCATCTTCAGGATAGGTTTTTAGTTAGAAATCTGGCTCTGAAATAACTCCACCCTGGCTTTGGTTGACTGAAGCCCCGAGCTTCTAAAGGGATTCCAGTTGGGGAAGCGGGTAGCACCAGGCTTGCAGGAGGTGCTCCTTCCACAACTGTGCTCAGCATCTGCACTCATATACATGGTTTGGGACGACAGTCACTTCAATGGAAAGCTGGAAGGGTTTCCCAGGATATTGTGCTCATTTTAAGATTCTGAGACATTTGCACATTCCTGAAGGGTGACAAGGAAATGCCAATAATGACCAAGAATAAATTATTTCCTGCTGAAATTCCATGAAAGTGATCCAGAGCCAAATTTAATTTAATTTTTTTTTAAGATTATACAAACTAAGTCTTTATTTTTTTATTATTATTATTTTTTAATTTGATTTTAAAAAGCCTAGAAACATGACATTTCTTCACTCAGCGTTTCACATAGCTATACCCACGGCAAACCCCTATGCCCGGGGAAAATCTACCAGTGGTAATGACTAGCAGATCTGCAGTTTATAAAACCAAAGTTTGTATTTTCTTATGTCCTGGGGAGTCTCTTGAAGAAGTTCTAAATAAAAGGCTTGACTGCAAAGGTGGATGGTATTTAAAGGACCTTATGTTTATCTCTTTTGAAATGCAAATGAATATTCCCTCCTTTTTTACATGGCTTCAAAGGAAACCTCCCATAACAGAGATACTTCTTAATACAGAACAAACAGGTATATTGAGAGTCTACTCATTTATACTTCTGACAAACCTGATAATACAATTTAGGATATTGGCTATGGGAGAAAATAGGTACAAATTTCTCTACCAAAGATAATCTTATCTGATATTTATTTTTCTTGACAGGTAGTGGAGCAGAATAATGGGCCTGCCAAATTTAAGTTAAAGCATAGGAAATCATATGAGGTTAGTGAGGGGGTAAAAATCCATTAGATCTACTAAAGTACATCTACAGCAAGCTGTGAATGTACTTCTACAACTCAAACGACCTCTAAATTACTATTGTCTGTAATCTGAGAACACTGAGCATATGTACATTTCCATGATTTTATAAAATGATGGAAATACAATCAAAGCAACCTTCTTGTATAAAATATTTTCATATAAATCTACCTGTAAAAGACAGAGTATCGTTTTAACGCAGGTCCTAGTTTTATGAGATTCACAGCTGTGGTCTGAGAATAAGAAATTTTCTCTGTGCTGATAAATACACGGAACACAAGCTATCAAACTTCTATGCATAATTAATGCGACTGTGGATGGAGGGGCCCACCTGGGAGTCTGTGGGTCTCTACATTATTTATAATCTTGAAACTGACCATGGGCACATGCTTTCTTCCCAGCTGCTGCCTTGCTTTTCTAATGCCGCTGCATGAACTGTCTCCTGGTGGTATTTCAGTACCGGTGCAAAGATTATCTAGACCACACAACATTTCCAACAAAGAGTAATAGCAAGAGCAATCCAGGCAATTCTCAGCCACTTCCTTCGGAAACAACTAGCCTGGCCCCAAGTCTATAGCTCTTACTTAAGTCATAAAAGGAGCCTCAATGTCTCATGGACATCCTTTGACTGCTAACATAAGGGAGAAAATACATTTCAAAATCAAAACCGTCTTACTGTCAATGCAAGTTAGTTATCAAATGGTATTCAGAATCCAAGGTAGCCATTAAAAAAAAAAAAAAAAGAATTTTCCTCTCTAAAGATGAGAATTGTACCTTTCGTTTTGAAGGCAAAGTTACATAACTTGCATACGTAAGGCCGGACATCAGTGTGAGTACGGATATGCTTTTTGAGCATGCTTGGCTTCTTACAGCGAATCCCACATTCTTCACAAATATACTTTCCGCGTCCACGTCCTCTGACATATACATAATCTTCATTTGATTTATACCTGTTTAGAAAAGGGGAATGCCATGTGTTTTCAAATACTTCCAGTGTTTTATATATCAACCCAGAAGCTGTTTTTTTGAGGGGTACATTTTTTTTTTGAGTGACCAAATTTTTATGAGGGTTCTTTACAATTATTCAACTTTACTTCTATGAAGCCTATAAAATTTATGCAGTAAATACCTGAAACCACCAAAGAATAGATTTGGCATTGAAAGCAAAATAATTTTTCTATGGTCTTCAAAATGGATTTGGGTCCCTCTATTAAGTATAGATATAGGGACTTGGGGTATAGCTGTTCAAATGGGCTTCCATAAATCTCAGTGCAGAGTTGTGCCTTACTACTTTTGGATTCGAGTGCAGACTCCACACAAGAAATATCCAAAAAGTTATACCAACATATTCAAATCAACGTATATCATTCATTAACATTGCATCGTCTAAGATGTGCATGCAGAACACATACACATCCCTCTAAATTTGCTAAAATAAGTATAATTGATAATAGCATTCTTCATTGCAAGCTTTAACTCTATTTTTACAATCCTGGCATGAGAGTGTCTCCAAAATTTCTAGCTTACACAGGCTGAGCTGAGCTCACCAACTGTTGTCTACAGATTTGATCCGCTCTTCCCAAGGACCATGAATTTGCACTAAAGTGGAGTCCAAATTTCAAGTAGCTTCTGGTAAGTACTGTTACATAATAAAAACTAGAGATTCTATTTTTCAATCAAATTTGCATTTGTTTCCAGAAGAATTTAATCGAGAGGTTTGAAAGGATGTCTGAGGTCATCTAGTTTAATCAAATCAGTTAACCAAGTCTTAGGTATTCACCGTGATAATGCGTGAAAGAAACCTTTCCAGTGCTCAACCATCACATTTTCTTTAGACTACAATGAAACATGATCAATCATAGAGTACAGTAGCATTCTATTGAATAATTCAATGAATATCATTATCTTTAAATCAAAGCTAGGCTAGAATTATGGGTCTAATGTCATTCTTGGAAAAATATTCCTTTCAAGAGGCTCTTTTTATAACTTCAAAATGTAAACGGACATATAAAATGCCCTAATTCAGTACAGATTTAGTATAAAGGCACTCCATTTACAGGTTTTTTTGTTTTGGTTTTGGTTTTTTACATTCTAAGAGCATTGCCACTTCTCCATTTTGTCCTAGTAGCTAATCTGTCATCAGGAGTAAAAGTTCAACTTCATTTGTCCAACCAACTGAAGGATTTTTAGGAGAGAAAATCCAACCACATATTTAAATACTAACTCTGTTATGGATGCTATTCAATCTTAACATTATTTACGTTTTGGTCAGTACCAAAAGATCCAGGTGGGAATTAAGTAATAACAATATCATATAGAATGAAACAAATAATTTTCTAGAAAGCCAATTTTCATCACAGAAGGACACCTTATGCTTAATGTAGCCCATCATCACAGTTGATGGGAAAAGCATTTTATCTTCAGGTAATATAGTTTATTTTTAATGTCTTACCTGTTTAACTTGCAAACAGTAAAATTCAGTATAAAATAAAGCTGCATATTAGAAAAATTTGTGCAAATAAAGTATTTTACCCTTCGACAGGTCTGAAGACCTATGAATCTACTTAGTACAAGAATTAATGGATTTTGAAAAAAATAAAAGCTATGTTTAATTAAATTACTAAATCTAGGAATTGCATAAAGCACACATCTGCTTAAAAATTTGGTCAGTAATACTTCTTTTTTAAAGTTATTCCTTTGCAATTACCAACATGAGAGGCAGTAGCACACTGCTTGGAATGAACAGCTGGTCACCCCCTGTCAGAAGTTGGGTCACAGATTAAGAAATGATTGGGATGTAGCCCATACCACAGGACAATGAAAGGAGGAAGAAATACTGTAAGGGCACAGTCCTTGTGGATCATAAAAACACAACAATAAAATATTCACATATGCTTTTTCACTTATGTCCTTCGTTGGTGGAGATGGGCTTTCCTAAGGTAATAAGAAGGTTTCTGCTAACCTAGTACAAGTGCACAGCTATGAAGACTGCTGAATATAAGCATGTTGATTCAGTCACAGGGACCTCTTAGTCTCTAAGGAAAGATAAAATCTGTATTTCTCTCATTTGTGTTAAAAGATGAGGGATGTCAACAAAATATCAAGACAGGTTTCAAGACTCCATACAACTGAGGTTTCAATGTTGAAAATACTAGACATCCAAAAGGGCCAACACTAAGAGGAAAACAATTTTAATAATTCATCTCTAAACTGGTGAATCTACATGGGAAACAGATAATTCCTATCAGTAAACATTGAATGTTTTATAATCAAATAAATAACATTATTCTGTCTTCCAAATGTAACTAGAATAAATTCATGCTCATGGAATCATGTAAATTACAGATCTATTGCAGAGATATGGCTCGTTACAACAATAATGTCCCAAATGTGGTTAATATGCTTTAATATTTTTAATTTTCTCTCATGTAACTGACTGAAATTAAAATACATTTGTATTGAAATTTAAAATTAGATGTTGCACATATATGTAATTTTTCTTTACTGTATAGATATCAAAGTCATTGGGACCTTATCACTTGTGTTTCTACAACTCAGGATTCAACATTTAAAAAGAAATTCCCAAAGACAAAGAGACTGTCACAAACCAGAAGAAACAGGGAAAACATGACAAATAAATGCAGTGTGGTGCCCTGGCTTGGATCCTGGGACAGAAATAGGACACTGATGGAACTGGTGAATTCCTGACAAAGTCTGGACTTCAGGTAATACTAAAAGCAATAAAATGAACCATCAAATTAACTAGTTCTTAGAATTATACATGAGTGTACATGATTATATTTTTGTAAACACACAATAAAATATGTCCATTAATATTACATAGAAAAATAATTATAAACGTAAAATTAAAGAAGGAACAAGCTTAGATGACATCAAGAGTCTATCAATTTAGTTGATTTCATAGTGCATGAGAGGTGTGAAAATTTAAAGCAGAAGCTCAAATCTTATGAACAGGGACATTATCATTGAAAGTAAGCCTTTGAGAGCAAGGGCATGAACTCATTATCTATTACCAGCCAGACTTCAGAAATGTGAATAGAGAAGGATTTCACCTTATACTTCCAACCAGAGTAGATACTATTTTTTCCACGTGTACATTTGTGACCATTTTCTCTGACTTAGAACTGAATGTCTCACACATACATGTATGTTTCCTTACCCTCCTTCAAAGATTTTAATTCGGATTGGCTCCGTTTGTTTAGATCCAATATCTTTATCTCCATGAATATCTCCTTTCCCTCTTTCCTTTAAGATATTTCCAACTAGTTTCCTTTCTAGTTTGCTGCCAAATAAAAAGGATGCATCAGGTTTCATCTGTAGGACAAAAGAGAGAATCATTTCAAATGGTTTCCCTAAGACAGAGGAGAAGCCCACACATTCTGCTCTTCTGTAATCTCTGAAAATTAGCCTAAATTCAATTCTAAAGGGTTGCAGCCCATTTACATGAAATAAGGGATGTTAGAGATAAAAGCGGAGAATGACACTTTTAATGGAATTATCCAACATTTTGTTAAAAAATAATACTCCTCTGTTGGCACTTACTCTGTGCAACACTAATAAAAACAGAAAACATGTTCTGTATTCCTAAATACCAATGAAAACAATATCAATTAAGGACATATTTTCAAAAATTGTTGAAGGGAAATGGTAACCGGATTAAGTAAAATAGATTTTTAAACTCTATTTGTTTCATTAATAATTCGGCAAAAATTCCAAGTGTCCCTTTTAGTATTTTTGCAATTTTATATGTGAGGTATCAATTGTTCATGTAGGAACAAATCAGATAACTGCTTGGAAAAATGAGTTTTGGGAGAGAAATAGAGAAAATAAATTTTAGTAAAAAGTATTGTCAATGCGAACACGCCCCCTGGAGTTTGTGGAGTTCAGTTCTGACACATGCACACTTCCTCCCAGGTCTTTCCTGTTATTGTCCATTCCCATATTCACAGAGTGGATACGTCCTGTATCCACACTTCACAATCCCCTCAATTCCTCATATCAAAAGAAAATTGGATCTTCTGGGTCACTAACACGGGCCAGAAAGGAGAAGAACCCAAAGGAATCGGTCCCAGTGGTAGAATTTCATGGCACCTGGGTGAAGGAGAGATGTCCTCAAGACCCAGTTCACGGTCTGTGGCTTCTTCTCTTACTAGGGAAGGGAATTCAGTGTCGTGGAGGGCTCCCTCGACTCTAACCTTCATTTCACTTGTATGTTTTAGACCTTACGTCCTTCACTCTGTATTCTACTCAGCAAGCAAATCCACACTACAGGGCTTTTAGAAATGGTATCCATTACCTGAGCAAACTGCTTCCAAGCACTTGATGATGTAAGTTTGCCAGTTCCAGGTCTGTGCATAGCAGCCAGAGTATAAATTTCTGCAGTGATTTTTTGCTTGGACCTCAGAAGAGCCAGAGTGGTCTTGGTGTTCAATCCTGATGGGTTCGGGTTACAGGAACTAATGCACCATGAAGCATAAACCGAGGATTTGAAGGTGGCCTGTTGCACGTAATTGGGTTTTGTATAATTCAAGAAGCACCAACTCACGGTAGTTGTTGTCCGCAGACTAGGGAACTGAAGAATCTGCTGGAAATCTGCCACATCCGTGAAAAGAAGAGTTGAGTTTGCCATTTTCCTGCTTGGGCCAGAGGCCATGTGCACCAGCATGCCAACAGGAAGCTTCTGGCCCTTTCCTTGCTCTTCAAGCTGACTGTCTCCCGGAGGCAACGAGGAGCTCTGTGGGCTCATGCTCATATCAGATGCTGTCTCATCAATATCAAGTTCATCTGAGGACTCTCTGCTTTCAGAAGGCCCACTGGACTTCTGGCCTAGAGAGGGTGCCCTGGAGTTGGGTGGGAATGGCTCCCTCAGGGGCATGCTGGCAGATGGATGGTCTTGAGATGAGGAAGGGGACAGTGAGGAGAAGGAAGATGACCCTGACTGCAAGCCATCTTTTGGCTCAGAAGCACAACCTTGTCGAACCAGCTGGGGTTTCTGTGGGCGGGACATATCCTTCTTGATGTCTGAGCTGGTTAGCTCCACAGCACTGAGTTCCTCGACAATCTGTCCATACATCTTTTCTTCTTTGACCCTTTTCTGCTGCTTTGTTTCCATGAAGAGTTCTAAGCTGCTGGCTGGAGAAAGCATCCGCTTGCTACCTCCCAGCGTGGCCACACCGTCAGACGTGGAAGGCAAACATAAGGGGATAGAGGATTCTAAGCCAAGGGGTAAGGTCTGAGGTACTTTCCAGATGGGGTATTTTTCTAAGCCTGCATGTTGCCCCAACATCTGGGCAATGTTGAATCCTATCCCTTGCATGGCCGCATTGGTCACCAATGTTCTTTGGGTAGTATTCTCGTCAACTTTGCAGATGACAATTGCCGGACTGTTCTGCCCAAGTATCTGAGAAATGCTTGTGTACATGACACTCCCATAGGATGGGACGTGGGTCTGGATCCTAACAGGAACCACTGTTCCTGGCAAGGACTGTAAAGGCCCGGCATTTGCTGAGGCAAAATCTTCTTGAAGAACCTGCTCAGAGGGAGTATCAGGTGACTTGGTGCTCTGGTCTGATGGAAACTTTGGAAGAATGTTCTTCGAGTGTAGCCCTGATGTTCCTGAATAACATGGGTAAGTCTGCTCTTTCGTGTGTGCATAATCAGCAGATTTCTTTCCAGTGTGCTCTGTAATATGCTCTAAGGGATAGCCAGGATGGATTTCTGCCTGGAAGGAAGGCTTGCCACAGCTCTTCTGAGGGTGCTGCATGAGGGCATGTGGGAAATGTGCCTGCCACCAGGGAGGCTGCTGAGCTGGTAAATGAACCATACAGACGGTGGGATATTGAAACTGAAACAAGGCATTCTGGATGGGAGAAAATGGAATAGTCTCTTGATGTGGAAATAAGTGCGGCTGCTCAGACAAGTGCTTGCTCGCAATGTAGGATGTTGGTTGTATCAAGGGATTTCTCAGAGATTCCTGACTGTCCATGTGCACGATCTGCTGTTGGGCCAAGTGGAGTGGCCCTGAGCTCAGCTGGCCACAGGGCCCGACAACCTGCTTCCCGGGGTCCTCTGCCTGGAGAGGAGGCAGCACAGAGGTGGGGGCGTGGTGCCATGCGGCCCTGAGGCCGGCGTGCAGGTGCTCCATCTGCTCCTGCTTCACACTCAGATCTGCACCAGCCTCACCCTGGGCGATCTCCGGAGAACCGCTGAAGGACGCCTGCCGCACCAGGAAGCATTTCTTCCTCTCCCGCGACGGAGATAACATGGTGCCGGCCGATGCCCCTGCCACCGGGGCGTGGGACAGATTCCCATAATCAAAGGATTTGCTCCGGATTTCTGGAACTTCAGTTGGGTGAGGACAAGGCATCTGCTCGGACGAGCAGCGCCGCATCTCCTTTTGGTGGTGGTGACCCGGGACGGACAATGAGTAGGACCCAGCAGGGACAGTCAAAAACTCGGAATGCTTCCCAAACTCATCCTGCTTAGGAGGTGCGCCAAGCTTGATGGATTCTTCTCTTTCGAAAGACATGGAAAAACTGGAGCTATGGGACAGGTTGCTTTCCTGACTGGGGCTGCGGGAGAGGCCGGTGCCTGTGGATTCAAAGCTGGATTCCCCTGAAGAGTGCTCCATATCGGCAAGGCGCAGTCGCTTCTTTTTGGGTGGCAACTTCTCGGCTGGGAGCTGGGAAAGGGTCTCGCTTCTCTGGGGCCACTGAAACTCCTCCACAGGCTTTTCCGGCTCTTTACTCTGGGTGTCTTTCTCCTTCTCTGGTTTATCAGGCTCCTCTGTCACTCGAATCTCTGGAACTTGAATGTTGTGCTGGCGCACCAGCCTGGGTTGCGCATGGTAGGACTGCTGCTGAGCATGCTGGGAAGGGGAGGGCTTTCCCCCACTTTCAGCACTGTCTGCCGGTGGAGCCCACTCTGGACTCACCGGGGCTTCAGAAATCTCACTGTCACAAGTCTCAGAAGGTGAGGAGGCTTTATCCTGTGCACTAACCCCCAGTTCAGCTGACTCAGACCTTTCGAATGAATTGGGTCGGCTCAGTGAGTTTGTGTGCTGAATCACAGAAATCACATTTCCAGGAGGCTTCCTGCCCGCTAGGTCTGACATCTTGTCTGAATCAGTGGCTGAGGGTGACTCCTCGGACCCAAGAGATGGGCTTCCAGATTGGAGTTGGGGTCGACAGTGCTCAAAGCGCTCAGAGTGGCTGTGAGAAGGGTTCTCATGTCCAGACATGGAGAATCCACCTCTTAGTCCTTCCTGCATCTGCAACTTGGGGTCGTAGTCGGAAGTCATCATGCCCATGGGAGTGCTCACAATGCTGCTGCAAATCATGGGGGTGTCCTCCTCATCTCCTACACTCTTCTCTTTCCGGCGTTTTCTATTTTCACATGTAGTTCCAAACACGGTTGGCACACCCTGCAATGGCACTGTGGGATCCATAAAATATTCGCCACCATGTTTTAAAGAGCCGAAGCAGGAAATGTCCCTGTAGCCTTGCTTTGGCGTCTCAGAGTCTTCCCATTTCTTGTAGGGTTTCCGGCAGACATCATAGTCATAGCCCATCCGGTCCCCAGACATTAATTTCTTTTCCTTCAGGGATAAGCCTGTGATACTCTTTGACATTCTGCCATGGTGTTCTGCCTCCATGTGCCCCTCTTGTACCGAAGGCAGCTCAAATGCAGCTTGTCTTCTTAACATGCGCTGAGGGGGTATTCCTACCGTCCCTGGATAGAACACATCATCGGAACCAGACATCCTTTCATCAAATGAGTGACTTCCTCTCAAAGAAGGAGGAATACTTAGATTAGTTGCTGAAGAAGTTGGCATCGAGTTGCTTCTAATAAGGGGTGAAGAGTCCACAGGAGCTTCTAAGAGAATTGGGTTGCTGCCTTGGAAATTTGCAGGAAACAGCTTTCCTTCATTCCTGATAGATGATGGCATAGTCTGGGATTGCCTGGATTCGCTGTTGAATTTCGTGGATTTCAGCATGCTGGTTTGACTGGGGTCGATTTCTCCCTTGCTTGGGATCAGCTGTGAGACAGGATCTTCAAACATCTTGACATCTAACCTGGTGTTTACGTGAGGTAATGACTCCATCATGCCCTTTCTCCCCATTGTGGCACGCTCCTGACTTGCGGTTGTAACACTGAGTGTATTTCTGGGACTAAGCCGACAGTATTTTCCAAAGATGATTTCTTCGTAAGACTTTGCATTTGTGTTTGGAGGGCTTATTTGCTGCTCTGCACTTTCTGAGCGAGAAAAGTAACCGGAGTCAGTACTTCCTTTACTGTGCGGGCTCAGAAGGTTAAGAGATGGCTCAGAATCTTGTCCTTTTTTCTCTGACAATCTTAGTGCAAGTTTCTGTTTCACTGTGTGGGAATCATCAGGCTTAGTATTTAGAGACGGGTTTGGTAGCATATCAGAGCCTATATACTGAGAGCTTTCACTAGGTAAAGGAATCCCACTTTTGGGGATAATCAAAATGGGCACTTTCATGGGCCCTCCCAGTGATTCTTCCAGTGACCCATGATAGCCCCCTCTGCTGGCAATATCCAGTGGGATCGACGGGCCAGGACTCATTTTCTCAGAAGCCTCAACAAATAAAGAGCTCTCCTCATCCGTGTCTGTACTCTGCTCACCGTCTGAATGTATTTCTGCTTCTACATCAATAAAACCAGCCTCTAGGTCCAATTTAGATACAGCTGACTCTGTGAAAGGGACTAATCCTGCCTTAATTGCATGGGCATGTGACTTCCTGTGCTTATACAAATTGCTCTTTGTCTTGAATGAGAAACCACAAGGTATACATGGATATGGCCGCTCACCAGTATGGGACCTGATATGTTTTTTCAGTACGCTTGGTTTGGCACACGCCCTGCTGCAGTAGGGGCAAATGTATTTGCCGGGCTTTTTGGGTTTGTGCTCTTTCTTGTGAGCATCTTCTGACTGTTCGATACTTTTCTGAGAGTATTGGCTATAAGCAGGGTTCAGACTTGAAATCTTTTTTCTAGGGTAACCACCACTGTGGCCGTGTATAGGAAAAGGAAATAAGTCCTCGGAGGCAATAGATGGCAAAGGGCCAGGGAAAAGCCACGGAGGGCCTTCGAGGCTCTGATGTGGCTTGTTGCTGTGCATGACCCCCTGTGGCAATGAGTGCTGAGGGAAAGAGAGTGAATGTTGGCATGAGTAAGGACTCGGACGGTGCGGTGGGTATTGCTTCTCTGTGACCTGCTGTGCCACGTCGCTAGGTGAGGCCAGTTTCCCAGAACCAAAAAGTTGTGCTGATGCTGTGTCTCCGATTTGCTCAGGATCTATTTGTGGTTGCCGCTGTCCTTCTTGACTGCCAAAAGTGCTCATCTTAATAACAGCTGATTGTTCCTGTCTCCATCTACCTGAAGCCTTATCAGTTTCTCCAGACCTTGAGGTAGCTTTTTGTCCTAGAGCTGTGTCCCCGGTGTCCATTTTGTTACAAGGTCTTCAGTGCTAGTTCACTTGAAAGCCATGCAGACTCATGCAGTGTCTTCCACTCTGTGCTTTTCAGAGCTCGTTTACTTCCATGTTGCAGGGTGTCTGCAGACTTGCTGAGTGCTCCTTCTCTTTGGAAACTTCCACACCCACCCCGTAGTCTTATGGGCATTCGATGGTAATTTCCTTGGACCAGGGCTATAACACAGTTCTCTCCATTGCAGAACTGTCCATCCAAAAGCTAAGTGCAAATCTATAAAGATTTCTTATGGCATTTGAATATTTTCAACTAGCATGAAATTGGGATGAAGAGCCTGGGAGAAATTTTGCCCATCAACTACAGCAAAGTTCAACTGCCAGTTTCACTAAGATAAAATGATCTGAAAGAAAAAGAAACACAAAGAGATCGTCATAACAGTTATCTAGTTAGAAACCAGAACCAATCCCAAATAGCCAGGCTGACCTTGGATAAATTGAAAATGATTTTTACTCTAAGGAATACTTTAAAAAAAAAAAAAGAAGATTTTATTTATTTACTTTAGGGAGAGAGAGAGCATGAATAGGAGGGGCAGATGGAAAGGGAGAGAATATGAAGCAGACGCCACGTGAGCGCAGTGGGACTTGATCTAAGGACCCTGAGATGGCAATCTGAGATAAAACCAAGAGTCAGAGGCTCAACAGATTCTGCCCAGGCACCCTTCCCAGCAATACTTTTTATAGCTGTCACATTAGTTCCACAATTAAAAGATATTAATTTCAAACATGGCATTAAGTCATAAGCATAAATTTCTTCAATGCTTTAATTTTGGTCATCCTTTTATATACTCCTTAGTTTCAGTTAGAAAAGCATTTAAAAGAAAGCTTCTGATTGATATCATTTATGTAATCGTAACATTTTTTAAAGGCTTCATTAAAATAAATTTAGACCTATTTCTGAACAAGTTGTATAAATTACATACTTAAGTGTATAACATATTTCTTATATGGACATTTTATAGATTAATATATGTATAATAAAACAAATACATGCAAAACATATTTCAAATATTTATATCATGTATTTTATATATATCTATATTTATATTAACATACAATACAGATATATTTTATAGATTAAAACCGGTGATCAGCAGAGCTAGCTAAGACTATAAGAATTAAAGATTGTCCCAGATCTTGGGAAAAGGCAGGAAAATAAACAATTATAATATCTTCATAAAACTTGAAAAACAAAATACATTTTTGTGATAGTTTGAAAATGTTATGATTACCTGAATGGTTTAGCATTCTCATGGACATGATTGTCTTGACGCTTCCTGGGTAGAAAATAAACGCAGTTAGGAAAAATTGTTCCATGAAACCACAACATTGCTGTATATAAAGGTCAGTTTAATGTAATGTGCCCTAAAGAAAAAAAAGATTAACCAGTGACTTCTCTGAATATACTCTGCTAAAGCAGTAAACTTTATATTAACTCTGTCCAAAACAACTGAGAGGGAAAAAATTATTAAAAATTGAGTAGCATTTTCTAATATATAAGATTATTATATCAAAACATCTTAGTTTCTTGACACAAGTAGCCTGGTTCTAATTAGTTAAATATTTTTTAACGATTTTATTTATTTATTTATTTGAAAGGCAGACAGCATAAATGGGTGGGGAGAGGCAGAGGGAGAGGGACAAATAGACTCCCCACTGAGCAGAGAGCCCCACACGGGGCAGGATCCCGGGATTGTGAGATCATGACCTGAGCTGAAGTCAGGCACTTAACTGACTGAACCACCCAGGTGCCCCTAATTCCTTAAGTATTAAAACTTGAGAATAGTGGAGGGTTTTTATTGAGCCTATAGGTTTGCACATTTAAATTTATATCACAACAAATCAAGGAATTCTCCAGATGGCTGTGAATGGCTCAGGGAAACTTAACAACTTAGAAATAATTAGATTTTAAGTGAATAGTCATCTTCCATAAGTGAATGGCCATTGTCATACCCAGAGGATTCTGAGAATTTCAGTGTTCAACTCTATCAATTATGATGAAAACTGAGATGCTTCCCTGATAGGCAGTGTGGCAGTGCTTATCAAAGTAAGAAAGAATATAGTCTTTGGCCCAGAAATTCCATTGTTGGAAATTTATCCTTACAGAGGTACCTGCACAAGTGCACAAAGACATGCATACAAGGACAGCTTAAATTAAAATATGACTCCGCTAGGGGACGCCTGGGTGGCTTAGTGGGTTAAGCCTCTGCCTTCGGCTCAGGTCATGATCTCAGGGTCCTGGGATGGAGCCCTGTATCGGGCTCTCTGCTCGGCGGGGAGCCTGCTTTCCTTTCCCTCTCTGCCTGCCTCTCTGCCTACTTGTGATCTCTGTCTGTCAAATAAATAAATAAAATCTTTTAAAAAATATATGACTCCATCATAAACTCAGCCATTTAAAAAAATAAAGTAAAGCAATATGTACCCATATAGGAACTCATCCAGAAGATAGTAGCATTGAATGTTAAAAACAACAATAAAAAACTCACTGCACCCTAGGAGGCATTTAAGAAAAACGTAATCTACAGGGATGCCAAATGGCTTTTAACTCTCCTTAAATTAAACTGTGAAGTAGAATCAGGGAGTCAGAAGAAGGGGCATATGCCCCTTCCATATCTCTCACTACTTTTTACCTTATGATTTTTGGTGATTTTTCTTTTTGTTTTTGTTTTTCTTTTTTCTTTTTTTTTTTTTAGGGAGAGAGAGAGAATCTCAAGCACACGCCCTGCTCAGCACAAGCCCAACTCTGGGCTTGATCTCACAACCCTCAGATCATGACCTAAGTCAAAGGAACAAAAGTCTTTTGGGTGGGGAATATTTGTAACAAGACATCTGTAATCAAAAGTTCCTTCTGCTAAGAGTCAGTGATTTGTAAAGCAATAGATGGAAAAACTAACAATATGCATATTAACTTTGGTTTGCTGGAAAGTTTTACTATTGGATTGAATTTTTCTTCCACACCGATCTTCTGCATACTTTTATAGGTAATAAGACAAAAACTGAAAGAGAAGTAACGGCCCTATCATACTGCAATGCAAATTTACTTCAGTCAGAGCAATCGTGCTAACAAGAATATGCAATGTCGAACCCAAATTGACTGAATTTTTTCTCTAATTAACTAAGTATTTAAGGTTTATGTAAACACAACCACCATCAGACTTTTAATGGTGAATAGTACCCTCTAAATGGAAAGCACAGTGTATTTTCAACTCAACAGATACAACTGTGAGCCTCTCCTCAACTAGGAGGTAGAGCTTGAACTGAGTAATTTCTAAGTTACTTTTCATATGTAATATTTTACATGACTTTGACCTGTATATGCAAGTAATATTTGTAATTATTTGCAAGTAATAACAATGATAATGCTTACCATTAATAAGTAATATCAATGATAATGATATGGCATTTACCATATGCCAGATACTGATACAGAGCTTCCTAGGTGTTACCTTATTGGCTCTTCATGACAACTCTATGTGATAAGTGTTATACCTATTTGACAGAATCATGAGCCTGAGGGAGGATCAATCTCCTTAGGGAAGTTGACTGTCAGAACCAGTCAAACCCAGGTTTGGCTCACCTCCAAGCCTACAAGATCTCATCTCTCCCATCCACTTAGGCTAGTAAGTTTTATCGTAACTTAATACATCTTCAGAAATACTTTCTCCTAAATATTGTCCCTTGGATTTTAATATTTCTAGTCCTTAAATTGTTCATCGTCTTGGGAGAATATATGAGTTTTACATGGTTATACTATAGAAAGTGTCCTCAAAATGCCACTTCCTAGAAATCACACAAATCCATAATTTAAATAATGTTCAAAATGACTAAATTGTACAAACTATATATTGTCAAAATATAAAGTATTAAGAACAGTATTATGAGGACAGCTTCTTGTGAGAACATGAGAAGTTATCATGACAGATAATTGAAGTGCTTTGAAAAGTGCTCCTTTTTGAGGAAAGGAAGAAGCTCACAAGTGAAAATTAGGCATATGGTCACTTCCCATTCATTGGTTTACCCAGAATAACATAAAATTTTGCTTTAAAACACTGACTTCAAATTAAGCAATTACATAAAATTTTTTGGAAAAATAGGATTGGAATAATACATTTAATAATTAAATAGAGTAAAACATTTTATTTAGTAATGAGATAATATCTTTATAAATCACACAGTTTTAATTTCTGTGGTATATGGTAGTAAATTAAAACCATTATACCCTAAACAACACATACACAATTCTTATTCACTAAGAACATATTATAAAAAAAGAGATGCACAAATTAAAATCACACAAAGGCAGTACTATTTTGTTATTAAAGAATGAGCCAGAAGATGAAGAAAAGTGACATACCAAAGATTCAAAAGCCGGTATTTCGTGGTCAGAACAAAAATTACCTAGAAAGTTTAGTTAATTGTGGAACTTAAATTTTAGGAAAAGAGCCTATTCAGGAAAAGTCAAAATCTACTATTTTATTTAAAAAATCGATTTTGCTGATATCACATGGGACCATTCCATATTCCAATAGCATTTATTATCCAGAAAATTTTAAAATTCAAAACTTTGATCCCAGTCAAAAAATACATTGATAGTATAATACAGTTATGCAAATAGCTTCTGTCAGGGAGACCATTCCCTTTTAAATTTCTAAAGACAAGCCTACCTAAAATGTCCAACCATGTTATCTCGAAACTGGATGATCGTCTGAACCACGTTCCCTACTTCAGGTCATACCGGAAGAGCTTCTGTCTGTGTCTGAGCTAGAGGTCTCAGCAGGACTGGGGATCCCTCTGGTCTACCTTCCTCTAAAATCCAACATCTCATTTTTCACTGCAGTGAAAAGCTTAAGAATATCACGAGGGAATTGGGAACTACTCCTATTTCACATCTACCTTTTACATTAGATTTTAAACATAGCTGAGAATATAGCATTTCTCTTCAACACCAGCCTTGGAGAGGCTTCAAATAACTGCTATCCATAAAGTCAGTTTCCTTCTTGCAGTTTCTGAGACATATGGAGACAAATAGGAGGGAGAAAACAAGAATGATGGGTCCTTAGAGGAATATACTGATCATGTTCTTAAACCATTAAAAATGTGACTCTCTTTATCAATCTCTTGTCTACAGTTGTTTTATCTTGGAAATGGGAAAGAATTTGCCATGTAAGTTGTGTGTACCATAGATCTATTACTGGGCATAGCATATTTGTCTTGTTAAAACCAGACAGGATTTGGGAATGTTCCACAATCTCTTTGCTGCTCCCCTCAACTTCCAATCGAGGGAAGAATTCACTTTTAATCTCAAGGCTTTCAAAGTTGAATCCAAGATGAGATGATAACATTCATCTCTTTTTGTTAGGTGTTACTTTTAATCTAACTACCAACAATGATAAATTCCTGAGCTTCTGTCTTATTGTTTAAACGTATGAAAATGCTTATTAATAGGGAAATGGTAATAATATTATTACGACCCATCAAAAGTGCCCTTGTATGTGCCTGCAGCTTTACTTACATTTTCTCAATAGACATCTATTTGGCACTATGAAATCCATAGTTATGTGGTTAATTACAGCTATATCACTTCTCTATTTTGAAGCTATGTCTCATTTTTCATATTCCTAAATGTACGCTAAAAGTTAAATTTCCAGTTTTCCCAATCAATTGATATGTTCAAAAAATGTAATATTAGAGCAATCCTCATATGGGGAGGAAAAAAAAAAATACCCAGCCAGTTATTTCATTCTGTGAGATTTCTTTTTATGGTAAGCAAACCCACGCAGAGTCATTTTTGGCACCCATTGCCAACAAAGGAGAGATATTCCAAACACAATTTCGCATTCACATTTGAAATTTTCCCAATGTCTTTGAGCTCTACGAAAGGAGTGAGATATTTCGTTGGAGAATATGACTCTGGGGTTTCCTGTGGATGGTGCTCCAGCCGGTAGAAACCCTTCAAGGCGGTAAAGACAGGCACTGCCTGGCAGCATAGGCCCATTTTTCAGAGGGGGACAGTGTTGAAAAAGATATTATCCTCTGCGTGGCTATTACATGGAAGAGTTGCATTTTTCTAAAAGTGTGCCCTCTCCCTTGGCCACTCTTCACAGTCCCACTCAAATAAATTTGGCACCCAGTTAAATAATTTCCTCAGACAGGCCTTGAAAGGAAAGGCACAGAAACAGCCTCCCGTATAGACCTCAACAGAGGTCTCTTCAGGATAACAGCTGGGTGGGATTGGCAGGAAGGCAGGCTTGCTCTGCAGACGAATAAAGGCTTACAGTATCCAGAGTTGTCAATCTGGGATCTTTTGCTTAGAAAAACACTATCTTAGAAAAAAATCTTTACCTCAGGAAATTAATCATTACTTGCGTGGTGGCAAAAGTCAAGTGTGCATCACATAATAACATCCTAAATAATGATGGTATAAAATGACTGGTAACAGACACTACCTCTCTACTTTCATAATCTTAGTATTAAACATTTTTAAAAATCAAAGTGGTCATTTGGCCTTTTTTGAGAATGAGGGGGGTATTACACTTGTAAACAAGTATGCACATCTTAAAATAGCAATTACTGAATAAAACTTTGGAAGCCGTTTCCATATATTTGCTTTTAAAATGCCAGAGATCAATTACCAAATATTTTAAGAAATATATGAGCATCTCAGGGCACAATCATGGTCTCACAAATCAATACCACATAGGAGGACTGGGTAAGGGGGAAAAGGATCTACAAAAAAACTGTGACCATTGCCAGAATCCAGCTGAATACAGACTTATTTCCACAGGATGATTAAAAAAAAGGCACCGTTCTGAAAGCCAAATTCATTATAAATGCTTCTTTTATTAGTAAAAATCCCCATAACAACCTTAGTTCTCCCTAAAATAAGCCAAGTTGCCAATATGAGTAGGATACTGTATATTAATATAAAACCCTGCCAATTGAGAGAACTTTTAGAAAAAAGTAAAAATATTTTGATGATTACCCTCTAATTTGACATATGTTAAAATCCAATTTGATATTTAAAACCTAATGGAAAACTAAACTGTGTATTTTTTCCACACTGGCTACACTGAGGGCATGATTGCAGATGTTTGTATAGTTTGCATATTTAGTCAAGGTATTTATGGCTTATTTTGACTGCAGCCTGCTTCTTTCAATATCTTGTTCTAAAAGTTTTTTGCAGGTTTTTTGTTGTTGTTGTTGTTGTTTTGTTTTGTTTTGTTTTACAATTGAGATTTTTTTTCCTCCTTTGTAGAGCCAAAATAATTATGATTTACTAAGTAGAATATTACATGAAAATAAACCTTGCCAGAAAGAAATTCTCTTAAATGAGATTATCTTAACTAAAGGAATTATCATTGCAACTGGTTTGCAAAACAAAACAAAACTTTCACAACCCTTTTTTCTGGAGAGGGCATATGTATTGTTTCCTACCTGATTTAATGTCGAAGTTGGTTTACATATGGGTACATGGTAGGCCAAAACTGCTTTTCAAGTTAAATATAAAAACAATTAGAATAAAGTAATAAATTGTAGTTATTAACCTGTTATCCACATATCAAAAGACGGCATCACAACCATCGATGCCTTCCACAAGGCCGACTCTCCCCACAGGAACTCATTCACAACTTCGGGGAATCTAAAAAATGAACAAGACTATTTTTTAAATGATGGCACTTGTAGTCAATTTAAGAGGCATGCTTTCTTCATTCACAGAAACTGCTTTCTTTGAGGAAAGAAAATTTGGAAGAGGATCTCTCAAGAAGACATTTTTTTTTTCCTGAAGAAAAAAATTTCCTCTCTTTTAACATAGTTAAAATCTTTTGAACAAATACTTGTATTCAAAAGAGAATTGCCTATACCAGCAAAAGTGGGGGCAATTAGGAAAATAATGGCAGGGTTATATCTTAACATATTGGAACTAGAAATTATGCCTTGGCTGTGCATGACACAGTCCCGCCTTCAAGCTGAGAGTCTTATAAAACTTACTGTGGTATATCAGCAAAGAAATTCCAAAGGATGAAATCTCAGATAACCTCGTCGCGAATTCTTTTCTATAGTTTATTTCAGCAATGTTATGTTCTGGGTTAAAATTAATTTCTGAAATAGGAAGCCAAAACCAACCACACTAAAATCCTGAGACTTAACAAGAAATAAAGGAAAGGACTTTCTCATACTTAGAATTAATATTTACCCAACTTTAATCCAAATAAATGCATGGAAAGTCAATCAAACTACTTAATCCAAGTAGATTAATCAACCGTTTTAAGACGGTTTACTTCCCTATACAAAAGGCCATATAAAAGTATTATTATATTATTCTTAGATGGTTATTGTATATTTGTTCCTTTTTTTTTTTTTTAATATTGCTTTTTCTTCCAGACAAGTTAGAGTCTCATAGGAAGGACTAAAGATTCAAGACATGGCAAAATGTGCCTTAATCCAGGCCTACTTCATGTGAGCATTCAAAGTGCTCAAAGGAAGTAGTTCGCTTTAACGTCCCCCCTTTCCACACCACCACAGTATCACTTCCGGACCCCCTGTGCGCTTTGAGATCTGAATCATTATAAGCAAGTAGGCCCACTTGGTTCCTCAAAAGACACAAAAGGTACAAAAATAGCTTCCGCAATTGAAGCAAGAACCTCGTCAGCAGCCAGATGAATGTGGGTGGTCAGATAAGATTCTGTTGCTGCAAAGGGCAAATTATTAAGCAAATGCTAGATTTATTTTCTTTTTAAAACTTTGTTCTCCTTGCCTCAAATCAACCATTTGCTGGTACTGAAAATGACACTTGACAAGCTCTACTGCTCTCCAAATTGAAAGCTTCATCAAAGCCAAAGAGCATGATTGATTAAATACTGAAAGGAAAAGACATATATTCTATAAGATAATTAACTGTATCTATATTTTTAACAAACCAAATAACACCTCTTTAAAGAAAAAAAAAACAATCTAAAGTGCTTTAAAAACACACACACAAAAACTATACTTTGGCAATATGACCAACTCTAAAGTAAAGCATGGCAACCCTCCAGACCAAAAAAAAAAAAAAAAAAAATTAATAAATCACTGAGCTATTTTGCACTCCAAACAACATTCACCCATGACATAAATGGGCCAAGAATCTATAGATACAGCTATTTACAGGGAACAATAACTTGCAGTATTCAGTGACTACATATGATTGACAATCCCATAGTCACTGAACTTAAGAGGTAATTAAGGAAAAGAAGAACATAGCCGCTAGAAAGCCAGCATGGGCACCCACTCCTTCCAACTGAGTTGCAAACTATAGATAGGTACCCAACCATTCCCAATCCCAGAAATCCTCATTCTTGCCAACAGCTTCCACAGGCAAAACAGAGCACAAGAGTATCCCTCAGACAAGCTGTGACAGGGCAATGTTCCCAGTTCTGAATCTGCTTTTCCAGGCTTAACTTTCCAGGACTATGGCTACTAGAAATAGGAAACACTTATCTCATAACATGCACAAATATTTGGAATTTGAGATTAGAGAACATCCCTTTTTTCCCTCAATAAGATTGAAATTTCTTTGACATGCCTTACAATTCATGACCTCTTCAATGTTTGGTTTTCCCTTGGAAAACAAAAAAATCAGTGGCAGGGATATTACACTTCCATTTTACCTTAACGAAACTTCCAGGTAATTAGTGTGATTTTAAGGCAAAGATCTGGGTGATATTAACATGAAAGATATGACACCAACTTTGGTGACTGTACACAAATAATTTTGTTGTAAATTAGAATCAGTAACGGCTTCTACAAAGGAGGCAGTTATTACTATTACCATAAAGACCTGAATATAACCATCTCAGAAAATGATTTTTGCATTAATTTTAAATGAGTTTTGGGGCCTGTCTCCTTATCAAAATACAAGACAAATCTTTCCTCAAATAGTTCTTGAGAATGTAGTGTGACAACTTATGCTTATGTTCCCTGGAAATCAAGACTTCACACAGTATACTCTTAAACGATGGAACAAAAGAGGAGAGATTTTCATTTCTTTAACTTTGCTTTTCGGTTATTAGATTCATAAGAAATCATCAAGCAATGAAACTTTAATATTTAATAAAACTAACAATTTTAATTCAGGAAGTGTTAATGGATCTTGTTAAATAACCCCACATCATTTAAAATTCTTTCCTAAATAGGGGGTGAAAATTATCTTTCACTTTACGAAGTACAGACTGATTTTTCTGTCATCTATAGGCTTACAGGAGAGTTCCTCAAAAATATTTTCCAATTCCCCCATCTCCAGCATGTAAAAAATACTTGGAAAATTTGATCATTACTGTTTCTGTCCCAGTGGTTTCTCAACCCTTCTACTCTTAAAAAATCTTGGCATTAGATATTTATTCTTGGATGCTTATAAGGTATTGTCACTAAGCCAAGCAAGGAACACACTGAGCTGTGGTAGTAAATGATAGACGAGATAGATAGATAGATAGATGATAGGTAGGCAGATAGATAGATAGATATGTTTTTAAATATCCATTACTGGTAGGATTTTTCATTATTTCCAATCTCTATATTTTCCAAATTATTTTGAGACAAGTTAGGACTTAATAGTTTAATATGACTTTCTGATGAGTCTTGCAAAACGTTAAAGCTTCATTGGCAAATTCCTTGTGCAAATATAAGTACCTTCCATCATTCTTTTTTTTCCCCCCCTTAGGTTAAATAAATGCACACTAGATCATAATTTTAGAAGAGCTGATAAGATAAACCAGTTGCATTTTAGATGAGAGTTGTCACTATTAAAAATAATTATTATTCGCATCAACTCTATGAAAAATGGCAAATAGGACTGGAAACAAGATATGGTCCTTCTGTTTCTCATTTAAAAGAAGCGTTTAAATATGACATGTTTAAAAGAATGAACACTGCTCTTCACACACTAGAGAAGAGATACTTATATTCAATAGTAGTAAAAGAAATTCCAAAGTAGTAGGTAGAGATGGGAGAAGGGTACTTAAAGAGAAATGCATGCTCATGATACATTTCAATTCCTCCAGATTCTTGAAGAGAGGCATCTTCTCCCCACCCAAAAAAGGGAAAAAAAAAAAAAGGCTCTAAATGGGCCCACTTCGGAGTGTCTGGTGTGGCAAGGTTAAGAGGTAGCTGGGAGGTAGTAGAGAAGGCAGGCACACATGATGACATGACGACAACACACACACACACAGACACACATACACACAGACACACACACACTTTGATTGGTGTGATGATTATAAGCTTAGATCTTTGGAAGCAGTTTGTAAATCAAAGTGAAGGTTGGGGCTGGGTTTGAAGTGGAAAGAAGAAGAAAAAGGGTTAAAGAGATACAAATAGGAAAAGGAAAAGGTAGTAATTTTTGGAACATGGAACAATTAATTACTGGGACAAGGCAGAGGCTCTGAAAAGTCACAAAATGTGTGTGGGAAAAGGGAGTTTCCACAAAAGGAAGTTGGGGCAAACTGAATCAAATTCACCTATTTTGTCTTTTTGCTTAGGGTTCTGGTTCTAGAAACTGCTTGTGAACATGATCCCAGAGCTACCTGTGGTCTTTGCTGCTTCTCAGCATGTAGCTGCTGCTGGAGCACAGACAAGACACAAAATAGAACATTGTGTAAATTAATATTACTCAAAACAACCAAAAAAGTAGGCGCATGTGATTTAGGGATATAACTTAAGTCTCCTTAATTAGATTTTTTGGTCACTATTTAATGACACTTTTAGGCGTTTGTCAATGCCCACTATGTACCAGAAAATGGGCTAAGTTAGCAAAATACAGAAAGGGAGAGGCAAGCTCTCTATTTAAGACTTCAGAGCCTAATAGGGTGATATTCATGAACAAACAATTTTTACAGAAAATAAAATAAATTCAGTGAAAATTTTAATTTTCCTAAAATGAGTAAAAGGTAGAAAAATTAGTTGTCAGAGTGTTTTTGGTGCTTTGACTTATGTCAAATATAAATATAGTACAGGGAGAACACAAAAGAGGGAATGGTCAATTTTATTGAGAGAACTAGGAAAGGTTTAGTGAGGAATAGATATTGAGTAAGTCTTCAAAGAAAACTCTGCTAATACACAAAACTACACAGTTCTCAATGTGAGTTTGAGAAATAAATACACTTGTCTGGTATATCATTCCAGTTTTTCTCTAACTGTATATGTTTTTAGGAATGGTGAAAAGTTAGTTCACAGAGTTACTTAAGGAATAAGGTGTTCTCGTTAATACAACCTTATGGTTAGGGAAAACTACAGAGAAAATGATTTTTGTTTTAACATCTGCTAGTGATTATTTTCCAAAGTATATGAGGCTTCTTCTTGAGTTAATTAGAGTCTCCTGAACATAATTTAACCTTTCTTTGATGATTCAGTATCGAATAGTGCTCTCCAGTCCTTACTCTGCATCTGGACTGAGATCATCTGGTATTGGCTATGCAAACTTCTCCCCACATGTGATTCCTAAGCACATGTTATATTTTCCAAGATCACAGTTGTAACTGAGATTTGTTTTCTTGATCACAGATTTGACATCAAATAAGTCATACCTAACTTGTTTCAGGAGCAGGTATATAACTATCCACTTCTATCATCATTAATTTTTGAATCTATTCTAAATCACACAGGGAGTAATAAGTACTGTGAAACATTTCAGAAATCATTCAATCCATCAGTCAACTAACAGAAGAAAAGGGTGAGAACCAGAAAAATCAAAAGATTTCCTTAAGGAGCTAACAGGTCATTATGATGGCTTGAGGCTATTGTTTAGGTCTTCAAACTTCAAGTCAATTATTTCCCACTCTCCACACTACTTCCTCTAATCTGTCCTTTATTGCAGAAACAGATTAAAAGGAATGAAGAATAAATAGCACTGAACTTTAAATGAGGGAAAACGATTATCATCCATACTTTAAAACTAACTGGTCAAAGAAACAGAAAATAACAGCAGCTAAAAACCAATGCTCCCATTGAACTGGCTAACAATTTTTACAGAAAATAAAATAAATACAATGAAAATTTTAATTATCCTAAAATGAGTAAATAGTAGAAAAATTAGTTGTCAAGATAATCAATTTCTACAAGTAGTCCATCATTTCATATCCAAACCAAAAATGTTTATTTGTCTTTAAATTTATTTAATTTTCCAGCAAAAGCTATTTTCTGTTATCAAGTTTCTTATGTTGTTATAATGAAAAAATTTTTAAATTAAGCATTTTAAGTAAAATTATGCAATCACTTTCCCCAAAGTAAGGATAGCTCTTTCACTAATAGCCAATGGAGGTATGCTCTTTGGTTCATAATAACACAATTTCACCAAGGAGGCATGTAGAAATATGGTAACCCCATCTCCACAACTATTATTTCTCTGTCAGAATGGTATATGTTGCCTTGTTTTTTTCAAAAGGGCAAGAAGAATTAGATGTTTTGTATGATTAAAACTCTTACTATTTTTGGTGCAATTTTAAATGGGACTATTTTCTTAATTTCTCTTTCTACCTCTTCATTATTAGTGTACAGAAATGAAATGCAACACATTTCTATATATTGATTTAGTGTGCTGCCACTTCACAGAATTCATTTATCAGATCCAGTAGTTTTTTGGTGGAGTCTTTAGGGTTTTCTATATCATGTCATCTGAAAATAGTGCAGTATTACTTCTTTCTTAGCAATTTGTTTATCTTTTATTTCTTTTTCTTGTCTGATTTCTTGCACAAAAAAAAAAAATATATTTAAGAATAAACTTAACCAAGGAGGTATAAAGCCCTATTCTCTGAAAACTATCAACTGATGAAAGTGAAAACAACACAAACAAATGGAAAGATATTCCATGCTCATGGACTGGAAGAACAGATATTGTTAAAATGTTCATTTTACCCAAAGTGATCACAGATTTAATGCAATCCTTATCAAAAAGCCAATAGCATTTATCATAGAACAAGAACAAATAATCCTAAAATTTGACAGAATCACAAACAGCCAAAGCAATCTTGAAAAAGAAGAACAAAACTGGAGGTATAACAATTCCAGATTTCAAGATCTACTACAAAGCTATAGTAATCAAAACAGTATGGTATTGGCACAAAAAGCAGATGCATAGATTAACAGAGCAGAATAGAGAGCCCAGAAATAAACCCAAGAATTTATGGTCAATTAATCTTTGACAAAGGAGGCAAGAATATGCAATGAACAAGACAGTCTCTTCAACAAATAGTGTTGGGAAAACTGGATAGCAACATGCAAAAGAATGAAGCTGGACCCCTTTCTCACACTGCACACAAAAGATAAACTCAAAATGGATTAAAAACCTAATGTGAGCCCTCCCTGAAGTCATAAAAGTCCTAGAAGAGAACACAGGCAGTAATTTCTCTGATATCATTCATAGCAACATTTTTCTAGATAAGTCTCCTGAGGCAAGGGAAGCAAAAACAAAAATAAACTACCGGGACTACATCAAGATAAAAGCTTCTGCACGTCAAAGGTACCTATAAGCAAAACTAAGAGACAACCTCCTAAATGAGAGAAGATATTTGCAAATAACACATTCGATAAATAGTATCTAAAACACAGAAGGAATTTATACAACTCAGCACACACAAAAAAACAAATAATCCAATTTTAAAAAGGGCAGAGGACATGAACAGACATTTCTCCAAAGAGGACCTACAGATGCCTCATAGGCACATGAAAGGATCCTCAACATCACCCATCATGCATTCTTGGTGGAATGTAAACTGGTTTAGCCACTGTGGGAAACAGTATGCAGGTTCCTCAAAAAGTAAAAATTAGAACTACCAGATAATGCCAGTAATTCCACTACTGAGTATTTGCCCAAAGAATATGAAAACCCTAATTTGAAAAGATATATTTACTCTTATGTTTATGGCAGCATTATTTAATTATTTACAATAGCCATGATATGGAAGCAACCCAAGTGCCCACCAACAGAAGAATGGATAAAGAAGATGTGATATATACATATAATGGACTATTACTCAGTCATAAAAAAGAATGAAATCTTGCCATTTGCAACAACATAAATGGATCTAGAGACAGAGAATATAACACTAAGTAAAATAAATCAGAGAAAGACACACACCGTATAATTTCACTCATGTGGAATTTAAGAAAAAAAATAAATGAACAAAGGAAAAAAGAGATAAACCAAAACCAGACTCTTAAATGCAGAGAAAAAACGGATGGCTACCAGAGGGGGGACATCAGTGGGAGGACAGGTTAAGTAAATGAAGGGGATTAAGAGTACACTTTTCAGGGGCGCCTGGGTGGCTCAGTGTGTTAAGCCACTGCCTTCAGCTCGGGTCATGATCTCAGGGTCCTGGGATCGAGTCCCACATCGGGCTCTCTGCTCAGCAGGGAGCCTACTTCCTCCTCTCTCTCTCTCTGCCTGCCTGCCTCTCTGCCTACTTGTAATCTCTCTCTGTCAAATAAATAAATAAAATCTTTAAAAAAAAAAAAAAGAGTACGCTTTTCACAATGAGTACTGAGTAATGTATAAAATTGTTGAATCACTATGTTGTAGACCTGAAACTAATATAATGTTGTATGTTAATTATACTGGAATTAAAATAAAAATATCTTTTTTGTTTTCTTGGTTGTGAACATTTTTATTTTTATATTCCAATTCTTTTTTTTTCCCCTTTCTTTCAATTCCCACTATTCTATCTCTTAATGTTATTATGGTAGGTAAATAACCACTTCCTGCCAAGCTTTCTTAAATATTTACCCTAACTAAATATTTGGAGGATAAAACCAGAGGAGGACTATTTGGCTACTCTACTCTAACAAGAAATACAACAGCAAAGTCGTAATTTCAATATATTGTGTTCTCAAATTTTACCTTTTCCAGTGCTTATGCTTACTCTTTGGTTGCTACAGGTAAACACAAGTAAGGTAATGATTCCTTCTCCAACTTTTCCTCTTGGATGTGCCAAGATTAGCATCAAGGCCAATGTTAACTTTGGATTATGGGAACAAAGAGAATAGAGAAAACAAATAGTAGAATAAGCATTATTTTATAAGAATGCATAAAACAGGCTGACTTTGTCTGAAGGAAAAATCCATCTCTCACAGTAGACCCTCCCATGTGAATGGAAATAATACCAGAAGCAATGAATGTATAACTGAAAATAGGAATTTCATTTCGTATCTCATGCTACAACCAATTCTCAAGTCGGAGAGAAAAAGAATCATCTTAGTTCCCTACATTATGTCTACCCACAATAAAGATCCCTGAAGAAAAAAATCAAGGCAAGGCCTATGACATATCATATGTAACACCTGACCGGATGGGCCCTGTCTGCCTCTAATAACTGAGCAGCTGAAATAATCAATTCTATCTCCTTTCTTGAAAATTCTTACAGAGTGAGGAAGTTGACCCATGTGTCAGTGTAGAAGTGAGCAACCTCAGTAAGTCAAAGAGCACATCTTGATTTAGCACTGTCCTGGATTAGCAAGGCACATAGACTTCGGAAAAGGACATAATGTTAGCACACAGCAAATATTCTGAACCTCATTCAGTTATTATCAGAGTTCAAGAAAGCATATGATCAAAGAGGGCTTGAACAACAAAGCAAGCCTCAGCAGAGGTACGTGGTTCAAACAGAAGCCATGTTTTACCCAAAGGAAGTAAGCAGAAAACCTTTAAAATTATCTATGCTATGTGGTTGTTCAGGTACTCCCCTGACACTTTGATAAACTCTGGATGGCATATTTTCAGCCCCATCTTGGAATATATTGTTGCCCACAAAGTGTAAGGCTAGAAAAATCCCCACGGTTTCAAGCAGGCATTTATAAGATCCTCTTGGGTAAACTCTGTCAGATAATTCCAGAATTCCACCTGCAGGCCCTTTCACACAATCAAATGACATTTTTCCCAAAGCTTTTATAAACTAATGAAATGAAATAAAATATCATTGGAATGTAAATTTCATATTTATTTGAATTTGAATCCAGATATTACTGATTTACTTACAATATATATGTAATCTAAGTATCATACATTACATAAAAAACATATATTATATCTGACATTTAGACAACTTCAATAAAACTTACCAAGAAAAACTGAATTAAGAATAATGTTCAGGTGTGGAATTCAAAGATAAGTAAGACAAAATTCCTGTTTTCAAATGGCTTACTGTCTAATAAGCAAGAAAACCACATAAACAAGTTAGAAAAGCAACAGGTACATAAAGTGGAATTGCGGATTCACAGAAACAAAAGATAGTTTGGGAAAACTGTCTTTAAGAAACATGATCTTGGGCCTTGAAAGGCTAGGATTTGGCAAGCAGAGATGCAAAGAAAAGGCATTTAATGTGAACATACTGTTCAAAAGGGAAGGGCCAGGGATGCTGGAGAAACTGTGACTGGCATATTCGATATAATGAGGTAATGGAAGTGGGACTGAGAAGGGAAGGTGGTGGCAGATGATAAAGGAGCTTCATTTGGTAGATAATGAGAGCCAGTAGAGGTTCTTTTTTTTTTTTCCTAGTTCTCTTTTGGTGATTTTTTTTTTTTTTTATTGTTTGATTTTGTTTTATTAGAAGACAGACTTCTCATGTTATATTGAGGTTATTGGATAATTTCCTGCTTATCTTGGCCATTGATATTCTTTTTTTTTAAATATAATTTTTTATTTTTTATAAACATATATTTTTATCTCCAGGGGTACAGGTCTGAGCGTATCATGCTTAGCGAAATAAGTCAAGCGGAGAAAGACAACTATCATATGATCTCCCTGATATGAGGAAGTGGTGATGCAACATGGGGGCTTAAGCCAGTAGAGGTTCTAAGCACACTGCCACAATCACAGAAACACTTAACAAGTTCACATTTAGAGCCTATATCTTTCCATCCCTTTTGGGGCAAATTTCTGCAAATATGTAGTCTGAAAAAAACTCAAGATTAAGAAGTCTGTTTTAAGACAAGGATGATGAGAAGGAAAGGGGGAAAGATCCAAGTCATAAGATAATTAGTGGGATAAACTCTCAGAAAAGTAGGAAAGAAGCGCAAACTCAAAAACATAAATTAAGAGATCCGTTTCAGCATCAAGAATGGAAACTTTTCAATTTTAGACTGGAAGGACAACAGAAATAATGAGAGAACCTTTTAAATAGAGAGAACCCTTTAAAGAGAGAGGGGGAAAAATGGAGAAATTCCCTGAAGATGTGTTGAACCTACTCAGAAAAGTAGAAGGCTGATGAGGGTAGGAGAGGGAGCTAGAGTTAGTGAAGGCTTCATAAGTTTAAACATCCATTTGTCTGAGTTCTTAGACATTTAACAGTCTTAGGAAGAACACTCTTTGTTTTTAGGTTATTTAAGAAGAGGGTTTTGCCCCAGAATACATGTAAAATTTATCTAAGTTGATAAATATATCCAAATAATATATTATCATATCAAGTAATACAATAAACAATTACATTTATCCTTTATTTTTCAATCAAACTCCGAGGCTAATGAACTATAAGCCACTCTTTATGAACAGTAGATTTAAGACAATTAAAAAAATTGGGGGCACCTGGGTGACTCAGTGGGTTAAAGCCTCTGCCTTCGGCTCAGGTCATGATCCAAGGGTCCTGGGATGGAGCCCCGCATTGGGCTCTCTGCTCAGTGGGGAACCTGCTTCCTCCTCTCTCTCTGCCTGTCTCTCTGCCTACTTGTGATCTCTCTGTCTGTAAAATAAATAAATAAAATCTTAAAAAAAAATTGTATACTCTTCTGTTTTGTTTTTTACTGTTTTTTCAAAACTGCGGCTGAAGAAGTCTCTTATACTGTAAACGGGAACACTGACCCATATTGATTTAACAACTCTTACTGGGTTTTAGATGATCAAACTATTAGTTAATACCTGGAATATGGATTTGTTATCTTATTGAAATAACTGTATATTCAAACACATTTGAAATATATTGAAAGTTTAACAGCCATGTGACTGTCTCACAGAACATGGGACAGCAGCTGGCAGAGTAGGAAGACAACAGATACTTGTCAGCTGAGTGAATGATGAAAAGAATTACATGAGGGGCACCTGGGTGGCTCAGTTGGTTGAGCAACTGCCTTCAGGTCAGGTCACGATCTCAGGGTCTTGGGATCAAGACCTGCATCCGGCTTCTTACTCAGTGGGGAGTTTGCTTCTTCCTCTGCCTCTCCTTTTCTCCCTGCTCATGCTCTTTCTCTCCCCCATCTCTCCTTCCCTCTCTCAAATAAACAAATAAAGTCTTTTTAAAAAGAAAAGATTAAATGAATAAATGTAAATAAATGAATGAATGAACTAATAAATGGGTGTGAATTCACCATGTGTATGTGTGTGTATGTGTCCCCAGCATGAGGCTTGCTTAATGACTGAAAAAGAGCATCATAAACTCTCATGTATAAAGCATGGAAGGGATCTTGGCCTGTGTACCACCATATCCAACAGTCAAGGACACAGAAACCTATTAAAACTGAGTGACTGGGGCGCCTGGGTGGCTCAGTGGGTTAAAGCCTCTGCCTTCAGCTCAGGTCATGATCCCAGGGTCCTGGGATCGAGCCCCACATGCTCCGCGGGGAGCCTGCTTTCTCCTCTCTCTGCCTGCTTGTGATCTCTGTCAAATAAATAAATAAGATCTTTTTAAAAAAAAAACAAACCTGAGTGACTGACCTGAGTGGATTTTAAGAAAGTTGAGCATCCTAAACCTCAAAAAAGGATTAGTTTTAGAATTCCTGGCTCTTTTTCAGCTACCAAACTAAAGAAAAATAAATTTGTGAAAGCTAGATGATATGTTAAAAATTTTAGGTAGGAAAAAAGTTAACAGAAATGTGTATTTTTTTTTTTACCAAATAATAAGTACAAACATCTAACTGTGTTAACTTTTCTTAAAGATCTCATCTCAATACAGTAACTAAATTAACTGATCAAGAGTTAAGCTTAAATGTCTCGACCTAAAAGTAAACAATAAAATCTTTATTTAACTTGGTTTCTCTAGTTTTTCAGTCTCACTTTCCTGTCTTATTGATTGAAGCTGTCATTTTCATCACTGAAACCTGTGAAATTTGATGCTGAGTCTATGTATACTTTTGCCAAATATAAATATATATATTTTTATATAAATATATAAATATCATTATAATATAATATTACATATTTATATAATTTATATATAAATATATATTTATATATATATATTATTTACGTGTGTATGTGTGTGTATGAGAAGATCATTGAAAATCAGGGAGAAGTAAGATGGCTCCTAAACTTGAAGCCCAGAAGCAACACATCAGCAAACTTCTACCTAAGAAATGGTCAAGACAAATAAGGCAATGTCGACTCCAACAGCCCTCTAGATATAAAACGTCATCCCTGGGTCCCAGGGTGGAGTAGTCAGTTAACCTTTGGACTCTTGATTTTGGCTCAGGTCATGATCTCATGATTGTGAGATTGGGCTCCATGCTGGGCATGAAAGTCTGCTTAAGATTCTCTCTCTCCCTCTGCCCTTACCCTCTCCTCCTTAAAAAAAAAAAAAAAAAAAAAAAAAAGGCACTCCTGGAGTTGTTCATGAATATTCCTACCTCTTGCAGTTTTAGAGTACATTTACTGCACTGACTATCAAGATGCCAGTCTACATGCTAACTACAAGGGAAAAAGAGGGCAGTATTTAAAGCACTGCAGTCAGACAGTCCAGTTCCAATAAATCACAGATCAAGCATTTACTAGCTTGTGACTACAAAAATCTTAGTACAAAGGTAAGTAATAATACCGAATGTCACCTACCAACCTCATTCAATTGTGAGAATTCAATGAGACATAATGAATTCAATAAACCCAAAGCACGTCGTAGAGTATCTGACACATGGCATTTGTTCCAAGTGTTACTGTTGTCATTTTTATGAGTTACAACTGCCCTCGGAGACTTCGCGTGGGCCTTAGTCACTCCAGTTCCAAAGACTATAGCATCAACCTAGAGTGCCAGGCGACTGCACTGGATGGCAGTAGCTCACTTAAGCCTGCTCTGGTAGTAACCTAAGCCCTTGAGCCTAGACAAACCACCAAGCATGTCCCAGGCACACGAATGAGGAAGGAGTGACTGGCTGCGTTCCTCTACATGAAGTTTCTCAGAGTTGACAATTATTATGGACTGAATGTTTGTATCTCCCAGAAATTCATATCCTGATGTCCTAACTCAGCATGGGGCTCTATCTGGAGATGGGGTTTTGAAGGAACTAATTAAGGCTGTAAGAGTGGGGCCTGATCCCATAGGATTAGTGCCCTTCCAGGAAAAGGCATCAGAGAGCAGTCTCTCACTTTCTCTCTCCGCCTGCACACCAAAAAGAGGGTCTGTGAACACACAATGAGATGATGGCAATAGGCCTTGGAATAAAAACCAACCCTGCCAGCACCTAGTCTCTGAAAGTGTAAGACTTAAATTTCTGTTGTTGAAGGCACTCAATCTTAGTATTTTGTTATGGCAGCCTGGGCAGACTAACATGATAATTTAATACAGTTTTATAAAAGTACACAAAATTGTTGAGACAAGGGAGAAAAGATATAATGAAAAGAATACTAGAATTTGAGTCAGAAAATCTATATTCCTATGCCAGTTTTAATACCTGGCAGCTGTGAAATCTTGGATAATTTACTTAGTGTTTTTAGCCTTCTTTCTTCATTCAGAAAATAAAACAAGAACTCCTCCCAACCACGGTTGTTGTAACCAGAATGTGTCATAGTAGGTACCTGATAAATTGATTTTTAAAAGATAATGAGATCAAGTGGGTATTCAGTGAGGGAGAGCTATAGTAATAAAAGATATTGTATCTCATAATTCTATACTGCTACCTAAAGCAGAATATTGCAATAGTCAAGCTGTGTTTCATTCTATCAACATTTAGAAAATATTATTGGTGTCCTAAGTATTCACTTTTTATGGTATCATTAGTGAATGAGGTGATTTTTTTTCAGTGCTTTAAACAATAATTTATCAAAGAAAATTGATGATGATTCTATGTCACATTCCCCCCCCCAATTCAATGGCTACTAAAGTATGCATTGCTTGCTACCATAGACAAGGAAAGGTGTCTATTCTAATTTATTTAGCAATTAAAAAGTTGTGTGATTTATAATTTTTATTTCTCCCAAACAATGACATGTGGAAGAAACTTGCCTGTTGTCAGGATCAAGAATTTTCTTTTTATTGAAAACTTGTTTTATGGACATTACATTTTAAGCCTACTTAGCATTCCTCTTTAGGATGGCTACTAGAGAACTAAGATCTAAACTTGGGGCCTTCCTCTAGGAAGTACATAGGCTTTCCTGGCACATATTTTGACAATAATATCATTTCTAGGTTCAAGTACTATTTCTACTTCTCTTTCCTATTGTCTCGTACTTACACTTACAAATATGTACACATATACATGCACTCCTCAATAATGGGAACTATTACAAAAGTCATAATAAATGTATCTGGGAACTGTTTCTAAAATTGAACCTGTTTGTATAATTCAATAGTGTTTGGGCAGCACAATTGTGAAAACTAATTTGTTCCAGGAATATAAAAGTAAGTGGAAACTCCCCAAATATTTGTCTTTTCCCTCTGCTTTCACCTGTATTGATTCCAAGAAAAGAAAGGATTTCATAAATACAACAGCAAAGGTACATATAACACAACTCAAGAGAAACATTAATTATTTTTCCTTCTCTAAGGAATTGCAAATGAATAATATGGAAATAATATGCTCAAATTATATTATCTTTGAGACATGGTCAAATTTCCAGCTACTGTCAAAGCTCAGCAGCAGACATGGTAAATGCATCTGACATATTCTTGGACACAGATAACTTACACTGGCAGATCTACATAAAAATCCTGTATGGTGTACTGAAGGGGTTGGATGAATGTTTTTTATTTGTTGAACATCCATAAGGTATAAAATCAGATTTGGACACATGTACTTGAGCAAGTTTAGAATCTATTTGATCAGAAAGTATTTCAAGTCTCAAATCAACCTCTACTTTTGAGCATCAACCATTCTAAATGATACTAAAATTTTAAACAATGAATTACGAGTCTAAAAACCATTTTTAGTGCCATTTTGATTAACCAGTTATATGTGATTTAATTTGATCTTTGTATTCAAATAACTCCAAATGCCAGAGAATTTGTCAGATTCCTAATTTGGGGTTTCAGTCAACACTGACCAGTATCCAATATGGATGGACATATTGGCCTAATTTCTACATTCTTCACACCCACATAAATAAATAATTTGGAGAACACAATTTAAACAAGGCAGCCAGAAATAATTCACCTTGAAAACATTATAAGAAATAAAAATAGATATACTTTTGTTTCAGCTTTAAGAGAATTTTTCCAAAATCTGCCATCCCACAAATGGTCTTAAATAACTGATGTTATTTGTTATACTGTATATTTGTTACATCTCACTTTCATCCTCTCTCATACATCACTGAAGAGCAAAGAATTTGCTTTAAAAATCTCATTAAGAATTCTTTCTTCACACAAATTCTAGTCAAAATAAACTGAAGTAGAGAAAAAATAAGCAAAAGCAATTAAGCAAATGAAAACACAGAGAAGATTGCAAAATTAAATATTTTATCATATTGTTTAATTTATCAGGCTTGAGCTGATTTCATTAAGGGCCTTAGACAAGGGCCAGAACTAATTTTATTGCAGCATCTGCTCTCTGATTTTAACATGGGTGTAAATTATTTGAATAGGCAGATTATAATACTTCTTTGAATTGATGAGTAGCAATGTAATATAGAGAAGAAAATGTTTTAATATTATTTTGCATATATACATTATGTTATTTTTCAAAGCTTATCATTTCACTCTCATAATATCTTCGTAATGTAGGAAGAGCATGAGGAAATCAAGGCTCAGAGAGGCTAAGCCATTGTCACAACAATATTTAATGGATCACACAATCAGTGGGCAGCCCCCTGGCCTCCTGTCCCCCAACACAAGGCTCCTTTTGTGGACCAAATGGAGGCTATAAACCAGTTAGTTTTAAGAGAGCATGTGTGGAATTTGTGGGCAGAAGACATAGGTTTAAGATCTCCCTCTCCTGTGGATTGACCTTGAATGGTCTCCCTTTCTCTGAGCTTGAATTTCCTCATATGTAAAATGGGAATAAAGATGCTGGCCCCACTCCCCTACTGATAAGTTGACCTATCAAAGCGGTCAATTTTAAATCACCAAAGAGTGTATGTTGTTGTTGTGGATACTAATGAACAAAGAGGCTTTTTGCTGAAGAAACTAAAACAGAAGACATTCAAAGGCCTGAGCCTGAATACTTCCTACTTCCCTGAGTGCCCTGAGTAAATTCTACCAACTAGTAACCAGTAAGCAGTCAGAAAACTTTTTATACAATAGACTAATGGGACTTTGGGATGGCTCATCAATGGCAGATAAGAGAGGCAGACAACTGCAACCCCATGAAAACCTGTACAAACTTCCACTTTCCTCAGTGTCATGCCTTCTTTATGGGCTTGTAGGTAAAGCTAAGAGGTGGGAAACACCAACCAAGGTATTTTATCATAGCATTGTGTGATGCCTTTTTGATAGCAAAGAACAGAGATCCTGACTCAAACTCTCTACGGCAAAAATGTTAACACCGTTGACTCAGGATCCTTAATAGTCCAGGGGTAGTGTGCTTTCAGGCTACGCTTGATCCAGAGGCCTCTAAAGCCTTCGGGATTTGGCTTCTTTTATTGAGATTCTTTTGACTCTCTCCTCTGTGTGTCTGATTCGTCATGAGGTTGGCCCCTCTCCTGGGAGGAGCAATGACAAAAGGGATTCCTGATTTCCTCTCTTCACCATCAAATCAAAGGAAGAGAAAACTTTTCATGGCCGCTCAGGATGAAAATCTTCTTTTGTGTTTGACAGGCACTGCCTACTATTATTGAGAAGCCCAATTCAGAATTATTTATAATACTCTTCTTGACATAAAATCACTACATTAGAAACAAAGGGAAGGATTTTCTAGGCATACGTGTATATACTCTTTGGACACAGCAAGCACATATGTACACAACAGGGTAACTGTCATTCCAGAATGGCCCTTTGTTTACAATGTTGAGTGACATCATCTTCATTCACCTAAATGATCTGTGCCCATTTTAGCTTAAAGTCCCAATTACTGTCTTTTTGAAGAAAGAATTTAAAATGTATTACTTTTGATGAGCTAACAACTCTTCCCTTTTTTCCATGTAAACTTGTGAAAGAATTTAGAACTAAACATTTTAATTCAATTTGGATTCATTTGAGTAGATCAAGTTTAGTTAATGCCTAAAAATATAAAAAAATAAAAATTATCTCTCCAGAATTTAAGAGTAACTATTTCATACTCTATTTTGTGTCTACTTAGACACAAAATTTCTATTTAAAAGTTAAACCAAATAACAATATAGTTAAAATTTTCTTTGAGATGCTTCTTTATCAGAGAAAATAAGCTGACCAGAATATGAACACCCTCCATTTATAGTAAACTGTTGGTGAGGAGGTACTATCATAAATATTTTCCATATGATATGCTTAGGTATTTGGGTTTTGAGTACTAGGCCCATATTGTTTCTTTTCTCTCACTTTTTTCTTATGAGTAAGGAGTTCCACCCCTTGTCCCCTTTTCTTTATGAGAAAAAAAAAATAGGAAAATCTATTTTAGGAAAGAAGTCATGATAGCAGGTAATGAAGTAAGGTTTCCCATAAACATATTTGTTATACCCTCCTATTCACTTCTATCCAGTTTCGGGGGAAAAGAAAAAAAAGTCATATTGTTAGCACCTCTGAAGAGAAGGGATCACTAAGACAAAGTATCATGAAGCAAATATGAATATTTAAGGGTTTTTAAAGGTGTTAATGATTCCCTACAATTTTTTTAAAAATTTTATTTATTTATTTGACAGAGAGAAATCACAAATAGATGGAGAGGCAGGCAGAGAGAGAGAGAGAGGGAAGCAGGCTCCCTGCTGAGCAGAGAGCCCGATGCGGGACTCGAACCCAGGACCCTGAGATCATGACCTGAGCCGAAGGCAGTGGCTTAACCCACTGAGCCACCCAGGCGCCCCTCCCTACAATTTTTTTAAAGATTTATTTATTTTAGAGAGAGAGAAGGGAAGAAGAGGGAGTGACAGAGGGAAAGAAAGAGAGAGAACCCTCAAGCAGACTTCCAGCTGAACACAGAGCCCAATTTGGGGCTCGATCTCAGGCCGCTATTTTCATTGTATTTTATAAAGTAAAAAGTATTAGAGTATCGATGTAAGAATTTCTGTATGTGTGCATGCAGTGTGTGTGTTTGTGTGTGTGTGTGTGTGTGTACACATATACTGGTTGAATGACTAGCCATAAAGCATAGCTCATTTCTTGTCTTGTCAGTCAGAAAGTCATCATCCAGGCCCCCATGAGGAGCACCTAAGTCTCTCTAAAAAAGCACATGGGGATATGAATCTTGTCAACTTCAGGGTGAGGCATGTTTCCATGAGGGACTAAAACACCAAGAAAAAGGAGAGAGAGAAGGTATCAGGCATTATCTTCTTGAGCATTGTGTCTTCTGAGCCTATAGAATAGGGATTAAGAATTAGTCCATTTCTGGTCACTAGTAGTTGGTTTCAAAATCAACTAATGAGTTGGAAAATTAACACTTGCTCAAAGCAACGCCCCCACCCAGCCAAAAAAACTATCAAAAGTCCTAAACATCAGAGCTCTGTCAGCTGACTTCTATCATGCAAGCTAAAAACCGTAGTTAAAGTTCAGGTAAACTAGTGACATCAGAAAGCAGGGAAACCTCTAGGCTAAGATCCGGTTAGTGGGAGAGAACAGTTCCCTTGCAGGCTAAAAAGGAATGATACATCAAGGCCAAGTCCCTGATACTCAACCCCTGGCCCACACCCACTGATCAGTCTGAAATTTATTCACCTTCACCTTGTACATGAAAATCTACCTATCACTTAATGTCAATGAATAATGGCTTCTCTTCAAATGCGGGTCAAACAGCTGACTTCAATTTCCACCCCTCTCCCCGATATGTTAAAAACCTTGTGGCTGCCCAAGAAAACTTTCCCAGCAGTCTGATTAAGCAGCAAATATTTTCCCTTTTCTTCAGACTGAGTGTCTGGGTTGCAACACAACTAGATGGCAGCAAATAAATAAATAAATAATAAATATTGGAAAATGTCTGCATTTGGTGTGAAAAACTGTCTTAAGCGCACACAGATAATTGAAGCACAGAACCTAGCAGAGAAAACATCACCATACTCAGCTGCAGAAGTGTGTCTCCATTACTGCAATTTTAGATACTTACCAACCTTCAATGAACATCGATGAGATGGTATTAGTCATTATTAAATAGCACCTCTACCACACAAAGTGCAAATTTGAGTTTAATAAGGTGGCATTCCAACTGCCAGATGGGCAGCTCCACTTGATTTACGTTTCTTTATGAAACATTTGAGTCCTTTCTAAGAGACTCACCTCAAGTGTCTAGATATTTGGCCTTCATTTTTATACATACCCAAAATGCTCTGAGATAAGAAAGGCATGACTGATCATATTGAGTTAATTTATATACAAAAATTTATAAAAAGAACAAATTTTCTTACTACTTAAAGCATCTATTTGATGAGGAAGATTTCAATTTGCTTTTCAATTGCAAATTTTTCGTTTTTCAAATTTCAATTAAATTTAAAACCGTAAGATAAAATCTTGCAAGTGGCTTCCTTTCAATACCCTGAGAGAAGATAAGCAAAAGAAAAGGGAGAATTTAGGAGATCTAGGAAGAAAAATTCCTAAAAGCGCATGGAAAGTAGTCATGTCTACAGAAAGCATTTAAAGAACTTGTTCTTTTTCCCCCAAACTGGAAATATCCTTCTGTTTGAGTACCGAGTGTCTCTCCCTGAGCTAACTACAGGCAATCCAAACAGAAACTGTCATCTCTACCAAACAACAGCTTTAGAGGCATCATAATTTTATCCTTTGCTGCTTCATGTTAATGAGCAAATAATAGAACTGTTTGACAAAGACTGGCTACATAGCGATCATTACGGAGAAGCCTCTCCATTTTGAACAGACTGGGGCTGGCAGGAGAGCCTTCACGGCACAGCAGGGAAAACCCCAGGCATGCACAAGGCGGGTCGGACGGCTCAGCCAGTGGCTCAGCTTGCCCTTCCACAGTGTTCAGAGCAGACCAGTAGGGAGAGGATCTTTCCCAAAGCTTCACCAACTATGCAATAAGGCAGTAGCCAGTATCAAAAAAAGAGGGAATGAGGGGCACAGAGAAGCACAGCTACAGGTTAAGAGGTAATACGATAACATGAAAAGAACACTGGGCTATAGAAGTACAGTACATTTTAACATACTTCGTTTCATTGAATTCTCATGATAACATTGAAACATAACTTTTCCAGCCAAGGTTAGATAAGGCCAAAGAATAGACAAAGAAAGTAAATGTCAGGAAGAGGATTTTGAGCTACTTGTCTTTTACTCGGGAATCCCAATAATCCAATAATAACCCAATAATCCATGGCCACTCTCCTTCAGCACACTAATTCAGCTCTCCTGTTTATGTATCCCTGGATACACCACTTAAAAGTCGGCCTTGGTTTCTCCACCTGTAAAATGGACACCATAATTCCTGTCCTGTGACCTTCCTTAGTTATTTTAAGAATTAAATGAATCTATATATGGAAATAATATTAAAATGAAATCACTTGGTCATGGGAAGATCTGAATGCTAATTTCATGGCCCTTCTCAGTCACTGTTTCATAGGTATCTTCACCACAGGCCTTCTGTGTGAAGACTCAAGTTCTAACTTAAGTTCTAACTTCTAACATTAATATTTCACAGACATAGAGAGGTATCTGGCTTATTGTTTCTTATCTTTAAGTCTAAGTATAATCCTGCCTCTCAAGTCTTCTGTGATCCCCTACTAATGATTCACCACAAAGTGCCATTGTTTTGATGTATTTATCTCTCAGACTAGAATGGGAGGCTCTTACAGCCAGGAATTCTATCTCTATTTGTTAACGTACTACTAGCTGCTGTAGCAAACAAAATCTAAAATGCTTAGTGGCTTATTCACAATAACAGTCAAAATGAGGGTCCTGATGGATGGCTCCTCTCAATCCAAGAACCCAAGCCCATTTAACCAATGGCCCACCATTTACAACAGGATTGAAAGGCCACCATGATTACCCTCCTTCAAGCCGGCAAGAGGGGGAAGACATGGAGGGTCATCCATGGGAGGGTTTTAGGAGTCAAACATTAATGTGGCACACAGCATTTCCACTCACATTCCATCCACTAAAACTCAGCCACATGGCTCACGAACTACAGGAAGGATTGTGAAATGCAATCTAACTATGAGCCCCAGAAGAACAGGATACAGGTTTGGTGACCAGCCAGTCAGGCTCTGCCACGGTTATAATGGAAACTTCAAAGACACTTCCTGAAGGAACTACAGGTATACCCATGTCTTGGTCACACAGATATGAAGGGGGAAAAAAGGAGCTATATGTAAAGCATATAGTATTTAGATCTAATTCACTTAGAATTCACTAATTCACTGCTTCCCTTCCTTTCCCTAATATACCCAAATCCAGTACGAAGGATAAAAACTACATCGTCAAAAGAAAAAAATAAAAGCATCGTAAGCAAAACCCTAAGTTTCCAAAAAAGAATCACCCTATAATAAGGGAATATTAATTGGAGACAAAATTCACTAGCAATACATAAAGGAGAGTTTATAAAGCAAGACAGAGTGCACTTACTGTTTAATTTACTAGAGAATTTTATACTTACTTAATACTAAGAGGTAAAGTCTTGTCATGTTTCTGTATCTAAGTTAGACTCTACATCATAAAACTCTGATGTTGATGCTCTTTAATACCTAAGTGGTTTCCATACCAATTAACTTTAAAAACTGATCAAATGCACAGATGAAAAAGATACTTAAAATTTTTGTTGTGAGTCAAGTCACTAAGCATACCAAGAACGAATGCATGGTTTTTTAAAGCCATCGTATGAAGCTGTAGTAGGGAAAATACTTCTTAGAAATTCACATTTGGCCTAATCAAGATTGCTAGTGTATTTAATTCATACCAAAAGAAATCTATCAAGTATAATTTTAAACTCCACTCAGGAAATAAGCTCATACACCTTTGGTTCCTCATCACCCAGAAGTTTCAGGTGATAAAATATGATGCTTCTTGCTCCAATCCGGAGACTCTCTTTTGTTTAGTGGAATTTGCTTCACCACACAAGCTCTCAAAATAGGCTTATTTCTGCTATTTTTCTGACTATATTTTAAAAGAGAAATGACCTCGGTTTTGCAGATGTTGGTGAAATAATAACAGTTGCACAGGCAAAGCATATAATTAGTTGAAAAAGAGGGTAAAAAAAGACTTCACCTACACTATGTGGGCACAAAGACTTAGATGAAGTGTGAAACAGCTGCTGTCTGGATCTTGCACAGCTGTAGCCAGCACAGAGGCAGAAGCACCAACTACACACATGTGCACACACACACAACACTTGGAACACAAAGAGAAGAAATCCTTCCTAAACTCAAGAGATTGCAGATGCCTACACTGGAAATAAACTCAGTAGTTGCCTTCACCCCATAGGCGGCCAATATCAGGATGGAGCAAAAACAAGAGAGAGAACAATGAAATGATTTCTTCCCTTCCAATCAAGAGCTGCCCAAATCACAGAGAAAGAACATCTCTTTTTTGGTGCCCTGTGTGTGGGAATGTTGCCCTTCATTAACCCAAGTCCTCAGGGATGGGAACCTGGAAGGGGTGGAAAAGGAACCAAAGTCTCTCATTTTCATATCAACCTTTGTTGAACTCCTAAGGGTTTCAACTTCTAAGCGGATAGAGCTCTTAAGCATGAATATCAAAAGCTTTTTTTTCTTATACCTATTTTCACAATCTCCTTCGATTATTTTATGAAAATTATGAGCCAGTTTACAATGAGTACAGTGAACTCCAGTTCAAATTTTAATTGAACATGGAAGCAAAATACCAGTTTATTTTTACCCAACATGTATAAATTCTAATGGGAAGATTAGTTCCCTGCTTCAACAATCATGTCTTAGTGGTGAAGAGCTCAAAGGACTTGGCAATAATTATAAATGAATACTACATATGGCAGTGGCCTGGCCACTCGTTCAAAAATCACATCAATACTGAACCGGACTGACTGCCCCACAGAGGCTGAGTTTTGGAAGTTATATAGAATAGGTTCACACTCTCCTGATCTAGCTTGATACCTGGATAAACTTTAGAACATCAAGGTACACAATTCTAGTCCCTTTGTGACCAAGCAGATAATGAAAGTATGCGGAGTGGCATGGTGAAGATATGAGGAAGAGTAGTAGCCAAGAACCTACTGAAAAATGAACATCTAGATTTCATGTGAACTTAATGTGATGGACCATTTTGATCTCCCTTTTCCCCAAATTCACAAGTTGAAAACCTAAACCCCACTGGGAGATGGAATCTTTGGGAGGTAGTTAGGTCATAAGCATGGAGGCCTCATGCTAGCATTAGTGCCCTTGTAAGACAAGAGAGCTTGTATCCTTCCTCTCAGCCCTGAGAGGATACACTTAGTTCGCCATCTATAAGCCAGGAAGAAGGCCTTCACCAAGAACGCAACTATGCTGGCACCATGATCTGGGACTTCCAGACTCTAGAACTGTGAGAAATAAATGTTTGTTCTTTATGTCAGTCTATGGTACTTCTGTTATAGCAGCCCTAATTGATTAAGAATAGTTGGTTAAGGGGATAAGGACAAAAGTTACATTCTTTTAAGAAAATAGGGCCACCTAATAAGAACATTTGCCTGAATATAAGGCCATTTCATCTCATGATGAAAGGCTGAAGGAATTACTGCAGGAAAAGTGCTAGAAAATTATTTTTAATAGACTTGAGAAAGGTGAATGTGGAATATCAGTCCTTTAAATTTGACTACAAAATTTCAGCCCTTGTCCAAAAAATTAAGAACAAAAAGAAGAGACACATACTCAACAAAATCCCTTAACATTGCACTAACAGATGTCACTCTGTTAGTCACTCTGTGAGGTATCCATGCTTTATGATAAACTATATGCAAAATGTACACAAGGTAACTGAGTAGAAAGATGTGTGCTATAAACAGAAGAGTAACTATGTGGGTTGGCAAGGGCCAGCAGGCATCTTTAGGGAAATAAGGAGCCAGAGAAGCAAGATAAGTATGGTGCATGACCTTGTGCCATTTCTCCTCACCAGCCCCAACCTATACTCCTCATTCAGGGAAAGGGAAGGAAGTAATGCTAATGTTCCTTTTAAAGGAGCCCTCCAACTCCTCCCCACCCTCAGAGATACCAACAAGCCTCAGAGACTATAATGGTAAAAAGCTAAATCTCCCTTCACCTCAAACAGGAAGCGCTCACACCAACTTGTTCTTTCCTTAGTGCCAGGACAGGAACAGAGAGGAAAAGGGGCCGGGCCTTCATTTGCTCTTCACTTCTCTCTGATCAAGCAGGGCAGAGCTTTACAGAAAGAAATCTTCCACTTTACTTCTGGAAGAGGAGCGTATTCAGAAAAAAAGCTACATGGGAACAGTTTCCGGAGAAGGTCTGAGAAGGCTAGGTGTCTCCTGATCTAGCTCTATCTTTTCATAAACTTTTTGAGCATTTTCAGGCATACTAAAGCCCTCCAGACTCTAGATACATTTTGTTATACCATCTACAAAGCATCCAAGAGAGATTTGGTAGAGATTGATGACACACAAGATATGTGAAATGCCAAAATCCTCATCATTCACTCATTTGTTCAACAAGTCTGTATTGAGTACATACCTTTAGGTGCTGTGCTTGGTCCTTGGTCTACACTGGGGAAACAAACAGACATGAGCTCTGCCCTAGAGAAATTCTGTTTGGTGGACGAACCTCCCATCATAGGTTAAAACTACTATTCTCTGCTCGCATATAGTTTAATGTATATATACATTAACTAATACTTTCATTAAAAAGGCAGCTTTTATATCATGGTCGATACCATTAGGACCTTAGCACCTATAGGGTCACTGCTCTGCATATATACCCTCATCCCAACTACTGTTAGTACTCCTACCACACTCAGTAGCGTTTGGAGAAATAATATATGAAATGGTTTGTATTCTCAAGTAGCTTACAATCTTCCTTAAGAGAAAAAAAAACTATTTGAAATAATTAACAATATAATGGGAAGAGTACCCTGAAGAATTCAAAACTGCAAATATTCCATAAATAGGGTACCATAAAACTTATTATCCAAACCATTGCATTTTTCAGAGCAAAAGTTGAACTATTAATACTTAATACTGGGACTTTCCCTAACAAATCAGAGCCTGTCACTTTTTTAAAAAATTGCCTTTTTAGGGATGAATTCTGCAACTTGAAAACCAAATTTAGTTCCTTTCTCAAAAAATATTAATGGAATATTTATTATATTTAAACACTACAATAGGCTCTTTTAGAGACAGGCTTTGGGGAAAACCTCACAAAGGTAAATAAAATACAGCACTTAATCCCAGAGAAGACATGAAAATTTCACATGTGTTCTGACTATATTTCGTGTGACAGAAAACCCAATGTTAAGCTTTGTGTATACATTATCTCATTATCTCATTTAACCATCAAAACAATCCTAGGAGGTAAGTGCTATTACTTCCATTTTACAGATGAGGTTTATAGTGGTTATGTAACTTGTCCAGGGTCACACGTATTGTAAAGGGTGGACGCTGTAACCAGGTTTGTCCGATTGCAATGTCTCAGCTCTTGTCTATGACAAGTACTATAAGAATAATCCAAAGGAGGAAAAATTGTATTTGTGGTTGGAGTAATAATGGATGCTGAATAAAGGTATGCTGAAGTGGTATTAGACACAGACCCTGAAGTGTTAGAAGCCTTTAAAAATAGTTATTAGAGGGGAGAGCAACCCATGGAGATTGAACAATGAGCCAATAGCCTAGAAATGGGAAACAGTGGGTGAGTAAGAAGGAGTCAACTTGGCTAGTACTTTGTACTTTTAAATAAAGGAGTTGAAAACTGTGGGCTGTGAAGGTCAGCTGAGGCCACTCTGCCTTAATGTTTAATTTAAGCAAATATGAAACTCAGTTTGCATGCTCTGAGTACACTCCATATTTAATTTGCATCGAGGATGACCAGTGCATCCAGATCAAGATATCTTGAAAGCAAAGTGCCTTATAAAGCTGGGAGAAAGGCGGCAGCTAGAAGGAAGACCAGCAGACGTGTATCATCCAAAGACACGCAAGGGTGCCAACTTAGGGCTGGACACAGGCCTGGAAAATCCCTGCAAGTTAAAATTATATGAACAAAACCTTATTTTTCCAGTGAAACAATGTTATAATGATGGCAACATTTCATATCAATGTTCAAATACTGTAACAATGGTCCCATAATTTGTATTTACTAAAGAATAATACTTTCAATGTGTATATATAAATTTAACAGAGGATGTCATAGTCCTAATCTTAATGAACTGAAACCATCCCTAGAACAAAGCCTCTGTAGGATGGAGAGGTACTGTGGGAGGAGAGGCCAAAGTGATACCCAGGAGGAAAGTTGTGCACAAGGCCATAAAGCCCACCCGCTGGAGGAAAACAGCCATGGACAGAGGGAGTGACCAGTGGCCCCAAATCTATGGAGTCATCTTGGGCAAACTGCCTGAGGTAATGGCGGGTAATGGAGCTACTGGGTATCTCCCTATCTCCAAGGCTCCTCCCCAACTAACTTAACCCACACACCATGGCTGCCATAGGAAGCTTCCCAAAACAAGATCTCTAATCTTACTGCTCTCTTGCTCAAAAACTTCCAGTGACTCCCTGTTTCCTAGTAACTTCCAATCTCTAGCACTGTCATTTCTGACCCTCCAGAATCTGGTTTTTATCTGACTATCCAACCTAGTCTTCTACTACATCTACCCCAGTAATCTAGGCTGTAGAAAGGATGGCTTAGTCATTATTCTTGAGCATTACCATTTCCTATCTTTATGACCTGTTCAAGTTATGAGCTCTGCTTGGCAAACTCTCATCTTTTCCATCAAGATTTATCAACCTACTGAATACACACAAGATCTAGCAGGTGTGCCTGCTTCTCCACAAAGCCTGATATGTAACAAATGCTCTATATATCTGTCAGATGGATGGATGAATGGTTGAATGGTTAAATGGTTGGATGAATAAATGAATTTCTTAGCGGGTAGTCATCGTTCCCTTGTCAGTGTGCCACAGTACACTTCTGCTCCTTTTATGAAGCTCTTTGCATGCTAACCTTCTTTCATAAATATCTGAATACAGTTCTTCCTTCCCTCATTACATGGAAAGCCCTTGAAGCTTGAATTATATTCATCTTTGTATTCCACACAACTCCAAGTGCAAGTTCTTTTATAACATATATGTTTTAAAATATAAGAAATAAAGTGATATGATGTACTTAGAGGGTAACAAATGTACATAATGGACAATTTAATACATGTGAAGGGTAGATACTAGGTACAAGTGAGTACTTCAGTCAGTAAATGGGACTGGGTTAGCCTTAACTGTAAGTAGACAAAGGTTAAGTCTCTAGTCTGAAGTTAACTTTTGTCATAGACAGTCGTGGACATCACCTTCTACTTCTACTGACACCTTCTAAGAACATTCTCCCCACCACACTCCCACAAAGATTCTACGTACTGTCCTCCATGCTCCCTAGGCACTGTGTGCATGAACCCTTCAAAAGCAAGGAGGGCATGCTACTGTCTAACTCTTGCTCCCCGTGTCTCTTCTCAGTACAAGGAAGTTAGCTTTATGATCTCTGCAATCCATCATCCCAAGAGCAGGATCTGGCCCATATTTGGCTCTCAATAAAAGTTTCTTTGTAAGTACTTTACTTTAGAAGTACTTACTTTATGTACTAAATTCTACCACTAAGTGCATTCATCACTGTTGACAAACCTAGGATATGTTGCTAAAGCTCTCAGGGTAGTAGAACTTAGCCTGACATCAGCCCTGCTTCTTACCAAGGATGTGATATTGAAAAAGTGATGTATCAGGGCTGATTTCCTAGTGTTTCTCATGAAGATAAAAGTGCCCCCCCTGCAGGCTATGGTAAGAGCTAGAGGTTATGTAAATACGGCACCTAACACAGCTTCTGGCAACTGATGCTTGCTTCATAACGACAGCAATTGCAAGTATTACATTAAGAGGACAGGTAAGAGTAAATATTGATATATAATTTTTTAACAAACATACATTTTTTTAAATGTTGACTGTTTTTTCTAATCAAACATAAAAATTTGATTTAGAAACCCATAGAGACATGGACTACATCCTTGGGGCTATACATTATTTATCATGCTTCCAGTAAGAATGTCAAGCCAACTGGCAAAGGAAATATAATGGAATTTTTTAGGGGTTGGAGTGAGCTGATGGAAAAGCATGCAAAATATAGCACAAGAGGTAAGGCTGAAGGTCTGTCTTCAATCTGATTTCTGCTCCATGAATTGCCAAGGAGAATTAAAAAAGAAAATCAGTGGGGAGGAAAGAGGATGTTTTCTCAACATTAAATATTTAAAGTGGATCGATAAGAGCACTTCATATCAAGAATTCTTCATCAGTCTCCATGACTCCCGAACATTAAATATGTAAGTGGTACATACGTAGGCCATATTGAGAAAAACCAATGTGGAAAATGGGTATCTGACACAGTTTCCAAAGAAAAGAATCTAGTGTCTAGCTTCCTGTGTAAACAAATGTCATCACATTCAAAGAACAGTACATCAGAAAATTCTCTGGAAGATGTCTATGTTTTCACAATGGGTGTGTGTGTGTGTGTGTGTGTGTGTGTGTGAGAGAGAGAGAGAGAGAGAGAGAGAGATCTGATAGCATTCCACCACAGAATGACCTCAGAAGCACTATAAGACAAATCATTAAAAATGCAACACATGTAAACTCTCTTCCATTGTAGATGCAGAGAGGCTAGTGAAAGCAAAATGATCATTTAAGATCAATTTAAGAAACCTGGCTTCTTACAAATAGGAGAAAGTAGGTGGATTTGTCTAAACCTCTCTATTTACATCTTTGAAACCCTATCATTTTGTGCAATGGCTAAAATTTCATGCATGTCACAAGTCTTTCTCCTCCTCCCCTGCCACACAATGTGGCTGCTTTTAAAAATGTCAGATTGAGAATAAGAGAAGAAAGAGCCATTATTTTGAAATTTCACAAATTCACAACCGAATTTAAAATCACACAACTTTTAGCTTAAGTATTTAAAATGGATAAAACTTTTGAAAAAGGAAGAGCAATACCTTGCATCAGGCTATGAAAATACTTCCTAACATTCTCTCAACAAAGATTTCACAAACCTAACTCCCTATGATATGTGTGTACATTAGGTTAAATCCTTTATTTAGTGATTATCTAATAGTGCCTTGAATTCTTTGGGTTAATGAGTATTATATAAAGGAGTAAATAAGTATGAAAATGGGCCTTGGCTCAGCCTCAGTATCAACATGGAGTAGGAGGCACCAGAGTCATTCTCCTGATTGCGAAGCACCATAAAGGTAGACAACAAATAGGAACAATAACTCTCAACACACTGGACATCCAACAGCAAATGACAGTAATTCCAAAGAGAAGGGAAACCGATAAGGTGAGCCCTAAATTACTGCAGATTACTACCCAGAGAAAATTTTCACCATGGTCGGGAAGGGGAAATTTAAGAAGAGACCAGTGATCTCCTCAAGTTGAAGAAACAGAGAGGGGAATGCTGGAAACCTAAAGTGTCTGGAGTTCACAGAGCTTGGTGAGGACAGCACCGCACAGAGAGAGCTCCAGAGAGCGAAGATTTAATAGAATATTGACCAGCACACACATATGAAGAAGCCACCCAATGTCAGGAGAAACACCACTAAAAGTGTGACACAGAACAGTGCCCAGGACTCAGAAAGGGCCAAAGAGAGTGCCTGTTCCCAACAGTCAGAGTAGTTAACCTCATAATTACGAAGCTATCAATCAGAGTATTAAGAAGGGTCTCCATCTGGGTTGGGGGTGAAGGTGGGGATTAACCCAAACTAAATTCTGCTCTAGTCTTATCTAACAAAAGCCTAAAAGCAAGCTCTGAAAGAACCAAACTATTTGCCCAAGCTCAAGAATATTTTTAGGCATACAAACGTCTCTAATACCCAACAAGGTAAAATTCTAGCATCCAATAAAAAATTATCAAGTATGCCAAGAAAACAGAAAAATCTAACCCATAGAGAGGAGAAAAATTAATGGATCAGCACTGACCCAGAAATGACATAGATGACAGAATTAGTAGAAAAGTCATTGAAAGTTATTTTAATTGTATTGCATATGCTCAAGAAACTAGAGTAAAGAATAAATATGTTAAGTAGTAGCAATATGGTTGACACAAGAAAGACTTACATTGAACTTCTATAGAGGACAACTTCAAAATCTGGGAGGAAAAATACACTGGCTGGCAGATTTGACCTACAGAAGACTACTGAACTTGAAGACATAGCAACAGAAATTATTTAAAATGAAACATGAGGGTCGAAATACTTGGCTCTACTCAAAGTCCACAGTTTCAAAAAAAGTGTGAGTTGAATGAGACCAATTGTCTGGATGATGAGATAAAATTCATATATAGTTGCAGATCCACTTAGCACTATGAAAAGAAAGTGCTTGTTTTTCTATTAATAAAAGTATATGGCTTTATAGACTAGTCACTTTATAATCCTTCTATTGAATGTTATATATGGTTTATAAGACCTCTCACCTGCTAAAGAAACTAAAATGAGTACTAACAAAGCTTATAAATAACTTTACAGTTTTAAATAACTAGTGTGACTTCACCAGCTACATATATTATACATAAAATGTATGCATATAACATATATATTGCAATAATAAAAAGCCCATGGGCAGACTATTACTTTTCAATAATTGTAGATAATTATATTAATGTGATCAAAACTATTAGAAGGCCTTATTTCACTTGAAGAATTAATGTTTTTTGTCTTTTTTTAATTGAATTTCTAACTGAGCCATCTTTTGGTTCATCTACATCTCCCAGTTTCTGTTGTTGAATATTCTGTATTCTGAAAATATCACTCACACTCAAGATTTCATTACTCGATATGCATTGATGACACACATATTTCATAAATTCTCCTTAAATTTGTCCCTTTAGTGTGATAAGAAAGAGCATATTGTTAAATCATTTAAAGTGAATAATTTATAAACTATAAGACATTTTAATCTGGATTCCTCATCATCAAGTCAGATGATTTATAGTAGAACATAAATTCAGGATCTCTTCACAATCTTTTCTTTTATTATTATATTGAATGCTCTGCAGGCCCATGCTGGTCACTGGAAATAGAATGATGAATAAGACACAACCCTCAAAGAGTTTATGCTCTAGGGTTGGATGGGAGAAAATAATTGTACACCATGTGTGTGGTCAAGTACGGACAAAGCGCTATGGGGGCAGAAGTGAGAAGATGATTAACGGCCAGGGTGAGGGATGAGGGAAAGGAGGAACGAAAACTACACAAGGGAGGTGACCTTTACACCTTGTATTATCTGTGGATGTTCACCCAATGGAGACATTGAAAATGACATTTGAGGCTGTAACTAGCAGCTGTAAATGCACAGAAGCATAAGGAAAGGAGATAGAGTTTAGAGATAAACAAACTTGGGTTTATAAATATAAAGTTATGTGTGGCATAATAATGATATTAGAGAAATTATTTGGGAACTCAAAAGTGGGTCAAGATATAAAGTACCTTATATATTATGGTAAGGATTCTGGATTTTATCTTAAAACAGAAGGAAGATTTCTCTGTCGGGAACAAAATAACTTAGGAAGCAGCGTGGAGAACATACTAGAGGTGGCTGGCCCTTAAGGCAAGGGCAATGGTCAAGAGTCTCCTGCAATAGTTCAAGGAAACACAATGAAGAACTGAATGGGGCAGAGGGAGGAGCTGCAGATTAAAAGGATGTTTAGAAGAAGAACACATGGAATTTGAGAATTGGTTGTGTGCGTCTGTGTGACATGAAGGCGAGCAAAGAATCAAGACTAATTCCAGGGCTCTAGCTTGAAGGACTTATAGGGATGGTGAAGCTTTTAACGGAAAGAGGGAGGGGGGAACAGCCCTTAAAGGGAAACTACAATTCTGGGCGTGTCGAATATGAAATTTATTTGGACTACAAAGAAGTCCAAGAAGAGACATCTAGTATATGGTTGGAGGTGCAGAAGTGAGACACTAGAGCTTTCACTACAGTAGAGTCAAAGAAACGAAAGAGCATACAGACACTCGGTTGTTATGAATATGTAAAGTGAAAAAGCCCAATGACGTAACACTGCACTGTCATGCTTCTGGGCTGATGGGGGGCAAAATCAATGACAGAGACACTGAGAAGTAATTGGAGAGGCAGGGTGAGAGTGATATGAAAACCAATGGAGGAGAATATTTCAAGGAAAAGAGAGTCACATATAGCAGAAAAGTCATAAGAAAGAAATGAACAACATCCACTAACAAAAAGGTCATTGGTATCTTTAACATGAATAACTGCAGGGGGGTAGAGATGTTGAAGTCAAATTTCTATGAAGACATGCAGTAAAGAACCTGACATCACTAATACAGATTAATCTTTAAGAAAATCACAGATGGAAGACCTAGTCAACAGATTACAAGAATACTGATAATTGTTGTTTTAAAAAGTAATTATGGAGACATACTATCTGTCAGGCAGTATACTGAGTGCTTTATATGCATTAACTTTAATTCTAGAAAATTTGGATGTTTCTAAAACACTCTTTCTGTAATGCCAAATTTCCATCAAATTGCTAATCTTCTAAGCAAAATATCCAGCTTGGTTATCTGTACTATAAGAATAAGGATTGTGTCTTCTAGGTTTTTTTGTATTTTCTTTTCTTTCTTTTTTTTTTTTTTTTTGGCTCTATTCAGTAAAGTTTAAGGGATGTAGTAAAAATCCAATATCCTTTAAAACTCTTAAAAATATATTGAGTGCTTGCCATATGCATGACTTCATATTAGACATTAGAGAATATTTTTATTACACTATCCAATTCTACACAAGTTCAGAGACTCATTGAAAAGACAAGACATGCAAGTGAAAATTTAAATTACAGCTTTAAACATCAATTAAGTGCCACTACATTTATAATAGTACGATATGAGCTCAGTAAAGAAGAGATTGCTATGAGCTAGTGTTGTGAAAGAAATATTTATGCAGCTGGTACAAGTTAAATAAGGGCTTGAAAATTCTGACAGGAAGAGACAAGGCTTTCCAGGAGATGGAAATGCCTGGGTGAAGGAACGGTTGTGCATCTCATGAGAGCCAAGAATTCCTAGCCAACAATTTACTGAGCAAAATCTTCAACCATATTGCTCTTTGCCCTGAGTTCAGCCCATTTCCAACATGTATCTTTTTTTCCTTCCCTATCTATCCTAAATTCATCTTTTATCTGTAGCTCAGCAGAACAAGACTCTCTGTTCAAAACTATGAAATACCTCTCACCACTCAACTGCATACCATTAGTACCCCCAATGGATCCTCAAGGCTACTTCTGAAATCCCTTCCCTGGGTCTCATTTGCAAATCACCCCCTCCAGGGAAGCAGGGAAAAAGGGAAGTTGAGAAATTACAGCTCCTTGAAGACAGGGCACACTTTTGTCCAACTAGAGTTGAAAAGCATCAACAGGGCACATGAAGACTTAATCCAAAGAAAAGCAAATGGCTATGCCCTTCAAGCTATCATTGGAGCCCAGATTCTAAAAAATAAAGTATAAATTAAGGCTTTGGAAGCCCCAAATTCCTTCTGAGACCCATGTAATGTCTAGGTCTATACATTTTAGAAATGTAAAAGCACTTTTTTTGTTTTTGTTTTTTTTCCAGTCACTTGGTAATTAACCCGACTGAAACTCTGGTGTAAATACTGTAGCTTTGGTTTAGAATACATTCTAGTTGGAGTCAAAGCTTAGGAAAGACATGCTTTCAATTCCAGACTCTGTGCTCCCACTAGATTTCACTTCGGCTATACACAGATCGTTTGACTTCTCTTCTGAGATGACTAGTAGTCCTATCAATAGAATCTAGTAACAATCACAAGCCCACATCCAAATCATTTCATTTCTAATAAGCACTAGACTACTACTACTAATTTAATGAACAGGAAGTATCTGTGTGTCTTAAGCACTATGCTGGATACAACATGCATAGAGATAAAGAGAACATTACTAATAAAACACAAGATTATCAAAAAACACCTTGAGATGTAACCAGTGAAGGACAACATAATTTTAAGAGTAAAGAAATTTACAAAGCAAGAGAAGGTAACTGAGGGAAAGGTGAAAAAAAAATTGTGTCTTGAGGAGTACCAAAAAGATGTGCAAGAAAATCACATTTAAACTAGATCTTGTGGTGCCTGGCTGGCTCAGTTGGTAAAGCACGTGACTCTTGATCACAGGGTCATGAGTTCAAGCCCCACACTGGGCATAGAACTTACTTTTTAAAAAAATTGTATTTAAAAGATAAATACATTAGATCTCAAAGGGAAGGAAAGAAGAGAAGTAAAAGGATATACATTGAGCGTGGACTAGACACAAGTAACATATTGTCACCTTGTTGCCACCATGTTAGAGAAGCTGAACCAGGACAGAAAAGCTAAGGCAGGACAACTGAAGTCACTTGCTAAAATGCCACACAGCCAGCTTCAAGCCCAGCTTTGTATATTCTGTCCAATGTGTGAGCTCCCTTCCAAGGACAAGGAAGCATTTTTCACATGGAAATAGGAAAGATTATTATTGCTACAGTTAAAATTTCTTAAGAAGTGCCTCTTACAATACTTTACTCATAAAGAATTAACATTTTATAACTGTAGGTATAATTTTCTATTTGTCTGTAAAAAGCTGTAAAAACCCAGTCCTTTGAAAAATGCCTGGGGCTCAAGGTCACTAAAGGGATTTGTGAAACTTTTAAAATCATACGCAATATGTTGTGTGTATATGCATTTTTCCGGGACGAAATAGTCAGGAGCTTTTAGTAATCCCAAAGAGGTCTACGAACACCTCTTTCCAAGGCTAAGAAACTGCTCTGGTTTCTCTTCAGATCATATAAATCTTTCTCTTTTTACCAAAGGCTAAGAAACACTGACCTACAGAGAGTTTTGCTGGGCTTTTCAACGTTCTCCAAAAAGGAAAATGCATATGTAAAATTTAGTTTCACATTTAAGGAAATACATTTTATATGTAATAGGGAAGAATATTACAATATTCTATTAATAATGTAACCATTTGATAATGAGACATTGAAGGGACACTTTCCCATGTTCCAATAACTACTCAGGATGTTAACAGTGAAAGGGTCATTTAGAAAGCTAATTTCCTTTTCATCATGCTCGTTAAGTGTTTACTTTAATTCACATCCTGTGTGACCCTATGGGAAAATTTTTAACTAATACTGGGGAAAATCCCATAGGGTTACACAGGATGTGAACTGGGCCCATACTGAGTTACCTTTGGCTCAAAAAATAAAATTAGATAGGTAAGTTTCACTTTCTGTTTGTCATAAGTTCCACTTTCTGGTTCCCAAAGTTTAGATTCATAGCATATCTGGGTTTCTGAATTGGCAGTGCAATAAAATCTCCAAATTATCACTCTTTTTAAAATCATTTTTAAGAAATGATTCCTCAGTGTTGTATAGCAAACTCTTTCCTGCCGAAAATTCAAATCTGTAGTGCGAATCCAGACGAGTCTGCGGGAGCACTCTGGCTGCTGGAGCACTCCCGAGTGCTCCTTCAGAACTGTGCTCACAGTTCAGCTGCCGTTTTCCATTTCCTGTGGAGAACACACATCATACCACTTCCCCTATAGAAAAAAGAAAGCAGCCCAGCTTAATTGCTGATGGAAACACTGTCATACTTTCCACTGGCCAAGCTTGAAACCATTACTGATCTAACCTTCATTAATTTTTCCACAACAATTTGCAGAAATGTCAGGAAGCAGCTGCACAAAAACTGATTAATTGTGCTTATCACCGCTACTTCACCAGGCTATATATATATATATTTTTTTTTTCTTACAGTTTAAAAATAAAATTTGGGATTTTTCTGTTTCAATTGGTATTGGTGTGGTATATCTTATTCTGAAAAAACCAGGTCTATTTTTGACAACTTCCAATAGCCCAACATTTTCAAATCTGGAGTAGACCCCATGAAGTTTGGGACAGCATCCATGAAGGAAGAGATTGCTTCCTGCTGATTACTCAGTTATATCTGTTTAAACAGACGTTAATGAATTCAAGTCTATGGCAACACTGCATTTATTAGTCAATCACAGAAGCTAAAATTCACTTCCGAAACGCGAATTAGAAAATCAAGTGCCCTTTTTCTATTTTTTTTCACTTTCCTTCTCCCTCATCATCTTAGTTTGAGCTATACCATCTGTCCCAACACATCAAGTAATGTACTGGGCATGTCTGGCAAAAACGAGTGGAACAGTACACCTCCTAACCCCAAGCATGCAAGCAGTGAGCATCTATAAAAGTGGTACCAATGGAATCTGGCCATTTGGGGATAACTGGTTATGGCAAGCTAACTTCTCAGCCAGCACTCAGATTTGCAGACGTTTGACTAGTTGGCAAAACATCAACTAGTATTCAAGAAGAGAAACACTAACAAACTTTATTTTTCAAAACACAAGAATTCAGATATAAATTCTCCAAGACGTTGATATTTGTCAATGTCACTGACAAGAAGTCTTCAAAAGCAAACATCAGAGCACTGTCATTGTCCTTGACAGGGAGACAAAGTCAACCCAGATCTAGCATTCTGCAACACTACTAAACTTTTTGAGTATGAGCCTGTTTTTTCTTTCTCCATATCGCCTGATCACACACAAAGCAAGGGAGTGAAGCCCAAGAGACTATGAACCAAATGACACGGTACCTTTCGGAGCAAGCTCCAAGAGACTAAAAGAGTTCCTTCTAGGACTGCATCATAATAACCCAAAGGCTGTCTTCACCCCAAATGTGTAAATTCCTAGTCTAACCCCAAACAAAGGAAAATAGAGATTGGACAACAGTGGTGCCTGGCATTGATGTAACAGCTGGATGTGTAGCACCGTGGCCCAGATCATGAACAATATCTCCTTCAAATTCCACCTCTAATACTTAATAGACACATAAATAACTTCTGGCAAGTTACCTACCCTTTCTGTGCCTTAGTTTTACCATCTGTAATATGTGGTTAATAATAACACTAAAATCCTTAACAGGATTATACAGTGCTTAGAAATGGCACTGACAAGTAAAATCTAAGAATTAGTTATGAATTCTACATTTTTCTGCTGATATTTCAGGCATGTGTTAGTCTAAAATAAAGACGAAAGAATCTGACAAGGTTTCTTAAATTAATTTAAGAGCGCCCAGGGGCTTGGCTGAAAGATTCCCCCTGCTATTACGGGGCTATCAATACTACCTAAAATTCCACCATTAAAACTGGGCCAAGCAACCAGGGTTAAATTTTCTATTCTTTCTGCTGACCCCCTCAGGTATCTTAGGGTAACATGCTTTGTGATGCTTTGGGAGCAAGTGCTGCTGGAGATAACCACCTCTCACCACCACCACCACCACCAGCCGGCTTGGAAAGGAGAGGTGGGAGGAAGAACACCACAGGTTAGGGAAGTGCAAACAAAAGGACACTGAGTTGGCTTTCACCATAATCAAAGGGTTCGCTGAATAAAACAAAGGAGCTAATTCCCTGGCACCGAGATCAGGATTGAGGTGCCAGGAGGCCACATGGTCCAGGAAGGATACCTCTTGTAATTCCTGTTGTACTGTGTGACCTTAAATAACTCACTACACTCTCCAAGTCTTGATCTTCCATAGAGAACTATGGGATCTCATTCATATATATTGAAGTTTCTCAAACTTCTTGCTGCCATGAGCCCCTTTGACAGTCTGACCACAGCCTGTGGATCCCTCCTAGCATAATGTTCTAACTGCATAAAATTAAATACAGAAGATTATAAAGGAAATGATTATAATGACATACAACAATCTCAAAAAATTTTAAAACAAATTTGTTGACAGTAATATATATGATTCTTTATTGGAAACTAGAAACAAGATATAAAGCAAGATAATATCCACCGTAATTTTGAGTAGTCATAATCACAAAGATACTTTGAGATGTTAGCCACAAAAGGGATGATGTGAGACTACCTGTTATTTCTACTGGAGACAAAGGCACAGAAATTGCTAAAACTACTGTTTTGTCTATTGCCTAATTAATAATGGAGGGAGTGCTGAAGTTCAGTGAGAGGTTAGTGAAAATAAAATTAGAATTTTTTTTCTAAATCAAATTCTCAGATCCTCTGAATTCTATTTGCAGCTAAGATCCCCACTGTAAGTAAATAATAAATCTATTTACAATTCTAGGGATCTAGGATCAATGATTCAATTGTGTCCCCCCTCTCTCCACAAAGAGTCTTCACAAAGGAAAGGAACTCTCTTCTCCTTTCCAGATAGGTGGAAGGAAACAGACCTACAGGATGGAAGTATCTTTCCTCATCCTTATCCAAGAAGGACTTGGAAATGAATTACCCAAACACTCCAAGGACCTCTCACCCTTTGGCGTATACAGATGAAAGGGCATCAATACCAATTAACCACAGCTCTCATTTCAGCCCCAACTGCTCACACAGGACCTCCAGGCCCCCTGAGAAGTCCCAGCCAAGTATTTGTATAATGCCAGCAAGGGAGACTTACAAGAACCCACAGGTAGCCTGCTAGTCAGTCACACCACCACCATTTGCCATTTCTTCCTTCCTGTACCAGCTCCCCCTACTGTCCTCCTCAAGAAACCCCTCTGCTGCCACTGTAGATGGTGCCCCTCTTCAGCATGCCAGTGGTCAGGCATCCCACAGCGAGGCAGGAGGAGTTCTTGCCTTGGGTCCCACACTTTAGAAGGTTCACAAAAACACACAAAAGAAATGTATTGAGGGCCGCCTGGATGGCTCAATCGGTTAAGCATCTGACTCTTAATTTTAGGTCAGGTCTTGATCTCAGGGTCAAGGGTTCAAGTCCCACAGTGAGCTCCACAGTGGGCATGCAGCCTACTTAAAAGAAAAAAGAAAAAAAAAAGAAAGAAAAGAAACGTATTGAAAAGTACATGTGCAACTCTGTCACCAGCGTCCAAATGTCCTGCAGCCCTAAATGTCCTAGCTCCTGACTGTTGCTGCTTAGGTGCCAGGGCAATGTTTCTCTGCATCTGGTGAGCCATCTCATTGCCCCAATCAAAAACTGAGTCTGAATGCCCTGAAGGTTTGTGGGTTGTGACACTGCAGAGTGTGGACTTACACCATTTCAAAAGCAGAAAAAATGTGAGCAGCATTAATACTTGAGTAAAAGAAAACACGGAGTACCTAGCCATTGTTTTTAAATGGCGCAAAGGCAACAGATTCCTCTATACAAAGGACTACCAGGCGTGCCATTTCTTGCTTCTCTTAGTGCTCTGATCCATAGTTTTAGAAATCTCAGTGCATTAAGTGCAGCACTTGGAAAAATTATACATGGTGCCCAAAGAACATTTTACAAGTAAACAATTCTCACTTTTAAATTTGTGATGATGTAAAGTGCATGAATCACATTAATTCTTTACATTAGCAACTGAACAAACATTGAACACTAATCCATATATACTTCCATTCAGTGGTTAAGAAGATAATTACAAGGGTGCCTGGGTAGCTCAGTAGCTTAAAGCCTCTGCCTTCGGCTCTGGTCATGGTCTCAGGGTCCTCGGACCGAGGTCCTGCATTGTGCTCTCTGCTCAGCGGGGAGCCTGCTTCCCCCCCTCACCCCACCTGCCTCTGCCTACGTGTGATCTCTGTCTGTCAAATGGATAAAATAAAATCTTAAAAAAAAAAAAAAGATAATTATATTGCCAAAAAAGTTAAAAAACTTTATTTCAATAATTTTGGATTTAAAATATTTTATACATTCATTATAATATGGACTTCCTTTTGATTTTAAAGTTATTGTGGATATTAAATTAAAAAATAGCTTTTTGAAAATGTTTAGCTTTTGAATTTGTACTTCCTCTCTCTATATTATTAATGAAAATATATTGATGCTTTATATACTTTGAATACAATTAACATTTTATATTTAAATCTCTTAGGTCATTGAGAATGAAAACGAGTAAAAAAAACAGCAATAGAAAATCTAAAAGCATCATTCTGCTTAAATTTTTTAAGCTGGAAACAATGCAAGTAAGCAGACTTTTATCCAGCATGACCCACATAAAATTCACTAACAGGACATGACAAATTATTTAATGATCATTCAATTACTGTTCAAAACAACAAAAGTGAGCCCAAAAAGTATTCTCATCAAGCCCACAACATGACCATCTTCTTCCTTATAAAGACTATCACTGATCAGGTTAAGAAGACTATCTGTGGGCCTCCAGTTGAACTCTTGCCCTGAAGGTCCCAGAAGTATTGGCGCCAAAGCCAAATCCCGAGTTGTGTGCTCTTAAGGTCCAAACCAAGTGTGGCTTCTAACCAGTTCTCCCTCAAAACTGCCATGGAAGCAGCTCCGTCAGGTTTTTGCCTCCACTCTTCTTTAGAATCTCTCCGAGATTACTGGGTAACGTGATGGCTGATCCGGTCCAAGGAGCTAGGGAGGTAACAGCACCCTTCACTGCCCCTCTCAGATATCCTCCGCCCCGTCTCAGCCAGATATAAAACCACAGTTAAATACCACTGAGTGAAAACACATACCAGACGTGAGAGAGGAGGGGATTGTACAGTTTGAGTCTGAGGAATTCCATACTGGTGTAAAGAAAACCATTTACCTAGTGTACCTTCTTTCCTCTTTCCTCTGTCTTTTCTCCCTGCCTCCAAGGCTCTTGGCTGACCTGTACTCCACCATCTCCACACACCCACCCCCCGCCCCGTGCATTTCCCTACCAGACTACTCAAACTAAGGTCTCGTAGGAGGAAGAATGGCAGCGAAGGCCAAAGAGAATGAAGCGGGCCTTTTACATTTTTGTTGATTATCCAGTTCTGAAACTTGGAGAATAAATATCGCAGCAAGTTTTTTCCAACAACTTACATGAACACAATGAGCGTTTTGAGTAGAGTTGTCCCTTTGTACTTGGAAGTTTAGAGGAAGGACGTTTCCTAGACATCTGGATTAAGGGACTGGGTCCTACAATAATCCAGATCAACTTTTGTTTAAAGATCTGTATAAAGTCTTGATTTTCAGGTTTTAAACAAAGAAAGAATTTTAGAGGTTTTGCAGATATATAGAGAAATCTCATTATATATGTATGTGTATATATATATAAAATACATATATAATAATAATATTTATATAAAATCAGGAAGGTGGGTACTGGGATAGGGGAGAGCTGAGCTACTTGCTCAAGGTCTGTCGACTATTCTCTGAGATTCAGGACAAGAACCTGAGTGGCTTCCTGATATTTCAACCAATGTCCTCTCCAGTTAATCACTACTTCCTCCCCCCAACAGTGAACTACCATGTAATGTTCATATGTGGCCAAATAATATTGGCATTCTTCAATTCAGAAATCACTTATGAAGGCTTTGATAATGTTAGAAAATAAAACTTAGAAATCATTTAGTTATTAAATCATCCTTCTTATAAGTTATTCTACATATTATTATTAAATGTAGAAATGCAAGATCTAATTATAATAGACATTACAGAAAGTACACAGAACATATCCAAACTTAATTCTCTAAGATATTCACAGAGGATTTAAGTGATAATGTTATTGTGAGTAAAAAGATTTAAAAATGTGTTCTTCAGAAAATGTTAACTAATTGCATCTGTTCTGAAGAATCATTCACAGTGCCAATGTTAACATGGAAATTATTTTAATTTAAATTTCTATCAGTTTTCCAAAATGCATCAAACATGTACATGTAGGATAGGGTACATTAAAGATAATAAGGGATAATAAATCTAGCAATATTTAAAATAAAATGATATTTCAAATAAATGACATTATCTTCATTCACTGGCCCACTTCTATATTTTAAGCAAAATCCTAAGTAGACAGATATTATATCCCATTTGCTGTACAGGCCAATCATGCTGCTTCCAAGAAAAAAATAAAAAATAGCTGATTTAAAAGTTGCTTTTCAATATCTGAAACTAGCTCTTTAAAACCAAACGTGTCTTATTATAAAATCTTTACCTTAGGAGAACTTTCCATTAGGTAAGTTTAAATGGTTTAAAAATAAAATCTTATATGAGGAGCTCTGAATAGCTCTACTTTTACTGTAACTAGTGGAAAAGTTATAGATAAGTAACCAAAGTATTTTAAGTCTTGTTCTTGCCAGCTGGTAAAGGTTCACAACATGTAAATTGAAAAGCACACATATAGTTCTTGATGTTTTGAAAGGACTGAATCTTTTTGACCTGTAAATGATCAAAGGGAATTTCATAATTAATCATTTATCAGATTGATGCTGTTATATATTTCCTGATTAGACAGCAATTTTCCATGCATATATAATACACTTAAATTTCCATGTTGGTCAGGCCCCCTCACTAGTACTATATTTCCCAGTAAAAACCCATTAGTTTATCTTGCATTTATCAGAATCAAAAATATAATCATTGGTCAACTTCCTTCCATTCCTATTCTGGATGAATGAATGAATGGATGAATTAATGAATGAATGAATGAATGAATGGATGAGTAAATGAATATATTAACTATATACACACATCAGAGTAGTTTTTGTCTTCTCCGTGGCTACAGATACAAGGATTAAGAAAATATATATGGTTTAGAAAATAATACAGGCACAAATGCAAACCATTTAAAAAATAATACCAAAGTGAAATTAACTTATTTTTTCTCTCTAGAATTAAAAAAGTCCACATAAACGTTTTATCCTTGTCAAATAAATACTTCCAAACTTAGGTTAGGGCAGTCTTAAACTATGCATAATAAGATTTCATATTAACATACTTTAACTAAAATATTTTAGAAAGTCTATAAATATATGTTAATATGTTCATCAACTCCCCAAGCTTAAAATTTACATTTTGACAGAATGAAAACTGTTGCCATTTATAATGAAAATTACTGTCATTTATGCACATATTATGTTTTATATGCTTTGAAAACAAAAGAATTTGAGATTGAGAGTTCTGTGATGAAGATTCTATAGGTTTCTTATTTCAACTTGAATTTTAACTATTTAAAATAGAGGTGAACATGGTGGCATGTTACACTCACCCAAATATTCATGAATGTGCATTGCAAAACCATTAGGGGTATGAACTGAAGGCCCTGTCTTCGCATACCGTATTACCACTCTGACATGACAACACACTAAATCCTGTGAGACAGAAACCTGTGAGCCACATCATCACAAAAAAAGTAGAAAGTCATAAAAATGAAGCAAGGAGACATAATAAATAAGAGTAAAAAAGAAAGTATTAGCTGGCAAGGGACATATCCCTGCACTCTCAGATTTACTGTGCCCTGGGAGACGAGCCTGACTCAGTCACACCGTTCCTTCTCACTCCCAAGTTCGATGGCCAGCTGAAAAAATCTTGACAGTGCTTGCAAAGGCAGAATATGTCCCTACATTTGGGAAATTCCCTGAGGATATTTAGGCTTTTTACATGTATGCACAAAGAAACAAATATCTATGTTAAGGCTTCTGCAAGATAGGGGGAAAAGCAGCCAGATAAAATACCTTGTCCATTCAATTCTTAAGGAAAAAGAATCCCACAGCTGTAATAGGTAAAGTATGACAAGAACGCATGGCAATTTCTTCAGAAGCTCTGAGGAGTTTCACTCCCATCAATCTAATAACTGGATTCCTGTATTCTAGCAGACTGAACACATAAGAAGGATGTATTTTATTTACAATGTTCTAATTCTCTTCTCTACTCAGCTGTATTTCCCAGCCCCCAGCCAGGAATACAAGAGGAATTCAGTAAATGTTTACTGAAGGAGTGATCAAAGGAGTGAACAGATGAATGGAAGAATGATTATAAACACACTCACATTTAATATACTTAACATGTACTATTACGCATTTGTGGGGTTAAGGAGCAAATGCTTCTTGCTCTATTCTACTATTCCTTTTAATTTCCTTCTATTTCTTTAATTTTTTTTTAAGATTTTAGTTATTTATTTGACAGAAAGAGAGAGAGAGCACAAGCAGGGGGAACAGCAGGCAGAGAAAGAAGCAGGCTCCCCACTGAGCAAGGAGCCTGATGCAGGACTCGATCCCCATCACCTGAGCCGAAGGCAGATATTTAACTGACTGAGCCACCCAGGTGTCCCTTTCTATTCCTTTTAAATTGCAAGGTAGTCTGATATAATTTAAGATTCTTCTTTGTAACATGGACACCTCTGTGAAAGTTCTTTTATTGTGCCCAATTTGCTATAATAATGGATTTAAAACAAACACACCAAAAATCAACCAAATATAACTATGATATAAATGTCACCTTTTCTCCTTTAATATGCTATTCATCTTAGCAAGGCAACTTAAAATTTTTCTTTAAGTCTATTATTATTCCTAAATGTTAAACCGTCAGACGTATCCCTCCTGCCTCCTAGCAGATTCTGCACCCTTCACCTGTTTCCTCATGGTGAATGTATATTTTGTCTGTTTGTTGGCACACGAATATCCTTGAGGACAGGAAAAGAAGTGGTGTGTGCGTGTGTGTATGTGTGTGCACGCGCACACGGGCACGCACTTCCCTGGATTGTTCTCATGGAAATCTCCCATGTGGGAAAAGGGCCAAGGAGAGCCTGAGGACTTCCCTGACCCTGAGCCAAGGGTGTGGTAAATGTACTCACCATAACCAGTTGGTGCTTAAAGGGAAGGAGTGGGAAGGAGGAAGGGGAAAGCTGGTAATAAGTGTTGAAATCTTTTACCTGTGAGACAATAATCTAAGAATCTAACATTTTTGCAATATTCAAATATTTTGTGAAGACTTCTCAGGGCTAACATAGTCTCAGGGTGATACCTTTAACCCAGCCAGAGCACTAAGATCAACCACGGTTTATATAAACTTGACCCATTAAGGAGGAATCACTGAAGGAAGTTCAGCTTTTTCTTTCACTGACATAGTTTAATTATATCCTCAAGATTAAGTTGTAACTTTTAGGATGTTTCCACCCCTACCCTAAGGAAATCCCTTCAAAAACCACCCATGATCTTTAAACTGGAGAAGACAGTGACCCTTTCTTAGATCAGAACACTGGTGACAACTCTGCAGCACTTGATACTGTTAGACATACCTTCCTTAAATATTGAGTTCCCAGCTCAAAATCAGACACACATAGACAATAAGTAAAAGCTCTTCTTCTTATGAAGTTCCTTCCCCCTTAGCTTCTTTGATATTTGCCTGTCTTGATGTCCAGCTACAATTCTGATAGCTAAAATACCTTGGAATCTATCCTCTATCTGATTTTCCAGGCCCAGATGAAGCATCTTCTCCCCTGTATGCTTCTCATTTTTCCCGTGTCAAAATTAATACCTCTCTCCTTTGAGTTCTCATAGCCCTTTCTTCTACTCCTGCTATGACAATGATCATCATCTCCTTTGGATTTTAGTTAACTGAAGACGTATTTTATAAGCACACCTAAGTTCTCAGCTAGATGGGAAAAAGACCACACTTGTTTCGTCAGTACACACCTCTAGCACAATGTTTTGCACATGCCTGGCTTTCCATAAATATTAGTGGGATTCAAGAGTCTACTGAAGTTGTTGAACGGAACAGAATCTTTAACTTCTTGTTTCCCACCCCTTCATTGCCCATCACAAGCCAAAACCTGCAGATAATTTAATCCCCTCTGTCCCCACCTGTGTATTCCTATTTCATCCAGCCCAGTTTAGAACCCAATAACCTCTCATGGAGACTATCCCAATAGCTCCTAACTTCTCTACCTCCAAGTCTTCTACCCCTTACTTATAAAGTGAAGTAAGGTATATTGCCAAAATGTAATCCAACCATGTTACTCCTTGACTCAAAAATGGGTAAAGGTTCTCTGATGTCTACCGGACGAATCTGCTAACTGCACACTGAAGGCCCTCTACACGCCGGATCTCTTGACATCATTCTTTCTGTTTCTTCCATGTCTCCTCCTCACTCAGCGAACACAGCATGTTAGTTTCCACTTCATGAGGACACCCATACCATCCACCTGTTTCTTTGCCTATGTGGATATAATTCTCTCCACCTGTCAAAACATTACCCATCATGAAGCCTTCCTCAGGAAAGACTTCCTGATCCCTAAGCCCTCAAGAAAGTGTGTATGATTTCCTCCTCTGAATGGGCAACATGTTTTACTTACACATTTCTGGGGATGCTAGTTAAGCTTTCTTTTATCCAAGTCAGGTAAAAACAGTCTCATCTCTCTTTTAGATTTGATAAGCAAAGGAAAGGCTAAAATGCAGACTTCCTCCTCGTTTTATTCCTCTAACCACCAGAACACTAAATTGCATATGGCAGAAATGTCATAAATATTCATTGAATTTAACCTAAACTGAAGCTTTTACAAATAGCCAAAAAAGCTCAGGTTCCATGTAAGAAGGATGGGGGCCAAAGCCAAGTTAGTGCTGGCATCTGTGATGATTGGTGTTCTCAAAATTTCCACTTAAGGCTGATGACAGAATTAAGCTCTGCTACAGTCAATGAATAATTTATTTGTGCACAAAACATTCTGTTAATGGAAATCTTTTTATGGCTCAAGATCTAAAATATATTTACTGCCCTATAGTTATTAAATGTTTGCTTTAATCATTAGTACACAAGGTAATGACAAATGATAATTACAGGATCATTATATGCTCTTAAACTGATTTAATCAACAGCATCTCTTCTGAAATTCAAAAACTCAGTGGATGGGAATGGGGGTGGACTACAATGGAACCCGCCAACCCACTGCCACCATTAAATTTAAGAACCTAAAGATTTTGTTGTTAGAAACACCACCAATTGAGAGAATAACTTTAGATTCAAACAGCTAATACATTTTTTAAAAATTTTAATGCTGAAGTAAAAATCCCATTGCTTCCCTGATGCGGACTGCTCCAACTGAATAAATCATAGCAAAAGAGCAGTTCATGTGTTTGCGCATTCCCTAGATTTCCCAGCCTGCCAAAAAATGTTCCTTTGCTGTGCTATTTCAGCAAGTCGTGAGATGACAATGATTATGCTCCTCAAAAGGAAAAGATAGCTATTTTCCCCATTTTTATTTTTGGATGCTGAAAGGCACACTTCTGGCTGCTGTGAGTACTCTGACAAGTACACATGTTCCTGAGGAGGTGAATTTGTGGGGGATTTTGGCAGGAGTAAGGTTGAGAAAACCTAAAACTATCCTAAGCTCTTGGGAAATATTTAAGGACAGCAACAAGAGGAAGAAGACTCAGGTGTTCCAGTGAATTCCTGTTTCCAACTATCAACCCTCATGGAGAAAGAAAAGCCATGTAGTATAACATAGGCTTTTTATCTACTTTTATCTCAAATTCAACTAGTTTACAATCGAGTTCATCACCCTATGACTGAAACCAGTTTCTCTCTTTACTTCTCTTTTCCTATTAAAAGTAACATTCAAACTCCCAGGCTCAAAGCCTCGTGTCCTCATTGACAGCTTCCTTCTGCTCCCCTACCCCCATATTGCACAGATACAAATGCACATGTACACACACACACACACACACATACCCACACAACCACCTACACCCAATCAGGCAGCCCTACGCTGACTTCCTGCATCCCCTCCCTTACATTATCTGTGTCCCGTCAATCCTTACTGCTGCTCCTCCAGTTTCGGCCCTCCACACCTGCCTGAGATCCCACTGCACAAAACCAGACTAGAAGGTACTCTGGGTCCAACTGGCAAATTCCCAAAAGACAGGTTTAGGTACAGTATCCTCCGGTATATGGAATCTAGGAATAATGAACAGAGGCCGTGACCTGTGCAAGTATCAGAAGAGTCTTAAGGAAAACAATTGGAGCAGAAAGTAGCCACAAGGGTACCATAATGCATGCATACCTGACAAGTGGGAAATTGAGGAAGAGATTGGAGCAATGAAGTCAGAAAGAATCTCCTGAACCCTCCGTTCAAGGGTTCACTGAAGTTTTCTAAAAGTACCTCTGCGTGGGAGGAGAGGTAAAAGGCACCCCATCAACTGACAGCTCTTGTGCAAACTCGTGTAAGTGCCTCTTAAGTGCCTTCTGTGCTTTTAGGGACTCCTGCACCTACACACCCCACCTTACCCTCACTACTACCCCTGCATCGATCCTCACCACTACCCCTAACCCACCCTCACCACTACCCCTGCACCCCACCCTGACCACTACCCCCAACCCACCCTCACTACCCCTGTACTCCACCCTCACCACTACCCCCAAACTGCCCTCACCACTATCCCCTGCACCCCACACTCATTACTACCCCCTGACACCCTCACCACTACCCCTGCACCCCACCCTCACTACTACCTCCAACCCACCCTCACCACTACCCTCTGCACCCCACACTCATTATTACCCCCTGAAACCCCACCCTCACCACTACCCCCCTGCACCCTCCTTCACCACTATCCCCCCTACCTCACCACTACCCCTGCACCCCACCCTCTCCTAGGAAGCCTTCACTTCAGAGGCCATGTTTTATTTTATCTCATTACATCTTTTCAGAGGTCAATTGTTTTTGTTCCCATGGCCAAGACAAGGACAATAAAATGTCCTTGTCAGGGGAATAAAGGGGTTTTTGTTTTATTTGTGGGGGAGAATACTGTTGTTACTCTATATAGAGATTTCTTTGCATTCAAAAAGATCATTAGAAAAACACAAAATTTATTCTTACTGCTCTGCTCTGGGTATTTAATAAGTAGCAGACATGCTGACTCATCTCACTAATATGATTAAAATTCAATATGCACCCAGGTATAAATTTGCAGTCCCCAAAATGAACTTTAAAAAGAAAACTCATAGCCAAATATTTTTATTGAATTAAACAAATATTTATTGAATATCTACTATTTTTTTCAATCACCATTTTCAAGGCTGAAGAGGACACCCACAAAATAGACACAAGACCTCAAGCAGCTTATAGGGTAGCATGTGAGAGAAAAATTTCACACAAATCACTTTAATATAAAGCACAAAAATCCATACAAAAAGTAACATTAGAGAAGTAAAAATTGTTAAGGGGATTCAGAGGGAAACGGTAAAACATGAAGATGAATCATACTAAAAAAATTAGCTAACCAGTTTCTCAAATCAGTAAAGTACAATTAACGAAAAAATAATAACGCAAATAATAGATGAGGTTGAAAACTCAAAGTTAATTTGTCTTTTGACAATTCATGGATGAGAAGTCAATGTGAGATCAGGTTCATAAATAAAGATCTCTAAGTGGGTCATTTTGGCCAATATCCACTTCAGCAATTTATTACGAAAACTACCCAAGAGAATCAGAATCTCAAAGGCTATTCTTCATCTATAGGGATGCTGCCTGGAGTCTGTGAGATTCTCAAAGCTGGGAGAGTGTCTGGGTGAACTAAACAGTTGTACCACCAAGGAAAGTAAAGGTACACTGCCTCCAATATTCCCTATCAGACCTGATTTTTCTCCCAAACTTCCATATAGCGTCTATTTCCTTATTTGATTCATACTGAACAGAATATAGTGACTGCATCAACAAAGCTCCAATGATTGAATACTGGGAGTCAGCCAGACCGGTGACCTGGCAGCTAGGGATACCCTATCTGAAGTGGCAGGAACCAGAGTTCAAATCTGCCTCTACCACTCAGTAGTGCTGCGACTTTGAGCAAATCACTCACTTGTAACCCCCTGAGCCTCCTTTTCCTCATACACAAAATAAAATGTGAGTGCTATGTACATAATAGTTATTGCCTAAAGTGAGATAACATAACATGGAAGCCATTTGTAAACTGTATAGCATTACACAAATGGTAATTCACGTCATCAGGGAAACAAGGAATATAATTACACTAAGTCCTGTTGCGTAGGTTGTGTGGAGAATAAAAGATGAGAGGTTTATCCCTCACAACCACCCTTCAGTGCATGCTAAAGTCAGGAGGAAAGAAGGATAGGCAGAAAGGAATATTTTTTTAAAAATATTTTATTTATTTATTTGTCAGAGAGAGAGAGAGAGCAAGCATAGGCAGAGTGGCAAGCAGAGTCAGAGGGAGAGGCAGGCTCCCTGCGGAGCAAGGAACCCGATGTGGGACTCCATCCCAGGACACTGGGATCATGACCTGAGCCGAAGGTAGCTGCTTAACCAACTGAGCCACCAGGCGTCCCGGCAGAAAGGAATATTATGAGATGATATAAAAGCAAACTTCAGTCAGTTTTCTGACAACTAAAAAAACGCTCATGGACCAAATGTGCTTTGTTCATGCTGCTGATTTAATTAATGCTTGTTGACTGAATGATGAATACATGAAGGTGTCAGGAACCGAATGTGGGAATGCATGAAGGCATAGCCAAGAGAAATGCATGAACAAAGCAGGAGGTATCAGGTATGTGTCAAGAGCGAAAGAAATAATTTGGGAAAAATGAACCCATGTGGCCCAAGAAGCTAACAGTAATGGGCTCCATTCACACAGACTATAATGGCAGAAGAAACAGCAGCCCTGATAGAGACTGGTTCTAGGTTTCCTATCATTACAGTAATACTCATTCATAAATACTGACACCTTCTCCAGTTGTGTAAAAACATAAAGGACCCAAACAGAAGAGCTGCATGCATGCAAAAACTATAAAAATGACCCCACATGAAAGGAAACATTTTGAAGGCCACAACACATTGAAGCTCATAAGGTCTACTCTGAATTCTATGTTATAGCTAGAAAAATTATATCAAACCCATAGAGAGCAGAGAGTAAATCTAATTTGCAACATTACCAAATCTTTACAAAATCCGCTAAAACGTGTCCAAATAGAATGGATTAAAAGTTTCCTCAGTTTTATTTTCCCGATTTGTGTAACTAATGACATATATATTTAAATTATTTATTTAATTTATTTGAGTATTCTATTTTATTATTTATAAATTAAATTTGGATTTCAATAACTTCTGGCTCCAAAAATTACTAACTATAATGACTATGTAATTCTCAGCTAAGTAATTAACTGCTCTGAAACCCAATTTTCTCAAGTGAATATGGGACTCTTACTTTTTACTTTAAAGATTTTATTGATTTATTTGACAGAGAGAGAGAGAGAGAGATCACAGTAGGCAGGGAGAGAGAGAAGGGGAAGCAGGCTCTCTGATGAGCAGAGAACCCAATGTGGGGCTAGATCCCAGGAGCCTAAGATCATGACCTGAGCCAAAGGCAGAGGCTTAACCCACTGAGCTACCCAGGTGCCCCACTTACTTTTAACTTTAAAAAGTTTAAGTACCTGTAGCACAGAGCCCAACTCACAGAACATGTTAAGCATTTTCACCATCCTTCTTACCTTTCCTCAGCTTAAAGAAGAAATACCACTTACACAGTTCTTTTTTATTTTTTTAAGATTTCATCTGTTTATTTCAGAGAGAGAGAGAGAATGCACAAGCAGAGGGGAGGGCAAAAGGAGAGGCAGAAGCAGGCTCCCTGATGAGCAGGGAACCCAACGCAGGGCTTGATCCCAGAACCCTGAGATCATGACCTGAACAAAGGCAGATGTTTAACGGACTGAGCCACCCAAGCTCCCCACCATTTACATAATTCTTAAATAATTGCAACTGATGCAATGAAAGAATATAATTTTGAACACATTGTTAAAGGTCCATAGTCCACCTAATGGTCCAAAGTTCACCTACCTTAAAATGAATAATTTCAAGACAAATCAAGAGCACTGGCTACCCGAAAGAAAATGGCAACAAATGAGGAGCAATATTGTTGATAGAAAGATAAATTTTTTTTTACTATATGTTATAAAAAGTGATATAAGAGAAAGATCATCCTAATGGTGAGGGTTTTCCTTTCTTGGAAACTGCCTTCTATTTACTACCAATGTGGGGAGGGGAAATCAGGCAAATTTCTAAAATGTATTATTTGAAGAAAATATCCTCACTGGGACTAATGGGCAAAGCCAGGTTCACAGACAAAGTCAGGGAGAGACTGGTGATTATACACAACACAGACATCATAAAAAACCATACTAATTTCATATGAAGTGTTTCCTAACCAAAGCATTTGGTTTAATTGAGAAAATGTACCCATCTCAATGAGTTCTGTCACCAGTGACAGGCTAAAGAATCAGTCACATGATTAATAAAGTGCTAAGTACTGTTATGCTTAAATAATGACACACTACCATTACCACTACTAACCATCCTCATAAACACTAATAGTTGTTGAGCTCCTACCACCTGCCAGGAGTTTAATCCTCACATAATCTTATGAATTTACTTTATCTCCCCCCCAAAAAACTATTATTTTAAAACACAGTGACTCCCAGTATGCTGACTTTGGAGCAAAGGTTCCCAGAACACACATGTAATAAACAAGAAAAGCCAGCTGTACTCAATGTCCTGGCCAGGTGTATTCTCAGGCAGCACTCAGAGAGCATAACTTGCACAGTGTCCTAAACATCCCTTAAGGGGCGCCTGGGTGGCTCAGTGGGTTAAAGCCTCAGGTCAGCTCAGGTCATGATCCCAGGGTTCTGGGATCAAGCCCCGCATCGGGCTCTCTGCTCGGTGGGGAGCCTGCTTACCCCTCTCTCTCTACCTACCTCTCTGCCTACTTGTGATCTCTGTCAAATAAATAAATAAAATCTTGAAAAAAAAATCCCTTAAGTTAGGTTCCATCAGCCAAAATTTAACTATAACACAATGGAGTACTTTGAGAATAACTGTAAAAGCCAAACTTGTGAGTACATGGAGAATTAAGTGAGGTAGACAAAAACATTTAGGTTAGTGGTGCTCAGTATTCATTATCATTTTCTAACATCTACTCCAGCTATTGAAGAATTAAAGTTTTGCTATAGAAACTGTCTTTTAATGTTTCTCTTCCTGAAGGGTTTTTTTTAATCTAACTGCTTTATATCCCTTAATTATCTAATTTTATTTCTTTTTCTGAATGGCACCATATGCCTGTAACAATGTAAATTACTGGTCACAAATGAATCTTGGGCCATGAGCCTTACAGACAAAACGAAAAGATGTCCTGGGGTTTCCAAGCTTGGTATTTATTTCTGCACTCACGGAATACTCAAAAGCCACACTAACAAATCAAGTTCTAGGGCAGTTGTCTCAAGGGAGATCATTTCAGACAAACCTAAAGCAGTTGTTGGCATCATATGAATTATGCAACCATATCTCTGAAAAACCACCTGACCTCATCACATCTTAAGATGTTGATAGGTGAAGCAGATACTATTAGTTTGGTTTAAAAGTCTGCTCCCCAAATGATTAGCCACTTTCTCCTCTTATTAATTATCATCCATCAGGTTTTTAAATAGCTTCAGTTCATTCAAAGGAAAATTAAATAACAAGCTGTACAATTTAGAATTGTGCATAAAATTTAGAATTTCAGAAACTGAAATCTTGTGACTGGACTAGAAAAATAAATATTTTTCCAAATTTTCTGTTACTGTGTAAAGGGTTAATTAAAGCATGAGTTTGCCTGGATTAAAAAAAAAAAAAAAAAAAAAAAAAAAAGAAGATGAAGAAGAATTACCAAACCTTAAAATCAGTATCATTTAGAGTTCTGATGCCAAAAATCTGTTTGACAGAGCAGGCTTTACTATACTGACATTTTAGCAGTAGCCAAAGTCCTGTTCCCACTAAATTCAGTCTTGGCAGCACCAGTAATTTACTAAAAGCCTTAACTCATCTTGGTTAGGAGTTCTCTACCTCGAGAGCTTTCCACAAAACACAGTGCCACAAGGAAGTTGAATTGAGCAAGACTTAAAGGTTTCTATTCTTATCACATGAACCAAGCTTTATGTAAAATGAGAATGGCCTAAATAAAGAGAGATACTAATTTACTCAAAATCATTAGATTTTAGATTTATCTAAAATCATTAGATTTTAGATTTGCCTCTGATACAATACAGTACAATTATACATAAATATCTCACTAATGGTAAAATCTGATATTTTTACATTATTCCAAGATTTCAACAAGCAAATAAGTACTAAAATAGTAAATATAAGTATCTGGTCCCAAATTACAAATGACAACATTTTCTAATATTCTCATCTTTCTAATTGGTACATTCCCAGAAATATTGTAAACACTTACAAACATGTTCATTTAGATAGCATTCCAAACATCTTTCACAGGTAGTAAGAGCCTCAAATCATCACTGCCAAAATTTCACATAAAGCTTAGTATTTTGCTTAAAAGATATTTCCAATAATTTTGAAATCAAACCATATAAAAAGCACTTGACTCAACTTACCCAGCAGTTGACTGTTAATGAATTGGTAAAAGAGTGTTCCAACCAAATCAGTTCACTTAATTTTTCAGGTGGATCTCATTACCATTGTCTTTTTAAAAATTCAAAGACTCCACCTAATGAGGAAAGGAAAACAAAAACAGTGTTTAAACCAGAGCAGCATCATGGCATCAATACATTAATAACACAGAAATCAAATCAAGGGACGCCTGGGTGGCTCAAGTTGGTTAAGCAGCTGCCTTCGGCTCAGGTCATGATTCCAACGTCTTGGGATCGAGTCCCACATCGGGCTCCTTGCTTGGTGGGGAAGCCTGCTTCTCCCTCTGCCCCTGCCTGCCATTCTGTCTGCCTGTGCTCACTCTTTCGCTCTCTCGCACAAATAAATAAATAAAATCTTAAAAAAAAAAAAAGGAAAAAAGAAATCAAATCAAGATTCTTACTAAATCTTCTCCTAAGTTACTGTGCTTCTTAAGAGTATAAAACAACAAAAGCATCTGCTAACTAAACCAATCCAGTTTGGGGCAAAATGAATGTCCGAGCATAAAGAAAACAATAAAATGACACAGTCAATGTGAGAGCAGAAAAGTTTATTGTCAGTACTGATTGGCACACAGAAGCAAGGACTATATAATGACAGTTAGGATATGTAAAATTAGACGTGAGAAAAAGAGGCAACTGATTGCTTTAGAATTCAGTTCATTGGTTCTTATTAATTTACCAATGCAATGCAAATGTGTAGGCTGTAGTTCCTTAAAGCAGTGAAGTTCTAGTTCCATATAATCTCTGTTGAGGAATATAAACTAATACCTATAATCAGTCACTTGGAAAGAATTCACTGGAATGAATTTCAAAATCATCCTCAGAATGTTATACCTGGTCTCCCACAGAAAGTATTTATTCTACTAAAGACCCATAAACAGCTTGATTAGGTTTATAAATAATATCAGTTAATTCCATTCATTTTACCACGTTTTCTACCACCTTATACCTTTTCTAAAGCCCAAATATTAAATTACTATCTCAGCTTCAAGAGAAAGTTTGAGAGAAAGCAAGCTATATCTCATCTGATGAGAGCCTAAAATAAACGGAGGTTGGAGGGCCAAGCAGAAGAGTAAGATACAGAGTTGGCTGGCGGCCAGCTACTCCCAAATCAAGTCTCCTGGGGTGGATTTAGTGTGTTTTAAAGTCCCAGAACATCAAACCCAACCACAGTCAAGTGAAAAATCAAAAACCTATCCCAAAGCCAGAAATACATGATTTTTATCATGCAATTTGGAATTAGCCACATATGGCCACATATGGCCTCTCCACTCTAATCCCAACACACATAGTAGTAAAAATTAATTTAACTAACCTCAGTATTTTTTAAAACGTTGAAATGATTTGCTATCCACTATTAGAAGGTAGATGCTCAAAACAAAAACAAAAACAAAAATTCCTAACAATGGAGAAGACAAACAGCAATAATTATACACACTAAGTAGAAATCCACAGTAGTCATGGGAAATACATTTTCACTTCCAAGACAATCTAATGTCTAGAGTCTAGGCTTGACTGCTATTCAGGAAATAGTTATCTAAAAAACTCATGTGGATATGGTCTCCAAAGACTTCTTCATTCACAGAGACAAATAATCTTAATTATTAGTCTAGGGTTCTTGCCATAAATACAGCAAAACAAAAGTTCAAATGGTTTGGTTATTTTAAATTATTCTGGATCAACAAATATAAGCACCTACAGGAGTTTCAAAACGGTACAACACATCCATTTTTCACACTTGGATATCTAGAGCTGTGAAAATATTTATGTACTTTTCTAGGACTTGGATAAAAGTTGCAAAGGCCCTTTCAAATAACGTTTGGAACTTAGCTTTATAATACTGCCTCTGAACTACTGCTGTGATGGTTTTGCGCTAGTACAGGGTTTCACAACATATCCTTCTGTTGGTCACTTTCTGAGGAAAAGCGAGGGCACTTCCTGTCGGAATGGCTCACAGATTGGCTTGAAGATTCTTAAGAATCCTTTTCTTGCTGATTTCTCAATGAATAATGTGAAACTGACCTATACAAAAGTTTAGATCTACCATCCCTCTTCCTATGCTTGTTTATTTCTTAGAGCACTGCTTTCTTAAAGTATGTAGTTCTTGCCTCATAAAAGGACTTAGTACTTGCGTGGGGCCAGTCATTAAGCCAGAATCTCAGAAGGTCTTTCATCTAGAATATAGCAAGTATGTTTTCGTTCCAATCTTACTACGCTTATCTGAGTGGCCAGTGATTTCAAATTACTTAGGAATTTTTCAGTGGTGGTATGGACACCTCACATCAAACCTCAAAAGCAGAAAGTACAAAATATATTAGTCATCTGTATGGATGATTCAGTAAAATGATTGCTCCTAATTAGCAAAGAAGATACAGATCTGTTGCCTACATAGCAGGTGTGCCTCATGTGTACAAACCACAATACAACATTCTTTAGAAATGTTCATTTCCTTAGAAATGAACAATGACACCCATGATATGATAGTAGGTTCCCTACGATTTCTATACCACACAGTAGTGCAATGCCTAAAATAATTGTACAACCTGATGAAAGCAGTTGAATCTAAACCTTCTTACCTTTAATTTTTTTTGTTTTTTTTTTGTTTTTGTTTTTGTTTTTACTGATTGCCTCTACACATTAGGAAAAAGGAAAAACAAAAACACCTCAGTGAGTAGTATTTCAGCTTCCTCGGAAAATCTAAAAACATCTGAAACTTTGTATTTCAGTTATGTAGTCTAAACAATGGAGCAATTTATCATTAGCTAATATTTGATCATGCTTGTCACCAACTGGTCTATATTTTAGCCACAATGCTGAACCTGAGTGACCTTCTCTAGCTGAATGGTTTACCCCATGTAGTATACAGTAACCATGCCCTCTGAGTGGACCAGACCACTCCCTGAGAGCACTTCAGCTGTCCATACTGTTGCAAAAGCGACACAGTAAACTTGCCCTTTTAGGAGCACACTAGAGTAGCACTTGGCACCCTGGAGTGTGCTTGTGGCTTGTGGTGTTTTTATATCCCTGGACTAATCCTTTGTCCGGGCCCTGGTGTTCAAACACCATCCTTCTATTGATGACGAGACTGAGACGCAGAAGGTCACAGTCATTTGCTCAAGGTCATGCAACTAGAAGGCAGATTTCCTAACCACTATTCCACTATTTTTCTTTTACATCAATGAGCTTCTCTGAGCACCAAAGATGCTAAAGATGCTTCTTAATATGTGATGGGAGGAAAATAGAGAAGGCACTGAGTGCAAAGTAGGCAGCAACAGACCAGCAAATTCCACAGGCTCCACACCACCCTCTTTATCATGGTTGCAAGTAACTTGCTTCTTTGTAAATCTAGTAAAAAACTGGCCAAGGAGAATAAGGAAACAGAATAACTTCAGACTGTTAGAGACCCAAAACATCCTGGCATATTTTGGCAGGACTCCAAAATAACATTTGGAAAGCAGTACCTTAACCGCCAGAGTCAGTACAGCTGCCCTACTTAGCCATCTGTATTATTTTTCTTTAGAAACACATAACAACATTGAAGACATTTTTAACCAAAAAAACCCTCAATCTCATCATCCAAACACAATTATTAACAATTTTTACAAATGTATTTATTTCCCATGGAAGCATATGTTCACATAGATGTTCTCATAACACATATAACAATGTATTCTGGTTTTTTCATTTAATATGTCACAAACACATCCTACATTTCCATGTAATTCACACAGTTCTCATTTTTACTAGCCATATAATATTCCATAGTTTGCATATGTAGACATTTCCTCAACCATTCCTCTGTGTGGGAACATCTAAGTTGTTTTCATTTATTTTTAATGCTAGAGAAGCTACTAATAGTAGAGATACTATTCTTCCTTAAAAACATTAACAGAAATGGGATTAGTAAATCAGAGTATGAGTATTTTTATGGACTTCACATTTCTAGCCATATTGATGTGAGGAGATTGAAATCACGTATGAAGCTACCAACAATATGTGAGCATTCCACTTTCACAAAACTTTCTCACCCTTTCATGTGATTAAATTCTTTTGGTGGTTTATTTAATGTAAACTGGCACTTCTGGGTTGTCTTTTTATACTAATGGTGACCATAATTACTCTCCCATTTAAAAATAATTTCATTGTCTTTCCTTTCTAATGTGAAAATTATCTCTACCCATATAATTTGACTACATTGTAGTCCTGTTTTTTTTCTTATGCATTTAAATGGCACTTTAGTACAATATATACATTAACTTCTCTACAAATTGTTCCATACGTTCAATAAACGTAAAGATGAAAAATCTTTAGATCTTTAACCATTTAATATATCTGGCACGTATTTGACAAGTTCCAAGTTATCCACATACCATTTACTAAGCTTGCTCTTTTATATTTTATGTGTGTTATTGTATCATAATGGGTCCATTTATAGGCTTCTGTAAACTTTGTTCAGACTGAGTAAATGTAATGGGACTGGCATTATCGTAGGAACTTGCTGTTCATGTGTTAGGCAGTTTTAATTATTACTCTGGTTTATAGTATGTTTGAAATCTACGTAGGGCTAGATTTGATAACCTTGTTCTCTTTTTTTCCCCTCCAAACACTCCTTCATATTTCCTTATGTGTGCATAGATACTTGCAAATTTCTTACCCATTTTTCCCAGATTATATTACCTGATTAAGTGTAATATTTGCCTTCTGCATTCAGCCATACCCAAAAAATCCCATTAGAAGTTTTAATAGAATTGTGTTGAATCACATATAAGCATCCTTTCAATATTTTGTTTTGCCATGTAAAAAATAGTGTATTATCCTGCATCTCTACATTTATTACATTTTTATATTCAATAAATATTTGCATTCTAAAAAACTTGGTTCTGTGCCTTCCCAAATTCCATTTCACTTGCTTAGAAATAGTTAATTTCTCAAGTCCAACAACTGAATTGTGTTATTTCCTCATAAGATCCCCTGAATAAAATCCTTTATATGCAGGCAAACAGTGATTAAATAGAAAAGTGTTAAGTTCCAGCTTAAATAAAACATCCTAATTGCCTCAACAATGATGAAATTAAACTATATAAATGACACAACCATCACAAAATAATATCCCACAGAACCACTTTATTTTCTTAGTATATTTACAAGACACTGCCCCAAATTCATTTAAAAACATAGCTGAATGGCTGGGAGAACACTTTATCTTCCTTGCTCTTCATCCCAACCACTGTCTGCTATCTGAAGACTAGGTTCAAAGATTGAGCAAAACCAACAGAAAAATGCAAATAATTTAAAATTATGATAATCTTTTTTTTTAAAGATTTTATTTATCTACTTGAGAGACAGAGATCACAAGTAGGCAGAGAGACAGGCAGAGAGAGAGGGGGAAGCAGGCTCCTTGCTGAGCAGAGAGCCCCATGTGGGGCTCGATCCCAGGACCCTGGGATCATGACCTGAGCCAAAGGCAGAGGCTTTAACCCACTGAGCCACCCAAGTGCCCCTAAAATTATGATAATCTTTTAAACATAAACTTGACTAGGGGTTTCTGGATTGCTCAGTCAGTTGAGGATCTTCCTTTTAGCTTGGGTCATGATCTTAGGGTCCTTGGATGGAGCCCTGCATCAGGACTCCCTGCACAGTGGGGAGCCTCCTTCTCCCTCTGCTGCTTTCCAGCTCTGCCCCCGCTCCTGCACTCAGGCTCTCTCTCTTTCTCCCTTTCTCTCTCTTCCTCTCAAATAAATAAATAAACCTTAAAAAAGAAAAACCATAAACTTGACTGAGAATATTGTACATGTCACTGCACATTTAATTGAGTCCATGTGTTATCTTCCTTGATGTAACAGACCTAGGGACTCTCAAGGAATGTTGTATTTTATAGAATGTATGAGTACCTCAAGAATTCTAGACACCCTAGTGAAAAGGAAGTAAGGGCAGATGGAAGAAACGAGAGGGGAAAGACCAGGAATATCTGCACGAAGATAGACAAATAAGGACAGAAGCTATTTTCCATCCTCACTTTGAACGTCATACTATGTGTCAAGTTGAGTGAAAGCATGAGTGACGTGCCTCTCCAACTTCCTGAAGAAAGAAACACACAGAAAATGTGGCAAATATTTAATCTGAGCCTTGTTTCCTGAAAGACTGCAAGATGCCCACAGATTTTCTTTCCCAGAGTTCAAAATAGCAAGCTGAGTGGGTGTAGCACTTCAAGTGCAAAAGAAAAAAAAAAGGTAACTAAGGAAAAGGAAATCATACTTTTTGCTTCTCAGTATGAGAATTCTAAAAGAAGCCAGTTAAAGGGATTTTAATGATTTACATCTAGAGCTGTCTTGAATCAGGACATAACTATAGTCCTGATACTTAACCAGGGCCTTCTGGTCACTTTTAAAGGTAACAGTTTCTATGAAAAGACTAATTTCCAACCTCACTGGTGGAGTAAGAGCGAGCAGTTCCACTCCAATACAGCCAGGGACCTAAATGATGACAATACAACACTGGCAAAAGGGAGGCTTGAAAATTCCTGGGGTCTCTACCCTTCCCAGGGAGAGAAACCTTCCTCCACAATGCTTTTGAAACTTTAACGTGCTTATGAATCACCAGAGAAGTGTGTTGAAATGTGGATTCTAATTCTATGGGTCTGGATGGGGTCTAATTTGGGAGAGTTCCGTGATGAGGCAGACGGCTGGTCTGAGGTCCCCATTTTGAGAAGAGCAGTAACACAGGTTTACTAACAGCCAGACAGATAGCAGAAGTAACAATCAACCAATTAAGAACATGTGCACAGGTGTCTCACACTGCACTAGCTGTTCTAAGAAATAATAAAGTAGACCATAATAACAAAGCCCTGAGCCACCATATAAAAACTATTTTAACAAGTTAAATGCCAAATGCTAAAATGTGTGGTAGTGACTCTAGACATGATAGATGATGAGAACAGCAAGAGTTGTACACAGGCTAGTTGTGTGGCAAATGGTTTCCCAGAATAGGCTATACTCCATCAGGCTCCAGGTTTGGGGTGGTGTGGACAGAAAGAGTGCGGGAGCCCAGGAAAGGTAATGCTGGAAGGCACGCTGAGAGTTCTCAAAAACGAAGACTGCAGTGTGCCTGTTTTGTGGGTGTAGATATTATCATTTGAAATTTTAACTTGAATTCACTTGAATCAGGTCACAGGAACTTCTGACTTTGTTTAAAATTTGTAAGTTTGGGAATGATAGCGCTATTCTAGGGCAATAAAGAAATGGGTAGATTTACGGGCGCCTGGGTGGCTCAGTGGGTTAAAACCTCTGCCTTCAGCTCAGGTCATGGTCCTCGGATGGAGTCCTGCATCGCATCGGGCTCTCTGGCTCGGCAGGGAGCCTGCTTTCCCCCTCTCTCTCTGTCTGCCTCTCTGCCTACTCATGATCTCTGTCTGTCAAATAAATAAATAAAATCTTTTTTTAAAAAAAGGGTAGATTTACCTGAGTCTTATGAAAATTTTCTCCACTGGCAATAGCAACAGTATTATTAATGATGTTTTAAATTTAAGCCTGGTAGCAAAAATTACCGTGTGTGTGTGTGTGTGTGTGTGTGTGCATATGTATGCCTTTGATTAACATATGTCTCAAATGATTAACAGGTTTAAAAGCACTAGAATGTACCTTTTCACTACAACAGAATTAATAGCCTTCTGTTATTTGGAATGCTGAATTTTACTTTTATTATAAAAATAAACACTTTTTTCTTCTATAAAGTACTTTTAGATGGCACATACCCACACACACACTCAGCTCCAACATTATTCTTCCCTTTCCTCCCACACTGGCTGACAATGGGAAGAAAATACATCCAGAAACAGAATGAAATTATTAATGAGTTATACCTTAGTTGTTTTTTAAATCTCCTTAGAAAATTCCTGTCAACCTACGATATTTTCAATATATTGCCCAGTGGATTTAACAGGGGAAAAAAAATAAATAAAACCCAGAAGATTGCAAAAGTCAATAAACATAAAAAAAGTCAATCTCTAACCTTTTTTTTTTTAACTGAAAAAATTTACGGGGAGATGGAGTACCTTTAAGCTGCAGGAGAGAAGGGAAGCATGTGAAAGAGAAATAATACATTTTAGCATTGGGGGGGTAGGGTCAACAAACTTACTGAGTTTCAGTTCCATTTTTGAACTACCAACTTCATCTTATTGTAAGCAATAAGAAATGATATATGGAATATTCATTCATTTCCTATTAATGTTAAGTGCCATAACTATGGTTTAACCACAGTTTTCCTCCCTTCCAGGTTCCTGTCCTACAAAACTTCCCTGTGCTTGCTGGTAGATGGGATTTAGGAATGGATTATGGCAAAACTCTGCAATTTCAAAGTATCTAGACTTGAATGTTTAAAAATACCTGCATTGGGGTAGCTGTGGAAAGTAAGGCCCTGGCATTCAGATGAACCAATGGATTTACCTATCTCCCCCAATCTAATATACACACACGCACACACACACACACACACTCATTACCAACAAGAAAACAGTATTACCACAAGGACCCTAAATTTTTGCTCATGAATGGCTTGCAAAAGAGAATGCAGTCAGGCCCTAAAAAGACCATGAAGCTTGTCTTCTAGAAATCTCTTCCCCTTTCTACTCTGAACTTTTTCAGGTGTCCTCCCCTAACTAGGTCATGGGATCCTGCAGGCTGCATTCCCCATCTACGGCAAAAAAAGAGCTAATAATCATTTTCAGGCCTGACTGCCAAAAATGTAATGTGTTCTCATTAGAGAAAACAACACATGAATCAACCAACCTTGGGACATTATAAAACTTCATTTAAAGAAATAAATAATGGTGGATGAAGAGACATATTTGGGGGGAAACGGGTTTTACAAAAATGGAAACAAGAGACCCCCTCTGTGGGAAATGTTATTATTAATCCTATTAAGATACAATGCAAAGGACTGTGCCACCTAAACTGGAACAAGATATGGTCTGCTTTCAGTTTTCTGAGGCAATTTCTATTTGAATCAAATAGCTCATCAATGAGAAACTCTCTCTCTCCCTCTCCTCTCTCTCTCTCCCTCATGGGTCTGGCCCTTCCGTTAGTTATAAGGCATAGCCCCGTTTTTACTCCCTCAGTATCTATCATTACAATCCTCTGTGTTTACATGTCCACCTGCTTTTAAAATTACTGATTGATATTATCCAAAATGACAGCCGTTAAATTGGCAACAGCACAGGCTTCTCCCTGCAAGCCTGGAATCATGGTGGAAATAGCTTCATTTGAGAAAGATTTCCCGAGCCAGAATTTTTGTCCTCCCTAACCAGGCTGCCAGGCCCAGATCAAATGAAGGTCGATGCAACGTCCCCAGAGGAAGCTGCTCAACTCGCCGGGTCGGTTCCCCTGAGCCCTGCCAAGGAGGCCCTAAGGTCTGACAGCTGACCTGGCAGCGCTGGTGTCTTCCCCAGGCAGAGAGTGTCCCACCCCCACCGGGACAATACAGAGCACCAAAGCCAGCAAAGTAAAGCTGAGTAGCGGGGTGGGGGGGCGGGTAGCCACTTGTGGATGACACGAAGGCAGGCTCCCTCTGCCGTGGGAGTGTTAGAAACCTCTGACGGTGGCCTGAGCTGTCAAAGTGTATATTGTGAGGCAGGACATCCCTCCTGGCATTCTGAGTGAGTAAAGCCCAGGCCAGGGCAACAACAGCCTGGCCCGAGGACAGTCTGCTCCTCACATCAAAGCCGGAGGCCCTGGGAGGCTGGCCAGCGGCCAAAGACGCAAAGAGCAGCAGGGGAGTGTGTTGCCTTAGGACAATAGCAAACTGGGACGCGGTGGAGTCTGTGAATTCCAAGCACTGGGGAGGTCTGCTCAGAGATTTCACCCTCTCCTGTCAGGGCTGTGATTTAATTTCCTTTGAAGAAAAAAAAAAAAAAAAAAAAAGGAAGAAGAAGAAAAGAAAAAGAAAAAGAAAAGAACATACATTCCCAAACCTTCCGTCTGCAAAAGCAGACACCACAGTGCAAGTTAATGCACTCTGGTCCTTTTCAGCTGCAGCCACTGTCTAGAACAATACAGCTAAGTGAGATGTGACATTCTCCCGCTCATCTTATTAGGGCATTAAGTCTAAGGGGTAATTAAGATCATTTAAATGCAAACATCACTGTTCCATTGCTAATATCCTCCTAGATCATTCCCATCAGTTCTGTTTAATTAGAGGGGCATCACTCCTTAATGATAACCTGACAGTTTTGTTGATTTGACAGGACGAAGCAGAGAGTCTCATTTGGGGTAACAAGAACTGAAAGGAGACGCGCCAAACTCTCAGTCACAAAGATGACTCAGCTCTTGGCCCCGAGAGGTTGTACCTGGAAAAGCTTGCCCCTTGCTCAACAGACACGGGATTCATTCAAGAACCATCTTCTAGCCTCCTCACTTTGTGGGACAGCTTTTTGCACAAAAACATACAGAAAACAAACTAAGGGGGGAAAATCTGTAAGAGAGGAGAAGAAAACTCAATCAATCACTCTCCCTCCCCACGGTCTTAAAAGGGGATTCCTAAGGACAGGGATAAATGCCATAAATGTCCCAGTGCTCCATCAGGAAAGCCAGCAACAAAGGCGAACGTGGCGTACCTCCGCCTCTGGGGTGACGGGGCGCCGTCGTGAGAATCTTCACTGCATAAATGCTCCTTGGAACAGAGAGGACCTTGTGAGTTCTCCTTTCAGAGGAAATGAATATGAGTTGAGATCACTAAACTCTAATCCGCCCTGTAGCTCAGGGTGAGCCTCTGGGCAGCACATGCCCTGTTTAGGCAGCAGGCTGTCCTGGCCCCGCGTGGCATCCCTAGTCATGCTACGGGTGGAAGAGCTCCCGGCTCCTTGCTAATCCCATGTGGGGAAGGCCAAGGTACAGAGTTTTACTTGATTGCATAAAATGTGGAGCTATTTTCAGCTTCTGAATCATCATTCTGGCTGTTTCACCAGACTTAAACCCTATTACAACCCTTTAGAAATATCTTTCCTATTCAATTTTCACATAAGCAAACACTTAAAGTAATCCTGGGGAAGTTTCAAAAAGATGAGACCCTGACATGGAAGAAGGAGGGAAAAAAAAGAAAAAAACCTGAAAAGAGTTTTACAAATATCTGCAATTGAAAACAGTCACCGTTGCAGAGGCGGTGGGTCAGGCCCTACACTTCCGTGATCCTCAAGCCCTTTATGAAACCCCTGGACAATTAACACCTAGCAGGACTTCAGTGCTTGAGGACACAAATCAATTTTATTTAAGTCACACTTCTAAGAGAGGAAAACCATTAAATGATGGAAATTAAAAAAAAAAAAAAAAAGCTGCTAACTGATATAGGAAGAACCTAAGCTATTTCTGTAATAATTCCACTGGGATTGATGCTGGATAGTATAAAAACAGGATGTTTTGGTTGTTCCTTCTCCTAAGAGACTACCAAGCCAGCATAAGACTACAAAACACATCAAAATTACAAATCTATGTGAAGTTTCTAGTATTAAGAAAGCCAGATGGAATTTTTATTCATGTATTTAAAATTTTTGCTCAATGTGGGATGACCTCTGGAAACATGCTTCTTGTTTTTATGAATGCCAAAAGGGAAACAGTTACATAACAATGGTCCAGCATCCTAGGGCAGAGAACTTAATCTTCAATATGGGATAGTCGCAAATGAGTCTTCACCGCTAAAACTTCTTATTTTTAAAATTAACATGGATTAATTCATGGTATCTGGATATCTGTTCTATTTAGTTAGAAGCTAATCCCAACAATATAAGGATTCCAATAACAAACTGTTTCCAATGTTCCTTCAATGCAATGTTTTGAAGCTATCACTACTCAAGGATGAACTTAATATTCATGGCCTATGGATAATTTTAAATGGATAGGATTAGCACACTCAGATATACAATCTTAACTGTGTGTAGAAGGAAGGGAGAGAGGATGGAGCAGGAGACAGGTTATCATCTCTATAACTGAAATCGTGGTTTTTCATTACTTTTTGCCTAAGTCAACAGAAGCCTACATATCGTGCCCTTATTCTGACCCATAGAGCCCCATTGGGGAAGGCAGAATAAATCGGAGGAAGTGCAAATAGGAAATATTTGCACCTACATATTCTCCCAAGCGGACAGATGAGTTCTTCTGTGTGCACTCAGATGTTTTTTGAAATAGCTGGGGAAGTCACTCAAAATACCACACGTGTTCCCATAATCCCAGGAATGAGTCTCCATTCCAACCAAGCCCAAGCACCCAGTCAACCACGAGTCCAGGAAGGAAATAAATAGAAGCTTCTCTAACTCTCTGAGGTCCCAGAGCCTACAACTAATCAATAAGGCTGATGGTTTCATTTTTTGTAAAACTACAAAATACATCTTTTTAATATTTAACCACTTATAAACTTTTCTGCTCAGTGAAATAAAAATTTTGTTTCCTTTCTCACTATCTATAATATACTATTTCCACCATCTGTTAGCATATTCAACAGTCATTTTGTTAAGATTTTATATTTTAACTAATCTCTATACCCAATGTAGGGCTTGAACTCACAACCCTGAGACCAAGAGTCACATGCTCTACCACCTGAGCCAGCCAGGTGCCCCTCAACATCATTTACTAAGCACCTGTCACACATACTAGGCACTGTCGTGATCAGAAAGCATACAAATGTGGTTTCTGACCTCAGTGAGTACCAAACTTAAAGGCAGCATGAAAAGTGCTGTAGTAGAAGTTACAGCAGGGCCCCTAGCAAGGGGTAGGTGTCAGGAAAGGGCTGAAAATGGACACACTTGAAATGGATCTGGAGTAATCAGCAGAAGCTTGCCAAGGCAGACAAGGAGAAAAACAAGTTTGAGAGGAAATGGAGCATATTCAGTTTTAGAATAAGCTACGTTTGAGGTGCCTCAGAAACATTCAAGTAGAAATGTCCAGGCAGACATACAGGTATAGAACCCATAGGATACGTGAGCTGAAAATCCAGTTTGGAACACCATGAGGGTCACCAGCATTTAGAGCTGATACTTAAAACAATAGGCCTGGGTACACAGTTTGAGAAGCTACAAGAAGAAGAGGCCCAGGGCTGTGCTTTGGGGAAAGCCACAACAGGGAATGTGGGAGGGGCTGGGAAAAGGCGTAGGGCAGCAGGTCCCAGTGTCACAGGGCCATGCAGAGAAAACTTCAAATGATAAACAGAGTCAAATACAAATCATCAACAACAGGTCAAATATGTCGAAGACCTGAAAGATTTCACTGAATTTCAAAGTGAAGAGGTTACTGGCACTCCTTCCTAAAGCAGGTGATGCAGTTGAGATGGGTGGTTTAGAAGCTAGAACAGCCATTAGGATTACTGGTTCTATTTGTTTGTTTGCTATCAGAATGGGAGATATTTAAACACATTTAAGTTTCCAGGTTGAGAGACTTTTTTAGTAGCTGTGGTCCTGGGGGTGGGGAGTTGGGGTGGGGAGTCTTAACAATATTTTACTGGATTAAATGTTGGCTACAGTGGAGAGATACAACCAAGACTTCATTGTGTTAAAGTAAAATTTCAGATTCTCAACAACTAAGTCTAACTACTAATGGGGATTTATTGATTTGGGGAGCCAAAAAGAATCAGTGAGAAACCATACAAAACTGGAGAAATCTTAAAACTTCTAAAAGACAAAGGTAAACTTTGATCATAGAACTGACAAGCTGAACACAATTTTATAGGTCATCCATTTCAAGCTCTTATTTGAAAACAAATTTTAAAGCAATGCAATAATAACAACTTCTGTTGGGAAACATCAGAACCAAATTTAAATTGTGCAAGATGAAAGAAATTGCTCTTAACAAAGAGGAGGCACAAACTAGCCTGTTTCAGAAACTTTCACACATTTGATTCAGCCGTCTTGATAGAAGGCAATAACTAAACGTAGTGATAACAAGTTATTATTAATAAGCGTACCAAGAAAATTTCTGAAGCCACACTCTAGAACCCACTGACCTCTCACACACTTAGTACCTAATAACTAACTCTTCCTCCTCACGCTGGGGTCATACCCCAAGGTGGCTTTCACCCTTTGTCTCAGGACAAGGAACCACTGCATTATCAAAGAGTTAACAAGGAATGATCCGAAGTGAAAAATGTAGTTTTACAGTGTAATGGCTTGTGTTGTATAATTATAACTGAAAACCCAGTTTTATTCATGTGATGAAAAATTTACGAAAAAATGCTTCTTTAGAACTTAAAAATGACTTATAAATTGGTTTCTGGAAACTATAAAAATAAGAGAGGTTCTTTCATACTACTTTTTAAAAAGTTTTCCAACTCCCTCTGTCTTCATGTTTTAAGAAATTAGAAAAAAAAAAAAAAAATCACCCAGAGGAAGCAACTTTATCAGGCCTGAAATAGATAAAGGCTGGTAATAAGATTTGACTCCCAGCCAAGAGTGGGGTCCACCTGCCCTTGGTCTGGGAAGGCTTAGGATTGTGGTTCTTTCATAGTTAGATACAGACATATACACCAAGCATTATCTCTTTCTTTATGAGATGTAGCAGATAGTTTGGCAGCCTACATTCTCTTTAGACTGCTCTGATTTCCATAAAAAGGAAGCTTAAAAGTTTGGGCTTACTACTGAAAGCATGAAGAAAATGAAAGACCTAGAAATAGTAATGGAGTTTAAAACAATCAGCATAGAATGAGAAAAATAAACAACATTTACTGAATTTACCGAATCTGTGTGTTCCAGCAACATGCTACATGATTTATGTGTATTTTATCATTAAATCCTTTACGAGGCAGGCACTAATATGACCTCCCTTACAGACGACTTAAGGTCCCACATTTAGGGAGCTTATCCATTGCCTCACAATACAGGCTGAAAGTGGTTTTTTAACCCAGTGAATCTGACTCAAAACCAATGCTTTTGAAAACATATACATAGTAGCAATACAAAAAGATGCTTGATTTGAAGAAATCCAAGTACCCAGCAATTATTCACACTCAGTTTTCAGTTTCACTCATGATTTTGATCTGGCAAATGAACCATCGGTGCCAAGCCAAGAAAGTGTAATATAATGAAGCATTCCTATTACTCACTATCTATACTAGTGTGACTGAACCACATGGCAATAGTTTCAGGTGAGTCAACCACGTCTGTCTGCAACAATGATGGAACACTTTCACACTGAAAATGAAGGTCACTGCTCTAAATTGGGCAACAAAATCAAAATCTTTCGTAGGCAGCTCAAGAGTACTCTTTTACCCAGGTCATTGTCCTAATTTACTTTGGCACTGAAAAATGTTTATTATTATAAAGTAAGACTAAAATTGATTTTGGGTTTGGAGGACTTTATATGTCTACATTCCACTAGATTAATTTTGGAGGGCCTTCCATGCTCTCCTTCTCCAGAAAATACAGTATTTCTTTGTTCTTAAATAAAAGCCACAAATTTCCAAAAAGGAAACAAAACTTCACTACATGATATTCCTTTAGGTTGTGTTTTAACTTCGTTATTGGGAAATGTCTTCATTTAATTTTTCTATCAAAAATTATGCTTTTCTTATAAAATGATCATGATGAACTCTTTTTTCCCCTCATTTATTCAATTACTCATTCAACAAACAACAATTACATACTCCCAAAGCTGTGGTTCTTGTCCTCATAGAACTTAGGGGCTAGCGAAGAACAGACATTAAAAACAGATTGTTACTGTATAGATCCTACAACAAAAGGCAAGTCATGTAATCAGAGAGCCATTTGAGAAAGGCAACTCTTTTCTAAGTGTGCACAATTAAGAAAATTTAAAATGTGGAGGCTAAGCATCCCTCTTGTCATGATCTAAAGCCTCAAATTTGGAGGTGGTTAAAAGAGACATATTGTTAAATCCACCACAACTATATTTTCTTTCAAAACTGGTAAATGTCCCAGAGTACCCAGAATCCAATTTGGAAATCATTCAGCACAGATGATCTAGAAATTTCCCCCAAAAAAGTCACTGGCCACTATTTTCTTATTCTAGCTTGCACAAATTTATCACTGAATCTAACTTAGCAATTTGTGCTATTTGACAAATTTAGAGTGAAGGGTTAGGGGAGCCAGATAACATGATCAGAATTGCAGAAAACCTTTTCAAGTCTTGAAGTAGCAGGCTTTTCCACTGTTACCTGTCTAGTCCAAAATGATAAACATTTGTCTCTTTGACAAACTTGATGTCAAAATTTGTTATTTGCAGTCAAAAGCTCTACCACTGAGCTATACCCCCACAAAATTTGTTATTTGATGTAAAAAAAAGTAACTATTTTTTGTTCTTATCTTTCAGTTAATATAAACTCCCCTTAGTTTAACTGTATACATGTACAACATTTATCTTCTCTTTTACTCCTTTTAGAGCCTGCTAAGATTCCAGCTGTTTTGTTATTGATTTCCTTCAGCTGGTATGTCAGTCCTTAGATTAAGGTGTTTGTCTTTTCCTCCTTTGGCAGGCTTAGGCAGACTAGTCCATTTGGCAAAGATTATCTACAAGAGCATGGCCAAATGGAATCCAAGGAGACTGCCAGATGTCTATTTTTTCCACATCAGAGAAGCAAACCATAGATGGTCCAGCTTGTCTGCCCTCCAAGTCTAGGACTTAGAGTGGGAAGTCCCAACAGAAAGGAGAGTCCAAGCTGCCTACTTGAGGGTCTCCTTGTGGATTTGGTGAAGAACTCACTTGGAACAGGTACAAGCTGGACGATTACACTTCATCTTCCAGCCTGCCAAAAAGGTTCCTTCTTAAAATAAGTCACATAGCCAAAGTTCACTTTAATGATTACTACTTGAAGTCTGGAATGCCTCTCCTTAGAACCAGAGTCACGAACAGTGACTGGCATCTCAGACTAGCCTAAGGCGATGTAATAGGAGTACTATAGAACCTGTATCACCTACATGTCATATATTTTATTTGAAAAAAAAATAGTCACACTGAGGACTTGAGTCAAAAGGATATGAAACTATTCCCCCCTTTTCCTACATGGGCCACAAAAGTCTAGGTAGAACCCTAAGAGGTAAATAATAATGGAAGAACTTGGGAGAAGGGGGTGGGATTATGGACATTGGGGAGGGTATGTGCTTTGGTGAGTGCTGTGAAGTGTGTAAACCCGGTGATTCACAGACCTGTACCCCTGGGGATAAAAATATATGTTTATAAAAAATAAAAAAAATTTAAAAAAATAATAAATAAATAAATAAATAAATAAATAATGGAAGAACAGCAGGACACATTCTTCAGGGGCAGAGGGATGGCCCGGGGGCAACAGCAGGGAGAATCTTGGTGGTGCTAGTCTTTCCGAAAGGCAGCAGGGGTGGTCCGGTTACCGGTAGTGACTGGGGTGGCTGGGGTGGCCGGAGAGAGGAAGAGAAAAGCTGACCCCGAGAATAGGTCAATCAGAAACTTGAACAGTGGTAAAAAGGAAGTGTCCTCAAGCTGAGGGCAAGAGGAAGAGAAAGGGAATTCCTGCCACAAACCGACAGGGGAAATCCCCTGGTTTGGGTTGCTATTCACTGGGTCACAGGATTAGGAATATTCATCATTTAGTAATTTAACCCTCCCAAACCTTACTTTCCTTCTCTGGCTTCTTAAGGTCAAGCTTTCTGTTATAAATGTGAATCTGATTCAGGCTGGCATATGTGCAGGGCTTCTCAGATTGGCTGTCTGCCTTCAGAGGTTCTGAATCAGAGCGATTTTGACCCCCAAAGGACACTGGGCAATGTCTGGGATTGTTTCTGGTTATCACAGTGGGGGAGGGGGTGCTACTGTCGTCTGGCAGGTAGAACCCAGGAATGCTGTTTAATATTCTACAATGCAAAGGACAGCCCCCCACACCAAAGAACCGTCCATCCCCAAATCTCAACAGTACCAAGTTGAGAAAGGCTCTAACTTCCTAAATGTGCTATGGTAACTTTCTGTGACTTGTTACTGTGCTTGTGACGTGTCTGAGCAAGTGATCATTGCACACAGATCCTGCAGGTCACTATATTACTCAAACTCCATTGTGGAAATCCTGGTCAACTGAGAGAAATCCTACAACCAACATCATTCTTCAGATTAACAGAGTATGGCATCCGATTTTTAACTGAAGAAATACAATCAAGAGAGCCGAACACTGAGAGCCTGGCAGGAAGGTTTCGGCATGAACCGGGTATCACCAGGGTCAAACCGCGGAGTTCCAGCGCTCTGTGCGCGGCGAGGTCCCAGGTGAACGCAGACCTTGCCACCGATGCCGCATCCTGCTTCTTAAGCATTTCCATCAACAACGGCTGTATTCCTCACTGAGCATCCAATGACAACCCAGGAGTGTCAGCTCACTCCGGAAATGCTCACAGCGCACCCCTGTTAAAGCAAAAGCAATCCTCTCTCCTCAGGAAGTCTTTTACTGGGCTGGATGTGTGAAAAAGAATGAAAGCAGGGTCATGAATCAGGGTACAACTAGTTCTGTGACCAGGACAGGGGACATAACCTTTCTCTGGTCCTCTCTTCATCGGAACAGAGAAAGAGTTGAAATTAGTCATCTCCAGCCTCCCTTTCAATCCCCACTCCCATGATTTGTTTTCTTTCCAGATGGTAATGAGAAGGGGGCTGCTCAAAAGAAAGTTGGCAAAAGCGACCTTGTGAAGCCCTCTGCCCTGAGGGTTCCCGTGGGGGGGGGTGTCTGTGAACCCAGCAGACCAACCACCCAGGCAGTGAGCAGTCCCACAAGAGAAGCCTTTTCCAACAAAAGCGAAAAATGGCCCCAAGCTTGACAGAGCAAGTCTCCGTTGAGCTCCAGGCTGTTAGAAATGATGACTGTAAGAAATCAAGGCACAATCTCCACGTGTGCGCAGCAGGGGAAGAACGAATGATTACACTCTGGCCTCGTCAGCCACAGCCTCCTGCACAGATAGCCATCACCTCCCAAGCACCCTCTTCTCATTAGAAAGGACAGAACAAGAGTACAGCGCGTTTTTAACTGTGCCTTTGTAATAAAAATCGCAGGCAAAAGCAAAATGGAAGGCAACACCACCACCAAATTGAGGAACCTTGAGATGTAATGGACAAATGCTTTACATATTTATATCCATTTGGTAGAGACCCAAATTAGTTCTAGTTCTAGGAACTGCTCAGCAGGACTGAATTATCTGCTGGGATAGTTTCCATTCACTGCCCTACAATAAGAAAGGAAACTGTTTTCTACCTCTGCACACCACCACCCCCCAACCAAGATTTTTATGCCCTGCTTCTAAAAGTTCAGATGCTTGGTGTAGTTATTTAAAAGTAACAATGTGAAAAATAAATAAATAAACGAAAGTCACAGTGTCAAAGACATACTCAGGCCCTATCAAGTACGGAAAGTCAAAAACTGTATTTTTAGTCCTCAAAATTTTAAAAATCTGAACATGAAAACACATTAAAAAAAAAAAAAAAAGCCACAGTGGGGCATATGCAAGAAGAAGAAGACAAATAAAAAATCTATTTTTCTACCCTTTCAATTTTATCACAACTTCCAGGGCTCTATTTTTCCAGCAGAAACACCAGGATTTAAATATGCATTTGAAATATTGGGCCTTCTGAAAAAGCAGGTTTGTTTTCTGGATTTGTTTTGTTTTGTTTTGTTTCAGGAAGAGCATCCACCATATGCATTTGAAGTCCTGGACAACTACCATCTCACGATTTTTTGTCACATGCTGTTGAGGGGTAAATGGCATTTACTTTCCCCCCATTTCACTGAGAACAAGACAGGAAGGGGTTAAACTTAGGAGGCCTTTCCATTCCCCCCCATTCTACTTCCTGCTCCTCATTACTACTACCTAGGACTCTCCCCAAGCCACCCCCAGAGTAAGGAGGGGAAAGAATCCCCCTTCAGCTCCTGTCACTACCATTGAAAGACTGCAGACTCCAGTACTTTTCTGGTAAAATGAAAAGGCAGACCGATGCCAAGAGTTGAGCTCCCTTTCGTTGCAAAGAATCTAACATGGTGGATGTGCTACCAAAAAATCAATAGCAGCAATGATTGCCTTTTTTGGAGTGGCCCGGGCTATCAGCAGGACAGGGGACACTACTAAGCCCAGGCACACTGCCTGGATCAGGCACAGCAAACATGCTTCACAATAGAGAAGCATGAGTAATTTACTTATTAAAGAGATAACTGTAAAGGCTGATACAAATGTGTAGATCCTTCGACGCACAGACCAAGTGCTTGGCTGGACGACCACAATGCTATGAGCAATGAAATCTAGGTTATGTTACTCAACTTCCAAAAACTAAGGCCCCTTTCAGCCTGAAAAAGATGACCTCTCCACATGCACAAAGAAATGGCCTGCAAGGGAGAGCTCTGGTTTAGAGGGGCTCCCCATGACACTGAAGCCACACAGGAAGTTGAGGGGAAACCTCTGTGACTAGTCTGCCCTGACCCCAGGGCAGATAAGGAAACCACTCCATTTCAGCTTGGCTCTAAAGCGTTTTACATGATTCAGAAGAACACAAACCTAATTGATAATTGCCCAAACAATCCCTTCTGTGATCATTTACCCCATGTTGCCCACAAATGCAGCGGTGATGGTGCATTTCTGAGATTCAGAGAACAAGAGACAACATCTCTGTGATCTCATTTTTACTTCTAAAATTGTTATTTCATTGCCACTAACCAGCAAATGTTAGCCAAAAATAAAGAGGGCTAAAACATAATTAGAAGGTGGAGCTTGAGTTAATGAGCAAATTAGAAAAAATATTATGTCACTTGCCATCAAATGTTATCTGTCAGCAGAAAATAAAAATCCAAAGAAAGAGAGGTTTCCAACAGTCTTTCTACAATAAGCTATTGTATGGTTCACAGGTCTGGGTCATTCACAACTCCCGGAAATAGCTGCCTGTTCGCCAAATGCTCTTATTTTGTATGTTCCCACGAGCTTTCAGGACCTGTGCAAATTGTTTTCCAAGCACCATCCGGCCATAATGACCAGGTTACTACTGATAATTATGCTTGCCTGTCTATAGGTTTGTCAGCTAAAGAAATCCACAGACGGCTGTCATAATGAGCAGAAATCTACTTCTGGCACAGCTGGGCTGACCACAATGCATTAGAAAAACAACCCTCTTTGCAATAACCAGTTCTGGGCATCACTGGTTAAAAAAGACTAGTTTCCTGTTTTTCTCAAAAACTTCAGAGTGTGGGTATTGCTATTTTTTACCCCACCCACCCACACCTTTTCTCTTTAATTGTTGAAGATTTGATGCTGTAAATATATATATATATATATATATATATATATATATATATATATATATAGCTCACGGTTTAATTTTAGGTCAGATTTATCCTTTCCAAGCCAGAGTCTGCCCTGTGCCAAGGTGTGGGCAGGAGAAAAAGCTGGGGGCACTGGCTTGGGGGCTTCAGGAGAAAGGGAGCATCCCCCTGGAAAGGGGATCTCGACCCAGGCTTGGGTAATACCCAGTCACTCTATGGCTAGGGCCAGAGCCAGGAGCAACACAATGGTTGGTTCATGTTGGCTGAACCTGGCTGGAGTCTGGTGGCCTTAATAGGGGCACAAAATATCAAGAGCCCTGCCAGACATATCACCTCAATTATTCTAAGTTATTCTTCTTCCCCACTTTGAAATGTTAATTCCTTTCCAGGAGAGATCTAACTACTCATATGCAGTGCATAGTATCACAAAGGCTGCTGTTCCTTCTGCCTGACCCCATAAGGTCCCTGCTCCAATGTCACCTTCTCCCATAGCCTGTCCCCACTTAATTAACACACATACACACAGAGCGTGTGTGCTAGTAAGGCAGACATACATCTGTCCCCCATACTAGGATAGAAGCTTCTCAGAAGAGGCAATACTGCTTTGTTTCCCCATTATATCCCTGACACATGAACAGTTCCTAGAAATGGCAGATGACTGATTAATTTTGCTCAGAATGAATGCCCCCATCCCCCCACACTGTTAATTCACTACCACCTTTAGCTCACCTCTTACCCCCTCATGCCCAACTCTGCAGAAACCCTCATCATTGTACTGTACTTTGTTTGCTTCTGCCTTTCTTATGCACCCAGGGCTCCTGGGGACAGAAACTGCACCCTGCTCACTGCTCGGAACCTAGCACATAACAGGTGTTCAATAAACATCTGCCGACCAGTGTTAAAGGAATCACCTGTGATTGGGGCCAGGGCCAGGGTAGACACTACAGAAATATAAAAAGGGGTAAAACACAGATTTCTATCTATAATTTTTCTTTTACCCATACTCTAGCTTTTGGTCACTGCTAGAAGTTTCCTTAGTCAACAGCACCAGCTCAAAGGCAAAGCAATAAGAATTAAGGTGCATAAACTTGTCAAAACAAAACATGCAATTTAAAGGAAGTTGAAAGCAAAATGTTTGTTGCTGTCCTGCTAGGCAAGAAGTTGAGGTAATATCCTCTGAAAGTCACTGAAGAAGGGAAAGGATGCTACTAACCAAAATTAAATCTCTTCATTTTGGTTAAACTTCACAATAGGGAAAATGTAAACATTTTTTCCTCCTATAGATTCTCCTTTTAAAAAGAAAGGCAGAAATTCATCAAAGGCCTCTATCCCCTCAGACCTTCTACATTTTTTCTGTAACTGTAAAAGGGACAAGAAAGACTCTGAGCCACAATTACTCACTGACTTGATGTGATTCCCATAATGTTAAGAAGAACCAAAAGGATAAAAATTTAAATGAGCAGAAATAAATTTATAGTGTTTATCACCTGTTTCAAGATTTTTAAAAATTACTGATACGTATACTAATACTGTCGAGTTCTACAAGCTATCAGTTACTGTCACTACTGGCCCTGAGAGTAGGCCTTATTCCTAATAAATCTGGCAACTTGTCTAAGTAATAAATCAACTTTTTAAGATGAGGTAAATCCTCTTTGATTCCTATGTGCTTCATTTAACTATGAAAAAAATAAAAGAGAAATAGAAGTTAAATCAACCAACATTTCACAGAAGACTTGGATCAATTTTCAAGGAAATTAAAAAGCTACTTAGTACACATAATCAGATAACTGAAAAAACGTAGCAGAGCCACACACCAACAATAACACAAGGAGGCAACAGAACAACATAATCAAACACTTAAGTGAATTCACAAAGGAAAATGGTTGGTATAACAAAGCCTCTTTGCTTCTGTATGTTTGGAAATAAACAAGATCATTGTTACATTTTGTTACTAAGGAGCAAAATCTTTCCCTATTGATTGACACATCAGTTACAATGACCTTCCCCAATATTAATACTCAGATGATTGATTTCTAAGAAGCAATGTGCTAATAACGACAAGCTCTAAAATATGCACTATAAGCTTGAGATGAATAAACCACGGTTTCTATATATGGAAAAAAAATGGAATGCCATGTCTAATGTAAACCAAAGATCTAATGCAAGAACATTTGATGAACTATGAGCAACATGACCAGCCCAACAAAATAATTCTGTTTCTTCTAGGTGTCCTTGGGAAAAAACAGAATAGCACCATACAAATAACACAAATTTATAAAAGACATATACATTTCGTAATCAGGTTGATGCAAAAAAATAATAATAATAACATTCCAAGAAACAGATCTTTTGGCTTTCTTTCGAACTCATTAATAAATGCCCTTAAAATTGTTCCTTTCCCTCTAAACAATTTAATGCTGGTTTAAGTTCTAAGTTGCCAAGCCCCATCCTTTCAAATTATAAATAGATAAAATTCAGTGTATGGAACTTCTTTTTAGAAAAGGATTCCATTTCAAAGTAGACTCCTAAGAAAGAAATGGTAGGCAGACCAGACAGTGTGGCAGTCTTACTGGAGATTAGAATTGGGTCCACCTGCAAGAGCAGATGGTTGCTCTGGACAGCTGCAGGAAGATGGGGAAAATAGCTTGAGAGCTATTGATTTCTATAACGATTAAAAGCACCACCAATAACAATAAAACAGCATTCAGGTTTTCATAATGTTACCTGAAAATTTTCTCGGGAAATTTTAGGTTTGTAAAATTGAGGAGGCACATCAGCCTGGCAATCTCTGTAAGCCTCTGTTATCAATATTTTATACCTCAATCTTTTTGCAGCCCTACATTCTCTCTTCCCACTATATAAGTCTCCATAACATTAGAATCACTAACAAATGAAACATGGGTTTAGCTAATATAATTACTAGAAAGAATGAAACAAATTTATTATACTAGATTCCAGATGTGAAGGACAAGCAACAGTTCTTCCTCAAACAACTTTACTACTTTCAACGGTTTTATATATATATATATACAGATAGATAGATAGATTTGCTGTTGTAGAAAATGAAATATATAAAAATGGAAAAAAACAGGGTTTTGTTATATTTTCCCTATAAATTCTCTGCCCCCGGCTCCATACATAATACACCACAAAATTTAATATGAAATCTCAGATACCAGAACTATATGCATAAATAAACTCTGAATTATAGTCTGTTTGGATTTCTTTAATATAAGTCCTAAATACAAGCCAACACTTTTCTCAGCCTTGTCAGTGTTCCTGATTAATGCATATACTGTTTTTGTTTCAAAACCCTAAATCTTCTTGGAAATTACGAATTAACTTCTTCAGACTATTAATGGCTATTAATAGTTACTATGCATAAAATAATTCCTAAAATAACTGCTTTCTGAAGAATCAAAAAGCATACAAGAAGGTACAATATTACAAAATATTTCTAAAGACAGTGCATGGCAAATAACAAGTTATGAATCCTTCTACAGATTTAATTGAATTCTCAGAAGTAAAGAGGAAATAAAAGATGTTTAGAAAGTCTTTCCCCAAAGAGGTCAAATTCAGTAGTAAATGTCATGCCAGATTTAGAGTAAATCAGAAGTATCAAATGAAAACTTTCACAATATTTCACAGCTACCTACATCTAACCACACTTTTTACATACTACACATTTTGAGGCTCCACTCTTGATAACTCAGGGACAGGTGTTAGGATATCCCATAAGGAATAAGAGTATTTCTTTCTATGGAAAAGCACACATTCCATTGAGAACTGATTCAAGGAATATTTACAGTTCAAACATCCCTAAAATACATTTCTAAGCAAAATCTTTATTTAAATTTCATCCTTATTATTTCATGGAACTTTTTTGTTCCAGTATGGAAAAACGTTTATACTGCTATAAACCAAGATCGTATTAAAAGAATACATATGTGTTAGCAATTCTCAAATTAAACACGCATGATTTACCTTTGCCTCTTCCATCAGAAAGACCACCCAGTAAGCAGACCAACCTGAGGGCAGTCTGGGGATCCCTCTCTTTCCTTTCTGCTGCCCACTCTGAGGATTTCCCTCTTCCTCTAGTCCTGCAGCTTGGAATTAGAGCCATCTTCACGGGCTCTTTCCTTCAATCTCCAGCCTCCAGGAATGTCAGCAAGAGGCTCCCCAGATCCCTTCAACCAAGAACTCTAGAAGTAGCTAAGAAATCAAGAGTGGTAGAGACGCTATTCCCACAATAGCAGAAAGATCCATGTTCCCCAATGTCACAGCTTGTCACTCGGAATGCCTTTTTCCAGAAAAACTGACACCCAAATATATAACTCCTTACCCATTACTAATACAGCAAGTGCTTTACAGGTCAACTCAGTTTTTGTGGGTAAGCAAAGAAAAATAATATCCAAGAAAACTGTTTGAAGTTGGCGGTATCTTATGTGCACACAGAAGGAGAAAGAAACTGGAATCTTTATACATGACACTTGTTCATTCAATTACTTCTTGAGCACCTCGTAGCTTCTAGGTATTATACATTTGCTATTACGTACCTCAGTTAAATGTCTTTATTCTGCTCTTTATTGCCTGTTCTTTTCTTTAAAATATTGCCTTTTTTGGAATTTCAGTTCATTCCACCCTGCCACACACACAAAACTACATACAAGGAGGGGTAAATTCACAGCACACAATCTGTCATTTGCCTGGATGATACTTTGATTATGTCCCTCAATATTCTACTTTCTTCAAAGGACCAAACCCCAAAAGAATAAATTCAGTGCATTCCCTTACAAACTGCAATTATCTCCCATGGGGCTCAAACACTTAGGCAAGTGATCGATTCTCACCTCTCATAACATATATACACACACATATACATGTGCTAGAGCTTAAAATTTAAAAATAGGCTCTTCAAAAATTGCTTCCTTGGGGCCCCTGGGTGGCTCAGTGGGTTAGACCTCTACCTTCGGCTCGGGTCATGATCTCAGGTCCTGGGATCGAGTCCCGCATCGGGCTCCCTGCTCAGTGGGGAGCCTGCTTCCCTCTCTCTCTCTCTGCTGCTCCCCCCACTTGTGCTCCCTCTCCTTCTCTCACTGTCAAATAAATAAATTCTTAAAAAAAAAAAATGTTTCCTCTAGTAAGAGTTTTATTACAGTTCATTTGGTTTTGTTTCTGTTGTAGTTTATTTTATTCTCTGATAAGAAAATAAATATATTGACTGTCACGATTGCTCTAGAAAAACCAAATCTCCTCTAACTGATCTTGGGTATCTAACACATTGCCATTTTTATCATGTAAGTTAGAGTTTGGACTGCTATTTCCATTGTATTTCTAAATGTTATTCAGTTAGGATGTGGGGTGCTGTGCATTAATGCTCTCAGGAACATTTTAAGAAAATGCTGAGTGATGAGAAAATGAGAAAACATAAAAATCATAGTTTTCATTAAAAATTAACCAAAAAAGACATTAGGGTTATGTTACAAACTAGTGAGAGTCTCAACCTATTAAACTGAGAGAGCAGAAATGGAAAAACTTTTAAAGACCACTGTTACCCTTAGTTTTCTCTTTTACCCGGTTCAAAATCCTTGCATAATGAATACAGTAATACTTAATAAATGCATATGAACCTACCACCTCTCTTCTTTTGCAGTTTAATTAGGTGGCTGACTTCAGGCATACTATAAATTATAATGACAATTTAATTACTTCTTCAATGTGCACACTTAAAAGATTTATAAACAGGAATAGAACAGCCCAGTACATTGAAAAAGAGGCACACTGAGCGAAATGAGGCACAGCCCAGGACCATGACAGAGACAGATGATTTCTCTAAGACGCAGCTGAACCAGAAGGGGCTTGCATGCCTCTGTAAACAACTGCTCTCCTGCCTCCCAACGGATTATGAACAACCTCTACAGCCTTCTTTGTAACCTTAAAACTGTCTTTACAGGCAAGGAGCCGGACCTGCCGTATTTTCTTTGTCAGCGATGCGTTTCTGAACCTTCCCCAAAAGACTTCCTCTTGCTGTGAAAAGGCACAGAACTTCTGAGAGGCTCAGACCTTGGTTCAAATCCTTCCTCTGCCATTGGCCTCCTGTGACTTTTGATGAAGTTGACCTCCCTGGGCTTCAGTGTCTTCCTGTGTAAAATGAAGAAAATCCCTCCTTTTCAGGGCTGGGTTGGGCGGTGCATTGGTTAAGAGGCATCCTTCAGCTTCTTACTGCCTCTAATCAAGCACAATATTTATTCTCCTTGTGCCTCAGTTTCCTCACCTAGGAAAGGGGAGACGGTAACAGTAACTGCCTCAAACGCTGTGGGAGAAGAAACGAAGTTAAGGCATCTAAAGCATGCCTGCCTGGCACACCCTAAGTCCTCAGTAAACGTTAGCTATCAAGGAATCACTGAGGGGCGACTGGGTGGCTCAGTCACTAAGTACCTGCCTTCAGCTCAGGTCATGATCCCAGGGTCCTGGGATTGAGCCCCACATCTGGCTCCCTGCTCAGTGGAAGCCTGCTTCTTCCTCTCCTCTCCCCCTGCTTCCGTTTCCTCTCTCACTGTGTCTCTCTCTGTCAATTAAAAAAAAAAAAAAAAAAAAAACTTGAAAAAGAAAAAAAAAGAAACCACTGAGCATGATGGCTTGCACACACTTCCTTTCCCCCAACGCCCAGCAACACCGGTATTTCTAGCAATGAACAGTCCCTGAAATTTCATCTCTGCTGTAAAGCTTCCTTTGGGAACTAGATAAGAGCTTACTCCTTTATCTTTTTGCCCTATGTATATCCATATCAAAGTGACTATCTTTCAACTTGAGTCACCAGAACATAAGTATTTTGTCTGGAAAGTTGTTTCTGGGAGGCAGCTGCAGTCTTAGGAATCTGGACATGCCATCAGTTATTCAAAAACATGTGGACAGGGGTGCCTGGGTGGCTCAGTGGGTTAAAGCCTCTGCCTTCAGCTCAGGTCATGATCCCGGGGTCATGGGATCCAGCCCTGCATCAGGCTCTCTGCTCATCAGGGAGTCTGCTTCCCCCTCTCTCTCTGCCTGCCTCTCTGCCTACTTGTGATCTCTGTTTGTCGAATAAATAAAATCTTTAAAAAAAAAAATGTGGACAATCCCAAAAGCAGTGTGTGTCTTGATGATACAGAGGAGATATGATGATAAAATGATACCATGATATCATGAAAAAATGACAAAGAGGAGAATTACTGCGAGGATCAATATGTAAAGTTGTACAAAGGGCTTTTTTTTTAATCTTTAAGGTAAGTCTCTACCTTAATTGATTTAACCATATCGGGATTTCATTTTACCCCAACCGGGTTAAGAGGCAGAGAGACTCAGCCCAAAAAGGCCAATTAATAACTTCCCAACTGCTAAAAAAAAAAAAAGAAAGAAAGAAAGAAAAAATAATTCTCATTCCCTTGAATGGTCTTTATTAAAAAAAGAGAGAGAGAGAAGATAAAAATTAAGCTACAATTTTTTTACAAGCTTGTTTATTTGTTTGTTTGTTTTAGAAGGAGGGGCAGAGGGAGAGGGAGAAATCTCAGGCCGGCTCCACACTGAGCCCTGAGATCATGGCCCCAGCCAAAAACCAAGAGCGAGCCTGAGCCACCAGGCACCCCTGAGCTACAATTTTTTGATGGGGATTTTTAGTTCTCTTCCCTGCCCCCATGGTAAACTAGAGAATGGGGAATATGGAAGATGGGAATAAGGAGATCCAGTAGTTATGAGGAAACTTAGGTAGAGCTCTACTGACTCCTGGATTTCTAAGCAGCTTTGGTAAGCACGGTGTTAGTATTTCTCTGAAGAGCAGCTGGATATATGCCTGCGTGTCAATATTTATTTTAATCAAAAGACACTTAATTAGAAAGCACTACTGCCTGCTTATATCAGAAAACAAACATTTTTCTTTGCTCTTCTGTATTTTCATTTGTCTTTCTTATAACTTCGCATGCTATTAAGAATCAAACTTTCTGTTTACAACTTTACAGAAAGGCTGCAGCCAAAACTAAGGAACACTACCCATCCATGAGTATTTCTTATTATCCAAGTCAAGCAACTGTATATATTCGACGAATTCTTATTAGCTCTTAGTGGTATTTACCACTATGGCATCCATCTACTGTACATTTGGTCAAAGATAAAACAAGTATCTGTCTTGAACTGCCTTCTACAAGCCAGTTGTTGTCATCACAGATTGATTGCAACAGATATGCTTTTGATACCCAGAACCTGAACACACCATCCCTGATTCTTCCTCTGCCCACTTCTGTGAGAGCTTTGGTCAGCGACAGCTGCAGCTCATACATTACTCGACTTGTCTGAGTACAGGACAGAAGTATAAAGATTAGATGACATAAAGTCTTGAATACTGGACATAGCTCTTCCAAAGCATTCCTGAACTAGTCAGGGAAAAAAAAAAAAAAGACTCTCTATGTGCCATCACTTAGAAAACATGTGGACAAATACCTGCTGTCCATAATTAAAACATGAACACTGAAGGAGTAGCATGCAAGCGTTGGAAAGTAGCCCGGTGTTTTTAAGACAAAGAAAATTCCAACAGGATCCCATGTGAAGTTCTTGAAATGTTGTGCAAGAAAAGGCTGCTTATTTTTGTAGACGTTCTTATTTAAAAAAAAAAAGAAAAAGAAATTCCCAAGGGTCTCGTGGTCACCCATCTAAACAAGCTCGTTTCAAGCTTTCTATATTATCATTTTATACCACTAATCTGGTACAGATTAGCAACAGAAAGGAAACATATGTCTATCATCTTAAAACTAGAAAGACATCACATTGCAAGACTGCTGTGTCAGAAATTTCCGTTTTTAAGAGTGACACAGTGCTTAAACAATGGTTATCCCGCTGAGCTACAATTCACTTAACCTCACGGCGCAGCTGATGACTGATGAAGGGTCAAGAGGGTACCAGACTTTGGGTGCACAACACTTCAATCCGTTATCAAAGATGGCAAGAGGCCATGTACTACAATAACGGAACAAATACTTCCTTTTACCATACAGTAAATTCCTTCCCCTGATTGGCTAAAGCTTCAGCCCATGGTTCACAGAATAAAGATATGTTCTATCGTTAGCAAAACACATTTCACAAAGCAGCCCCTTAGTTCCTATGCCAAGTGAAATGTCTCTTTCTCCATGGCAGTTAATAACCAGGTGTAGCTAGCTCTCTGCTTCACATCTACTAAGAGGACCATAAAGAAACTTAGAAAACCCAACCTCAGCACTTTTTGCACGATTACTTCATTGAGACAGATGCCCATCTGTAAAGGCAATTAAGCCTTCCAGTAGGTGCAAGAGGAACACACAGAATGTTCTAATCTGAGAGAGCATTTAATATGTGGCAAATCATACTATCATTTCCACTTATTTGCAATTTTTCAAAAACACTATCAAGTCATGGTTATAAATGAATTCAGAATCAAGGGGATATATCTATTTTGAAAGAAAAGAAGGAGAAAAAATGTTTATCCAAATGTTTAGACTTCTGGTTAATTCGATTTGTTATGATAACTGTTAATCAGATAACATTTCAACCCATTTTATTGAAAAATCTTACTTTTTCATAGTGTATAAGTCCAATGTATTGCCTCTAGAGTATTTTCCCCCATGGGTGTGATTCTGAACATCTATTCAAAATTATAGAATAATCCAGATTTAAGCGATGCAGAAGATGATTTGAATAAATAGCGAAAATCCTAGTTCAGGGGCTCGCAACCCAGAATGATTTTTGCTCCCTCGGGGACAGTTGGCAATGTGTGGAGACATTTTTGGTTGTTAGAACTGAGTACAAGGGATACTATCGGTATCTACTGGGGAGTGGCCAGGAATGCTGCTAAACATCCTATAATGCACATAATAGATCCCCTGCAACAAAGAACTGTCCAGACCCAAATGTCAAAGGCACCAAGGCTGAGCAACTTTAGCCTAGATGTTGCTTCAAAAAGATGTCACTGTTACTTACCACTTCTCTTAAAAATAAAGTGCTCATAGACCCAAAAAAGGGTTGTATCATGGATGATCAAAATTTTAATGCATAAAACAAAGGTATTTATTTGCCAAAAATATACCAACTATATACAAATTCCTCATTCAGTCTAGAAAATGATTTCCTAAAAACCACGTATTCAAATATAATATTAAAATCAATTTAATCTTTAGTCATTAACATGCCTGAAATAATTCTTCTAATTTTAAAATTTGTTTTCAGCATTTTATAAATACTGAGGTTTGGATTATATATGTTAGTAGCTTTCCTTAGTAACTTCAAGTTCAGACACAGTAATCCAAAAAGGCCTAGTTAAAAGCATATTCATATTACTAATCTGATAGCCTATGTGTTCAATCAGGGAACAGGTGTTCATTACCTTCCTTAGTAGCAGAAAAGAAGGACTGACAATTTCTCCCCCAGAACACTGATCTGAAACGGCCCTTCAGAGAGATGAAACACAGTCTTCACTCCGAGGCCAGGAAGAGTAGAGGACGCTTAAAAGCTCCGAGCCACAGCAGCAAGGCCAGCCCTGAACAGCTGCAGATATGTGCACTCAGTCTACAGAAGGAGGTCCCTAAGTCCCCACCGCTACCCCTCGGAATATCTGTGGCAGCACAGCACTCTCTGCTCCTTTGATAATCTGCACCAGAGTTATTATAAAAATGAACACTACTGGGCACCTGGGTGGCTCAGTGGGTTAAGCCTCTGCCTTCGGCTCAGGTCATGATCCCAGGGTCCTGGCATCGAGCCCCGCATCAGGCTCTCTGCTCAGCAGGGAACCTGCTCCCCCCTCTCTCGCTGCCTGCCTCTCTGCCTACTTGTGATCTCTCTCTGTGTGTCAAATAAATAAAATCTTTAAAAAAAAAAAAAAAAAGAACATTACTGTGCAGCAGAGAAGGACCCGTGTATTGGAAGAAAGGAAGTTAGCACCTAAGTTCAGGAGGTCTGCTTCTCTGGCCTCACGCTACCCCTCACTGGCTGTATCTGGAAGACCTTTTCACACCACCCAGCTGCATAAAGCCCATGAGTTTGTACCTACGAAGGATCCCTACCGCACAGCCCCTTCTTTGTTCTTCACACATCCTTCTCTCTATCCACCCCTGCCTGTTCCCTTCCTCCTCCTCTCGAAAGACATATTATCAAAGTCAACCAAATTCCATTAAATAGAATTTAAAACAGTATAAGAGATGGTAGCTTTCATCCCATCAAAGCAGAATTTTATTTCCTCTTTGAATCTAGGTGAGTGCAAACTGCTTCATATCCATTTTTCCTCTTAGGCTTCACGAAAGGGTGCCTGGGTGCACAGTCAGTTGAGTGTCTGACTCTTAGTTTCACCTCAGGTCGTGATCTCAGGGTCGTGAGATCGAGCCCCATGTCAGGCTCCCAGCTCACAGCAGAGCCTGTTTCAGATTTTCTCTGCTCCTCCCACTCGTGTGTGCTCAATCTCTCTCTCTCAAATAAATAAATTAATTAATTAATCTTTTTTTTTTAAGTAAAGTTAAATTTAAAAAAATAAACTTCACAAAAGTCCTGCCATGTAATAAAATTATCCTTATTTTACAATACAGAAAAAAACTGAGGCACATGGAGGAAAAACTTACCCAATTATCACCCAGTTAGAAGTAAGGCATGACAATTTAATTCCAGAGCCTACACTTTTAACCACTACCAAGAACAATCTCTCCCTTTATAGATTTAAATTCATTTTATATGAGCAGATATCAGTTTTTGTGAAGTGAGCCTTACAACGCTCAGATAGCCAGACACTGCACAATCACCACGCAGTACAAACACACTGAATCTTTCCCCTCATAAACCTCCTCATCACCTCCCTGCTCCCCGGGACACAGACAACAGGCCTGGAGAAATCAACTTTTTGCCAAAGACAAAGTCCATCCATGAACCAAATTTTCTTCAGCTCAAAAAGAAAGTAGCTTCCCCAATGAGATAATTTCTGACATCGCAGAAGTGAGTTACTGGCATGTGTAGTGAGGCAATAGGAAGAGTGACTATGTGAAAACAATAGTGACAATGATAATCACACTGACATGTGCTTATTCACAACACTTCACAGCTTACAGACTATTTCCTCATATATTATCTCATTAGACTTGGATCATCCAGCCACAAGGAAAGAAGATCTGCAAGTATCAGAAGGAAAAAGGCAGGTCAAGTGTCAGAAGATCCAAGGAGAGAACTAGGGTCTTAAATTCCCAAATTTAAACTGGTTACTCCGTGGCCAAAAATGCAATTGTAGAGCTTCTGAACACATCTGTCGTGATTCCAAAATAATTTTTGAAAGTCTTATTTCTTCTGAGAAAGATAATAAAGCAAAACAAATCAAAACCTCTATAAAAGTAGTTCTCTGGACATTTTTATATAATAAATAAAATCTTAAAAATACAAATTTACCCTTATGGATCACACAAAGTGTATAGATTCAGAAGCTAAAGTCACAGAAACATGTTTATAAAACTATAATTGCGTACGTTTGCATCAACACCTCATTCGGCCGCCTTCATGTTGAGCTCTCATCTCTGCAGTTACTACTACAGCTCAAAGGCAGCCACAAATGACTTACCTTTGCCTGTCTGCCCCAAGCCTAACACAGGACTTCATATATGGTGAGAACTCAACCAAGGCACGGATTGGCTAATTAATGTAAATTAAGCTGTTAGCCCACTACTATGAAATAAATGGTCTTAAAATATATACTGTTGGAAACACACAGACAAGCAACGCTAACCCAGCTGAAATGCAACTTTGAGCAAAAGTAAGCCACAGATTTAAGGTCATGGCAACAAAAATGCTCCTTTTGAATTTGACAGCTCTCAGTCATTCAGGCCCAGAGTAACACACAGGGAACAGCCCTTTAAAACTACTGTGGTATCTTCTGAATCACAGCCATTACCCGAGAAAACCCCAGGAAGTGGTTTGATTGAGTAGCTGGACCAGAGCTTAGGCATCAGCTGATGTCTCTCACACATACACACAAGCTAGTAATAACGGGAACATTGTGAAACCAGGAATAACCTTCCCCTGTCTTTAGCAGTTTGGGAAATCATTTCTAACCCAGTGAGTATATAACTTGGGAACAAGTCAAATGGTTAATTATTCACTGAGAGATTAGTAATTAATCTGTTTTAGACCAAGTGTGTAGGACCTGAATAACATAAGGATGTCCGATGTCTGGAACAATGAGTCTTTGGGACCATTTCCAAAAGGCAGCAATCTTTCCTAAACAGTTATGACTAACCAAGAACAAAGCCCAAGTGCTGGCAGCTACTGGCAAAACCGAATCAAAATGGACAGTGATTTCATAAAACCTTTCAAACCCACTTTATCTTAAAATATGAATTGACTACATCTTTTTTCTTTTCAATAAATGATTGGTGAACATCACATGACTCTTCAGTAAATCACGTTTCAACAGCATTTCACATCTTTGCCTGAAAATGAAAGGACAAAGTCCAGCTCACCTTACCTAACCAAAACTAGGAGATACTGTGATTTATCAAAGCATGTAGGTGAGAATGAAAGATCTACCCCCTTCCTGCAATTGAAGTTAGTTCTTTTATGGCCAATTTTGAGAGTAAAGTAAGATTTCAAGCAATACTGAGTTTCTTAGAGTTCATAAATTTCCCATTTGGTATTTTTTCAATGTATTATTCCCATAGTTCCCAGCCTTTCTGACCAAGGCACCCTTAATCCACGATTTCTCCATATTTCCAGTCTCCCCAACCCCACCCTCTGCAGATATGAATTCTCCACAGGATCTAACAAGGGCCCACCAACAGCCATAAGACACAGCTTTTCCACCACCCATATTGACAATGTTCCCCTAACAGAAAGGATTTGCAATGCCACTCTTAATACATTACACAGCCTCTTTCCAGACACCATGAGGCTCAGACAATGGCATGAGGCCGCTGCATAAAAACACAGAATCGAGCTTCACCTGCCTTCTGTCCTCAGCAGTGCACCCAACACATGCTCTCCCATGCAAAACTACACCCTTTCAGGAAATCCTTCACATCTACTCACTAGAGGGAAAAGACGGCGGGGTGGGGGGTGGTTACCCCAAACAAGATATTTATAGAAACAGAGTTTTTTCTCATCTTTACTCTTGCAAAAGAAAAGGATGGCTTCTTGAATAAAGCTGTTTATGCAAAACAGCAAATTCTGGGATAGACTGAGAATCCAATCACTGGCATTATCTGGAATGACAATACTATTCACAAATAATTGATGTGCACAATGATTACCATGAGCCACTACGTGCCTTTAATGTTATTAAACATAAAAGATACTGTAAGTGTATTTGACTGAATTCTTTGAAAATAGTTAATCCATGAATAGAATACATGGTTACTCTTCACTTTGAGCGTGCGTGTCCCAGGTCCTCCAGGTGGAATTAACCATTTGTGTATCCTGAATTGAGTATAATCATATAGCATTGGGATCACACACTAAGTGAAGAAGCAAAGCTATGATTGTCCTCAACACTAGCTCTTCCCAGCTAGCCCAGGGACGTTTTAAGAATGGCTTCTGAAAAGATGATAATAAATCAAGAATAGATGAGGTGTTCCCCAGCTTCTGAATTTTTTTTTTTTAAGTTGACCAGTTATTTTTCTATTTGTGTGAGGAATGAGTAATGTCCTTTTAAAACACTGTGTTTTCAGGGATCTGACCAACAACGAAAAAAAGAAAACATATTTGCACCAATCCCTAAGCAGTTAGCATGACTTTTGCTTGGAACAGGAGGACATACTGTACTTAAATTTACCCACTACAAATGGTTCCCCTCCACTCAGCCATTGCTATTAAAAGAACCAAGCTGTTCTAAAGACAAGCAGGAAGAGGATATCCAAAATGTGTAGGTGGGATATTTTCATAGAGCTTCTTGAAATTCCAAATACCTGAACAAACTGAAGCAAGTTAAAACCGTAATTCAAGCTTTAACCCAAATTAATTAGAAAAACAATGTCCACGTATTGCTCTGCTCAGTTCCATGAATATATTTTTATAAAAAAGCTATTTGGTTAAGACCATTTACAAATGGTTTGCAAGAAACCATGTCATCCAAAGTCTAAATTTTTTTTTTCACATTTTTTTCCCTCCAGCTTGGGCTTAAAAATGATATAGACCTATTTGCCTTTTAAAAACCTATTTTATCCCATGTAAATTAGTAAAACAGCCCAAGCCTTCTTAGAGTTCTGAAAGCAATGTTTTTGAAAGACATCATGCCCTTATTAATTGAGTTATAAAGAATATACTGAGTATACCCTATATGCTTGCACCATAATAACTGCCACTGGGATTCAAGACTGATGACTATAAGTCATAGTCCCATGAGAGAAGAGCTAATCTCACATAGGCAAGACATGTACACATAAAATTATTATATTCCCCTCTGAGGGGTATAGACAAAAGGAGAAGGAAAATCCTTCAAGAATTTGGCTAGCATGGAAGAGAAGGAAGGACAGTAGGGAGAGAACAGAATAAACAAAGGCCTGAAAACCTGAAAAAACACAGCCTATTAACAGGACATTAAGGAGGTCAAAGGATGCCTCAGAAGGCTAGAAGAGTGATAAGAATTGAAACTACCTAGGTGGGACAGGTTCAGAGGTCACCTGTCCTAACACCTTTGTTTTCCAGATAAGGAAGCCAGGCTCTAGGTGAAGAATATATCAACAAATACTTGGAAGTACTATTTACTCTACTATGCACTGAGATGCAAGGATGAGTGACAAAATGTCATTGACCACAGCAAGTCTGTCGGGGTGGGGTGGGGGGGGGCAGGGGGGGTGCAAAGACAGGGAAAAAGAAAAACACATAAACAATTATATTGATCATTTCAGGTTTTGGTAAGTCCTAGAAAAAAAATGTAATAAAAGGTGAAATGGAGACAGAGGGAAGAAACTGCTCAAACCCGAGTCACAGATGGCCTGTTCAAAGATGTGACATTGAGCTGAGACTTGAACAAGGAGCCACACCTGAGATGAGGGTAGAGAGCATTCTAAACAGGAAAAACAGTGAGGGCAAAGACCAAGACAGGAACAATTCAGCGAATCTCAAGAACAGCATGAAGGCCAACATGGTTGGACCCTAATAGGGAATGGAGTGTGTTGGAAGGATGCACTGCCAGCCTGAACAGCTTAGATTTATTCTAAGGTTAATAAAAATTTATTGGAAAATTTTGAGCAAGGGAATGCATTATATAATTTATACTTAATAGACTATTCTGAGAAGTGTCAGGGAGGGTAGTGAAGAGCTTTTGCAGCACACTAGGCCAGTGTGTGGCCAGAAGGACACTATCATAACTTGATATACCCATGAGACAGCCAAGTGAACATATTAAGAAAAGTATTTAAGTTGGGAACTAAGGAGAAGATGCATTCATGGCTAGAAAACTTTGAAAATTTTGGTATATGCACAGTATTTGAAACCATGTGATTATTGCTATCTGCTAGAAAGAGCATTTAGATAAAGAAGATAAAGGGATTGAGAACAGAGCCCGGGGAGGAGGGGACTACAGGGGAAGACCAGCAAAGGAGACTAAGAGACAGTGGCAGAAAAGCCTCAAAACAAGGGCAGTGCAGCGAAGTTGGGAGAACCAAGCATTTTATCAAGCAAGGCATGACGATCAACTAATCCAAATGCTATTAAGAGAAAGTCAATTATCATATGGAACATTAGGAATAACAGGAAGGACATTAGGAGAAGGAAAGGAAAAGTGAATTGGGGGAAATCAGAGGGAGAGACAAACCATGAGAGACTGTGGACTCCAAGAAAAAAACTGAGGGTTTTAGAGGGGAAGGGATAGGAGAATGGGGTAGCCCGGTGATGGGCATTAAGGAGGGCACGGATTGCATGGAGCACTGGGTGTTTTACGCAAACAATGAATCTTGGAACATTACATGAAAAACTAAGGATGATCTGTATGGTGACTAACATGACATAATTAAAAATAAATAAAACCCAGAACCAAAAAAATCTAAAAAATAGTTGAACATATGAAGACAGAGGATGACCACGGGCTTTGGCAAGATGTATGGGAGGTGAGGAACTTGAGACGTTAGTAGAGATTATGGGCATTTGGGGAGTGTTGATGGACAGACTCCATAGTCTACAGCTCCAGAGCGACATGAGTCTACATTCGTTGGGCCAAGAATGGGGATGCATGGGCCACAGGGTCAGTTCTGAAGACCACAAAGCACCACAGCAAGTTATCATGGCTTTCTACTGAGTGCTACCAATAGCAAAAGTCACTCAACAAGATAGGAGAGAATAATGGGGAGAAATACAAAATGGCCAAGTTCTTTTTGTGAAAAAAGTCATCACAGGATACATTGCATGGCATCTGCCTTTTAAGAGATGGAATAAAGATATCTACAAAAATATCAACTTCCCATATTTTTGTTCCTCTCTTTATCACATATTCGGAGTGGGCTTCTTTTAGTATTGCTAATACTCTGAATATAAGCTAGTCTTTCCAAGCATCATTCAACCCATAGTACAGTCTAACATAGGTACTACCAAACTCATAAAGTACATATGTGTCTAATTATTTTAAATCAGGAGTGCCCCTTTAATTATTCAATTTTTATTAGCTAGCCCACTCACTGTAATTAGGCTCAGAGAAAAATGTAAGTTCACAATATAAATCACTATTTCCAATGAGTACCCTAATAAATAAAAAAAATGTACTTACCTAGAAGGTAAATAATACAATATTAATAGCTCACCATTAAAATCCCATTTCAGGAATATTTCTATTTAATGTTACTTAAAATTTACATATCTTGTTGCCTCCGTAAAATGATGTACTACCAAAGTCCAAATTGTATCTCATTCCAGTATATTGTATATCATTACACCTTTGGTCCACTTAAAGAAAGTAAAGGGGAAAAAACCCAGAGTTCGGCCTTGGGCGCCTTCATACTAACCCATACCTTTATTGGCCTTTTAATCCCAACATGAGAGGTGCTAGGAACATGAAGATGTATCTCAGCCTCCTGAGGAACTATGCGATTGTCTCCAGGAGGAATTCACCATTATAAGGGGGAAAAAACAGTGGGGATTATGAAACACTTTTTTTTTTTTTAACAAAAAAGTACTGCAACTATTCTTTGTTAGTTTTTCTCATGACAAAGCTGCAGATGCTGGGATTTTCTGTATGTGTGCAGCTCTAAGGGCAACGCGGCACTCTTGGAATATATTATTTCACTAATCTACATGTACATATTTCCTTTATCAATCTTTATAGGAGTGGAGGCAATTCTCGATATTCTAGACAATTATCAGGCATTTTTTTAATGTCATTTAAACTTGGGATGCAGTAAATTCTCTCCCAAAATTCTGTCAAACCCCAATCATATTGGCTTCAGTACAATGAGAAAACGATGAAAACAGAGTGTACTCCAAAATCACGTTAACACAGACTCATTAATCATTGCATTACTAACAAATGTTCCAGATTTTAATACGTAGTTCAAAACATAGATCTATATCCTTCTATATACAATATTTTCCAGAATTATTCATTTCTAAACAGGAACAAAACTATACATTAATTGATACAACAAGAAAATGCATTTTTAAACAAGTTTTCAGACATTAATGGCTCTGGGTAAAAATACAAAGCATGCTTCAGAGGTACACCTTCTTGGAGAGAACAGTTAAAGGAGGAAGCGATGGTCCTGGCAGTGGTCAAAAGCCATCCCATAATCCAATGCAAAGTCAGTGGCAACCCTCTCCAAGTTCCATATGAGACACGCAGGCACTGAGAATGACATCAGGGAAGGACAGAGTGTTGTCTGTGCCTCCCCAGATGTCCTGGCAGGAGACAGACTTTTCCCTATCAAAGGGAAAATCAGTCAGCAAATGTGTCTCAGTTGACAGCTCTAGATCACAACTTTTGAGCAGTGACAGGCCAGTGACCAAAGGGACACAGAGAGGCCTCTCTGTGATGTTAAAACTAGAGGCACATCTCTTCATCATCCTAATTACAGAAACTAGAGGCTGAGAAAGGAAATGAGGTTCTACAGGCAAGGGGAGACCAAGCTCTGGTACAAAACACTTCAATTTGAACTCAGAAGATCTGACTTCTATTCCTGGCTTTGCCATTCATAAACTGTGTAGCCCTGGGCCCGTTATTTAGTCTGTCTACTCCTCTGTTGTGTGACTTATCCACTTAGGAAGACAGCAACATCTGTCTTGTCTGCCATATGGATTTTATAAGAATTCAGTGAGACAATGTATTTAGAAGCTCTTGGTAAATTATGAAGTCTTGTGGTCTTCTCATTTTAGGCAGGAGCCCATCCTTTAAAATTGTAGGCAGTGCGTAGGCAGGGAAGGTTTTAGGTCTTCACAGTAACCCATTAAAAATGGTATTTTAGGAAGATGAGCCTTGCAGTAAGGAACTGACCACTGGCAGAGAGACTTGAGTCAGGAACACCATCTAACAGGCTGTAGTAGGCTAAGTGGGACACAGTAGAACTTTTCTAGGGCAGTGGTGGTTGAAACACAGGTAGGAGATCTTTTTTGGACCATGTTAAGCATAAGGGATAATAATGTATTACAGATGAATGTCACAGGAGCTACCATTCTAATCACCCCAATCACTCCATCCTGCAGCTCTCTGTTAACATCCTAAATTTAATTCCACGACTCTCCTGAGCCTTCTCTTTCTCCTCTATGTCAAACTCAGACCTCTACTGGCTAGTGCCAGACTCCCTTCTCAAAATGTTTTTCACTTCCTCACAGCTGCTGAGGAAGCTCTTTGCCCCCATGTGGACTTCTGGTCCCTTAATCTCAGGTCCCTTCCCAGGCCATTTCACTGCCGCAGTTTTGGCAAACACGGACTGCAGAGTCAGACATTTCAGCAACCCTCACCAGCCTTCTACAATCTTTCCTCGGCACTCCACCTGTCCTCCTCATGCCCCGCCCCCATTCAAACAGGGCTCACCCCACAGCTTCAGCGGGGGCTCACCCCCGCTGCTTCAGCGGTTTCCCTGGGTCACATGGCAACACCGGTAAAAACCACTGACAGAGCCACCTGGGTTGTGATCTCCAATTCCCAATGAATTCTTTCAGGATGAGGACAATGTCTGGTTCACTACTGTATCCACAGAAGCGGGCCCAGGGCCTGGCATCTAGAACATCCTCAGCACATACTGCATGAGTGAAAATGATGATCTTTGGAAATCCTAGAAGCCACCTCTCCTATTACTTGGATCTTCTTGGCTTCCACCTACCCCCTTGCTGCTCCTCTTTATAAGTTCTATTTTCCTTCCTATTCCCCAAAGAAAAGTATTTCCCAGGGTTCTAAACTCAGCTCCCTTGTATTCCCTTTTTGTTCACTCTCCAGCAGAGACTAGTTGCCACCAACAAACACAGGAGAATGTCGAGATACCGTGACTATTTCCACTAGGACCCAAACTCAACACTCTTGCTGAGAGTCCCATAACTTGAACCCTGCTCCAGGAGGGTGAAACCTCACAAGAAAAAAAAAAAAAAAAAGACTCCAGTGAGACGGAACAAAGGTCGGAGAGGAATTTGACCCTCCCAGTGGGGCAACTGAGCCTCAAGTGGGATTGACAGGCAAGCCTTTGCCACCAGACAGAGTCACCAACGTGTCCTACATTAATGACAAAGAAGCCTCTTTTCTCAGCAATCATTACTTGCCTTTAAAAGTGCAGGTTCTCTGAGGCCTGAGGGCTTTACACCTTTACCTTCATTTGGTGCCCTTCCTCTAAGACAGCTTTTCACCTAAAAGAGAAAGGTTTGCTTCAGCACTTCATTATATATGGGGAAAATGGACCCATTCCACTGAGACCCTAGCCCCAAGTCTGTCCCTTTAGCCTACATGGATTTGGCTTGGACGAAATGTCCAAAGTTCAGCCTCTAGCTGGGCTCTGTATCTTGATTCCTCCCACCCATCAATGCCCAGGCACAACTCAAAGCCATATTTATAAACACAGGTTCCTCATAGCCCTATCTGAACAGAGCAGTTCCATCAAATCAAATTTGTCTTTGCCCCAATGGCTTTTCCTTTCTTATCTCTGTTATTGGGACCCTCACTCCTTAGCCTCTGGGGCTCAAATCTCAGTCATCCTTGACGCCTCCAGTGCTCAGTGTGGATCAGGCAGGGGGCATCTGCGGTCTTCTCACCATAGCAGACTCCAGTTTCTTGAGGACAGAGATTTTTATCTTACTCTTTATGGTGAAAAAGGCAAAGATCTTTTTTTTTCATGGCTGGTAATATATATTCCTGGTTTTTCTTGAACTTATTCCCCCAGGAGGAAGATAAATTATTTACTGGACTATGCTATGTGGTCTTATGAATACCTCTCAGCTCATATAAAACTAACCTAAATAACAGGAGAAAACCATTTTCAACATGACCTTACCTAGTTCACACAGAAGTTAGGTTGTGATTTTACAGAAAATGAGGCACCTGTGGGCAATTAGTTATTTAAATACCTATAAATCTCCATGTTAAAAAATTTTTAATGTCCAGTTAAAAATCTGAAGGTTTGGAAAGGGGGAAATTTTTAAAATAAAATTCTGTAGCAAGTGGGTTTGAGATGAGTGTAGATAATTACAGCAACCTGCCTGACACATGGCAAGAATTCCCCCACACATATGCTTCGAAGATATTCCTATCCATCCTTTAGTTTTGAGGAACTCAGATAGCATCACGTAACTTCAGTAAGTTAGAAGAATGCCTCTGATGAAAATTCTTGGACCTGAGAGCCATTGCTTGCATTTAAAATAAAATGGCCTATAAGCTCCCACTTTCAGGATAGTTCCCACCCAAAGTTTTCTTTTACATAAAATATATATTCTTCCAGACTAAGTGAAAAGAGTAGAATAAAATATTTCCACTACAATACATTTATCTCCATCCGCTGTTGTCTACACAGTGCTTTTCATCTATCCCTGAACTCGCAGGCTCCAATTCTATGAAAGCCTTTCCCTTCGCCACCACTCAACAGGGACTTCTACCCTGCTGACTCAAATGCTGACATCTCGCTGCAGAAATCTGAGTACCTCACGGTGGATCCATGCATCAGTCATTGAGGGACGCTGCCAACCTCTGTCACAAGAAGATTAAGACAACACACATAAAGCTGCAAACATTGCCCTAACTAATTAGCAGTTCTGTTTCCATTATCGGGGCTGCAGAAGGACTGAGCCCGGCATCGCCAAGCTCACTCCTGACATTGCACCTACGAGGTGAGAGCCTTCCAGCTCCTAAGCCCCAACAGATCATCTCCAATGAGAGGGCTTGTCCTTTAGCCACCATCAAGATGATGTGTTTTGAGTATAAAGCTCATTGGTTTATGAGCCCTCATAAATAAGATATAAGACTTTTTAAAACTTGAATAATCACTAAGCAGAATTCACAAAACTAAGGAATCCTTCGATGCTCTTAATGTACCACTTATCTAGTAAGAAGGGGAAGAATTATTTACCAAATGAAATATTTTTACACCCTCCCAGAATGAGCCTTATAAATGGGTCATTCAATTGTTCTGATACTATCACTTATGTATTATCCTAATTGTAGGTGGTTTTGAGGGTTTCTTTTTACCTTATGTAATACCAGAGCAACATACCTACAAGAAGGTAAAATTAAGTGTCATATCTCCACAGTGTTTTAGGTGGCTTGCTGTCTGCATCACCCTTGTAAGCCCTCCAACATAATAGGAACCTTCGTTAAAGGGTAACATATTAACCAGGAAACTATCAGCTGCACAGACCAAAGTCGATATGCCAATCACTCATCTACATTTGAGCAGTCTGATTATCCATAAGTAATAAAAGTGTCTCCATAGAAACCAAGTATACAGTGGAATTTACACTTGCAGTAAAGGATCTACTTTAACAAAAAGACTTCAAGCCAAGATTTTGCTCTAACTTAGGTTTACACATCATCTTTCACTGATATCATTAGATATTACACCTTTGGGATTTCACAGTCTTGAAGATTACAGAAAGCTCTGCACATGGGGAGAGAAAAAAAAAAAAAAGGTTTGGAAGAAAAGATCTGCATATATAGTTATAAAAATACCAAAGCAGATTCCATGCTAAGCTCTGCCAAAAAGAGAATAATTACCATTGCCCATCAGCATGCAGCCTTGAAATTATATTCTCTTCTCCCTACAGAAGCAGTCATCAGATTATTAAAATGAGGTTATCCTGACTAAACTCAAATAGTTCTTATACGGAATAAGCACAATGCAATCAACCGACAAGCTGCGATTTCCCTCCCACACAAACTATAATCTTTTGTGAAATATATTTTTAATGAAGAATACATAGCCCTCCTCCACATTTGGTTCTGCTCTCACACTCCTCCACATAAAAGCATACATACATTTAAAAGAGAAGGTGAAGAATTTTATAGCATCTAATAACATCCCCTACGATGTATGGCAAAAAGGAATGTTAGCATCGGAACTAAACCCAAATGTATACTTTTCATATAATGTCATTCTTATGAAAATAAAGCAAGTTACCAATGGCTCCTGGGGGACAGTAGGCTGAAATAAACCTAAACAATGGATCTCACCAAAATTTTCATGATTTCTTTCTAATTAGATGCATTATGAAGGCTTAATTCATTCAATGACTAATGACTCAAAACCCAAGAAAATGAATTTTAATCTTTCGCAAATTTCAAATTATAAACTGTCGTGAGTCATACTGCTTATTCCAAAAGCAAGTTTTTGAAAGGAAAGTTTTTTTGTAGGTGAGGTTGATAGTGGCACTCATTTTTCTTTCTCCTCCATTAATCTGAATTTTAAATGTCAAAATTAAAACAATATGACTGGATAGTTGGATAGATTTTTTACCATTAGGACATTTAATTGGAAACGAGGCTATAAAAAGTAATTATATATGTCCATGCCCACTCAATAGAATTGTAAGAGGCAAAAAAGCAACCAAAATGTCTCCACTAGGGCTTATTTACCCCACATAGCACCTGTTTCAGCAGTCCTAGGCTCTGGAGTATATTTCTGAATTTGATTCCTAGGAAGCATGCCATGAAGAAATTAGTTACAGTAACAAATAACCTTGGGAATCTGTTACATCAAGGGGCTAAGCCTTCATGGGAGTGGGGAGAAGGAAAAAAAGGAGTAAGATTTGCTAAAGCCTAATCAATCAAAGTTATTTTTCCACAAACAAACAGTCTTAAAAGATCAGAAAATCAATTTCACCTAAATGCTTAAATGATGTAATTGCTTTACACTAAAAGGAGTTTTAATTTTATCTAATTGTCATTTTAAAAACAAAATCATCACTGAAGAGATACCCTGCAAATACCGGCAAAGCAGAGTTGGTTGAATTCACATGTGTACCTCAGCCCATCTGCATAGAACCTGCTCTTCTTTAACTCAGCAAGAGGTCAAGAACTACTTTTGCCAACAAAGCGACATCAGGGAAAGGGAGAGAGAGGAGGAGATGAAAGAGGAAGAGGCAGTCAAGGAGATGGAAGACAGGACTAGGAAAAAAGTTTAGGAGATGGGTTGGAGCATCGGGAAGCAAACGTAGCTGCTGACATGCTGGGGAGTCATTCCAAAGACAGTTCAGGAGCCTCATGTTCACAGGTGTAAGAGAGATACGGGAAGAAAGAAGAAAATGGGAAAACATTTTTGTGAATGCAGTCATTAATTCCTTCCCACACGCGTCCACTGGTGCCGGGCTCTACTCCCCAAAGCCTGTCGATGTGAGGTGCAGGCTAACTTTCAGAATCACCTCCAAACACAACTGGATGCAAGACAACACAGAGCCCCACGTATTACCAGGAATGCCGGCACACCTTTCAATTCAAAGCCCCTATTTCGTACTTGGGATCCTAACAGTCCCGCTCTCGTGGATAAAATCTGGCCAGTGGATTTGAAAAACAAAAGCCCAACTCGTTAAAGAGAACTCCGTGCCCTCCCCGGCCAACCCCACAGAGTCCCCGGGTGCCTCCACGGCAAGGTTCTGACGGTCCGCTTTCTCAGGTTCCGGAAATGCACCTTGCCCCACACGCAGCCTCGCAGGGCTAAGGAACCCGCGGAGCCAGAATTGCCGCTGTTCACAAAAGGAATTCCCCCTCCCTTCCCCTCCTTCTCCCTCCCCTTTCTTCTCTTGTCCCTCCTCCCATCATCCGCTGGTAAAGAACAGCACTCTGCTACCTGCCTGGATCAACACCGTGAGCCCCTGTCTTCAAGCATTCAGAGAATTTAACAGCCTGGAAATTCCTGTTGTCCGTTCGCTGAGGTCACAGATAAAGCTAAACAACGGCCGTGGTTCCCATCAATCATAAGTCACTCACTGATAGAATGTATGGTAGGAGACCTGATGTAAGCAAGTCACCAGAGAAAATACCCACTGATGACGCATATCCAGGCATAAAAATAGTTACAGGGCCCTCAAAGGGATTATTCAACAGCCTACATTTAGACTTTCTTACAAGAGACCTGAAGTCAACGTGCTGCAGTTTAATGGCTAGAGAGAGTTGAAGTTTTAAGCTTCCTCAACAGACATAACCACAAATAGCTGGTTTAAATAAGCGCCCGCAATAACAAGCTGTTTAGTAAATGTTAACACGACTTTATAAGCATTAAACGGGACCGCCAACTATCTTATAAAATGCCACGTAATCTTCTCTTTTATGCATGCTCTCCCTCATATAACAATTTCTCTCTTTTAAAACGGGAGCTCCCCAAACATGAATACTTAATTGGCCCAAAGAAAAACAACATCCATCGCTTTCCAAATAGATGTTAGGAAAATAACATACATTGCAGTTCTGCATCTATATCCCCTTAAAACATGCTTTTAAGGAGAGCTGAGCTTAATTATAAGTTTCGCCAATGAAACTGACATGCTGCATACTGTATTTGCAATTATATTTCTTCCTGCATGCATTTGATCATTTATATATATAATTATCACAGGCACCAGATACACCTGCCATGGTACCTGACACACAGTAGGCATCATTACTGTTTGCCAAATAAGTGAATGAATAAATGAATCAATGAATGTTATGTACCAATATTTTAATTGAGTGACAAGTAAGATGGTAAGTAAGACTGAAATCCTGGTGTGTGTGTGTTTTTTTAAATTTTATGAGGAGGAAACTAACTTTTTACATGTGTAACAATTTTAATAGTTTCAAGTCATCTGTTCTCTTTTTCCTCCCACTCAAACATATGCACAGTTACCCTGCAGAGAAAGGGCTTTCACATACTTTCATATTAGAAAATACTGGATTTTTTGCACATTTTAATATCTGAATATATAAAAATGTTCTCTTCCTGGGCTCCTTTAAGCAAATGTGCTGACACAATGAACTATAAAGGCAACCATCTATGCCTCTGAACTTGCATACCCTACTTGTTACTGTTCATCTTAGTTACCAATCCCTTCCCAACAATGGACAGATGTGCATTGTTGCCCAGTTAATTATTAGCTGTGATAGAATTTATCTCACTGCTTACTGATATTAACTAACCCACCCACAAAATTGGCAAATACTTATTAGTGGCATTGCCATAACTTTCGACAAATGTAAGGGCTTTATTCTAGAGGGTATTTTTCCAGCAACAGGAACCAGATAACATTTTTCTTCCTATCCTGGTAGGTTCTACATCACTTTCCTCAAGTATGATAACACTGCTATAAATACAAGTGAAAATTATTTTTAGTACTAAGATTTCGCAAAGCATTCACGTTTCTCTCCTGTGCATATGTGTCAACAGTATGTGTCCTAGTTTAGCGAATCTAAACGGAAATGTTCACTAGTGCCCTCTAGGTGAGCACTGCGAAGGCACTTTTGAAGAAACACACGTGTACCTCTTATCACCGATATCATCCACTGACGAACACTGCAAAAACCATCAACAGTTCAGCAATGAATTACTCACACAAAATGGAGAAAAATAAAACAGATTAAATCTAGGGTCCCTTTTATTTCTTAAGGCCTCATTCATTTTCAAAAAATGAATCAAGAAAACATTTTAAAAACAGGGGAAAAATCAAACAGACAAGATAATGAGACATATTTGTGTTTGCTGAAGAACACGGAATGTACTTAACTGACTCAGAGACCAAAAATGCTTTATGAATTTTACAGAAGCTCCTGTTTTTAAATAGCTCAAAAATTAGACAAGGCACCCAGAAATAATCAGATTTCACTGCGCATCATACATGTGACAGCCTTCAGTCATGGTGATCTATACTGGTCAAGTCTGAATTCAAGATCCTCAGATAATTTAAAACAAAGCCAATCTCCAAAGCAGGCACTGTTTCAAATTGCACAGACATAACCTATCAATCCAGAGATCACAGATCGAGTTCCATAAGCAATTATTTCCATCAGCACTCCTGGTTTTAGTAATTCCATGCCTGTTAAAATTTACTATCAGCAGCACAACTGATTTTTTTTTTTAAGAAAATGGAACTTCCTTATCCTATAGTAGAACCTATGCTATCATTACAGTAAGTTAAATCTGTGACAGTATTTTCTGCTGCAACAAAGAAGTTAAACCACTGCTGGAGAAATGCCAACAACCATGCTCAAGGGGCACTTGCTAACTTTTATCTTTTTGAAATATCAAACAGCACAATCACCTGGTCACTAAATTGGGACCAGGTCATTTAATTATCTGGACAGAACTAGGGGTTGGGTTAGGGAGCGTATACCGAAGATAACGTTGCAAAAAAATCTGCTTTTTCAACTTTAGGCTCGCTAGAAGCTGTATTTATATCCACCATGTCACTAATAGAATACCACAATAATAAATCTTTTTTACAACCCGTGGCTCTATTAAAAAAAAAAAAAATGGGAAAATGCATCCCTAGTTCACTATCCTGGGCTCAGCCTAGGAAAAACCCATTATGTTCAGACTATAAGGTTAATTCCCCCTTCCAGTTCCAGTATTATGGCAGGATTGTTTTATTTTATTTAACCAAATACTTAAAATGTTTCATTGTTTAACAGCAGACTTTTCCAGTTAGCAAATATTACTTTCTGGACATTTTATGACTCATGGTCAATTAAACCATTGTCTTCACCCTGTCGCACCATGCAATGCATCTACCTGAACACATGTGAGCGAGCGGGTGCACATGTACACACAACCTTTTCCTCATACCTCATCTCCTTTGAGGAGGCCAAACTTTCACCAAACACCAGCTCTAATCACTACAGCTCAACAATTTTACCAAATGACGCCTCTCTCCCTGTCTGTCTTCTAACTCCACCACCATGACCTCAGTCTTAGCCTTCCACATTCCATGTCCTAAGTAAATGTAATAACTATCCTATTATAAAACATAAATCTGACTATGTCCTCGGATTAAACCTTTCAATGGCTCCTGGTTGCATGATAAGAAGTCTCATATCAGAGACCACCCTACAGCATCCTAATGATTCACGATGTGTCTGAACTCTATTTGATTTGGAACCGCTTGATATCAGAGGCTGTGCTGTGTGGGTGGTTGCATCTCTAGCTCCCCCAGAATAAGTCCCTGCACATTTGCTGAACTGAAGTGGACGGAATGGTAGGACAATGCACTGACAACTCCTAATGCAGTTCAAATGGATTATATAGAGAGACGGCACGACAGAACAATGGGTTCAACCCACAGCCATCTCAGGCAATTGCATAACCTCTTTACACCTTACTTTCTCAATCTACAAGAGTGTCAGGATAAAACAGAATAATATATGTTGTGCAACTCCGACAACAGCTGGCACCGATTTACTGAGAAGGAGCTCAATAAATGGTAGCTAATGGTATGTCTTAAATAGAAATGTGAACAGATAATTTCATTTCCAGTGATCAATTGCACATACATACATATACCAGACAGCAAAATTATCTGTTTCAGCACTGTTGACTAGACACAGATTTATAGTTCTTTGCTGTCCAGTACCATATGTGTAGCCAGCAACCAAATGTGGCTGGTGTGACTGAGGAACTGATTTTTTTAAATCTTAATTACATGTAAATAGCTCTATGAGAAGGGGGGACTACCTTATTGGATAGCAAAGATTTACTGCCGCTCTGACATGAGTGGTTCCCCCTTTAGGTGCTGTCTCCTCTCCCTCCACACAAATCCAGTTTTTTTGTAAAGTTCAATTGTCAAGGTCAAGACTTCTTCTGTTGCAGAAATCAGACGTAAAATAATTCATCCTATCCAAAGAGATTTACCCTAAAGCATGAGAAAATCATGTAACAGAGTTCCACATAGAGTTGAGCGAATGACTGTGTCAATGAAAGAAACGAATAAAAAAATACAGTCCAAAGAATGGAAGCTCCAACACAACACAGAAAGATTACAGTGGTAACATCACAGCATTTGGGAGCAAAACCTTGCTTCAAAATCCCAGCTCTGCCATTCACATTCCATGAGGTCCTGTGGAAATCTTTTAACCTCCTATCTGTTAAATAGTGGTAATATTAATACAATTCAGAAATATCTGTAATAATCAAATGAGATAAATCAGAATATAAATAGTAGTGAAAATGGTGTAACTGAGACAGTCGTAAAAATAACATTAAATCTCTACCTTCTGTATCATTACAATATATAATGTCCTATAAATATGAGGTACACTACACATACCTGCATCTTGACAATTTGTAAATGTCTACAGGGAAAAACTAATAATTATAAAAATGATTACATGTCCACTTATAAATTATAATAAAAGGATTTGTTAATTCATTATGATCAATAACCCTAATACAGAATCTGTCTGACACCAATGTCTGATTAATGCTGAAACGTGCTTTGGAATGCATAACCTGTCTCCTTCACTATACCGTATGTGCTAGGGGTCAGGGTCTGTGGCCCTCAGTAATAAAATTTGCTAATAACAGTTTCATGTTTGTTTGGTACTTTCACATCCTTAAAGTCATCTTTAGGATAACTCAAGATAAGCCAATAATTTTATTATTCCCATTTTTGGGAAAGGCAAAGAAATAATACTGTCAGTAGGTAAAACTATCAGGTCAGTAACTCCATGTCTAGAGTTCCTACCATTATACTTTAGGGAATTTCAGAGTGTTTCACATTTTCAAAAGAGAATCCAGATTTGCCTTTATGTGCTCCCTCAAGAAGAATTTTAACAAAATATTAGATATCACACCATATTATTATGTACTGTAATAATACAGAAGGTAGAGTTAAATGCTATTTTTATAACTTTCTCAGGTAAACCATTCCCACAACTATTATGTGTATATATATATATATCTTGATATTGGTTAATATTAATATATAGTTTAATAGTTTTAAAAAGTGTTTTTAACCACACTCAGCAGATCCTTACAACACCTTACAAAGAAGGTAAGATTCAGAGAGTATGATCCCCATTTACAGGTAAAGGTAACTGCATATTTCTCTGCCACCTGCCTCTGCAGAGTTATAGGAAGAGCTTTCTTTGTGCCAGTAAAGGAGGGCTTGGCGAGTCCTTGACTCTGGACCATGGCTTGCTGTATAGTGGAGAGCGATGATGTGTGCACTTGGGCTATGGGTGCACACGTACTGCCAACTCTCTGAGTAACTTCAGGTAGGTCACCCCACCTCTCCGGACCTCACAGAATGTGAATCTCTCACAGATCCCACCTCGCTGTTAAAATGCTATCATTCCAGAACTCCGCTACCTCAGGAACATGGCGGAGACGAGGCTCCCGATGGTCGAAGTCCCGGCTGGCTCTCCATCCTCTCCCCTACATCGAACTGCCTCTTCAGATACTCCTTGTTTTTTCACAGTTGAACACACTAGACCTGAGTTTGTTGGTTTGTCTTGAGAGAGCATTAGGCGCTGCTTATTCTTTGATCGACTGGCTTATGTACACCCAGCAAAAACATTCCGCGAAAAGAAAGGTGAGCGAGACAGACGTGCAGGCATGAGGGGTCCCAGGGAAACGGGTGTGTCCTCCCATGACTCCCTCACTTCACTGCTACAATTTCACTTTGGGGGTGGAAGGTGTGTGTTTGTTTGGATGGCTATTAATATCTTTTTCATTTTTTTTTTTTTCAAAGAAGCAGTACAAAACCCAAAGTTGATAGGAAGACGGGTTCCAACATCCAGGCCCAGGGACAGGGTAACAGTTGATTTAAAAGCAATTTAAGCAGCCCCACAAGAAACTACAATGCATGGAAGGTGAGTCCAGAAGAAGTCATGAGGGGAGCCTGGCAAACAGCGGCACTCTGGGACCCACATCCACACAGACCTCCTCTACTGGCACAAAGAAAGCTCTTCCTATAACTCTGCAGAGGCAGGTGGCAGAGAAATAAGCAACCTGACCCCCTGAAGAGTCTTTGGAGCCTGGCAGTAACCTGAGCTGCTCTAGGTTATTTTTGCTGAGAGCTAGTGGTTCTTAAAGGGACTGTGTTCTAAGTGCACACATCCAGACACAGAATGCAAATCAATGAGAAGACCAATGTGATGTCCCTATCTTAATTAAATGTAGTTTATCAGAAGGATAATAACAAATCAATGAGAAAATATGTGGGCAGTATTTCAAAAGGATCAATCATAATATCCTGCGATATAATATCAATGGTTTAAAAAATGGATATGCTGAACCAAACCCCATTGGTTTAAAATGCAACAAGAAAGCAGGCATTCCCCAAGGCTCTGTCCTCAGTGCTGGACTGTCACTTAAGAAGGGACTGCAGAGCACAGATTCGAGATCAAGACCGAGCCAGCTGCCAGCATTGTTCCCCACAGTTACCACCCCGTTTCAATGCTTGCTGTGCCCTTACAAATATCATAACTGTACAATAAGGAAAGTGGAGTTCAGTGAGCCTTCATCCCTCACTCAGGAGTTACGTAATAGCTGATTGCGGGGCCCCTTCCACCTTCTACCTGAATGTGAAGATTTGGAAAGCAAATACCCAATTCAAAAACAATTCTCTTGAAACAACTAGTCCTTTCATTCTCTGTCCCACATCCCCAAACTGGCCAGGGAGGAACAGGAATAATCCAGTACGTACCGAGGGAAGTGGGATCTGGAGTCACAAGCACGCAGGTTTGCAAACCTGTTCTGCCACAAACTGGCTGGGTGATCTTGGTCAAGTCAGTTACAGTTCCCGAGCCTCAGTGGCAATCAGATGAACACTGGCATCATCAGGCTGTTTTGGAGATTAAGATAATCATAGGCATGATATATTTGGAATGATGCCTACCCATGGCAAACAGTTGCTGGTTTTACTTGTATTAGTATTCCTGTTTGCAGTGCCTTGAAATTCGGCGATGTCTAAGAAAAATAATCCGTCAGCTCGTTGTTATGCAGGTGCCTTACAGACATGATCTTCAGTGCTCACTGAAGTTTGTCAAGCAAGTAATTCTACTCCCCTGTGCACATGAGGGACATGAAGCTCACAGAGGTGGAGTAACTTGCCTGCCTTACAAAGAGTAAGTGACAGAGCTGGGATTTTTTTCAAATCAAATCAACAACTGGGTTTAATTTCAAAGCCTGTATTCCTTTCACTCAATTGAGAAATAGTCAGGGAACAGTGTGGAGAGCAGAGGGAAGGACCTTCAGGAATAGCAACTTGTTCCTTAGGTCAGTCACATAACCTCTTAACTAGTTTTACCTTCCAGCTATGAATGTGTTTGTTGTTTGGTCTTTCTCTGCAGTAAGTGACCCCATCTAGTATTGATCCACAGGTAATTCTATGAGAATAGTAAAGTTCTTTGTAAACCTATTAAAACTGAATTAAGTGTCCATTTCTGAGCCACAGACCTTCATAAATCCACAAGTTCTATAAAATAGAAACATGAAAAAAAACATACAAATGCTTAACATCTTATAGTTCATAAAGCATTTTCATAAACATTAGTGCATGTAACCAACCTACTCAGCAAGGTGGTATGGGCTTGAGAAATAGTTCTCAGGTCAAGAAATTGAGGCACAGGTTAAAGCAAGTATCGACAGTCAATCAGAAAACAGTAGAGTCAGGTTTGAATATTCAGGTTTCCTAATATACCTATGTTCGATCCATTATGCTATATCTATCACTAGAAAAATACCTGCCTCTTTTCTTGTGTGATCTGCTATGCTGAGAAATACATCAAGGTATGATCTACTATTAGCACCTCTTTCTGTCCTTCAATGCACTATATTTTATTGGTGCTCAAAAATATAGTGTCACTTAACTGCAATGCTATTTCCTAGTAGAGCATAATATCTACCCAAGAAAACCAAGTCAACAGTGTAACTTCCCAAAGCTTGTGTGTCTGGGGGGCAGGGTCATCTCTTACTTACCATCATAGAGCTTGGAACATCTTATTGCATTTGGTAGTAAGTATTCAATGATTTAATTAAATAAGGCTCAACAGTACTATAATTTTATTTTTTAATTTTTAAAATTTTTTTCAAGGGTTCTATAACTCTATAAAAGCAAATATATACCCCTATTTTGAATAACTTTTGCTTTTAATTTGGGTACTTTTAACAGAAAGTTTGGCAATAGAATTTAGAGTAATAGTTATTAAATGTCTACAATGTGCCTCACGCAGTTTCAAGTGCTTTAAATTTATTAATTTCTTAATTTATTTATTCCTGGCAACAATTCTATGCGTAAGCTTTATTACCATTCCTGTTTTACAGATGAGGAAACTGAGTCACAACTTCCAAGGGTATAGAGCCATTAATGGTACAACAATAATTTGGACCCAGGGCCTCAGGAACCCAGAGTTCAGATCTCACTTAATCTTCACAATAACTGTACGCAGAAGTAGTAAATCATCTTGGAGATTGGAGGCTGCCTTGATAATTCCCTGGTGTAATCTGATATTGATGAGAAAAATAAAATTATCTGGGGGTGCCTGGGTGGCTCAGTGGGTTAAGCCGCTGCCTTCGGCTCAGGTCATGATCTCAGGGTCCTGGGATCAAGCCCCACATCGGGCTCTCTGCTCAGCGGGGAGCCTGCTTCCCTTCCTCTCTCTCCACCTGCCTCTCTGCCTACTTGTGATCTCTGTCAAATAAATAAATAAAATCTTAAAAAAAATAAATAAAATTATCTAACTTAATTATTTATACTAACAGTCCTGTTCCATAACCAAAACTGATCACAAAACTTATCACACCCATCACATTACAATTTAAAAGGTTGTTGGAAAAATAAAACTTATAGTTATATCTTAATTTTAATATGTGTAGTTTGAAGTTTTCTGGGTTTTGGTGTTTTTGTTTTTTTGTTTTAAGATTTTACTTATTCATTTGCCAGAGAGAGAGAGAGAAAGCACAGGCAGGGGGAGCAACAGAGGGAGAAGGAGAAGCAGACTCCTGGCTGAGCAGGGAGCCCAACCTAGGACTAGATCCCAGTACCCTGGGATCATGACCTGAGTTGCAGGCAGCTGCTTAACCACCTGAGCTACCCAGGTGCCCCAAGTAGTTTGAATTTACAGCCAATTTAGCTCTTTAAGGAGTTTTGATATTTTTTCACATATAATCTTACATACTTCACATTGTTTTTCATTCGTGATCCTAAAATTGCTGTGATTCTATCTAGCATCCTTTGAAATCTGCCTTTTAAAACAGAGATTCGTGGAGAGATTACTTCAGAACTCAGTCTTATCTCTTTTCTCGGCTTCGTTCATCTTTTTTTCCTTATCTTCTTTCTTTTCTATTTTCCCTTTCTTCCTGTTTATTTTATTTCTTTGTCATAATGACTCCAGGAGGTACCCAGTAGTAATCTTCCCAAACTAGAAGCTCTACCATTAGCTCCAGGGATGGGGCCCCAGTTCTGCAGTCTCGGCCAGCTGCCCCGGTGAGTTCTACACATTTCACAGGATTTTCAATCTGTTGATTCCTACAAGCAGGTCTTATGCTGAGCTCTTCTCTTTAGCAATGTGTATATGTTAGTTTTATGAAAACGTGCACTTCACTCTCTAGACTTCAGCTGAGTGTCACACAATATGCATTTTATGTACTAAATTTAAACCAAAGAGTTTAGCACACTCTTTTACTGATTTCAGTGTGTAGCAATGAGGAGACATAACAAGTGATCGTTGGGTCTAATGAGAGCTCCAAATGGGTATAAGGAGGACCACAAATGTAACTGCTTAAAGGGACATGGTTCCGCTGAGGTTGCTCATGCAACAGAATTTTAGTTTCAGCATCTCATTTTAGTGTAAAACCTGACCATTCGGGTGTCTATATTTATCCTATATTGTCTAAAGTCAATTTCATTGAACCAGTTAAGAACCAACGGCTGACATGGGAATAAAAGGCACAGCCTAAGAAATAAAAGGGGGGGGAGGCTGACAGAAGAGAAAAATATTCACATGAAACTTCATTGAATGGAGTCCTCATTCAATGAAAAATATGCATTGACTAATAATGCAGGAGACAAGCTAAAACTTAAAATGTGACCTCTTTTTTTTTTTTTTTTTTTTTAAAGATTTTATTTATTTATTTGTCAGAGAGAGTGAGTGAGAGCGAGCACAGGCAAATCAGAGGGATGCAGGCTCCCTGCGGAGCAAGGAGCCCGATGTGGGACTCGATCCCAGGACGCTGGGATCATGACCTGAGCCGAAGGCAGCTGCTTAACCAACTGAGCCACCCAGGCGTCCCAAAATGTGACCTCTTTTAAGAGGTGCTGTGCCTATGTGTTGATCATTTTCCACAAAACCTCACAGGAAAATCCAATCTATTTCGGTCAATATGACAGGTACCCCTAGTCAGTCTTGTCACGTCACCTAACCTGTCACATTCATGGTCCATCGTTTTTCAGCTTCACAGAGACACTCCACCCTCCCGTCAGTTCACCCTCCTCCTCCTCTCCTCTCTCTCTTCCTCCCCTTCCTCCTTCTCCAGGCTTCTTTCCTTGCCCTGTCTCAATCCCTCTGTGTACCACTCCACCTTTTTCTTGCCGGCATCTCCACTCACTTGTCACCTTGTCCTTCACTATATGCATTCTAAAATGGATCACGACTTTGGATCACTCCCCTTTCCGTTCCTACACCTGCTCAGAGCGGCTGCGGAAAATCCATGAGGGAGACAGAGCTACTTCTGCTGAGCCCTCAGAACACAAGGCTCTTCACCTCATAATGTTCTCGTCAGTTCACTCTTCCTCCAGAGACAACTCCCAGTGTTCCGCATTTTCTTCAACACTAGACAATTTTTCCAGACAAATGACTTTATCTTCTCACAAAAAAAAAAAAAAAATCAAATAATAACATCATCAGGTTTTCAAGGAAAAATTTCCACAACATAAACTTAGCAACACACCTCCCTACCATGCCTTCCTTTTGCCTCAACCAGCACTTCTGAGAGCTCAGGGCACTCTGGCCGCTCCAGGATTCTGTGCAAACAATAACCATCTTGCCTTTATATGGGCTACCTTTCTCCAGTGCCTTTCTATTGTCAGTGCAGATAAAGATGTTCACAGACTTATAAAAGTGCTCTCTGGGTCCCACGTCTTGCTCTGTTTATCACCTCACCTCTCCTAAGCATAGCCACGCTTTTTGAAAGAGTAGTCAAAGTTATAAACATCATGAGGGCAGAAAGTCTGACTCTATTGTTCTCTAATTCTAATGTTACAATAGTTTCTGGTAGGCCCTCAATAAATAATTCTCATTGTTTAGCAAGGATGCTGCAAAAAGAAAAAAAAGCCCAATTGAAAAATGGACAAACCATGTCAACAGGAACTTAATAAAAGAGAATCAGATAGCCAAAATATATGAAATAGGACTCAGCTTCGTTAATCATCAGAGAAATGATAACCAAAACTACAAGGCTATACCACTTAATTACCACCGGAATGGCCAGAAGAAGGAACATGAGAATCCCACATCAGAGTGGACCCTCATGCATCACTGAAGGGAGTATACATCAGTCCATCCACTTTGAACAAGTGTATGGCAGTTAACCTCTCACACCAAATACACCCAAGCCGTACAATCCAGCAAATTACCCCTAGGTATATACCCAGCAGATATGCACCAAAATATTCATAGAAACACTATTTGTAATCACCAAAGCAAAACCCAAATTCATCAATGGTAGAATGAATACACTGTACTACATTCATACAAAGAAATTCTGTGCAACAATGAGAATGATTGTTAGGTGCAAGAAAATGAATGAAGCTCACTACCATACTGTTCAGTGAAAGAAGCTAGACACAAAAAACAGCACAGCATATGGATCCACACACATAAAGCACCAAAACAGGTAAAACCTATGTGGTGTTAAAAGTTAAGATAGTAGGGCACCTGGGTGGCTCAGTTGGTTAAGCCACTGCCTTCAGCTCAGGTCATGATCCCAGAGTCCTGGGATCAGGCCCATGTTGGGCTTCCCCTGCTCTGCAGGGAGCTTGCTTCTCCCTCTCCCTCTGCCTCTCCTCTGCCTGGTGCGCCGCACGCTCACTCTCTCTCTCTCTGTCAAATAAATAAATATATATATTATTTTAAAAAGTTAGATAGTAGAGGGGCACCGGGGTGGCTCAGTGCGTTAAGCCGCTGCCTTCAGCTCAGGTCATGATCTCAGGGTCCTGGGATAGAGCCCCACATCGGGCTCTCTGCTCAGCAGGGAGCCTGCTTCCTCCTCTCTCTCTGCCTGCCTCTCTGCCTACTTGTGATCTCTCTCTGTCAAATAAATAAATAAAATCTTTTAAAAAATTAAAAAAGTTAGATAGTAGTTACCCTGGTTCTACTGTGACTGAAAAAGGACAGAAGCAGTCTCTTGGAACGCTGATAGTGCTGTGTTTAATGATTTACTCTTTCCTTTGTAAAAATTCATTCGCTTGGATATGTACTTTTCTGAACACATATTATATTACACAATTTTTAAACCTAAATATATCGATTTGCCCTGATTTTCTTCTTATAGAGACATTCTTGATATCCTTCGCTGTATAACCTTCACAGACTCCAACATCTTTGAGCCACAGACCTTGGACTTCTTAGTTCTCGCACAGAACTTAGTACCCACCAGCTCTCCATCAATGATTCTAGATAAATGAATGAACACGGTGCCTCAGCTCCACTGATAAATTCTCTTCTCTTATAGACTCTTGATTCTCAGCCTCTCCACTGGACTCCACTGGCCTCAAGATCTGCCTACAGAATATGGCAGTGATAATCATCTGCCCTTTATTTGAGAACTGGCTTTGAGTCAGGAGCTTCACACAGATTCCCTCTCTCACCCTTCAGCAATGGCCTGCAAGCCAATAATTATTACCTCTTCCTTACAGACCAGGAAACCAAGAATCTCAGAGGTTAAGGAATTTACTTAAAAATATGCAGGTCATAAGCTGGGGAAGCAAAGTTAAAATTCAGGTCCTTCCTATCGTCAAACCAGTGATCTTTCCATAGACCACACATGACCACAGATGTTTTTAAAAAAAAAAAAAAAGTCATTCCTTTTCTCAAAGGCCTGCCTGCATTCCTGGGCAATGTTATCACTATTCACCTTGTCATCCATCTGGAGTCTTGAAAATTGCCTTCTCTTCCCTCAAGCCGCACACTGACTCTGTTCCTAGTACTGTTTCCCACACTTGACAATCCATCCTGTGCTCACTATTGTGATTGCTACAGCCTCACTTCAGGCCTCTGTTTTAGTCTTTTAAAGATTACTGTAACTGTCTGCAAACTAAGTCTCGCAATCCAGGCTTAGGTCCCTCTAATTCATTCTCAGGATGCCACCTGAGAGTCTTTGTAAAATGCAAATCTGAACATGTCTCTCCTCGTTGCCTACAGGATAAAGTTCCAACATACCAGCATGGCATACCCTCCTTGACCTGGTCCCTGCCAAGCATTCCAGATCCTTCCCTTATGACCTCCACTCCTCCTCTGATCCAGCCATATGAAGATTTACTGCTCATAAAACACCTTGTCATTTTCATCTCTTTAGGCTTTTGCATGTCGGTGTCTACCTTCTTGGAATGCCTTTCCTCCAGCTGTCTACCAGGCAAACTCCTACTCATCTCGCAAGGTGCAGCTCAAGTATTTACAACTCAGTTAAGCCCCTCAAGCTGAGCTGACTGCGCCCCGTTTAGCTCACAGCCAGGCTTTGCTCATCCTTCTCTTACAGCCCATTTCACAATGTACTGCAGTATCTTGGAGTCCGCGCTTAACTTTTAGGATGTTAGATCTTCACAGATAGACACATGCCTGCTGCTTTTTGTCTGCTCTGGCCAGCACACAATAGTAAGTCAAAAACAGTCAAATAAGGTAGTTAATAAACAAAATCAATGATACATAGGTATGATATTGTGATTTATAAGAAATATATATTTAGTCGTTCAGATGATCAAAATATGTTTCTAATAAATATTTGGTCTTTGTTCAGCTCCTTGTTCACAGCTCCCAAAACCCTGAGAATTTCCTAAGTGTTGAGAGTGATCGTGGTACCTTTTGTTATGTTAATGAGGTGACTTTTGGAGGGCATCTGAAGATGGGAATGGTTATCAATGGAGCCAAACAAGTGATTAGAGGGTTGGAAATTTCAGTCCCACTCCCTATCCTCAAAGTAGGGGAGCGGGGCCGGGGGTTGAACCAGTCACCAATGGCTAATGTCTTAGTCAATCATGACACTGTGGAGAAGCCTCTATAAAAACCCGGAAGGACTGGGTCTGGAGAACTTCCAGGTTGGTGAACACATGGAGATAGGGGAGGGTGGCGTGTCTCTTCCTGGGACCTTGCCCTATGTATCTCTTCCTCTGGCTGCTGATTTGTATCCTTTATCATATCCTTTAATAAACAGGTTAATGAGTGTTTCCCTGAGTTCTGTGAGTCACTTTGGTAAATTAAAAGAACTTAAGGAGAAGGTCACTGAAACCTCTGATCTGTAGGTAGTGGGTCAGAAGTACAGGTAACAACTTGGACTCATGACTGACATGAATTAAACCCTTAACCTATGGAATATGATACTATCTCCAGGTAAACAGTGTCAGAAGTGAGTTGACTTCTTAGACACCAGCAGAACACTGAGAATTGCTGGGTATTGTGTGCGCAGGATTATCCTACATGTTGGAATTAGGTCTGGAAACTTTCAAAGAGTGAGGATATAAAATCTCAGCTGCAGATCATTTATTTTCAAAGCCAAAGAGATTGTCCCAAGCAGAAACAATGGAGGAAGTAGACCATCTCCTTGTGTGAAGAAATGATAAATGAAGTCCAAAGTGTAAGCTGAAAACAAAAGGTGTTGTGCAAGGCTCCTCAGGAACACAAGATCGTCAGGTTGCCAGCCAAGTACTACCTCCCACCACCACCACCAGAGCCATCTATGATGCTGGGCAGGGATGATGTTCAAAAATAAAAGGAAAAGGGTAAAGATCTCTGTTGAACAGGGTATTTCTTGGATCCCTAATCTCTGAACCTAGCACAGATAACCACCCTAATTCAACCTCAAATTTTAGGTGGTACAAAAACGATCAAAAGACTTCTTAGAAATTATTCATAGAGCTAACCAGGATCGAGCAGAACATTCGATTTATCCCCGGGATCAGCAAAACTGGAACAGAGCAAAAATAAACATTTTTCACACTGACCTCTCATTTCTAAAATGCAGGACAGGAACATGGACATGTAATAAATAATCAAATGGTGAGATTATCTCTTCAAAGTGAAAAAAAAAAACAAAACAAAGCAAAGGACTGTGGGATTGACAGGGATAAGCATCGCTGGGAAGCATGAGTGAGAGAAAAAAACCTTAAGTTTCAGAACTTCACCAGAGGCCAAGAATTTGGGGGCTGGAATACTTAATCCTCCAATCATTCCACACCACCCCAGGTCCTCAGTAGGCAGGACACCAGATGATGGACAGAAAGCACTCCTTCCCACAGAGGAGGAAGATAATTACAGCTTTCATGAGCCCCCACACTACATGAAAGCTACAATTTCAGGGCTCTCCCTACAAAAAGACTGGAAAGAAGCAGCCAAACACCCCTAGAGACACACAGAAAAGCAATAGCTATGTTGACGTTCCAAAAAGAGGAAAGGGGAAGAGCCTTTTCCTCACAGTAGCATTCTTTAATTGCCTTTTCTTGCTTCCTCTCTGGAGAGAAGGGAGGTAGGTGAGGGCAGCGAGATCATGTAAAAGACCAGAGGGCAGCTGAACATGAACTTCTATGCAGCCCCCTTGCACAAAGGCCTTATTATAATATATGCATAAAAATGCGTGGGCAAGACATGGAGGGTTGGTTCCCCGCACTGCCCTTCAAACTCACTCCCAACCCTGCGCCTTGAATGTACTTGTGCCTGCATACCCTCTGACAGAAGAGGTTCTTCATGTTGCCATGGAGCTGGGACCCCTGTAGTTTAGACAGAGGATTGCACTGCTTTTGTACTTCCAACAGCAGAGGTAAGAATCCCTGCAAAGGATTCATTCCGCTCGGATTTCAGATTTCCAGTTTGCTTGTCTTCCTGTTCAGAGGAACACTCTCTCTCTCTCTTCCCCCTCTCTCTCTTTTTGAAACTTACTCTTTGTAAGATTTGCCACAATGGAAGCTGCTGGCAAACTGATTCTTGTTTTTGTAAAATCCGTTGCAGAAACTTCAACGCATGTGTGATCTGTGAGCTTCCTCTCTGGGGGCCCCTTCCACCTAACAGAGTTTGTGACCTGATCACATCTAAGGGGAATGGAGGAGAAATGCAAAACGTAACATTCTATGGTTAGTAAATATTCTACAAAACAAATAACCAGTAGCTATTTTCTCTGACATGACAAACCTGGATGTAATTTTTAATATTATTTATACTCAGATGAGTACTTTTTCAAGGAGGCTTCAACAATCAACGTCGTATCCAGAATACTTCTGCAAATATAGAAGTACTTCTGCAAGTTCTTCTTAGGTTTCATGTCAAAGCTCAGCTATTAACTTATCATTTCAGAACCAAATAAAAGAATATTAAAAAGAACCTGCACGAGGAACACAAAGTAATTTCCTAATGTAACCTCACTATTTATTATTGCCCATCTCTCCTTTTCAGATTCTACATGTCCTAAAAGCACGATGACTTGATTTATCCAAAACCAGGCACAAAGGAGCTAAAGAAAACGATTTTGATTTCTTGCCTGGAAGTCTTCTCCAGCCCCTAGTCGCACATTCTCATAAATTTGAGTCTCAGGTTCTCAGGTAACTTCACCAATCTGCTGACAAGAAGTTTTGTATCACAACTTCTCTTCCCACGGTGCAGACATAAAAACTCGACTATAAAAATGACCTTACATGCTAACTAGAACAGCAAAACTGAATCTAGTGGTTTGAAGGATGAGAGTGGAAACCTGTGGAGGAAGGAGAGACCAAGAAGGTGGGGAAACATGCACTAAGCTGCACATACTACTGTACGGCTCAGCAAAACAAACTTGAGAAAGTTAAAAACTCGTTTATGAGCAAAGAAACACAAAGATGGCGCCGGATGATAATCCAAAGAATAAAATAAATATCCATGCATCCATACCAAAATAAATAGGTACATAAATAAACAAATAAATTAACAAATTTTGTAGATTTCCCTCCCTTCAAGGGGTAAAGCTTCATTATTCTCCCTTTAAGTGTGGGCTGACTGCCAAAGAACAGAATATGGGAAGACAAAAGTAGTAACATCACAGTGGAAGCACCTGGCAGACTCCACCTTAACCAAGGGATCAAGGTTAGTATCCCCAATGATCAGTGATGTTGACAGAATGTACCCAGTAATACAATGGGATGAGAAGGGCATCTCCCCTGTGTGGTCTTCCTTCCTAAAACCCATTAACTCCTGTCTAAAAAATTCCGGCCCTACACTTTTCCAAAAAAGGCCATCCCTTCTGAAAAAAGTGGAGTATTTCATGGTATGTTATGCTATGTTACGTTATTATATATCATATTACATTTTGTGTTATATTAAATATTCTAAAAGCGAGTAGCCAATTCATACTAAATGAACTCTGCTGGAACACCAGATGATTCTTTAAAACTGTTAACCAAGCACGCAGACAGGCCAGCCTTCTTAGGTAATAATTTTGTTTAGGTAGTATTTTTTTTTTTAATTTGATGCTCTCAAAACACATCAGAATAGCATCTCCAAATGCTGCAGACTTCAGTTTTTTTCTTACCCCAAATAGTAGGTATATTTTCACTACAACTAGCAACAATGCGTGTGTTATCAATGATTCTGGCAATTATGTAAATAGACTCACTAAGTATCTATTTCAATAGCACAATGAGGCCAACAGTTCAATGTTAGCCTGTTACAGGACCTTGTGAGCACCCTAGCTGGACTCCCCATGCTGCTTGTGGGTAGGCATTCCCCAGCCTCTTGGCTGGGTGACAGCAACCACAACAGCCCACAGGCGGGTGGAGAACCGATGAATAAAATGATAAATATTTGTGATGAAACAGGATGTTGGGGGGGGAGCAGTGAGGAGGCGGAATTTTTCAACTACTGAACTACTAAAGCTACTTGGGAACTTTAACAGGATTCCCTTGTTGTAAAACTGGAAGCAGTAAACAGATCCAGTGTTTTCTCCTTCACTGTAAATAATTTGTCAAATTACTACTGTACCACACACATCACCCAGGCACAGAACCTAGGATTCTGGGCTACTGAACCATAAGCACTACAGTCCCGACAAATGCCCTGATCAGCCATGGAAGACAACTGAAACAATGCTGCGAAAATATAATTTTTTCAGGTCGAAAAAGACAAATTTCAACAGATCTGCCATTGCTGTTGACTGAATGTGTAACGTAAACAACTATTTACAGAGTTAAACCTCTTACCTATGCTCCTTAGTAACAATGACAACAATAACTTACAGGCTTGAGAGCACTCTTGTCAAGAGTAAATTCAAGAAATTCTGAGATAACACAGTATGTCACTTCCATAGAGTCTCAAGACTCAGAGATGACTCCTGTGGTCCCCATTTAATCATATAGTGATTCTGATCTCTAACAGCAAGTAAGGAAATAAAAGAGAAGGTGAAACTGCCAGTAGGGCGGTACCCTTTCAGATCCTTTTTAAAGAAACTGTTATCACCAACAATACCTTCTTAGAATCTGGAATACTGGGGCACCTGGATGGCTCAGCTGGCTAAGCATCTGACTCTTGATTTCGGCCCAAGTCATGATCTCAGGGTCGTGAGATCTAACCCTGAACCTGGCTCCCTGCCCAGTGTAAGATTCTCTCCCTTTTTTCTACGCCTCCTCCACTCCCTCTAGCAAAAGAAAAAAAAAAAAATCTGCAATACTTCTCTCTCTATTTCACTTCTCTCTTGCCTTCTTGCTGATGATTCCACCAAAACAAAGTAAAAGCCAAAAATAAACACATCTCAGTACAATTTGCCACTTTAAACAAATGTCCGAAGATCTCTTCTACTAAAAGTGTCCTGACACTGATCAATCCTTTTGCTACATTAAAGAAGACAGAAGAGTACCTGGTGCTGGGGAATGAGGGGAGAGGCAAGAACTGAGCAAGATGTAGCAAATTCAGTCACTTTAGTGTAAATACAAAAGTTTATATCAATACCAAACTTGAACATCTAGTGTAGTCTGAGATTTAGAGGCTCAATCCTCCCTGCTTAAACTTCTACTATTATAGTTAAGTCCCTCCAAATGAAGGAGTAGGAAATTATAAAGATGAATTTGAAGACACATGTTCTACTTTTGTTTTCCACCTGTTATACTAATCATTCCTAAGATCTATGAATCCCTTTTATACATTCCTCTTAAAAAATGATTTCCTGGAAACAGTAATTAACATCTGAAAGCAATATTGGAGTGAAAAGATAACAGTGTCACAGATACTTTCCTTCAACAATACATTAGATATGTTTCTGTAAATCTGTTGTCCAACATGAACCACAGGACATCAGACTCAAACCTGTGAGGAAATACAGTAGGTACAGAATCAGAGATGAATGCCATATTTCATTCCAAACACTATCAGAATGAATTGTTTCCTATGAGTGGACTCCGGTCTACTCTAGATATTAGTTCTGTGCTCTTTCTGAATGAAAATAGAGCAACTCAATGAAACTGATCATGTGACCAAAGAAGGAACTAAATTGCTATTTCTTACTCCTCAATAGAAAAAGAAAGTCCCACATACAAGAATATCTTTACCAAGACTAATGATACTTAAAATATAACAACTAGACCTATAATATTTGTAAGAATAGTTAATTATTCATTTGTTCCCATCTGTCGATCCTGACTTCATTCTTAATCTTTCTAATTGTATCAGTTCAGTTTCACAGCCCACACCATTATATATATACCAGTTAGGTAACCATTGCCAATCATGGCTTTCATACCTACTGACTTGGGATAAGAGTAGGCTAGTATGTTGTCAGCACACAACCAGCATGGTTCCTCCTTCTCAACAATTTATTTAAACCAATTTAATTATATTTTCCTCATACCTGTTTTGATGGGGCTTTTTTTTTTTTGCCCACTTAAAATATTTTTGAATGACAATCTAAATTGTCTAAATCTAAATCCCAAAATTACTTAAGGGAAACAGTCTTCCTCTGGCTTTTTAAACTTCTCCTCCCCTGTATGAAATATGGTAATTAACCATATTTATTATTAATTTATTAATTAACCATATAAGAACTCCTGTCTCTAAATCACAGCTGAGAAATATACTGCTCAACTACCTGCCAATAAACAAAATATTTCTCAGATAATTTAAGCTATTTTAAAATGACTATAAGATCAATTAAACCAACAAAAAAGAAAATGTTGAAATGCTTTACAAATCCTGAAAGTAAATTTCATTTATGAAACAGAATCTAAACCTCAGAAAAAAACCAGTAACAGGGCATAATTTAGACCATCCATAACAGGTTGCTAAATTTCTTTTTGCCAATGACTGGTGACTTGAAGACCTATTTCTGAAATTATACTTAAATTTTAAAATGAAGACACTGGTAAACAGTGTCATAAAAGCTCAGAAATACATGGAAAGATTGATTTCCAAACATAGAATGTTTTCAAAAATATAAAATATAACTATTTTTTGCTATTAAAACTTGAAGTTAAATACGTGTTAACTTACCAGCCAGATTCACTGTATTCAGAAGATCTCAAGTGGTTTTCATCTACATTCTAAATTCTCAAATGTAAATCTACATTTATCCATAAATATTATTTACTAGCTCCTCTAAGTATTAAAAGTAGAAACTGATAATCCCACTCTAGCTTGATCATTTCATGATTCTAGAACATACGTATCTATAAGAATCCAATCCACCTGACAGCAGACCGAGAAACACCGTGAATAATGACAAGTAGAGAACCTCACTACCTGTATGACTGTAACTTTTAAAACAGTTTGAAAGTAAATACATGAGTAAATAACTTTGAAAACATTCATCAACAATTAATCAGAAATAGGTAAACCAAATAAGACTAGCTGGAATTATTAAACTTATAAAATAACAAAATAAAAGTTAAATCACATTAAGAAATACTAAAACCAAGTAATAAGAATTGATATTTATAATATATAAAAGGCTCACAGAACCTTAATTTTCCAAAAATAACTAGGAAATAAGTTAGAAAAAACTATGTCAAGCCAATTCAGAAAATGAGATGTAATTAAGAAAGAAATCTCACTTATTATTAAAGAAATGCAAACCAAAACAACAATGTAGTGACGTTTTTCTCTTTGGCATGACTGTGATGAAAATGCTAAGTCATCTGAAAATAGGGACCACGTATAATAAAAATATTCATACCCTTTGACAAACAATCCCACAGGAGAAAAATTGAATATTCAGAAGTAAGGGAATTTAAAGAAAACTGTGACTGTTAGTTAGATGAAAATTATATGGCCATTAAAACCAGAATACAAAAATTAGCAAAAGAGAAAGTGTATGTGAGAATGTGATATTGAAAATAAGGACTATATCAATATTATAATTATTTAAAAGATAAAAATTATATGGCCATTAAAACCAGAATATAAAAATTAGCAAAAGAGAAAGTGTATATGAGAATGTGATATTGAAAATAAGGACTATATCAATATTATAATTACACTCCAAATGTGTGAATATGAGTGAAGATCAGAAGAATATCCAAGGAAAAATTAAAAAGTTGATATATCAAGTTGATATATCATAAACGGTGATTGGATAGTTACGTCCTTTCTTTTTCATGTGATATAATATTGTTTGTGAGATAAATTTAAAACTTGACAGGAACACATGAATTGCAGTAAACTAATCAGCTCCAAAAGATAATCTCCCAAATGCATTGGTCTGTACCCACTATGAAACAATGGCTATTCCCCAGGCAAGTTCACAAAAGGCTAGATCTCTGTACGCAAAGCAAGTCTCAAATTTCTCATGAAATAAGACTGTGAACCATCCACAGCATATTCATGTACTCTGAGTCATTAATCCATGCCCTGGCCTTTAAAAGTTGACTATCTAGTATGTAATGTTAGGGTTTGTTCATTGTTATCCGTTTAACTGTACCACATCCATTATTTCTACAGGAGTTCATGACACACTACCAAATCATGTTGTTTGAATACAGGCAGTTCTCAACTTACAAACACCTGACCAACGAAAACCAAAAATAAAACGAGCTGCCACTGCCCCTGGGTTGTCGCCTTCTAACACTACCAGAGGTCTTGCTGATACTCCCAGAGAGACTCAGCTGTTGTGAAAAAAAAAAAAAAATTCTTTTCAAGGGAGGAAGGGTGGAAGCAGGACCAGCTAGAGAAAGCACACAAAGCTGGTGCTTACCGTCGGTGTTCCTCAGTCAACACTTGATGAACGAATGAATGAATTCCCATGGTTTACTCTGCCTCTATGCAATTACAATAACCCAATGACATGCGTCTTTCTTGGGCTCCTGATTCACAGAGCTGGAGCTAACGCAGGGAAACAGACAGCTGCGACCAACAGGCAGTCCACTTGGCAGTTCACAGGACAGAGCCCAAGCCGAGACCAAGCCTAAAAGATCTATTCTCAAAGGTACTGGCAGAGAGCGCACGATCTACAGAGAGAAGAGACGAGACATAAATGGTGAAAGAAAGTGAAAGTTGAAAGTATAGCAAAGCTTATTGATAAGGATACCAAATGAGAGATCAGAGAAATGAAGTCTTAGTGTGACCTCGAAGTAAAGAGGAGGGCTGGCAGGGCCTGGTTTGGGGGCTCATCTTGTGACCCCTCAGGGCATCAGTTTGATTCAATACTCCAACTTCACTTGGATGGCATTAAAGAAACAGAACTACTTGACACACATGTGAAGCATAGTGACCTCTCAACTCATTTCACTTCATATACATAATCATCTTCTGAAATTTTGAGCCACTGCATTGCTCAAAAATCTTCCTTGGTTCCTTCTTACTAACTGAATTAGAAAAATCATAGAGTTTCAGAGTTTGAAAGAGTTTAAAGGACTTTTAGTTCAATGATCCAATGATAGGGGTAAAGCAACTTCACTCTACACTCAAAATCCATGGAAATATGGTCCAAGCTGTACCAGTTATGATTCGCCGATCACATTCCTGTACATATCTTGCTTCCTGGCTCTCATGAATAGCTAATATGCTTGCACAACTAAAGGGGGCACCTTTTATATAATACTCTATGTGAATGGTGCTCCCAAAAGTTTAGCAATATTCAACTCCTGAGCAGCCATAATGTGTGATCTAACTTTCACCGGGAACATTCTCTCCACTTAGAATGCCATCCGCCAACCCCATCTCTGATCCTAAAGATCCTAACTGCTCCTCAAGACCCATGTCTTCCATAAAACCCTTTCTGGTTCCTACAATTGTTTATTTTTCTCTGAACTTTCCCTTTACTTGGTTTATACCTCTTTTATGCATATTCTGCCTTCTACTATTATGAGTTAGTTATGCATGTGTTATTCCAGTGCCAGATTATATATTATATGTATGCTCCTGTCTCTCCACACAGTTCCAAGCCCATTGCCTAAAACAGAGCAGATACATAGCTGTTGGCTGGGACTTTTGATTGGAAAAGAAACAGATATTCAGAAACTAGAAAAGTTTGAGGAAGTAGTTTATATTGGAATGGAATATAGCGATCAGAGACATCAAACTAAATTTTGATAATATGGTGTTTTCAGGCCCACTGGTTTGGAGGGAGTGCTAAATGGTAGGATGTCACTGTCAAAGGCACACTTTCCCTGATTTCTAAATTTTGCCTAAGACCAAAACTGTACTTATGGAAAAAGAAGACTTTCTCTTCATCTCTTCCTCCCTCCAGTAAGACACAACCTCTGACAAAAATGAACTCCAAATTCTATACAACCAATTAAAACACAGGTTTGAAACAAAGTACAAAGTAACCAAACACAATTTTACCTGTTTTATATACCATAAAAAAGCTGGGTGTTATACATAACTAATGAACACGACACCCAAAACTAATGATGTACTGTATGTTGGCTAACTGAATTTAAATTAAAAAAGAAAAAGAAATAAAACACATGCTATTTAGGAATTTAATTTTTTTTTTCCTTTTTTAGTTAACAAAACTCTACTAAAGGACAAATTGAAAGAATACAAATCTGAAAGACCTTGAGATCAGATATACCACTTATAAGATATCTAAATATGGTTTTCTCTAATATGCAGAGCCCATGTAGCTGGCTACCATATAATATTCATTTTCATAATTAGTATGCATGTGAAAATATCTGCTTTAATAGATGTATCATGCTCCAAGGAAACCATTATGCTCTACTGAAGGATGATTAACCATATAAAATATGACTCAGTATTAACTGTATAGAAAGAGACATCTTCAAATTAGAATATGCAGATTTCTATAGATACACAAATCTATCAAACTATTTTTGAAGACTTTAAAATATTCTGTGTTCATGTGGCATCGGTATAATGTACATTGTTGATGATTCAACATATTTTAGTATATAACTACATACTTGATAATCTAAAAAATAAATGCCATCCATTTAAAGATAATTCAGCTATGAATACAGTAGGCAAAGGGACAATAAAGTTAAAGAGTGGAAAACTGGAGAATGAATTGCTTACTATACATGTAGAATAAGACTTCACACACCAAATATTGTTGAGATAATATATATATAATTATTTCTATTATATCTATATATGTATTTATATTTATTATGTGTATGTTTACGTATTATATTTATATTATATATTTATGTAGGTATAATATATATTTATAGTGTATTATTTAAACATATATATAGTTATGGTACTTGGCTCTCTTCTTAGCCAAAAAATTTTCAGGGTCATTATCATGAACGTAGGTTACTACAGCAAAACTACTTATGTGTTTGTTTGTTTGTTTATTCAATTGATGTACTAGAAAAATACTTGTGGAGTATTTTTCCTGTAAGATAAGCAGCGTATTGTCCCAGTACTAGTTGGGACAGGTATGGTCTTAGCCCTAGCGGAAGGCAGATTCCAAGAAGAAAAACCAACGAAGGGCTGCTACAGACTGCAGTCACCTGGGAGAGCCTTCTGAATCCACTAAGCTCCATGCAGTTGCTTACCTTTCATTCGATTCCACATTGGCCTACATTTTGTTCTTCCTTTTGAAGAGCTTATGTCTGATTTTTATAGTTTGCCAATTCCCTTCTTCACTGTCAGGCTGTCAGCTATTACTTTTGCAGTTAAGGTGCCACTCTTGACCAGCGATACTATTCTCCTTGCATCTAAGGCACAGCTCCTAAACGTCTCTTGCAGAGCAGATCACCAAGCCTATTAAAATAGAGCCTAAAATAAGGACAAATAGGCTCTGAGTAAAGGCTTAATAAGGGCTTTATGACACTGTGGCTTGACAAAATCAGCCCGGTCTCTCTGATGTGATATTTCTGTGATAATTTCCTATCAAAAACACGCAAAGAAACAAACAAAAACCCTACACTTCTGCTTGAACTGAATATCCCTTACAGAATGTATCATAATATAGAGACCACCGTTTCTCAAAGCCTGGCCCTCCGTTTGCCTGGAGCAGCATTAATCAGATTTGCTTCTTAAAATTCAGGTTTCCTACAACCCACATCAGATGTCGTGAATCATCTTTATAAAGCCTAAGAACTTGAATTATTTTTAAAGCACCTGGGGAGCCTCTTGAGCATGATAAGGCTAGAAAACGTGCATCCGAATAATCAAAGAGTACTTACTGAAAATGTCAGTCAGTCCTAAAGAGCCAAGCCATCTATTTTACTACTAGCCTATAACATTGGAGTGCCACTCCAATGTTTTATCCAGTGTAAAACACTGGATAAAATTACGGATAAAAAGTTAAAACACACACACACACACACACACAAAGTTTAAAGGCCACCTCTGTCCAGGGAGCTTTCATTCTAATCAGAAAGACAAAGCACAGACATGAAAAAAATATATATTAAAAGCACATACACACAGCATTCAAGAGGAGGGGCTGGGTTCACAGAAGCTCTACAGTGTAGGACAAGAGGGGCAGGCTCAAGGACTGAGCAGAATAGTGTTGGAACTCATAAAGGACAAGTTCCAAAACAAGTTTGGGGCAGAATTGAAAAAGAGAGATTTTTTTTCTTTCAAGTGTGGGCTTCTGAAGAGGTGCAGAAATAGCCAGAGGGCATTTAAGATCAAGGAGAAAATATGTATAATCGTATCTCTTGGGACCACAGTCAACACAAAGAAAGAGCAGTGCCCCAGTGCAGGATTATAAAAAAGCTGAGATACTGGTTTGGGAAAAAATCTCCCTGAAAAGAAGCTTTTACATATATATATTATCTTTCTAGACAGACAGAGGAGGTGTTTTATCCCCACTTTATAGATGAGGAAACTAAGAATCATCTGAGACCCCTTCCCAGAGTTCTTATTACAGGGCAGAGCCTGTCCTTTCATTCCCTCACGGACTCTTCCTTGCCCCCAAAAGAAAGGTCACGAATTCATTATCTGTTCTTCAAAACAGTGAGCCATTCAAAAACATTGTATTTCTCCCTTTTTCCATTTCGAGAAACCAGGAAAAAATTGTGTGTGTGTGTGCATGCATGTGCACACAAACACATGTATGCTCAAGGGTGTATGTGAAGGAGGCGTGGTTAACTAACCACTGCTTATTTCTTAATAAATGAGTTAGCTCCTTTCAGTATTCTCATGTAAGCTCCAGACCTAACATTGATGGGGAATTGTGTTGACAAGTTCACATCAATGTCTCTTCGATTTGTGAACAAATGATCATCTGAAATCACCATCCTGGGTTAGTGACACACGTTTCCTCTGGCTACATTATCTGATAGGATAGCCATGTGGGGCTGTTTACATTTAAATTTAAAACCCACATTAAATACAATTAAAAATTTAGCTCCTCAGGTGCGCTGGCCACATTTCAAGGGCTCCAAAGCCACATGGGATTAGGGCCCACCACATGGTCAGCACAAGATACAGGGGCACGCCCGTCATCACACAGTTCCATAGGGCAGCAGAGCGTCACTCTTAACAGAAAACACAGTGGCAGGCCCCAATATACACAACAACCAACATTTACATCTAGTTCTAAACACATGCTAACAATGGCCATCAACTTCTGTCCCTTTCACCATGCGGGTCATAGTCACCGGGACACATTCTCACAATCTAACGGAGTAAGGGTTCCATAACAGAGTATATTCTTAAGTAAAAGAGTCCTAGGTAGAATATATCACTACTGAGAACATCCAGAAAATTAAAAATGTAGGTATAAAAGGGGAGGAGGAAATAAAGAAGAATCTAAAGCATGGTAAGTTTTCATAATCCTTCCTAAGAGGCAAGTGCTTAGTGGTAAATATTGTTGTGTGGCACATTTAGAAGGATAAAAACTAAATGATTTTAGCATTGGGTCAGAAAACGTACTTAGTGGAGAAATCAAAAGAGGGTAGGTGCTCCGCTCCCTAACAGCAATCCTTCCTCCTATGTGGCCATCAGGCAGCACGCGGAGCTTGGCCCCTTGGCCCCTTGGCCCCTTACCGGTGTGCAGGATGACAAACCCAGTGCTCACGGTGACCTACGGAGGCTGGAATGCACAGCTTAGGAGGAGCATTTCAAAAAGTTTGTATCAATTCAGGTCTTACTCATGCAATTACAACATCCTCAAGAATTCAAGCCCTGGCATCCAAGTGAAACTTCTACTCTGAGAATGACTACGGGATGACTTAAAAAAAAAAAACAAATTTCTTTCATGCTATCATTAGAATAGTTTCAGTGTATCTGATATATGAACAAGATCTGATTGCTTTAAAAAAAAAAAAAAGGCTGTTTGAGGGGGGAAAAAACTCATGTATCAGGACAAACTGGATATGTTATAAGAATGGATGGGTTCCTGGGTGGCTCAGTGGGTTAAGCCGCTGCCTTCGGCTCAGGTCATGATCTCAGAGTCCTGGGATCGAGTCCCGCATCGGGCTCTCTGCTCAGCAGGGAGCCTGCTTCCTCCTCTCTCTCTCTGCCTGCCTCTCTGCCTACTTGTGATCTCTCTCTGTCAAATAAATAAATAAAATCTAAAAAAAAAAAAAAAAAAGAATGGAAAGGAGGCAAAAGGAGGAGAGAGGGGAACACATTCAGCCCTTCGTGTTTTAGCTGACTCCAGTGCAGTTTCCCACACTCATCTAACCTCCTGGACACCCTCCACAAGTCGTGGAAGCTAGAGCTACCTCCAGGGCCACCTTAGACCAGAGGAAAGGCAACTTCACAGGAAAGGAAACCAAGTCAAACAGTGAGCCCAGCTGACGCTCAGAGAGATTCACACTACGGAGGGAAGAGTGCGGACTCTGCCTCTCAGAGGGAGGGAAACCTATAACAGAGCTGGAGATGCATCATGTTCCACGAGGAAAGTCATCCACTCTTGCCCCATCCTCACCTTCAGCCCATCACTCCCACCATGATGGCCTTTCTGTGTTGTGAACATTTTAGATCCATAAAAAATTTTAGATTGATAAGAAGTCACCAGCCAAAGGACGGCCCCCAGAGCTCTCGGTCAGTGGAATCCCCTGCAGCAGTTTGTAGCTCTGCACACACCTCTCCCCACCAACATACCCCAAACTCAGTCAGCTTGGAGCCCCGAAACAGCATCAGGCTGTCAGTACAGGAAACAAGGCACTGGGGACGTGCTCAGATCTTGCAGTCATGCTACCTCCAAGCCATAGAGCATAAGGGCTAAGCACCAGGGCTCCGGCATTCGGCCCTGGATTAGAATCTGGGCTTCACTGCATACCCTTCGTGTGCAACTCTGGGCAAGCCATACTGCCTTCTTGGAGCCTCTATTTCCAGCTATATGTCATCAAATTTAAGTTATCCCCAGTTCTGTGACATAAACATTTTTTTTTTAATTTTGGCATTTCTGAAATCAAACTTACTATCAATAGCATCTTTCAATTAATGGGAGGTTTTATTGTTCTTTCTTAAAGGTACTCAAATGCCATCATACAGTGGTGCCTGGGTGGCTTAGTCGGTTAAGCCACCCACTCTTGATTTCCGCTCAGGTCGTGATCTTACTGTGGAGGGATCGAGCTCCACATCAGGGTCTGCTTGCTCTAGGAGTCTGCTTGAGACTCTCTCTCTCTGTCCCCACTTACACGCTCTAGATAGATAAATAGATAGATAGATGAAATCTTTTAAAAACAACTGAGGGCCCCTTAGCATCTATGAAATGTAGTAGAACCTACTTCACAGGGTTAAAGTAAAGATTAATTTCATTAGCATAGTTAAATATTTAGAATACTGCTTAGCCCTAAGTAAGATGCTCAATTATCGTTAGGTACTAGTATTAAATTTAGGACATTTGGACATGCAGTCATGAAAATCCTATTATTACATAAACTGTGTGTTAAAATGATGGTTAATGCAACAGTGATTGGAGGTGGTGGTGGTGGTTAAATGTGTAATGAAAATCTGACTTATCCCCAGTCCTTGCAGTGTGCCCGGCTCACAGTAAGATCTCAATAAACAGTAAGTTAACAAAATCAACTGTTTTTACCACACAGCCCTATTCCTGTCCAAAGCCTCCCCATAACACATAAAGCACCTACTGTCCTTTTCAATAAAGGGATACCAGTAGATATTCATGACAAGTTACATTTAATAGATTCCTACTTTTCAGAGGCTGGGAACATGCCCCCCGATCAAAGCTCTGTGCAGGTTTGCTCCTCTTGTAATTCCCCCTCTGACTTCAATTTTCCACAAATTTAAATTCTGAACCACATCTGTAAAGGCCCAATTCAAATTTCATTTCCTCTCAGAAAAAATTTTCCCATCTTCTCTTACCCCTATTTGGTCCTCTTTCTATTCCTAGCCATCATATTCCTCTCAGTGACTGTACACACTTTATTTAGACCTTACTGGACAGAACAGGTGAGAATGGGAACTGTGTCCTGTCCCTGTCTTCCCCAGAAGATGTGATGGAGAGAAAGTCTGTTTGTATCCTCTTGTGATGCACTGAATTGTATCCCACCCCCGCAAAAAAAAAAAAAAGATATATTGAAGTCTTAACCCTAGCACCTCGGAATGTAACCTTACTTGGAAATAGTCATTGTTATTACAGTTAGTTAAGGTGAGGTTATACTGGAATAGGGCAGGACTCTAATCCAAGAGGACAGGTGTTCTTATAGATGAGAAGGCAGCCGCGTGGAGATACAGAGACACAGAACACTAGGGGAGAAGCGTGGGAGAGATTCTTCCTCAAAGCCCTGAGAAGGAACCAACCCTGCTGACACTTTGATTTCAGACTTCAAACATCCGGAACTATGAGAAAACAAATTTCTGTTTCCAGACACCTAGTTTGCACTGTATTGTCACCATGGCCCTGGGAAACGAGCAGGTCTCCCCACCCAGGGGAGGGGACACTGGACTGACCCTTCATTACTGTTGTTCTTTCCCCACAATTTCCTCATCTTCTTGGGGGCTTCCACACCCCCCTATTCCAGGCCTTTAAAAGTTGGGAGTTTCTCCTGAGTCAGCCCCACACCATCTCTTCCTCTCCCATTAAATATTCTCTTCACACCCTTGCATGGACCCCAATTCAATCACCATCTGTATGCAGCTGACTCCCAGATTTCTCTCTCCAGTCCACCCTCTCCTCTGGATGTCCATGTTCAGCTGATGACTTGACATCTCTGCTTAGATAATCCAAAGCCACTTTAAACTCAGATCCAAAAACCAAAGTCACCACTCCCTGAAACTGAGCTCTGCTACCATGAATCTCATCCCAGGGAATGGCATCTCTGGCCATTCAGATCCACAAGCCACACACTGGGGATTCATTCTTTGCTATTTCCCCTCCTTCACTCTTTATTTGCAATCCATTATCAAATCCCACTTATTTCTACTCCTAGAAATCTCTTTAATTTCTCCCATTTTCCCACTTTCCTCCCTTCTCCCCCTCTACTACTCTGGTTAATTCCATTGCAGTGGCTTAATCCAGTGTACTGATTCACTCCCTGAATCCCCACAGTAGCCTCTTGACTAGTCCTAGATCCTCTCTTTGCCATCCTTCTATTTGTTCCCTGTACTGCAAATGTAAATAGGACCCTTTCATCCCCATGCTCAAACAACTTCCGTGGCTTTCCATTCCACTCATTTTACTATAAAGCCAAAATCCTAAATCGGGCTTACAGGACTACACAGAATGCACCCCCCGCCCCGACTGACTCTCCCAGTCCCACCTCACTTGCTCTTGGTGCTGCAGTCACAGGAGCGCTCCCTTTTGTTTCTGATCAAAACCATGATCCTGCCCAACCCAAGGCCTGTGTGTAGGCTGCTTCCTCAACCTACCAAACCTGCCAAGCCCCTTCACCTAAAATGTCCTCATCAGCCAATCTTGGCTCAACACACCCCTTTCCTCAGAGTTACCTTCCCTTGACTTCATCAAAGAGATGAAGCGCTCCTACTATCCTCTCTAGCACATTCTTCATCTCCACCACAGCACCTAAGCATAACTCATAATTACATATCTGTATAATTCTTGGATCAAAATGAATGAGTGACCCCCGTGAGGGCTGAGTCCATGCCTATTTTGCTCCCTATTTTGCTCCTGCTGTATCCCCAGCTCTTACAACAGTGCCCGGCACATAACAAGACACTCAATAAATATTTGTTAAATAATTTAAAGAATGGTAAGCAAACGCCAAAGAAGTTGTTGTGTTTTAATTGTCTATCATATTGTAATACAAACTATTTCTTTAGAAAGAAATTTCCAAAAAGCTTCTTCTGTAGCATACAATACAACAAATGTAATGCATACAACAAATGTAATAGGCAATAGTTCAACTCAGGTTAACTGATTTTAAAAACATTTATTCTAATATTGTTAATCGTTATGCTGAAATTATGAATTTTGAACAGTAATTTCAAATCTGATTAGTGATAACTTCTTTCCTGCTCCTATTCTAATAGCCCACGTATAAGTGAAAGTTAGTTAGTTCCACATGTGATGCACTGTTGGTTTTATCACCAGTGATTCCTTCTCCATTATAAATCTATTTGATATGAAAAATAAAATGTTCTAATAATAGAAAAATAGTGACATCACATCACCAAAATGAAAGAGTCACTTACTTACCCCAGCCCTATTAAATTTTCATCCAACCTTCTGAGTTTATATGTTGGTATGCTGCTGAACAGGGAACAGCAAAAGCCACATGTACGACTTGCAGGAAAACTTACACGCACAACAGATGGCACCAGCCATGAGTGCATGCAACAGATTCTATTCTCATTAAAAGGTATAATAAAAGACAATGTAACATCTTTCCTAGAAGATGGGAAGATATCAGTATTTTTGAATTTATTTTATTAAAGAATCTTATAAACAACTTTTAATACATGTGACCCCAAAGGCTGACATGACCTTGGACATGATTTACAAAGGAGTCTGAACTAGACAACAATGCTCTGTGGTATCAAAAACTACTGTATATGTGCATCAGATAAAGAAATTCTGTGTCTCGTGTGGCTTTACACACACTCTCAAAACCCTATTATTTTTCCATACTTTTAACAAGAACAATGTTAGTAAGGAAATAAAACAACCACAAGAGTCTCTCTATTCCCTTCTTAATACGTTCTCCTTCAACTCGCTCATTACCTACCTTCCTATTTATTTTTTTCTTCTAAACAAAGGCAGTTAAAACTGCAAAGTCCCAACAGAGAGTTTTCATGGATGCAAATATCACTTCCTTGTAGCTAGGTTCACATGGTCCTTACACACCCACCTGGTCCTCTTATCTTTGGATTCAGTTTTGAATTTGGATGCTAGTAAGAAAAATCTATTAAAGCGTTAACAGTCTAGATGCCTCCCAACTACAGCATCTGGATATTCTGCAAAAGCTTTCAACTCGGCAGGCCTGTGGCTATTCCAGAATTGTCTCCCCAAGATCCATGCCCGTGAGGTCATGCCCATCTGACCTCTTTGGAACCCGATACCCTGAAGCACAGCTGTAAAAATAGAGCACCCTATAATGACTTCTTATTCGCCAATAAACATACCGTTCTTTCAATTTTAGAGAACTAACACATTCATATAATTACATAAATACAAGGTGAAATGAATGAATGAGCCCGAACTTACATAAAGGTATTTTCCCATGACCAAGCAATGTAAAAACAAACTCTGACACATACAGGTTCCAATTATTCAGAAAATGGTGAAGGCATAAAAGCACTTTAACTGAGAGAGCCTGAAGTCACAGATTAAATCATTCTCACCATGTTTTTTTTTTAATATAAACATCTGCAGTTAACACTTTCATGTGTTTCTTTACAGTCTATAATTCCCTTCATGTTATTTCACATGCAATTTAGATTATTTTATATTTAAGACATATTTTTCTGGTTTGAATTAAATGTCTTGTTAACTCCAAGCCATGCCATAACACTACCGAGTTTAATGACATCTTCATTCACTCACACTGACTTTCTTAATTCCAATGTATTTTCAATGTGTTTTTATTTTAGGTCTTACAGAAACACAGGCAAAAAGAACTCTCAGAAATTATAAAGACTTTTGAAGTAAGTCACCTCAACTCTCTTTTCTCAGTGAGACAAGATCTAAATAAAATAAAAAAGGAAAATTAGAACACAGTACTGTTAAATGCCCTTTGTGTGACATAAATATTCTCTGCCCTCTTCCTGATAATAGTGGTTTTCTTAATCTGTTTCAGAGCTTTATGTTTTAATATTTGACTCATAATTGTGCTTTAAAAAGTAAAAAGTGAATCCTATTCAATTTTCACTGGTGAGATCAGAAATGTGATTTCCCAGCTGCAACTCAAATCAGGAACTGACTACAAATATCTCCTCAGTAAATCTAGGTCCACAGTAATCTCACATACAAGCCTTTTTTTCTGAATCACACTGCTCTTCATAAAACACATGTCCTAATGCAATTCATATCATGGATAAGTTTATCATTATTTTATTCAAGGACCTGCTTTTATAATATCCTCTTATTTGCCTTCTGCAAATAAACTCCATGTTGAAACCTCTTAAGCTTATGGAAATAAAAATGAAACATACATTATCTATGCAAGAAGAGTAAAGCACATTTTTAAATACTGATAATTAAATTTATTTTTTTTTAAAAGATACCTTGACATGGCTCTCATTCTGTCCCTTTCACATTTAGTATGACTATCCTCAAATAACATTAACAAATTGCAAATAAATATACGCCAACTTCACACTGATCACTGGTGTTAAATGGCAAAGTATCTTGGTCCTCAATGGAGGTAGAAATGTCTCAAAAATTACTTATTCATAACATGTAACCATAGGCCTTAAAAAAACACTCTATATATTCTTTATTCTTTGTAAAAGCAAAAGCTTTCTTTTTTTTTTTTTTTTTTTTTTTTTTGAGAGAGAGGGAGTCCAAGTGGTAAGAGGGGCAGAGGGGGAGAGTGAGTCTCAAGCAGACTCCACACTGAACTCAGTCCGATGTGGGGCTCGATCTCACAAACCTAGATCATGACCTTCATGACCTGAACTGAAAATCAAGGAGTCAGACACTTAACCAACTGGGCCACCCAGGAGCCCCAACAGAGAGCTTTCTTAAGCATGATTTTATGTCTCTAAACATAAACTTATTCAAGAAAATAGGAACACAAAGAAGATAACATATCTGGACTTCATCCAGAGGAAAAAAAGATTTCACTTGGGGTCCTCCTGTCTTCCTTGGGTCTTTCATGAAGACGCAGCCCTGAACATCTAGATAAGAGGCCAAACTCCTTCTTCCCATCTAGATCCTATCATCAAAATTCCAGTTATCTACATCTTCTGGGAACTGACAATGCAACTACATTCCCTTTTCAGCAGGGAAATTACCTACTGAAAAACGCAAATTAATCTCTTTTGTCCTCAACTTGGCCTCATATTTCAATAAAGCACAACATTAGTCAATGTTCCAAACTACAAGTTACGAAACTAACTCAAGCCAACTTGAGCAAACAAAGGAGTTAGTGTGATAGATACCGGGTTATCATATGGAATCTAAAGGCAGCTGGGCCTTATTGGGGGCTGGAGCCAAGAAGTATGAAGGTACAGAATCAGGAAGGATTCTCTCTCTGCTCATCTCTCCTTTATTCTGCTCCATTCATTTTCTCTTCATTTTACCTTTTAACCCACCTAACCCTTTTCTCCCAACCCCTCTCCCCTGCCTGTCTGACTTACTTCACTTAGCATAATGCCCTCCATGGTCCATTCGTTCTGTCTCAAATGGCAAGATTTCATTCCTTTTTATAGCTAAATAATATTACATAGATTGACAGATAGTAGATAATAGATATTGTGTGTGTGTATCTAAATATATGATATATACATATTTATCTTCTTTATATGTTCATCCATTGATGGATACCTAGGTTGTTCCCAAGTCTTGGCTATCGTACAAAATGTTTCAATGAACATGGAGATGCATTTATCTTTTCAAGTTAGTGTTTTCATTTTCTTCAGATAAATTCCAAAAAAGTAGAATTGCCAGATGATATGGCAGCTTTATTTTTAATTTTTTGAGGAATCTACATACTGTTTTCCATAGTGGCTGTATCAATTTATCATTCGATCAACAGGGCACAGGAGTTCCCTTTTCTCTACATTCTTGCATACAGTAATTTCTTATCTTCTTGATTACAGCCATTCTAACAGGTGTGAGGTGATATCTCACTGTGGCTTTGATTTGCATTTCCCTACTGATTAACGATATTGAGCATCTTTTCGTGTACCTGTTGTTCATCTGGGTATCTTCTTTGATGAAATGCCTACTCAGAACTTCTACCTATTTTTTAATCAGGTTGGGTCTGGGGTGGTGGGGTTGTGTTCTACTTTTTTGGTTTATGGGTTTTTTGCTATTGAGTTGTATGAGCTCTTCATATATTTTGGATATTAGCCCCTTGTCTGATATATGATGTTCAAATATTTTCTCTCATTCAATAGGTTGACTTTTCATTTTGTTGATGGTTCCTTTTGCTATACAGAAGCTTATTAGTATGATGTAGTCTCACTTGCTTATATTTGCTTTTGCTTTTACTTTTGGTGTCAGATTTTAAAAATTATCTCGAAGACGTATGTCAAATTGCCTACCACCTATGTTTTCTTCTAGGAGCTTTATGGTTTTAGGTCTTACATTCGATTATTTAATCCATTTTGAATTTACTTTTATATATGGTGTAGGGTAGTCCATTCATTCATTCATTCCCATGAACACTTTTCCCAATGCCATTATTGAAGAGACTGTCCTCCCTCCCCACCCCCCGCCATTGTATACTCTTGGCTCCTTTGTTATAAATCAATTTAACATATATACATGGTCTATTTATGGGCTTTCTATTCTGTTTCATTGATCTATGTCTCTGTTTTTATGCCAACACCATACTGTTGCAGTTACTACAGCTTCATAATATAGTTTGAAATCAGAAAGTGTGATGCCTCCAGCTTCACTCTTTCTCAAGATTGCTTTGATTATTTGAGATTTTTTTTTTTTTTGGTGGTTCCAGACAAATTTTAGGATTATTTGTGAACTTTTAAAATGCCATTGTAACTTTGGTAGAGACTGCATTGAATCCATAGATTGCCTTGAGTAGTACAGACATTTTAAGAATATTTATTCCAATAAATAAAATCTTTAAAAAAAAAAAAAAAAGGGGACGCCTGGGTGGCTCAGTTGGTTAAGTAGCTGCCTTCGGTTTGGGTCATGATCCCAGCATCCTGGGATCGAGTCCCACATCGGGCTCCTTGCTCGGCAGGGAGCCTGCTTCTGCCTCTGCCTCTGCCTGCCATTCTGTCTGCCTGTGCTCGCTCTCTCCCCCTCTCTCTTTCTGATAAATAAATAAAATCTTTAAAAAAAAAAAAAAGAATATTTATTCCACCAATCTATGAGCACAGAATATTTTTTCTATTTTGTGTGTGTGTCCTCTTCAATTTCATTAATGTCTTATAATTTTCAACATACAAGTCTTTTACTTACTCAGTTAAACTTATTTCTAGGTGTTATTCTTTTTGATGCAATTATAAATGGGATTGCTTTTATTTCTCTTTCTGATATTATTAGTCTATAGAAACATTATTAGTCTATTAGTCTATAGAAACTATTAGTCTTTAGAAACTATTAGTCTATAGAAACATAAAATATTCTTGGGTACTGATTGTGTATATCCTGAAAACTTACTGAGTAAGTTTATTAGTTCTAACAGTTCTGTGATGGAGTCTTGAGGGTTATCTATTTATGTTATCGTGCCATCTGCAAATAGTGACAGCTTTTCTTCTACCTTTCCAATTTGGATGCATTGTGTTTCTTTTTCTTGCCTAATTGCGCTGGCTAGGTCTTCCAATACTATGCTGAATAAAAGTGGTAAGAGTGGGCATTTTTGTCTTATTCTGATATTAAAGTAAAGGCTTTCAGCTTTTCACCCCTGAGCATGACTTTAGCTGTGGGCTTGTCATATATGGCCTATATTATATTGAGATATGTTCCCTCTCTACACACTTTGTTGAAAGTTTTTATCATAAATGAATGTTGAATTATGTCAAGTGATATTTCTGTATTTATTAAGATGATCATATAATTTTTGCCTTTCATCTTGTTAATGTGGTAAATCACACTGACTGATTTATAGATGTTGAACCATCCTGGCATCACTAGAATAAATCCTATTTGATCATGATGTAGGATCCTTTTGATGTACTATTGAATTCAGTTTGCTAATATTTTCTTGAGCATTTTTATAAGAAATATCAAATTGTAATTTTATTTTCTTGAGGCATCCTTGTCTGGTTTTGGTATCAGGATGATACTGGCCTCAGAAAATGAGTTTGGAAGAGCTCCCTCCTATTCTATGTTTTGGAAGAGTTTGGGAAGAACTGATATTAATTCTCTGAATATTGAGTACAAGTCACCAGGGAAGCTGTCTGATCCTGGACTTTTGTTTGTTGGGAGGTTTTCAATTATTGATTCAATCTCCTTACTAATAATAATCAGTCTGTTCAGATTTTCTATTTCATCATGATTCAGTCTTGGTGTGTTGTATGCTCCTAGGAATTAATTCATTTCTTCTAGGTTGTCCAATTTGTTGGCATGTAACCATTCAGAGGAGTCTCTTATAATTGTATTTCTGTGGTATTAGTTGCAACATATTCTCTTTCATTTGTGATTTCATTTAATTGAGTCCTCTCTTTTTCATTTGGTGAGTGTAGCTAAAGTCTTGTCAATTTTGTTTATCTTTTCAAACAAACAGATTTGCTGATCCCTTCCATTGTCTTTTTAACATCTATTTCATTTATTTCTACTCTAATATTTGTTATTTACTTCCTTCTACTAACTTCAGGCTTTATTTGTTCTCTTCTAGTTCCTTGTTGTGTAAATTTAAGTTGTTTATTTGAGACTTTTCTTGTTTCTTGAGGTAGGCATTTAACACTATGAACTTCCCTCTTAGAATTGCTTTTGCTCCAACCAAAAAAATTTGATATATTTCCATTTTTTTGTCTCAAGGTATTATTTTTAATTATCTTTTGAATTTTTCTTTGACCCATTAATTGTGCAGTAACATGTTGTCTAATCTCCACATATCTGTAAATTTTCCAGTTTTCTTCACGTAATTTTTACTTTCATACCACTGTGGTCAGAAAAGCTGCTTAATATGATTTCAATCCTCCTAAGTTTATTGAGACTTGTTTTGCCGCCTTACCTATGATCTATCCTGGAATATGTTCCATATGCACTTGAGAAGAAGGCATATCCTGTTGCTTTTGGATGGAATATTCTGTATTTATCTGTTAAGTCCATCTGGTATAACATGTCATTTAAAGCCAATGTTTCCTTATGGATTTTACAGTTTATTTATAAAAGCTTGTAAGTAAACTTTTCAAAAGTACTTCTATAGTAGGAAAGTGAGTTTCATCATCTAAAGTTATTCTGTCACTTGTAAAGACATAGTAGGTCAATCTTTCTATAAGTGCAGCAAATACATCCCTTCATATTCATTTCATCTCCAAAGAAGATGGAGTGCCATCTTGTAAGTGCCATCTTCTAAGAATTTAGTGCCATTTTGGATAACTGCTACATAAAGTCACAAAGTTACAGCTAAAAAGAAGGTCACAAACAGAAGAATAATGTCCCTTCCCATCATTTTCTGCTATTATTTATCACTAAGTTATCTCGGTATCTCCCAAATCCTGGCTTCCAAAGGTCAGGGCACTCAGAGCTAGCCTTTGACCATTGGTTCACAGCTTTACAAGTGGTGTTTCCTTCTTGCACCACCCAGATGACACCTTTGTGTTAGGATTACCACCCCAATAAACTAAGACAGCCCCCCCCCATGACCCACACCAGAAGGAAAGCTCATTAGGCTTATCCCCAACTACTAAGAAACAAATTCCTAAATACATCTTAAACTTTAAGAATTTAGGAGCTGAATTATTATTTAAAATAACAGAAGAATAATTTCCCTTAGAAAAATAAAAGAAAGCTACCACCACAGGGAGAAAAAAAAATTAATCAGATGTATTCATCTTCATTAAAGTAATAATTAATCCCCCTTTTTCAGTAATTCATTCATCTCTTCATCCATATATCCAACAAATGTATAATGAACTTCAGCAAGGAAGAAGGCTGCATTCGTGATAAAAGGTGCCTGGGGTTTTAATGCAGCTACCTTTTCAACTCAAGAACCAAGACACACTAGCAGTGTAACCTTAAACAAGCTAGTTAACCTCTCTATTCTTCAGTTTTTTCATCTATAAATGCGGCTAACAGACCTGACTCATAAGAAGATAAAGATTTAAAGATGTAAGATAATAAGATACAAGAACTAAATTAATTAACAGTACAGTGCCTAGAAAAGTGCCTAGCACTATAATATCATACAATATGAAAAGATAAAATATAATAAATTTTAAATTATCACTATGAACTAAAAATTTAATTGGATTCTAAAGTTACAATGATAAGTAAGGCTCTACTGCACTCTTGCTACTGAAGATTAGATCTAGTGGAGGCATGAACTAATTTCAGACCAGTGGTTTACCCTAATCTGAAAGCATAAAAAAGGAAAGGACAATAGGACTCTTTTGGTAAATCATGGATTTAATCACCTTTTAGGCAAAAGCTTTTGTGTCTAATTTAAATGTCTTCCCTACACTTACCAATAGGAAGACCTTCAATAGTCTTTCATTCGTACTTAAAAGCAAATGACAGACAAAATAAATGCCAGCCATCTCCTAATTCTTAAATCATTATTCAATCCTTATCTTACTTTAACTCTCCAAAGGCCTTGGTAGGGACACTCTTTCCTTCTTTGGAGAAACTCTTGGCTTATAAGGCATGACTTTCTTGGTTGCCCTTCTACCTCTATGGTCTACATCTTCATTGTCTGGCCTCAGTTTATATTTCTACCTTGTCAGTCGTGATCTCCCAGTTGTTCCTTATTCATCAATCATACTCAACATTTAGAATTCCCCCAGACATTCCCAGGCATTCTCAAACCTCACCAAGCCTGTTCTGGATACCTGCGGAGCTTTGGAAGGGCAGCTGAGGGAACATTCCATTTCACCCACCCCCAAGATGGCCTAGAGCTCCTTCTAGCCTTTTTATCACCCTCTACTTCCTTCTACTTTTACACTTACTCCACAAGGTCCTAGTATTTGGATTACAAATCAGCTCCTTCATTAGACCACGAAGTCTTTGGAGAATAACAATGTAAGCTTTCACTTATTACTTGAAAATGTCTAGGTAACATAAATAAATAAGGAGGCTTCTTAAAATTACCTCCTTACCTAGCATATATTGAGTGCTTACTGTAGACCAAGTAAGTACTTTATATATTTTAATTCACTTAAACCTCACAACTATCTTTGAGGTCTGTTTTAGGAAACATCCCTACTGTAAAAGTGAGGAAAATGGAGGCTAAGAGGAATGATATAACTTGCCCAAAGTCACACAATGAAAAAGCAGTGAAGGCAACATTTATACCTAGGTAGCCCCACTCTGAAACCCACACTCTCCATCATGCCCTAAATGACTCTTCCCAGCCATAAATTTGATTAAGCAACAGAACTGGCTCTCAACAAGAATTATGAAATGTGCATCTTTGAACCACCTTAAGTAAAGATTTTTTTTTTAAGATTTTATTTATTTATTTGACAGAGATCACAAGTAGGCAGAGAGGCAGGAGAAAGTGAGAGAGAGAGAGAGAGAGAGAGAGAGAGAGAGAGAGAGATGGGGAAGCAGGCTCCCTGCTGAGCAGAGAGCCTGATTCGGGGCTCGATCCCAGGACCCCAGGATCATGACCTGAGCCAAAAGCAGAGGCTTTAACCCACTGAGTCACCCAAGAACCCCTTAAGTAAAGATTTTTAAAAGACTAGCTTGACTCTGGAGGCAAAGGAAAGACCAGATGACCACAGCAAACCCCTTCCACCACTGTATACTCTCTCCTATTATCTTATATACTCATTCGTATTCTCCAGAAGACAAACATGTTCTAATATAAATCCTGCCAAATATCTAACCCATTATTATCAATAACTCAATAGTGAATAATTACATCACTGGTAATAGGAAGAAATACTTAATAGTTAAATATATAAAAGTTAAGTTAAATAAAAGTGAACCAAAATATAACTGAGAATATAAAGAAGAGAGTTGATGCACTTATTACATTTCCCATTAAGTTAGCTTTAAGCTTTGATGTTCTATCAGCATTTTTACTTAGCCCAACCCAAGCAAAAGGTTATACTGAACACCTTAGAGTGTTCTGAAGGCCGTTCACATTCAGTTCCAAATAATACTGTAGCTGAAATACTTTATTAGATGGAATCCAAACAGTCTGTGTCTCATTTTATTTCACCTCAGAGAGACGGAAAACTAAGGCTCACAGTCAAACCAATGTTTTCTGGAGTTAAATCTAAATCTGTAACTTCTATAGTCAAGTCCCTCATGTTGTCACAAATGTTCACAAAGCACCAAGATCAGCTATAATTTGTAGATCCCAATGCAAACCAAAATGCAGAGACCCTTGTTCAAAAATTATGAATTTCAGGGGCCCCTAAGTGGCTCAGTCCGTTAAGCGTCGGACTCTTGACTTCAGCTCAGGTCAGGTGATGTTCTCAGGGTCATGAGATCGAGCCCCATGTCAGACTCTATGCCTAGCTTAGGATTCTTTCTCTCCCTCTTCCTCTGCCACTGCCCCCCCAATTAATTTAAATTAAATTAAAAAATTAAGAATTTAAAGACAGTGGCAACACAGTATTAAACCAAAATCAGGCCCTATAGGACACATGCTCACCTAAGAAGCTGACCCTATTGAGCCAGTAGACTTTATGCTGGGCACCCTCCCAGGCACCAGAAGTAAAGCCATGGCCTTTTAACCCACAGTCCCAATTTCCAGATAGGCTCAAAGTATGTGTTGGATAATGAATGGTCAAATATGTTTAAGAGCTCAGGGGATCTTTGGATCTTTGGATCTCAGTCTGCTCTTAAACCCTTGAATTAAGTGCTCACAAAAATGACTCAAATTCAAGTGGGCAACTCTTCAGCTTTGTTCAATCTTCTTTTGTGAACCAACAGGTCAGTAAGCTTTTTCAAAAATTACTCTCCTTAGAAAAGTAGGGTTGCAAAAGATTAGAATCACAAATAAAGTCCCAAGATGGTAATATTGCTGCTATCTATCATGATGCTTCTTTCAATATTTTTCCACTGACTACATGCATATTGTATACCTACTACATGTTTACATTCCATTGAAAAATCAAATAATGTCCCATGATCACTGAGTTTAAGTCACTTAACAAAAAGAGGATTCTGGAATATGAAGCAGCATCCAAAACAGAAGAGATAGTGGTATTGTCTTACTTTCTTCATTCAGCACCTCTCCAGTGCTCCTGGTAGAGCACTGTTCTAGGTACTGGGCGTTCAGTGGGGATGAGGCAAACTCTGCCCTAGCTTGTGTACCTCATTGGGAAAGACAGACAGTAGTAAACCAATTTTTTTTAAATGCTTTTTAAGATATTTCAAACTATGATTCCAAAATACAATGGAGGACTGCTTTTATTCTAGGATTTTCCTCCAAGAAACACAGCGTTCTTAGCTGAAAGGTAAAAAATATTCTTTTACCTACCCTCATCAGAGCTGTAGTTTGGGTCACTATAAAGGCACAAAATTCTTCCGCAGCTTAAAAAGCAGAATATATCCCAAAAATGGATATATTTCTAACTCATATATGAATCAAATTACATATGTTTGGATGACAATTACAGATGAGGTGTTGGGTTTGGCTTAATGTTAAGGAAATTCAGATTCTATGTACAGTCTATAAGAACTCCTCACACAATGACTTTCATAAAACACCATGCTAATCTCCTGGTTGTTATGGGATTTAGCTAATGTGCCTAAGGATGCTACTTAGTACATCCAACAAGATGTTGCATAAAATCTAAAGATTATTGTTAACACAGAGCTGGAGTAATTGATCCTTCAATTAATACCGCTAAATAAATACTTTCATAATACCAGTTCTATAAATGGCAAAGCTGGGTTTAAAAGCAGTTAAATCTTCATATAAAGCAAATAAACATAGTGCAGGGGATACAACGATAAAGTGGCCACAAAGGATGAAACTAACATTACATAACAGTTTTCCTTGTCATATCAGATACACCCTCTGTATAATGTTACAATAGGGAGAGAGAAAGGAAAAGAGAATCATATTTAAAAAAAAAAAAAATGATCTCGCACTAGCACAGTGCCTTCCAGTTTTGTGAAACGTTTCCATTCACACCATCTCATTTTGCCTCTTGAATCCGTCGGACTATTCAGAGTGTACTATAATGGAGTCCGCTCCCTTTGGCATGGCTCCAAGGAGCCACAACCTCCCCTCTGTCCTAAACTTCTAACTTTATTTGCTCTAGTGGGCCACCGAGAATATCTGTATAAATATTTTTGTGCATTTCATAACCAAATAAGAGAGCTAAAATAACAACTTGCGTGAGACTTGGATAGTAAAGAGAATCTTTGTGTTAAATTCTGTAAGGAAAAAGACATCTTTAAAAAAACATATAATTTTTAAATCTATAGCTCTTCTTCCAAATGTACTAAGTAATCTTTCACTTCCTTATTGCATAAATCAGCTGAAAGCATCCCAAGGGAAATGATATTGTAGTACATACACACTCGATGATCCCATGGGGACTTTATTTAAAAAAAAAAAAATTAGACAACAGCTATAAGTTAAAAAATCAGTGATTAGCTTTATGACTCAGTTTAACTTCAACATGTACACGGTGTATATTCCAATGTGAAATGATTTTCTAGATTTACTAAGAACTACTAAGTGATATTTGAATCTATTAAATCTTTTCACTATCAAGTCTGTAATAGAAGAAACCTTAGCAGACCTCCCTGTGAACTCTGGCATTTTGGCTGTGTGGCCAAAAGAACAATCTACTATTACAAAGCCTATTCATGAGTCAAGGAGAAAGTAATCACAATGAGGACTGCCCAGCTGATGCTACTCTTTTTTACCATGTTGGCAAGTATATGAAACAGGCAAGATCTATGTTACTAAATTACAGAATGTTGATACTAAACACCTATTCTAAAATGTAACCTGAAAGATCATTGGCACAAAGTAAAACACCTTTTATCTTAAAAAGCCTGGATTTATTTGCTTGGCTTCAATTTCATAAGCCTATCTATAGCAAATAAATAAATAAAAACAAAAATGTAGGAAAACAGTAAAATTCTATAAGGGCGGTAAATCCAGGGCCATAGTACTGGGCTCAAACTCACAAAATCATCCGTATTTATTCACACAAGATTCACTACCTAAACAACAAGGATTAAACTCAGGAATACAGAGATAATGTTCTTGTAATGGCTCTGTCTTGAGCTGTGTAACAACAGCATGATGTTTGTGCTTTGCACTAAATGTTCTTCGTATCTTTGTCGCCACAACAAAGTAAGAGGTGACAGTTAGAAGGAGGTTAAACAAAAGGTTTCCTGTCAGGGCTTTGTGAAAAGGAAGATTGTACATTCTACTGAGGCGATGGAAAGTCCGGTCTGGCCCTCTCTGGTCAGCATTATTCAGCACTATTCGATTCGATTTCGGGAGCTCGCTCCTATTTTTGGCCCACCTGACTGGGTGTTCCCTCTCTTATGCAAGTGATGTGGACTCCCCAGGGCCAGCGGTCACCCGACATTCGGTCTTTTCAGCACCGTGGAGTCCCCTGGCACAATCAGCAACGTGAGCCATTGCAAAGCCAAGTGCATCCTCCCCCTCGGGGTCCCTTTTCCCCCGCGCCCTTCCCCGCCCCCTCCTCCCGGACCCGGCGCAGGCGGCCCCGAAAGTAGGTCTCAGCCGGCGCGGCGGGCCGGGCCGCCGGGAAAAAGGAGCCCCACTTTCTCCGGGCAGGAAGGGGGGAGGCCGAGAGCATTTCCTGTTGTGCAGCTGAACCGAGCGGAGACGTCATTGCATTCACACTCCCTCGGGTGTCAGCGGACCGGGGGCCAAAGTTCAGCCCCTTCCAGGGCGGGCCAGGCACGGCGGGGGAGGGCCAGGCGGCCGGGGCTCCCCTGTCCTGGAAGGGCTCCCTGAGCCGGTGCCCGCACTGCCCCGGCGCAGGGGCAGGGACACGGAGGAGCCACCCAGAGCAGCGCCCGCCTCCGCAGTGGGGGAGTCGCTTTTCCTCCCGAACCACACCAAGCCGGGCGACTCCAGCGCTGCGCTCAGGTCACAGCGGGCTGGCCGCCTCCCGCTCCTCGTCCATTCCCCCAGACTGCGCGGAAAGACGTATGTTTTCAGGTGCTTAGAGAAAGCACTTTCCTTGCATAAGTTTCTTAGCTTCATTTTCAGCGTAATTTCCCCAAAGGTGACTTTTTTTTTCCCCCTCACTGGGGTTATTTTTAAATAATAAAAAGGGAAGATGATTTCAGTGTTGTTGCTATGTTTTCTCCTCCTTTTTCTATCTCTTAATTGCGGATTCCTGAAGTAACTGAGATAGAAAAGAGAACATTTCCATGCTGCATAGCTCCAGGGAGGCCAAGGGAGGCGAGTCTGTTTAGATATTTCTAAAAAGCATATTCTGTTATGCAAATAAAAATTATATTCTGAAAAAAAAAGCATATTCTGTATGTTTTCATTATTAAAACACCCACTACATACATATAAAGTCCTATCAGGGCCTTCATTTGCTATATATCAAATGTTTAATATAAAAAAAATCAGAGTCTCTCACAAGGCTTTCAATCTTGTACTTCGCCACTTTAATAGCACACAAAACTTATGGCCAGAACGTTTTAAAATGGAAATTACCCATTCAGTTAAAAATAATGGTGATTTTTATCGTTTCTTTTATCCTAAATTTCCAGCCTTCCATTTAGTGTGAAAACATAAACCAGATTCTAACAGGTGTAATTCTAGAGAAGCAGTAGCTTAAGGTTAATAAAGTTTAAAAGGAAGACCACAAGGCATCTTCTCATGCTGAATCAATGTTAACAAATGTTATACTGTGCCACCATCTCGAATATTTTAACTAACCAAAGTTTCACATCAGGACATGGAAGTAAAATACTTACGGTCTACCAAGTGTAAATTATGGCTCTGGGTGATAATGATGTGTCTGCATGGATTCATCAGTTGTAACAACTGTACCACTCTGGTGCAAAGATTTCTATAGTGGAGGAGACTCTGGTTGGGGGTGTGGTGCAGAATGTAGGCTGATCTGGGAAATCTCTGTTCCACACAGTTTTGCTGTGAACCTAAAATTGCTCTTAAAAATGAACTCTATTTTTTAAAAACATGTTTAGACTAAGAGTCATGATGTTTAAAATGTGTACTGCATTGTAACCTATGGATTCACAAGTAAATGAATCTAAGAATTACAAAGTCTATGCTTTCTGCTTTCACGAAGTTCTTTATCCAGGTCTACCTCTCCTTGATAAAGAAGTTACATTTTTAAAAGTTTACTGAACTTTTTAAATATACTTTAAGTGTACCTGAAAGACTTTGCAATTTAATAAATGTGAGTTGTTCTACCCAGTCATGTACTACCTAGGGGCAATATTAAAGGTTACCTTGGCTTCCACCTAATGTGATCCAAAGCCCCTTGTACTTCTTTTGTTGTCTTATTTCCAAACATTTCCATAACACAATGAAATACTGTATACATAATATCTTAAGCTTGCACAGCTTATTAGAGTTTACCATTTATTTCACATATAATCTTATCCCCATTTTATCAAGAAGGAGGCTTAAAGAACACAAGACTAGGATAAATGTATGGAACTCATACAAACTTTTCAATTTTGTTGAAAAGGAACCACAAATCCTTCCCATTCCCATACTCCTAACTCCAAACTAAAACCACCCTTCTGTCCTCCATAGGCGGCTCTAGGCTAGCTTAGCTGCCAGTGCCTACTCATGAATGCTGGGAGGGGAGCCACGAAATAATCACCACTGACCACTTTATTTATTTAGCTTGAATACAGTAACTTTTAAACATCTTCCCTGAGCTTCCCAAACTGTACCAAAAGACTCTTTATTGTAAAACTGAGTCCAATGTGTCTAATCCTAGAACATACCACAGTAGTTGTCCATCTACAGGGTGATCTCACAACATTTTTCCCTTGGCTTTTTTCCCTCTCAGATCAATCATCTTTTTATTTATTGAATCTCTGCAGTGATGCTCATGGTTTCAATTAGAACATAATTTTACTTATTCCTTCCAATCACCTGCCCATGGTATAGAATTAACACTCCAAAACCTGCAAGTGACTGTTCAAATACTAAGTTTACTGAAGATTTTATTCCCATGTTCATGCTCTCTAGGTCACACTTAAATTGCTGATGATGGCACTTGGAAAGAACAAGGAAGGGATGACTAAAAATTATCCTGTTTTATAATCCTAATTACAGAATAAATGAAGTCAGTATTGAGATGCCTGAGTGGTTCAGTGGGTTAAGCGTCTGCTTTGAAGCGTCAGGTCATGATCCCAAGGTCCTGGGATGGAATCCCACTGGCCTCCCTGCTCAGTGGAGAGCCTTCTCCTTCCTCTCCCTTTGCCTGCTGCTCCCTCTGTTGTGGGCTCTCTCTCCGTGTCAAATAAATAAATAAAAATCTTTTTAAATAAATAAATAAGTGAAATCAGTATTACCATAAATTTAGTAGTAACTTAGAATACAAAAGGTCAGTATGTTAGCATTAAATAAATAATGAAAAATACATACTTGAAGAAATAAATAATTAAAAATATAAACCATAATCATAAACTGTGAATTCTTCAGGTCCTGGTGCTATTTTCAAAAGCACCTCTTTTATATCAGGCAACTGTGAGGACAAAGGATATTTTATAAAGATAATGTATTTTATGCTTTCTCTTTAGAAACAAAATGCTCCAATTTTGTACTTTAAAGTACATTCTAAAACTGCACAGTTCCAACCTCAAAAAATATATCACCATTCCATTCAACAAAAAATCAAGACGAGCTTTTTCAAGTCCATTCCTTTAAAACTCAGGATTTAACTCAGGATCGGTTTCATTTAGACCTTTAGTCACCATATGAGAGTAATTGTGAATTTCTACCATACTTATCTGGGTCTCTGTGTTTCTGAGATCCCAGTTCTCTACCCCAAGAGCCTCCCCATGTTCTTAGACTACAGATTGTCTTTGACGTAACATGACTGGGAGAGGCTGACCCATCACACAAACTGGCACCTGTAAAAATATTCAGGACATACTAGGTTTTTATTCTTCTCTATAATATCCAGTATTGAGGATGATTCTTCTCAAATAAGCATTTGCCAATCATTTGTTGTTTTTCCAGAAAAGTGGCTCCCAAGAAATGCAATGACAAAATCATCAGGGTGGTCTTCTTTCTCAGCTCCACGTCCTTTCTCCATTACATACTGTAGGGCTGCATTGTTCCTGGAGAGCCAGCACTTGCCCCAAGCAGAGCCCAGCTCAAAACTCAATATGGGAAGCAGAGTCAAAGAAGTATTACAGCTCACTGAGTGAACAGGAAGGGGAAGGTACAGAAATTAGGAGAGAACTACATTATGCGCACACACACACACACACAGGAATGAATAAACCTTTTGTGGAAAAGCTATCTGAGGACATGCTCCACAATCTTTGGTTCCAATAAGATCTCTTTCTACTTCAGTATTTCCAAGTCCCATGATTTTATTCCTCTTACAAGCTGCCTCCGAAGTTACAGCCTTCTCTTTATTAAACGACCCTCAGTGCAAATTATTCATGCCTTGATGCCTTCAAGACTGGACAACTTCACAAAAGACAGCACCTGTCACTAAGAAAGTACCACGACCCACAGGTGGTTCAAGAACTGCTCATTTCCTCTCCCAGACAATAACAAGTTGGGACCTCATCACCTCAGATTTATCAGGCTACAGGTAAACAGTATGTTCCTCAAATGGAAAAGTTACATAGCACTTAAGTGTTTAAGAGCCTACCTCCTTTTTCAGCCTCCATTTATATTTAATATTTCAGAATAGGCCCTCAATAAAGCCTAAATAATAATAAGTGCTCAGATGGCCTATAATCAAGTGTTATTGAAACATCAGTGTTCCCACATGCGTTCAAGTGTAATTAAAATTTAATGAACTGCATAAATTACTGTATTACACTTCAGTATTTTTGTATTCTCTCCTAGTCCCTCACAGAGTCCTTTGTACTTCTCTGGAGACTAACAGTGTGACCAGAGCTAAATCTAAAATAAGTTACTTTCCACAGTGGTTAAAAGAAGAGTTCCAAAATCAAAGTGCCCACTCGGGAAATGGTACCTTTTGTTTTAGTAATATATAATTATGTTACTCTTGTCTAACATATTGTCTAGGATATCACTTCTGTGTATAAGTCCCCTTGTTCTGTGAAATATATGCCCATCACCTTGTTTACCATTTATTATGTGGATTAATAAGCAATCTGTGTAGGCAAATTAAGAAAGGCATTTTCTAAAAAAAAAAAAAAAAAAAAAAAAAAAGAAAGGCATTTTCTCATAGACACTGAAGGCAGTCCAGATCTAAAGTAAAAAATTTCTCCAAATTTTTATTTAAATGCAACAAAACTCAATGCATACTCCCAGGTCCTATACAGGTAATAGTCTTACAAGTCATGTACCTGCAGAGAAGTACTTTCCAATATTCTATATCTCCACTTTTTATTAATCGAAAATATAAATCAAAGAAAAGATTAATTTACTTCATACTAAAATGGCAACCATTTGAGCTGAGCGTAGTGTCAGTGTGCCATGTCATTTATACCACCAAAGAGTAGGAAGTAGAAAAGATATGAGTAACTGGCCCACGTGTGACTGTTAACAAAATGTCCACCAGTAATACATTTACTTTACTTACGATTAAAGCCATTATCCTGAAGACTGCTGAGCTTCTAGTTCAAAGAAAACGATATGCTAATTCAAAACCAGTGTGTCTCATGCAAAATGCACATGAAATAGAATTTTCTCTATAAAAATTTTCACATATCTTTCATCTATTTCATTTCATTTAACTGTATTTGTAAAGTTATGAAACTGCCAAAAACAGGGGCCAAACTCTCCCTGTGTTGCACTGTGTACCTCCACCATTACTTATCACATTAAGTACAAACTCTTTAAGCTGGAATAAAGTCCTTAGACAATGTATCCCAAGCATTTTAACTTTTTCACCAACACTCACTTAATATGCATTTTACGCTGTCCTCAAATCAGATGCTTCTGTGAGAATACTTTTTTTTTTTTTAAGATTTTATTTATTCATTTGACAGACAGAGATCACAGGTAGGCAGAGAGAGGCAGAGAGAGGGGAAGGGAAGCAGGCTCCCTGCCTAGCAGAGAGCCTGATGTGGGGCTCGATCCCAGGACCCTGGGATCATGACCTGAGCCGAAGGCAGAGGCTTTAACCCACTGAGCCACCCAGGTACCCCGAGAATACTCTTGACACTTTTCCACATTGATGCCTATCAGAGTCAAGACCTATCTAAAGCACCCCGTTCTCCCATGAAACATTCCCAGAACTCCTCAGCCAGAGACGATTTTCACCCTTAGTACTTCCCATATGCCTCTCTTGTGGTACTTCACCTGCTTCTTTTAATTACAGCTTCCTTTGCACAGTGCTTTTTCCCTGTTCAGTACAGATCACAAAAGTCCTGACGATAAGAATAGTGAAACACTCCTCTTTATATTTTATATTCCCATACATCACACACGTGCCAGAATGCCAGTAACTTTATTTGTGAAAATAGATTTGTGTTACATTATTACACAGCCCTCTGTTCCCGCTATAGAAGTCTCAGCAAGCATGTTTAGGCCTTTCCTGTAAAATGCTTCTGCCCCGTTGGTAAGAGGCTATATCCAGAAAAGTAACTGGCGATAAGCAATTTACTTTTGAGGATTCATGACAAATAAGAGCCTACAGTACATTTCAGACATGATCCCTGAAGAAATTAATAAAATAAAAATGAAACAACCTAATAAGAGGTCTAGTTGAAGGAACTAGGAATATTTAGCCTGGAGGAAAGAACACTTAAGATGAACATGATCTCTATCTTTAAATAATTGTAGGAATGTCATGCAAGTCAATGAGAAAACTTGGCTACTACAGAGGGCCAAAACCTGCTCATCAGCGGCAGTGTCCAGGAGTGCAATCTGCCTCCCAAAGCAAAGAAGAGGTGTGTAAGTAGAGACTGAATGCATGCTGTCCTTGGCGATTCATACAGAGTGATTTCTCTTCACTCCATGGGGGATGAAATGATGCCTCCACTGGTTTTATCTAATCCTGACATTCTATGAAAAGACTTACATTGCAAAGTCAGACCATTTACATCATCTGAAAAATCAGTAAGCCCTAAATAAGGTGTCATGTGCAGAATTATGATCTGATGGGGCACCTGGGTGGCTCAGTGGGTTAAAGCTTCTGCCTTCGGCTCAGGTCACGATCCCAGGACCGTGGGATCAAGCCCCGCATCAGGCTTTCTGCTCAGCAGGGGGCCTGCTTCCTCTCTCTCTGCCTGCCTCTCTGCCTACTTGTGATCTGTCAAATAAATAAATAAAATCTTAAAAAAAAAAAAAAAAAAGAAAGAAAGAAAGAAAGAATGAATGAATGAATGAATGAATGAATTACGGTCTGAACTGATACTGAAGATGCCGCCCACTCAAAACCAAAATCCGACCCTCCTGGAAAAAGGCCTCTGGGAAAGCTTACCCTGAATAAGGAAGGAGGGCACCTGCATCTTCCAAAGACCCTCAGAATTCCATTTCTACACTGCTTTCCTTCTGCCTGCCTCATATTCTTAGTAATACCTTGCATGTCAAACAAGAAAACAGTAGTTTGATTTACACAACTGTGTAGCATATTGTCAAAAAGTCTTATGAAATTCAAACCAAAACCTGTTGCTGTCAAGGAGATCACAAATTTTAGATAGACTTTTAGACACAGTTTGCTTTTATAGCTATGGGGAGGGTTAATATACCCACAGCAGGCTTCACAGCCAGGGCCATTGGGTTATTAATTTCAAAGTGTCCTCTGTTTCCTTCTTGTTCCCATCCCACACAACCCACAAGGATATAGGAAAAGAAAGATAAATTATCAGGACAATTTCCTAACAATAGAAATTCCTGGTATTAGCTAAAATGTGATATTTTTCTAAATCAGCTGTTGATGCCCTATAACCACTTTTGGACACCATTAGATTTAACATTAGTAAACTCTCATAAAAGATCACCAAAATCAACTGATGACAGAACAAATTTGGAGTCTATTTAAAAAATCTAATCTCCACGCTAAATGTCCAATTTATTTGTTATATTTTATACTGTCAGGTGATTTATTTTAAAAAGTCATTTTGAATATTCTCAGCCACTTGGCCCATTTTTAAAAGCTACACTTGATTAAATTTGGGCACCAAGTTCATCACGAATACTAACTGAGGCCATCGGACCAAGCAAATAGATCACAAATTCAAAAACAAATGTCTTTGGATTCCTTCCTTCTGCTTGAATAGGGGTATAACTATCCTGAAATTTCGCTACACATGTGCATTAATGACCGACGCAAAATTTAAATGCACTGGAGATATCACAACAATCCACGGAGCTGCTAACCATTATCTTTCTGAAAACAATTGCATATGCCTATAATAAATTGCATCAATAGCAGTCAATTATCTCAAGAACACTCTACTAACCCTTGTCACAAATGTATTGCTGTGTATCAGATTTTTTTCAACAACTGAATTATTCTCAAAATTTAGTGTTGCTTCACATCCTAAAAATAGCCACTCCAATTCTCTTGTGTTACCCTGCTCAGCTCCCAGGAGGTAGGGCAGTGCTATAAACAATGCTTCATTTTTACAGACGAAGAAACAATGAAATATAACAGAAGTACAGCCACTTTGCCTGAATCATTTTGAAAATCAATAATGAGGCCAGCAATGAACTAGTGGGGTCAGGATTTACCAGCAGCCATTCGGTCGTCCTCTGCGGACTGGGTTCAGGCTCTAATGAGCACATCCTGACAACAAGGACACAAAGATGTTCGAAATTCTCATTTTACCCAAAAAGCTTGTATTTCTCCAAACATAAACTTCTGATACATGACAAATAAACAGAGTAACATGAAAATAAATTCAATATTTATAACCCTGGGTTTTTCCCTTGCTTAGAGAAATGGGGATTATTCAAAATGTAAGCATCAGGAGAAGAAAGAAAAATAAAGTTTGATAATTATTCCATGGATAATTAGAAGCTGAACTTCCCATGACTTGTCCACAAAGTGCTGGGGCCAGCCATCAGGACTGTCTCATGGGGCCCTGGTGGGTTGCAAAGACAGAGTTCATCACTTCAAATGAGAGGAAAAGATTCAGCCCCAGCTTTCCCTCCTGCATTTTTCTTTGCTTCCAAGGCCAAGATCTCTAATGGAGTAAAGGAATACATTCTCTTTTTATGCCAAATTTATCCAAGCAGACCTACCAAGAAACAACTTTTCCTTAAACCCCACATGTGTAAGCAGTAACTACTTTCATATAGCGTTTCATTCAGATCACCCTAAACAAAATATGGCCAAAGAAAACTATCTCACAAGGAAGAATTCCAGTCAACTATAAACTTCCCTATCCAATTGTAGGAAAAAATTACCTTAAAATGGCTCTACCTGGGCAGTTGCTGTAAAATCAAATGGAAAGTTGCAGAGCCCAAGGAAACCCGGACCAAGGCTGTAAGATGTTTGAGGCTGGGTATACAGGGAAGACAGCTGTCTCCCAGAGGACTTCCTAGTAAACTGAAGAAACACTTGGAGCAAAGATTAGCCAGGACTTCAGCCATCATCTGATTCTGATGACCCTTCCTGCCATTTTACAGTGAGTCCAATGTCTTTTCTTAACACTTCAAGTATAAGTTTCTTGAGAATTATGACTGCAACATTTACCAAATACCTCCTGCCTGCCTACTCTCTACCATGAGCTGTGTTTTTACCACATTTTTGTGGAAGCATAAACCACCCTAATCTGCTAGAAATTTGATCACAAAAATTATTGGGGAAAAAAATGAAAAAATTCATTTAAATAAGACGAAAAATATACAAGCTAAATAGAAGTCGTGATAATATCTCCACCTTAACAAGCTTATACATGAATTTTACAATAGAATGTGTCATTTAAAAACCATTTTCTTTTTTTCCTTATGAAAAAATACTCAGAATTTGATTCGACAGGGTAGGAAAGGCCATCATGCTAAACTGTTAAGGAGGAATTTTAAAAAAAAGGTATGTAATATTTAGTTATGCAAAAAAGTACCTCTTCAAAAACTATGTTACTCTGAAAAACACAGATAATAGATACAGGTCTAATAAATGGGCTTTTTGCATTAATGATTTATTTGGTAAGTCTTGCAATGCTTCATTAACTGTTATTTGGGTTGACAGATGCAATATGAAAGTAGATATTTCTAAAAACCCTGGAAAGTAGCACAATGAACTACATTTGCCCCCAAAAGTTTCTAAAACAGTCCATTGGAATGTAAACACTATGAGGACAGGGGATTTTTAAAAACTCTTTTATTCACTGATGAATCCCCAGCATCTCGAACAGCACCTTTCCCAGGGCAGTAGGTGCTGAATAAATCTCTGCTGAATTACTAAATGTTTGTTTAAAAGTCCACAGTCCCAGAAACAAATCCAGTTGTGCCCCCTAAACAAGCCCAAGGCCCCAGCAGTAAACACTGGTTCCCCAGTTCTTCCGATGTACGATGTACGGGGAAGTTCAAGTTGGGTAATTCAGGCCTCAAGGGCTATTTTTAGACCAAAAAACTCCAGAAGGATGATCCATGAAGAACCAGAGAATTTCGTTCACTTCACTAGTGTAGCTCAATGAGAAATACCCCTATTTCCACTTGTCAACGGTCGAAATACACAGGCATCCTGACATTGTTTCTTAAAGCATTTCAATCAGGAGTTTAATAGACCATTTGAAAATGTGTAAGTGATAGTTTACTGTCACAACAATTTCATTTCTCCTGTGTTTCCCACCCCCTGCCTTTGGGTCTAATCCCTTCTTCATAATAATCATTGTTACCAGGCATTTAACGTTTACTTTGTGCTCAGTGACAGGGACGCACATTCTCATAAAAATTTCACAATGACCCTTAAACAGATATTATCATCCTCATTTTGTAACCTCTGGGAGGTTAAGTGACCCTCCGAAATTCCCCGGAGCTTGTGAGGGAGCTGGAATTCACCCTGCTCTGTCTGACTTAAAATCCAGGCTCTTAGCCCCGAGGTAACTTCTTCACATAGTGTCTATCCCACTGGTGGATATGCCTAAACTACTAGGGTTAAACACTGTGCTAAGTGAGCAAAACGGTTGGCAATTTAATTTTTTAACCTCTGCAGTAACTTCAGCGTCTAACAGTTGCTTATGCCGCTGCATGAAATGGTGCAACGACCAAATGTTTTTGAAGCCAAATGGCCCTGAGTTCAAATCCTGCTTCATTACGGACTATGACAGTGTCCCTGCAAAAATCAGTTCACCTTTTGTTCTGAGTGTCGATCTCCTCAAGTGTAACCATGAAGGTAGTAACACCAACCCTCTGACAGTTGTCACTGGAGAGTGCCTGGTGTGCAGCCTGGCACAGAGTAAGTGCTCTTACAGCCTAAATACCCTTCCTTCTAACGGATTTGCTAAATTGGCACTGTGCTGATTTTATGAAAGTGTTTAGTTCATCCTTGTAATACCATAATTACAGAATATAATGACACTGCGTTCTCTAGAACTACAAAGTAGAATTTATAAACTGATAGAATATGAGTTGGAAGAGGCTTTAGAAGCCCATCTGTTCCAATCCTTTCATTTCCAAATGAAGTCCAGAGAGTTTAAAGGACTTGCTTCCAAGTTTTTACAGAGAGCTAATTGCAAAGACAGTACTAGACCTTACGTCCCTCCACCTCCGCTTCCACTATACCCCCAGTTTTTGCCTCACATTACACAGGCATGGCAACACATGTAATTTTCAGACAATTAAGCAGTATAAAATAACCTCAGTTTAATTGCATCCAATTAACAAGCCAAATTAGTGTTTCATATGTACACTATTAAACTAGTTGTCTGGCTTCCAAAAGAAATAAAACACTGTTGCAAATGAATCTAGCATTTTAGTGAACAAAGCTACTTACAATTTAAAGTACCTTTCCTATAATCTTCTTTATATGGAATTAGACCCAATCTCCATTTTAAAAGAAAGTCTTGCTGCAACTATCAGGATGACAATTCATGCTTATATTTGAAGTATCAAAATTTTCTTTCTCACTGAATACACACAATTTGCTAAGATTAGTATACATGTGTTGTACGTGCACGTGCACGCCTATACACATATGCATGCCGACAGATCCCCAAGCAAGTATAAATAAGGGTGTGTCTATATTTTCCCACTGCCTAGTTTCAAAAGTCCCACCTTTTTGTTGGCCTTCCGAAATCAAGTCAATCTGTAACAATGCAAATGGTAAGAGCTTCACTGATCTTCTGCTTTCCTTTTCAGAGAAAATGAAACCACCAAATAAATCTTTGTCAGAAAAGCACTGCCTTGCAAATACACTGCACTACACTATCAGTCCAGTACTGTCATGATATAGGTACAATTGGGTATCAATGAGAAAGCACTATCCTAATGAACCCCAAAATGAATCACCTATCTATTCCTTAAATATTTACACCTGAAAACATAAATGTCTTATAATTTTAAGTATAACCATTTTTTTAAGTTAGTGCTTGGTAGTCAACTTTCACTATTAATATTTATGAATACTGTTCAGAGTAAAAAGTTTTACAGTAGCTTAAAATAATAGTGTAGTCCTTTGTCCTTAAGATGTAGCTCAAACTAACAACTTGCCATACATATCTGTCCATGTTTATCAAAACATTTAAATCACTTTTGTTAATTATTAAAATGTCTATGAATAAGATAAAATAATTCTCCTTGTCATGCAGTAGTGTCAAACTTCCTTACTTCTTTTTGGGGCATTATACCAATTTAATGGTCTCCTTGCCACCAAGATATCCAGTCCATAAATTCTTATAATCTTTCTGAACACATACACATTATAGCATCACTCCTCTGCTCATAAAACCCAAGTGAAGTCCCACTTTCTCAGGAGGGCTGTATGCCCCAACTGATCTGGAGCCAAGGTACCTTTCCAGGTTCATACACCCCTCCTCTCCCTTGGCACAACTATGGGTGGCGGGACATAGATTAAATTCACTGTGCCCCACCCTTCCCTCTCAGGAGAATTTACTGACATTCACTTCACCCTTCAAGGCCACCAATCAAAACTTCTTTCCATAAAGACCCTCTAATCTTTCCAGTCAGAAAAAAAGAAATACCTCCATTTATTCTCTACTTCCACTGGTAAGTTTTAAGAAAGTTTATTTAATAAGCCATATGTCTTCTCTAGATCCTAAGAAGTTCTTAAGCCAGGGATCATCATCCTCTTACCTCTCAATCCTCATTCTGACCCCCAAGTCTGAATCCAGAGCCCAAGTTTGAGACTTCTCCTACAGATACTGACCCTTTTTGCAACCTAAATTGAATTTTCTACATTATATAAATCTTAAAACACGGAGCAAATTAATTAAGTTACAATAGTTGACAAAAGGGAGTAGGAGTCCAAGATTATACAAAGAAATTTTATTTTCTACTCTTTTTTCCCCCCTACTCTTTTGTGTTACACTGACCCTTAATCATACCGAATATAAAAAATAAGATCTACATTTTTCCAAAGGTCCCGGTATCTGCAGTCGTGTAGACAAATTATCTAAATTATCTGGGGAACCGGATGTTTCACTAGCTGTTTCTATCTGTTTAGAAACATATAGATCCAGCTTGTGCTGGGCTCTAAAGATTAATTGGTTCTTCAAACAGCGACCTTGTAAAGACTTCGGAATTGGTAATTATTCATTAATTGAATCAATAATGTTGACCAATTTAGTTAACTTGAGCCTCAAATAAGTACTTTTTAGTTTAAATTATTTATTATTTCTAAAAATTATCTGCAAATAACAATAGCTAACCTCCAACTAAACCCCTCAAAGTGAAGTCAGTGCATGGAATCATAACAAACCTCCAGGGATTAAGAAACATTGGTGTCAAAGTATTGGGAAGAGGATTCCTGCTATAGATAAGCCTTCTCCAACTTCTAGGCCCTGCCCCCCCCCAAACTCCCTCTCCAATGATCAGTCTCTAACATAGCCAATCATATGTCTTGATTCTCCAAGGACAGTGTTCCCATTTATACCAGGCTAGATAATAATCACTCATGGGGTCCTAACCACATGGTCTGGCTACATCTTGCCCCATCTCTTGTTATGGTGCCCTCCAGCCACACTGGCTCGCTTTCAGCTCCCCAAAACACTATATATCCCCCAATCTAAAGGCATTTCCATTATTCCCTCTTTGTACAATACTCTTTTTCTCCCCATCCACTCTTTCCACTTGACCATAACTTATGCTTCCATCTCAGCTCAAATATCACCTCCTCAGACAGGGGTGATATACCCTTTATGGCATATTCCTCCATATTTTGTCCATAGCACTCATAATGTGGCTTTACTTATCTGTCAACTCCACTGATTAGAGGCTCTTTTTCTGGTCTAAATCATCATTATATGCTTGGCGCCTAGCACAAGGCCTGATCCATAGTGAATACTTGTTGAATGCATGGATGAATAACTTGCTTTGATAAATGATGACTGGGTCACCTGTCATAGTTCTCTGAAGAAATGGCTAAGACATGTGAATGATGTGAATGTGAATGACAAGTCGAAATCACTATCACCTCTTGACCCAGAAGTGATGGGTCAAACCCTACCTGCTCTCTGCCCAGAACTGTCTTCAGGCATACAAACATCATTTTCATCTCTACTCTCCAAAGCACTTTCTTCAAATATGTCTACCTAGTCAGACTCCAAATTTTAAGTGGATAGGAAATCCAAAGGTATGGACACTTGTAGAACAGATCAAATGCCATACTTACTATCTCAACTGACACATAATATATCTTAAGAGTAGCATGTATTTGGCTCAAAAAAAAAAAAATAGTGATACAAATTATCAAACAGTTCTGATTCCACTCCAAATTCAGTCTTGATGATGTCGATCTTAATGCTATTAGCCATGGGTCCACATCAGAGAATCCAAAGATTGCACAGACCAAGTGGGCTATGTTTCCTCTTTTACAGGGAGACTAGCTGGGTCACAATCAGAGATAAAGTGCTCAAATATTTTTCCAAGTTACTTAGAGCCATCTCATGGCTACAAATACTGATTTACAACTTTTTTGTTAGCATTGCCATAAATAGCATATAGAATGCAATGCTTTTTTTTTAAATTGTGATCAAATACCAAGAACCAATAGAAAATTATTTTATTTGTACAATTTCCTTCAAATAAGCACAATCTTATTTTCATAAAGATTTCCCATTTTCTCTCAATCTTCTGTGTTCATCCACAGCTTCCAGCATTGAGAAGCCTCACTGGAACATTCACTGAAGTTTTACTCAAGATTAATGAAGGCTCTGCCTATGTGGTTACAGGAAACCCATACATGCTGATAGTGTGAGGTATCTTATAAAGCCTGACGTCCACCCAGTTGAGATGATAAACTTCCTCGGTTCCTTTTTATAATATCACTTCAAAAGGTGCAATCCTTACATTCCATGTTTTAGCCAAAATATGGATTCATGATGCGTTCATATATAAATTCCTTAACTAGAAGCATAGCATTGGAATTTCTAGGTGGAGGTTTGAATTGTGAACGATTTCTCCACTTACAAGATTGATGCACAGACCAATAATAGAGTCCTGTTTAGGCTGAACAGGAACCAAAATTTGAAAACAGTGTTTGTTTTTTAACAGACTTAGGTGAGTAGCAACCTGTTTGATCCCAGACCACCCATCCAGTTGATGATCTTAACCACCTTTCCTTTATTATAATAGTTACTATATTAGGAATTAAATTATTCCACACCCTAATGGAGTACGCTTTTCACTCATGCCGAATAACATTTTCTATAGGTCTTTAAAACTACTTTTGCTATGTTGAAGCTTTCAGTTTAACCTCAGCTAATTATTGATAACTAAAAAAATCTACACCAACACAAATAGACTATTATTTGTAATTGTTGTTGTTGAAGTAAGCAAGCCCTGCTTTAAAAATCAAAATAGGCAAATTCTTTAAAAAAAATTTTTTTTCATTTTAAATTCAATCAGCACAAAAAATTCAACCTGGTTTCCTGAATAGTGACAAAGTGCCAAAAGCTCAAGCAGACACATGTATCATTATTCCACAAGGAACGCCTGCATACATGTTGTCTCTGTTTTGTTTTCATGGTAACAAGAACGTTTGAAAACACATCTCATGTAAAAGGAACCTAATCAATCAAAAGATTCCGCTGGCTAATCTTTCGATGTAGTCAAATAATATGATTTCATTCTGTGATAACACACATATCGTAAATCCATTTTCACATCTCATGTTTAATAGAAATATAAAAATGTTTTATCTACTTTAATAGTATTTTCCCAAAGACCTCCACAGGGACCTAACAAGTTAAAATTCATATCTATAGTATCATTAATATGCTACCACTCCCAAAATTGCCCCCAGATCAATTTCACATCAATTTAATCATAAGCACTCTTACATAAAAAGAAGCAGTCTCTAAAAAAGCCAACCTCATAAAATACAGATACCATAACCTCATAAAATACAATTACCGTATCAAGAGATAAAGATGCCAACAAACAAATTTTGTTTTATACCTGACCTATGTTCAAAGCAAGAAACTCAGACAATTTTCAAAAGATTCACTATTGTCATATAACATTTCTCTGTACATAAGAAAGATACTGCACGTTTCAAACCTAGTGGTCAAAAAGGATTATGACACTTGAAGCATATGTCATTAAGTGGATGTTGGTAAATCCCTTTCACCTCAAAATAAAATGCACCGTTCTTATCTGGTAACATGATTTCTTCGTGGTCCACAGAAATTTTGTCTAATAATGAAAGCGATAGCACACAGAAGGCATATCTGTCCTGTTAACCATTTGGCCTATACCTTAAAAATCAAACCAAATCAATCACTTCTCAGCCTTTTGGCTAAGATCAAGTGTAAAAATCAAACCAAATCTACTCATTACACAATCTATTTGGTTAAAACCTTGTTTTGGCACTCTTACAAGGTGAAAAGCACAAGACATCTGCAAATACTAATACATATGTCATATACAGAAGATAAATGTAATATATATCCATATACATATATATGCAAATATTTAAAATAACTTGGTTTGCTCAAGGACAAATATCACCAAACATTACTATACTATACCACTGGAGGAAATGTTTCTAATAAAGTTAAATGGCCTTTTTCTAGGAGGACAGATCATTGCAAATTTAATTAAAATGGATCTTATTAATATTTCAAGTAATTTCTGGGCTTGATTATGCGCCACAAAAGAAACAACTGTACTGAAGAGAAAAATCAATAGCCCTTGACTAGAGCTCTGAGTATGCTAGAAAAACACAGTTCTCTTGTGAATTATCAAGGTCTAGCCTTTGGGGGTGGGAGAGAGTACCAATATTTATTTGGAGGTAAATTGGGTTATTTTTAAAATGGCAAAAAAGGAAGGAGAACAATCGGTTCAAATTTTCCATTATAATGAAAGTACCGGAAACAAGCCTTTTTATGTTCATTTTAGGCCTAAGAAACTGTGCAGAGAATAAGGCTTTTGCAATGTCAGTTGCACACACTGCTTCCTGTGAGAATTCTAAGCCATTACAGGTGTCCTAAGGCCTCCAGCGAAACCTATTATCGGGTTATTTCTCCGGTCCCCTCAAAGCCATCCCCACTGACCCCTACCCCACACATAGTGCTGAGCTCCTCTAAGTGTCTATTAAGGACTCTCTGTCTTCTCTGTACTCCCGAGGTTAAAGTACCCACTTTCCCTCGGCGAAGCCTGTAAAAGCTTTCCCATTAGAGAAGACTAGTTCCTGCAGTCCTTTTCAGTTAGATGCTTTCAAGTCAGAGATGAGAAGAGCCACTTGAAGAAAACCCTCTTTACCCTCCTCCCTTTTTCCACTGGAAGCAACGTCCCTGAAGGACAACACCAAGGGACACTTCCTGACCTTCTATCCCCTCACCCAATTTGGGCTTGGAGGGTTGGGGTCGCATTTTCTCGTGTCCTCTGCTGCACTGGCAGTGTTATGTAAGAGGGACAGAACGCGAGAGGCACATGCGTATAAAGCGCACCAATCTGTGATAACAGCTGGGGTGGCAGAGCTGATCTGGAGTCTCCCCCACCAAATACGACAGACACCACACATACATCACCCCCACCCCCACCCCACCACCCTACCCCACCCCAAACACACACACACACAGAGCAGTGTTTTCCTGTCTCGCCCCTATCAACACCAGACGCACAGAATGGAAAGGCGGGGGGAGGGGTGAAGGGAGGTGAGAGCAGCGGCAGCACATCTGCTTTGATAGAGCCGCCGCGGCAGAGAGCCCCTCGTTAACCCCCTTCCTGTGGCTGCACCACGTCATGGAACATTCCCGGAACGGGCCAACGTTCCACCCACTTCAGGGAACAGACATAAAGGCGCAGACCCAGCTCCCTACAGTGCAGAGCCCAAACACACATGTCCCTTCCCGGTCCCCCGGCAGACGCACAGACAAACACGCATGCAAACCGCCCCCACCCGTCTCCACGCGCCCCGGGCCGGCCCGACGCGCCGGGAGCCGCTCTGCGGCCGCTGCACCCGCAAGGCGAGGGCGCCTCCGCCTGAACCTTCCATCGAGACAGTCCCCTCCTTCCTCGCTTCCTTCCTTCTCTCCTTCCTTCCTTCCCTTCCTCGCTCCGGAGGAGAAAGGAGTCACTGAAATGCCAACAGCTAGCGCCTTCGCCGCGCTCGCTCGGCCGCAGGCCGGCGGCCCGGCCCCCGCGCCGCCCGCCCGCCCCTGGCCCGCGCCGCACGCCCGCGGCCCCCTCCCCCGCTACCTGACGACTGACCGGCGGCCGCGGCAGCCGCAGCGGTGGCCGGGCGGTGCGCGCCGGTGCACGTCCCTCATTAGTAACCAGGCACATTCCAGCCTCCAGCGCTCCCGCGCGGCCCCCTCCCCCCAGGACATTACGCAAAGCAGCCTCCCCTCATCTGCATAGATCCTCGGCCAGGGTATTCCCCGCATTTCCCGACGCGCCGGACCCCCCTGGCGAGGTCTCTCCCATCCCCGCCCCCTCCGACCCTCACCCTGGGGAAACCAGGAAGGGGCCGGGGGTGCGCGCCGCTGGAGGCGACCGAACCCGGCGGAGGCGTTTTCGGTATAAAGTGAAACAAGCTCCCGGTGCTAAAAAAGGCAGGAAAAACACGGCGCCTAGGCCACTTACCGAGCCGAGGAACCTAGATTCCCGCCGCTCTGCTCTCCCAAACGGTCGGTCCGCCCTCCACGCACCCCAAAGCTGCACCCAGCACCCCAAAGTCCAGACGTGTAGGAATATTGTTAACCAGCCAGAAGACCCTCCAAGTTGCTCCAGGCTCCGGGGAGCCTCAAGGTCCAAGACTGAACTTGGCAAAGACTTGTGCCACAGTCCCCGGAGATGTTTTTGTGGAGACCCTCCTCCGGCGGGGAGAGACAGCACTCGGCGGCGCCCCGCTCGCCTCCTCTCCACCCTCTCACCTCCAGCCCGCCTCCCGCCGGCTGCCCGCCTCCGGGCCGCGAGCCCCTCGAGCGGCTGTCAGCTCCCGGCCGCCGCCGGGTGACAGGGGCGGGAGGAGGGCGCGACGCGGCGGCCCGAGCCCGAGCGGGCAAGGGGGATCCTCGCAGCAGCGGCGGCCGCTCACCTGGAAAGTCACCGCTGAGAAGGAGGAGGAGGAGGACGGAGAGGAGAAGGTGGAAGAGGAGGGAGAGGAGGAGGAGGAGGAAACCCCCCTGGTGCCCTTGTTCTCGCTGCCGCGGCGGCCGCTCCTCGCCAAGGCTGAGCGTGTCTGGTGGGGGGTGTCTGGTAGCATTTCCTTAAGGACAGAGGGAGGGCGGGCGCGGAGGGAGGGAAGAGATCCCGACCGCCTGCCCAGGCTCCTCTTTCCTTTATTTATTTTTCTGACAGTATACGGAGATGGGCCCGGGGTCGGGGCCGCGGGGCTCGCGAGGGAGCGCGAGGCCCGGGCCGCAAGCAGTCTGCGTGCGGGAGCCGCAGCGGCCGCCTCCCCTCCCGGGCTGTGGACGCACCGGGTTATTCCTGGCAGCGCCTCCCCGAACAGAAGTTACTAGGAGGAGTGCGCGGCGAGGGCGGGCGGGGGGAGAGGCGGAGGGAGGGAGGGAGGAAGAGGGAGAGACTCAGCCAGCGACGTCATCGGATCCCCCAGCGCGTCCCAGGGAGGGAGGTTGAACCAGAAAAACCAGTCTGGAGCCGGCGAGCGAGAAAGGACTGTGCGGCGCGCGGGGTGATGGGGGGAGGGAGGCGGCGGGGAGGGAAGGTCCCGGCCCCGTTGAGGCCGCTCGGGGCGGGAAGACCGCCGCCGACCTCGCGCTAGCGCTCGCGCTCGCTGGGATCGGGAAACTCCCCCGAGAGCCGGTCTCTACTTGTCATGCAAAAAAAACTTGGGCGTCTCTAGGAGCCTGAGAATTTCCTTTAGGGACGTGGAAACTCCCCCACCCCCACCCAACTTCCCCATTTCTCTATATAATTTAATCTTCCCAGTCTTGATGACAAACGGAATTATATAATAATTAGTATTGTCATTATGATTTTGTCCGTGTACCTCTTGCTCCCTTTCCTCTTTCTCGCACCCTCCTGTACTCACGGTTATGTTAGGGTTCAAAAAAAAATAAAATCAGACTAGCTCTGGCTGCATTTCTGGGGCTTTGCAAACCTTTTTACTAGCAGTTTCCGTGCCCCTGAGGAAGCACGAACTTTTCACGCGTTTGAAATGCCCCCATTGCCTTCCCTGGGGTCACTCACCAGGGTGCCCTGGGTGCACCCAGCTCCGGGCGAGCGGCCCGCCCCCGCGAGGGTGTTCAAATTGGCTTGCGCTGTGGCGCGGGGAACAGCTGCCGGTTTCCTGGTGGGCCGCGCTGGGACCCGGGGCTAGCGGCTGCCTCCAGCCCGCGCGCTTCGCCCGCCTAGGAAGAGACGCGAGTGAAATAGCCGACAGCGCGGGGAGAGCGGGGCCCGGGGGCAGGGGAATCCCAGGCGAGTGGGGACCGGGCCCTGGGCTTCCTTCCCGACCCGGCGACACCCGGGGGACACCGGGGCTCCCTCCAGCCGTTACCCGGCGTGTGTGGACTCGTGTGCACCCTCGGGGGAGGTTCCCCTGAGGCCGCGGCGAGCGACTGCAGGGTCCGGCGAGCACCGGAGCGCCTCCTCCGAGTGGTCCCCCCACCCGGCGGGGACAGCGCGCCGCCCCTCCCGGGCACCCGAACAGCCGCGCAGAGCCGAGCAGAGCCCAGTGCCCCAGGGAACCGCGGGCCCAGGCGGCCACCCCCCCTCCCTCATCCGGCCGCGCCGCCGCCCTGCCCCGGGCGGAGTAAACAAGAGACGCGCAAGATTTGACCTGGCGCGACCCGGATTTCTGGCCGGGGTTCCCCCTGAGCAGGTGACTCCGTGGGAGGGGTGGAAATTAGTCTCTGGAATTCCGGGCCAAAGACATTCACCGTGGTTCTGCTTTTAAAGCCGGTATTTCACCGACAACTGCGGAATGTTTTGCGTCTCAAGTTTCAGATTTCGCGGAAAGGGACCAAATGTCAGCGCGTATCAAATATTCCCTTCCCTTTTCATTAAAAATGAATACATTAAATGGGAGGACAGCCCCCTTAATGACTTCGACAATTGCACTGCTGGTTTCGGTTTTGGTTTGTTTTGTTTGTCATTTCGACCTATAATCAGTGTATTTCTGAGGTCCCCGTGCAATGGCGACATTGCCCTGAAGGACGACTCCGCAAAATAAAGGGGCGATACGTTTTTCATCGATATTTTTTTCAAAGGAGAAAAATCTGAATGATTTGGAATAAATTTCACTGTGTCCTTCCAGGTTGATCCCATTTAAATTCAAGGCCTACTTCCACTAAAGCGGCTTCTCCTTTCATTATGTAAGTTCTCGAATTTTCAGACTTTCTTCATTTAACTTAAGGCACTTAATAAAAACGCACCCATCATCGCTCCCTCTTAAATGTATGCCGTTGGATTTTTAAACATCCATTTGAAACGCAAAACATGATTTTGGAAATGTTTTTTCACTTCCAAACCCACCTGCTACATACTCCCAGAGCCCATTTTATTTAATAGCTTAATAGAGAAGATTAAGCAGTTTCTTTAAGAACCCAATTTCCCTTCAGCACACACAACAGCAGCTGCCCAAACTCCCAGAAACTGAGCAAGGATAGCAAGCAGCGTTTTGCTTCGCTAGAATGAGTGTTAGTTGAAATCTTAAATGCCTCTTTAAAAGATGAGATTATGTGCCATAATGTGAATATTAAGGTATTCAGCTAATTGGGCAGTTAAAATAATTTTTTTAAAAAGCAAATATATATCAGTTTTGATGACCCATCCCACTACCACAGAGGACCCCTAAAGGCAGTGTTTAGTCAAACTTCATTTCTTATTACCTTGTTCCGAAATCATCAAGCTTCTAAAGAAGGTAGCCTGAATGAAGTTGAAGCAGAATGTGTGAATATGTGCAAACTAGTTATCATCCTTCTACTTGGAAAAAATCAGTATGTTGAAGTAAATGCATCCTTGCCTCCAACTGCTAATGCTGCAATATGTCTGTCCAGTTGCTTATAAGCAAGGGAAATAGAGTAACAGAAGAACTCCTCTTCCCAGAAAACCTCCAGAGACAAAACCAGCAATGGTAAACTGTGCCCTCAGCCCTAAGGGGCTCTAAGGAAAGTGAGGATCCCTCCAGCATAGGTGACCCAGCTTGAACCCCCATACTTAGCATCAGCAGTGAGGTAAGAACTTTCTTTCCATTACTTTTCCTACTGCTTTTCCAATTGAAAGGTAAAGAAAATCTGGGGATCTGGATTGAGAGGTCTTAATAAAATAATTAATGTCCACATGGCAGTATGGCATTTTTTTCAGAGTCAGAAATCACCTTGAACTGAAAGCATTTTCATTCAAAAAATATTTATTACTTACCTACTGTATGCTGAAGATACTTAGGATATGTCAATGAACAAATCAAAGATCCCCAATTTCCTGAAGCTTGCAGTCTAGCAAGGGGGAGGGGGAATGGAGGAGGAAGAGAACAGAAAATAAACAAGAAATGAAGGGTATAGAAGTATGGTAGGTGAAAAGAGTTGGGGGGAAAATATAAAATAGGGTAAGGGATATGGGTGGGGTGAGGGGTGTTGTGTTACTGTATTAAATAGGGAGATCAGAACAGACTTCTTAAAAGTGACACTTCTTAAAAGTGACACTTCTGCCAGTAATTAAAAAGAATGGTTTAGCAGTAGACTAGGTGGAGTAAAGAGCTTTTCCTGTAGAAGGAGCAGCTAAGATAAAGTTCTAAGACCAGAGCAAGCCTGGCATGTTTGTAGACCTCAAGGCAAACAGTGTGACTGGAACAGAAGGTGACAGCTAGGGGACAGAACAGCCTCGTAAGCCACCCGGAACTTTTCTCATTCAGGAAGAAGCTTGATAAGGGGACAGGTTAATGGTCTTTGCCACCCAGTCCCACCAAATTTGAACCTTTGTGGACCTAGTAATCTGCATTCTTAGCAGATAATGCAGTTTACACTTAGGCATTCTGAAACTCAAGACCTGTTGCCCCAGAGCATGGAGACTGATACACTGGGGCAAGAAAACTTGAGTGCCAGAAGACGTCCTACCGAAAGCTTTAGAACCAGCCACGTCCATTTTACTAATCAGTTTAAATCCTCAACTCAAACTAGTTTAAGAATGAAAGGGGTGACACACCTTAAGAGACTCTTAATCTCAGGAAATAAACTGAGAGTTGCTAGAGGGGAGGAAGGTGGGGAGGATGGGGTGGCTGGGAGTGGACATGGGGGAGGGTATGTGCTATGGTGAGAGCTGTATATTGTGTAAGACTGATGATTCACAGACCTCCCCCTGAAACACATAATACCTTCTATGGTAATTTAAAAACAAACAAACAAACAAAAAAGAGTGACAGGGACTTCACTGACTCATAAAACTAGAACTAAAGAACCAAATTCTAACTCAGCCTGCTCCCTGGTCTCCAGTGATCTTACCCTGGTCCGTTCTCCCTCTCTCAACTTTTCCTATCCCTCTCCTTCACTTTGCTCTTCAGACAAATATTCTGCAGGGTGGTGGCAGCAGTGTCAGATTATCATTTTCCCAATTTAGCAACCCCAGTGGGAAAAGACCTTCTTCCCAGAGAGTTCAAGGCCGCCGTGGTCAGTTCCTTGCCCTTGGGCCAATCACTGGGCAGGGGTGGTAGGGTGATATGATTGCTCATACCTAGACTTGGAGTTGGGGGTGGTCCTCATGGAAAGAGTAGTTCCCAAAAGAAAGAAGAGGAGCAGGAGTCCTTGTGGGGAGCGTGTGTCCACTATATCCTTTATGTTTCTGGCCTGGTTTCTCTATTTTTAAAGTTAGGGAATTGGTCAAAATGATGTGCCTAACTCCTTATGACTTCAAATTCTATATAAATCTCTGTAATAAATCCCTCCACAAAACTGTAAAATGAATTAACTAGCATGCCATTCCCTCAGATAAATTTATAGTACTATAAATAAGATTCTAAAGGGGTTACCTGCTATAGAGTTCTGATGAGTAAATGGAATATAGCCTTGGGTCTTGGTAAAGAGTGATGATTTAGAAATGCCTTTCTGATGGCTCTCCCTCTTTCTACTCACCTGCTTTACTTGGTATATGGTGAAGAATTAAGCAGTTTCATGATTTGTATGGTATAAAGGAAGCTTAGGATTCCAAAAATTAGTTGGGAAAGAAGAATTTTGTGGGAAAAATATGCCTGTCTGTTGAATTGTTAATAGGATAGAAGCCAAACACTCTACTGTAGACCAGTCTATCCCATTATAACTTCCTTTGGTTGGAAAGTGGAAGCATGGTGTGGTAATTAAGGACCAGTCTGCTGGAGCCATACTACCTGAGGCTGAAGGTGACATCTGTTATGATTGAAGGATCAAGTGTTCATCCTCCTGGCTTTCATAGGATGGGCAGAGCTCATGGACTTCCAGCCATCTGGTGACCATCACCCCATACTCCAGAGTATCTCTAGGTATGTTTCAAAGACCAAAGACCACCAATAGCAACAGTTCTTTTATTTATTTATTGATTGATTGATTTGTCAGAGAGAGAAAGAGAAAGACTGAGAGAGAGAGCACAAGCAGGGAAGCATCAGGCAGAGGGACAGGGAGCAAGGAGCCCAATTCAGGACTAGAACCCTGGGATTAGGATCCGAGCCAAAGGCAGGCACTGAACTGACTGAACCATCCAGGCATCCATAACATCTCTTGAAATGCTTTTGTAAAAGTCTGGGATGACCCCTAAATTTGTAAAATTAGAGTCCTTACAATTAGGTCCCGGGAAACTCCATAGTTCTTAAGGAAAACACCGCTACCTGTGACTCCCGTTCTCATTAAACCTTGAAAACCATTGCTTTACACCTGACCCTAAGATTGAAATGAAGCTAGCTGACTGCCTGAGAACCCCCTTCTGCGCAGTATATCACCTTCCTCAGGCTTCATGTGATCCCGTAGGACAAGTTGGCCCTTTTTATTCCTCAAAAATCTTCTTGTGACTTTTAGTTTAACCAGATTTCCTCTGTGTAAACATATGTTCAGAAAGAAAAGTTCCCAGTGAATGAACCAAGGCTGGGGATGAGAAGATTTGAGAGAGGACAAAGGTTTGTGGGGTACAGAATTAGGAAAGTACCGTGGGGAGAGGGGTGGGAGAGAGGTAGTTGGTGGGGAAGAACAGAATGCAAACAAACTTTGATGATTTTCTGGTTTCGTTTAGGATGAGCCATGCCCACAGTTTACAGAAGGGCTCTGCACATTTCAGCAGTCTAAATTGCTAGTAGGCTAGCTTCTTACATTCTAGAGAGCCCTCAAGGGCTGCCCACAGCAGATCTTTATCTTGAGGAAGATAGGAAAACCAGAAGACTGAGAACAAAAAACCAAATTAGGAAGCAGTCAGTAGTAGGAATAAGACTGTCCAGGATAAGTAAAGCCTGAAGTGCGTGCTCCCTTATATATAGGGGAACATAGGCTTATGGTATGTCATTAACAATAGCCCCCCCTTCTCTGCTATCACCTTACCCCACTCTAAAATGGGTTACAGTTGAAATTTCTCCACTTAACAGTCACTGCGTGGGGTTAGGACTTTGCATTGATGAAAATCTTCCAGTACAAGCCAAATATGAGTAGTGAACTCTTAATATCCTAAGCTCTTAATAAGTCATTAACTTCTTATGAGAGATTAATTTATTAGATTGCTTTTCCAGAGTGACAGCTAACTTAAGACTCAAACTGATTTGTCTTGACAAAGCACAGGATGGGGATGATATGGAGAAGCGTGGAGGGGGGTGACACAGAGAGGCCCCATGTTTGGGCAGGGTTGCTGTCGGGGAACAATAGAGGTCTAGGAATAGGACACAGACTGAAGGGGAAAGGGTGTGGAAATATAAAGTGAGAGGCAAAGTGGAAAATGGGTATTTGGGTACCAACTGAGAAAGCCTCTGCCAAAGCCTGTGCAGAGGGAGCCACGATGACCTGGGGTCCTTAGGTAAGAGCAAAGAGCATAGGTCCCAGCTCTGAGCTTGAGCCAGTAGGAGACTTGCCTCCCCTTTCTTGGGCCCCTACTTCCTCATCTGTGAGGGGTTCCCTTACAGTCATAAATTCTAAAGTTTGAACTGCTGACAACCCAGGGTGAGGAAAAAAAGTAGGAAAAGGAAAAGAAGAGAGCAGAAAGGGAGAACAGGGGAAAGAGCTTATCAAGCACCTTCACATTCCTACCAAGTTCTATGGTGGTCGAGGGGAGAGAGATTTCAGCTTAAACCTAGGCCATGTAAATTTGATATACTACACGCTCAGAAATGAGAAGAGTTATTTCTCATTATCAAATCTTAAAACATTTTGGAGGAACAAATGCATTTTTCTTGAATTTGCCAATGAATTTTTTTATTGGTACCTCAATCCTTTACCTTTTAGGATTTCTGAGACCAGAGACTTGATGCACTCTCATTCCGTCTGTTGGTCAGATCTCTGATAGACTGGACCCTCTTTTATATAACTTTGAACCAAGAGTTCAGAAGAGGAAACACACACACACAAACACACACACACACACACACAGTCAAATAACTGTCACAAACTTGTGACAAGTTTAGCTAGAAATTCTATGTATAATAAGGTAGTAAGTGAAAAGGGTCACATTAAAGAGAAGACGTGCTAGTAGAAGATGGTATCGGCGCTCTCAGCAAGGAAGGAGATAATGAAAATAGACAGCTAACCAGGGAGTGGGGTAGGTTGAGGAGGTTTTTGCTGGGATAACAACATAGTTACTGCTGAGAGGGCCCCATGCAGCCATCAACACACTTGATGAGCCCAAAGCAAGGAGAAAGGAGAGAGCAACACCTTTTGTAAGTGAGAAGGAAGAAATTCATGATTGCTTAGAAAGATTCCTACAATAGAAAATTAAAATCTTTTTTTAAATACTTTTTACTCAAGAGGGTTAAGATTCAATTACTTGAAAAGAGCATTAATATAAACAAGGCCATTGTCATTGATTTTCATAGACTATAACAGCATTAGAAAGTTAATTATTTGTTTTATATCTTTTTTAAAAAGATTCATAAAGGAACCACTTATTCAGTGTGTCATTTCCCATTGACATTCTTCATATAGAGAATAATGCATATTCTTGCATACAAAATCTTCTCTCTAGCAAACTGATATACCCAGGCCCCCTAGGGCCCTCTCATTTCATCCATCTTTGTTTTATAATCATTTCTTCTGATATGCATTGTGGAATCTCAACTAGCGGAGACTGTGCCAGCTATAAATGATGGTGAATAAGGACTCGGAGTTTTAAGGTTAGTATTATATTCCTGCTTTCTTATCGTTTCCTGGGCTCTGTGTATAAGCGATGGCAGAGCCACTGAGAAAATATGAGACTCCCTTAGCTAAATAAAGTCTTACCCAATGTCACAGGTAGATAATAGGTAAAACAGATCCACATTAAAAGAATAACCTGTGGTTTTAGAAAGGCGTCCTGGTGTGTGGTTGATCTTAGATCTGTCCTTTAAGGCAACAACTATTTTCCAACAATCAAAGGTTTTGTGCTGGATGTCTAAAGATCTCTGCCCCAGGCACCAGTGTTACCAAGCTTACCAAATGTCATGCATGTAGTCTAGTCCTTGATGGATTAACACAGCAGTTTGTATCTTTTTAAATTTAAGTACACAAAATAAGCAAATCACAAATGTACAACCAGATTAATTTGGGGGTATATATGTGCATGTGTTTGTGTAATCGCTATTCTGATCAAGATGGAGAATATTTTTAACCTTCTAGAATGTTCTCTTGTGCCACTTCCCAACTAATGTGCCCTTAAGGTAGTCTATATCATAACTTCTACCTTGAGGTAAAGACATCTATTATCTATCTATCTATCTATCTATCAACTCTCTCTTTGTTCCAAAAATAACATATCAAGTGCCTATGTGCTGAGCACACTTTGGTCACTGGAGATACCAGGGTAAACAAAGCAGATGAGGCCTCTGGATTCTGTAGTGCTCACATTCTACTTGGGGAGAAAATAGTAACCAAATTAACAAATATGACCACTTCAAATCATGAGAACATGAAGAATAAAACAAGGTAGTTAGTAGACAGTAAATATATAGGGTGAAATAAAATTGGTTGGGGGGGTGGTATCTGCAGAGTTGACACTTGGCCTGTGACCCAACTGCAGAAGAGCAGAGAAACAGTGCCTCAGAAAGAGGGAACTGAAAGTATAAAATCCCTAAGCCAAGAAGCAGTTCATGCCACGAGGAACTGAAAGACCGGTGTGGGTAGATGAGAGAGTTGAAGAGCGGGGGGGGGGGGGGGGGAGTAGGTAGTAAGATACGATGTAATAGAAGCCACCAGAAGCCAGAAGAAGATTCCTTTATCAAATAGGTAATTTTAAAAAAGGGACAGACTTTGGAGTTTTAAATATATATTTTAAATAGGATATTTTAAAACACATATTTCATATATATTATATTGTATATTATATATTATATTGTATATTATATATTAGCTATAATATATTATCTAATACAGTCTAATATATTATATCTAATATAGTAAATATTTATTATATGTTATATCTAATATTTTAAATATATATTTAATATATATGTGATATATTCTTTTAATTAATTTTTAGAGCTTTTCCCCAAAAGAACCTTCAATAAATAAGTAGTAGCTGCTGGATATGGCTTGCAACTGGGTGGCAGGTCAGCAAGGAAAGAATTCCAAAAGAGGGCTTTCTGAAAGCATAATTATACATATTGAACATAACAAAAGGAAAATAGTTTTTAAGGTAGCAAATCCTAAAGAGAATTTGGATAATGTGGGTGCTATTCTTCACATTTTTCTATGGCTAATTAGAGAGAACTGGGAAACACACAATGCTGCCCACAGCCCTGCCAACCCATTATGGGCACTTCTAATTTCAGATAAATGAAGCCCTTGGTTACCACCCCCAGCTTGTCTTAGAACATACATTGTATTATCAGAGTAGATGAGTAAAAATAATAGCCTTCCGAATATCTATAAAGGGTACCTTTCTCTTATTAGCAAATACTTAACAAGTTCAGATCACATCTCCATGTTAATGAAGCAACTACCAGATTTACTTGGCTCTTGAAAATCTAATTTTTCAGCTTTGCCTCTTTATACAGAAAATGCAATCTTGGGCTTGGCGCTGGAAGCATCAACAAGTTTCACATGTATGTAGCTAGAAAAAATGAACGGTTATGTAAAATCTCAAGTACATACGTGTGTGTGTATCTCCTGTTTGATACATTGTGTGTGTATTTCTCATTTTACAAAGCATGCATAATAATATTTATTGACCCAAACAGGGAAACCTAAATATACGCTGAAAACAAATCACCGGGTGTCACCTTTAAAACTCTCTTTATTAAATAAAACCATGATGTGATTTTTAAAAAAACAAGCGTACATGATGGGAAATATTGATTTCATGGTCAGGGTGAAATGTGAGGCAGAAAAAACTCAAGACAATTGCATTTGAGTGTAAGTCCTCAGTAAGAGATTTCACCGCTAAGTTTATTGCATTAAAATCATAATGACAGTAGTTTGCAAAATGCCCCCAAGAAACCTAAATGAAAGAGGAAATGAAAGTACGCATGATTTTAAATATCAGGAGATCTGAAAGCATAGATATATTGTTAAGATTTCCATTATCACTGATATTTAATTTTCTGTAGGACAAACTGAGAGGCTCTAACTGCTTTTGGGCTTCAGAACTTAGAAAAGGGGCCGCCACTTATTTTGGTTTCTTTCTTAATCATTCCAGGATTCCATGAACTGTTTCCTTCCTCATGAAACCAGAGGTTAAAATGCAGCCATTTGTAGCCTAGGTAGGAGGCCACGAAGCTATAGGGGAAGGCACACAGAGAAGAGAGGTGGTCAGAGAAGAAAGGTGGAGAGGAAGTCTGTGATACTAGTAAGACCTCTAGGGGTAGGCTAGGGTCCAAAGCTGAACAGGCTCATTGACCTGAGGGTGTTCGCCCGAATACATTAACATCTCTGAGAGCCTACTTTCCTGCACATTGAGACAACAGTATTTATCTCATAGTGTTATTGTAAGGGTTGTGTGGCATACAGAAAGCACTTAATATAGGCCTGTTGTTTAAATATTTGTGGTTCAGCCACTAACTTTTTCTGTGACTCAGAGCAAGACATTAACCTCTGGGCCTGCCTGTCCTCATTTTAAACTGCTAGTTCAAAGAAGGGAGCCCTAAATTTCCTTCCACCTTTGATATTCTGTGAGTCTTACTGAGGGAACCATTTCCTTATCCTTATAATGGGCATAATAAGAGCACTCACCTCCCAGAATTTTTGAGAGGGTAAAATGAAGTAAGACAAGCAGAAATTCTTAGAACAATGCCTGGCACATGGGAAATGCTTAATAAAATCACCATGATAGTGATGATTATGATGCGGATGATGAAGAAGGGTGTTGGGGACTCCAGTGGTAAATTGTGTGATAGCTGTAAAACATTCAGTATTGGATTGATTATATTATCTGTCCCTCCCTAGTCAGTGCCAGAATTGCCAGGATTTTATCTTCTAAACGTTCTTGAAGACTAAACGCATTCACTTCTCACTAAGAAGTACATAGAGACTTCCCAGGGTAGAGTCTGCTAACGTCTTTGTTTTCACTTTTGGTATTAATGTTTGAAGAATTAACTGACTCATTTATGGCCACCCTCTCTTCTTGAGAGCCTGGATATGAGCACTTTTTGTGAACAATTTCATTCTGAAAAGAGCATAGCACCCAAGTTGTCGTAGCTCACTAAATTTACCTGGAGTGTTTTCTGCTTTGAATTATTTTAAGTAAGATACAATTTCATCGAGTAACTCAAATGTGCTCACATTTAATTGGCATATGCAGAAGAATTTTGATTTATCTAGAACTGTGATTTGCATAGGTCATTTCCTACGTTTTTGTGAAATGCTGCACACAATTAAATAAGCCAGTCAAACTAAATGAACCGGTGAGTGCATTATAAATAGCCACCAGAATTATATTTCAGATGTTAACTGGTTTGTCCTGATTTAATAATGAATTACATCATTTGACAAATGAGATAAGACCTTCACCTTTAGCTTTCTGATCCAAACTTCTAATAGTTGAAATGTATTATTACCATCTGGCGTCTGGCCTTTGAAATGCTCCGGTGATGCCTGCCTCATTTCAAGTAGTCAGGGCTTGTCTGCCAAAAATGCACTCTCCTAAGCATCTTGATTGGCAGGCCCAGCGAGAAGGCTACAAATCCAGTGAACCATGGAGATACAGCTCAAGCTCTGTAGAAGTTTCCTCCATCCAGTTCAGGGCAGACTCATTTTCTTGGTTTGTGCCGCAAAGCACTTGGCACTATCAAAGTCGTCCTTATTTTGGATCTCAATCCTGAAGGATACAGTTCCTACCCTTCTGTAGCATGTTGGAATCTCCTGTAAGCTATTTGTCCCCCTTTACAAAACATTAATAATTTTGACACCTTTTACCCTCAGGTAAAATAAATGGAGAATGAAGCTGAGAGTGCTGTGTAGCCTGGAGTTTTAATTCTGTGAAGTCACACAAATCTGGCAGTTCCTTGGTGTTCTTCATAGTGTTCTGGGTTCTGGGGAAGGGCAAGATGAGTCCTATGGCTTTCGAGAAATTTCTGGCAAGGTTGGAAGGACAGAGTTAACACACGCAGAACCACAGCATGAAGGTGAAAGTCAGTGCTAAACCAGAGTGGGGCAGAGTGTAAGTGCCATCAGTTTTCTTGGTACATATAAAAAAAAAATTTTTTTAAAGATTGTATTTATTTATTTGAGAGAGAGAGCGAGAGAGGACAAGCAGGGAGAGAGAGAGAGAGAGAGAGAGGGACAGTGGGGCAGAGGACCAGAGAGAAGCAGAATCCTCCACTGTGCCGGGAGCCCCATGTGGAGCTCGAAGGCAGACGCTTAACCTACTGAGCCACCCTGGTGCCCCAAAGAAAATTTTGAACAGTGAAATTTAGGGAAACAATTAGAAATGAAATGCAAATAATAAGATGGGGAGTGATTTAGAGTAGAAAAATATCTGTGTCTTGGTAGATTGGAATGCTTTAGAAATGCAAAGTCTAGGCAAAATGGTAGTTTCCAATAATAATGGCTATACCATTATTAGAAGTATTCAAGAAATAGTTAATGTAAGGTTTTACAGGTGAGATACATATGACACCCGGCAAGATAGGCCCAAGGCAAGGTTTATTCAAGGAGCCCTTGGGCGAGGTTCCGCAACTCAGGAGAGCAGAGTCCTGGAAGTCACGCCCTGGAGCAGGTAGAGCGGTCTCTTCTTTGGGTTAAGACAGGGCATATGTTCACAGCCACATAAGGTAAGGTATTCAGTGATTAGAGGGTAGGGGGAGTCCTGATGTTTCTGTTTCCTGCATAGGTGTCAGTTTGCTTATGGTGACCTGCCCTCGGCATACTTCCTTCCGGTGGGAGAGCCATGGGTAAAGGAAGAGGACAGCCTGGAAGATGACGGCCCAGCAGCCATTTTTATTGTTCCTCCTGCATTCCCGGAGACGCTGACCCAACAGGTAATATTAAGCCCCTGTTTGTCTATGGGGTGGCTGAGAGTGAAATAAGTTAAATAATCTACCTACAGTCACCCAGTCAGCAAGTGGGAGAGGAGAGATTCAAGTCCGGGTATGAGGACTCTGAATCCATGCCCCAGACTCCTCACCCCAGCACTTAGTATCCATTTCCCACTATGGTTGACTCTATTGAGGTGATCACACATTTTGCAAGTAAAAGGAAAAGCTGAAAAGACATCTGCCTGGGCAATGGGCATGAACCCAAACAGTCCAGGGCCAATTAGGATGTATGGTCACCCTCTCTCTACATCTATTCCCAGTCATCTACCACATACTCAGTGCTTCCAGCCGGTTGCTGTTTTTTTGGGAGCAAGCTGATTAAAATCTTATTGTCAGAAGTTCTTCCATTTTAAAAAATCCTGCAAAGAAACAGATTCAATTAAACGAATCACTAACAGCAGAATTTTAGGCAATCAGGTACCTGATAATGGGAACTATTTCAAAGCAACTCTATTTTCCTGGCACCCATCAAATTACAACTCTCATAGGAGAGTTGGCCAGCTGGTGGTGGTGGGCTACATAGGTATATTGATAGATTCACAGGTAAACACTGAATTAATGAGGCAGAAATAAAATGTATTCTGCCCAAGACATTCAGCGCTACCCTTAGCCCTCTGTTAGAATTCATATTCAGTTCAGAACTCATCAATTTAAGGAAAAGCATGGAAAATTGGGGAGGATTCAAAAGAGATTAAAAAGTAAAACAAAATTATAGAGGCTTTTGTGTTCAAAGCTACCACAATATATCATTTTTCAATCAAATGATGTATGTCTTCAACCTACCCAAGTTCACACACATCTAATAGACGCAGATAGGGACAGATTATCAAATGCCTGGGTACCATTTGTATAAAATTTAAGCTCAAACTTATTTCCATCTCAAGTATGTGTGACATTGTTAATAATATTCTACTTGTTTCTCTTTTATTTTAGATTTTGGCTAAGTTTAAATTCTGTTTGTATTTGGGAAAAAAATAAAAAGTCTACAAGCAAAATTAATGGGGAAAAAAGGCAAGGGATGATGGAATAGAATTAATACTAAAAGAGGAAATGAGAATAAGGGAAAACACCAGCACAGAAACTTGAAAATATTGGAGTCAGTCTTAGAGAACCAGCATCCCTGGATGAAGTGTTAAATATCAGAACCTGGGGTGGGGGGCTCTGGGGGGCTCAGTGGGTTAAGCCTCTGCCTTTGGCTCTGCTCTCTCTACTCTACTCAGTGGGGAGTCTGCTTCTCCCTCTCCCTCTGCTCTCCCCCACAACCACTCTGTGCTCTCTCGCTCTGCTCTCTCTTTAATAAATACATAAAATATTTAAGTAAAAATATCAGAATGGGTTGCTAAGAGAGGTGAGGGAATCTCTCTTTTCCAGAAGCCTTTAAAAATAGGATCACATCTGTTGGGATGGGATAATGTTGAGCTGCCTGTCGAGACAGCTGCTGAAGCAAACCCCCAGCCGTGTAATGCCACCACCTCTATTTCTGCTCCGTGAAAAGTAACAGATAACTTCAGTTCCCCTAGCAGATTGGGACTGATGGTGTCTATCATTTTAATTTTGTTATAAAACTATTTTCATTGGGTTTTGCAATGCAGAGATAAGTTAACTAAATAACTCAGGTTATAGTTGAACTTAACGGCAAAGGCTCAAAACTTACTTAACCATTTGTAATATTTCCCCCAAGATATTATGAAACCAAAAAGGTACTGAGTTTATGTCCTTCCTTACAAGAAAGCTACAGCTAAGGCAAGGCACGGAATCCTATTTTTCATTTTAACTGAGTAATACTTGTATCCAGGGAATTGAGGTTACAGGAGAGCTGGATTGGATGAACCTTACTAAAAATTAGGCTCTGCCAGACCAGTACCCAAAGAGGTAAAAGGATATTTATTCTCTGGAGAGAATACAAACTTTGATCTGGTATATCCACACAGCCCCCTCCAACACTGACATTTTGTTTTCAGCTAAGCTATCTGTATCTTCCCCCCACTCCATTTAATTGCACATATATTCCTTAAGCTCCTACTTTTTGTCAGGCACTGTGCCAAAGAGAAAAGGGTCACAATCTCTGACCTTGAGGAATGCACAATCTATAAAAAGAAGCAAGCAGGTGGGTCCAGGGGTGGTGGGGCCTAACAACAATATAATTTGGGAGCTGCATTTTAAGAAAAAGAATACAAATTTACAGATACGAAAATAAGAATGGAAGGCAATATTTCTTGCAGGAAGAAAAGAAATCACAACAAATTACAAGTTTTAACATTCTGACAAATTCCAAAAACATCACAAAATCTGGGGCGGGGGGGGGACTATTGTTTACTAAGTGCCTGAATCATACCTATAATTTTATTTCTCTTATGTTTTCATTGCATATTAGTGACCCCAGGACAAGAGCTATATTATATCCTTCTCTGTAGAAAGAAGGAAATGATAATTTAGTCATTCTTCTGTATGCTTGATCAAAATGTGTTTTCTTTCTGGTTCACAACTTATTCATAACTATATAAGCAAATTTTCAGGATTGTTGTCAAGCTCAGAGAAACCTCAATCAAACTTCTTTCATATGTGAATTGTAAGAGTTATAAGATTTGGGGGCACTGCAGATTTTCTTGTATATGAATAATTTTAAATACTCTCTCAATTGATGATATTTATGAATCAGCTTGTAACTGGTGAGCTGTGGTAAAGGCATATTGTGAATATGATTTTATTTCTGTCAATGTCAGTATTGTATATCCAATTTGAAAGAAATTTAGATATTTTTCCAATATGTTCTTGTGATTCATTCCTCTTTGTTAGATTATCAAAGAATAAATAACCTACTCAGTACTTCAATTCAAAATTTATCTCTTCCTTTTAATGAATTATTGCTCTTTGTCTTATCTGAAAAATATTTTTATTACAGTTAACTGCTTGATGTCAAAATAACCTCTATTGATTTTGTCACTCAGTTTTCTTTCATATTCCATTAATTTTCATCTGGATTTAGTCTCAGTGTTTTAGTAAATTAATTCACAGGTGAGAAAACAAGTATGCTTTATATGTGTCCAAATGAGAAGTTACTGATTTCTCAGGGGGTTTTTTAATCTAAAATTTTTAAAATATCTATTTCAGTTAAAATAAAGTATTTCTGCTTTATCATCTTTTTGAATAAACTTTTCCCATCTTGTTTGTATTTATGTTTCTCTTCCACACCACTGAAAATATATTTTAGAATCATTATACTGCAGTGTAGCAGGTGGCAAGATCTGAGCAGCGTTAGTATGAGCAAATCATGTTGTCACCCTAGACTTTTGAAAGCAACATCATTGGCATTTTAAAAAATTGATGTATAATTACCACTCAATAAAATGCAAAGATCATAGCATTGAACTCCATGACTTGTGAATAAACTTACACAACCAGCACCTGAAACAAGAGAGAGAGCATCTCTAACCTGGGAAGTTCCCCTTGTCCCTTTCCTATCACCCTGACACCAAGAGCACCCATTTTCTGATTTCTTTTGCCATAATCCATTTTGCCTTTTCTTGGGCTTCATATAAATGGAATCATACAGTATGTGAGCAGTGTCTGTCTTACTTTACTCAGCATAATGATTCTGAGGACCAACCAGATTGTTGACCTTGGTAGAGTGTCTTAGTAATTTGTTCTATTTTATTACTGAGTATTATTCCACTGTATAAGTTTACCACAATTTGTTTGTTCATCTTCCCATTGATGGACATTTGGGTTCTTTCCAGCTTGGGCCTAATATGAATACGGCTGCTTTGAACATTCTTATACAAGTCTTTGTGTGGACATAGTATGTTTTCCTTTCTCTTGGGTAAATACCTGAAAATAAGATTGCTAGGCCACAGGATAAAAGCATGTTTAACTTGATTAGAAACATGGCATATGTATTTAAAATAGTCCATCTACAAGGAAAACACAAAAACAAGACCTGTAACTGTTGCACAATGCCAAAATGTCAATGACTTTCGATTTTGTAAAGACAACACTTCCTCCACCTGTCCTGCTCACCTGTGACTTCTTGTGCACCTTCGTTCACTGATCCAGCCATGCAGAACGGCTTGCTGATGAGTATGTGAGTATATGACTCAGTCTCTTCCTTCTAAGTCTCCCGCAAGGTACTACCTCTGGTTGGCTGCTCTCTAATTCTTCTTTCTTTGCCCTATCTATCCTTGAAAACTCCACTTACTCATTTTTTATTCTGGGAGAACTTTACGCCAACTTCCTCCAACCCTTCTTCACCACTATGAAGACTGAATGAAGAGTCTCTCCTGGGCCATTCCATAGAAACTCCTGTTTCCCCCTAGAAGTGTTTGGTTATTTATTTATCTTCACCACTGGGCCATAAGCTCCCCAAGTGTGGAGTCCTGTTCACTGTTAGAATCTAATGCCTAGTGAAGTTCTTGACCCAAAGTCAGTGCTCAACAAATACTAGCTGAATAAATACTTGGACGGCCTTGTGTTGCCTTTGGGAGTGGAGAGGTTTCTTTATACCTGTGTGATATTTGGGTGGAAATAACCAGTTGGAATAAAGGTCTGCAGTGTGAGTATTGGGCTTAGGGTATGGGCAGGAGCTGGGCTGGTGTACAGATATAAGAACACTGCTTACTCTCAGTCATACTGTATACAGGACTTCAGATTCGGAATTAGATGGGTTAACCTGGGAAAAGGAGCCATTTTTAAAAATAATTGAAAGTGACAAAAGGGAACCAAACGTAGTAGATTATGAAATAAGCAGGGAGAGAAGGAAGTTTGCATTTCTTATACAAACTATGGATTACTAATTCAAGAAGTATGGTGATGTCAAGTAGGGCAATTGAGACAATATTCTAACAGGTAGATGGGATTAAATAGTGTTAAACTGTTTTCACTTTTTTTTTAATTAATTCAAGGGGAAAAAACCCAATTGAGTCTATTTTCAAATTGAGGGAGCAGAGTTATTGGAGAGATAATATTGTTTTGAAATATGATCGTCAAATGATATGGTCTTTGTATAAAGTTTTTGCTGAGGTCTCATTCCATTAAATCATGATATTTTTTGGTCCTTCCTCAGTGACCATATTTTCACTTCAAGGCATTGATTAGGATTGGAAGTTAGGAGTATTTAAGTGGCTCAAAGCAGAAACCTCTATCCATAATGAGTAGAACTGAATGAAATCTGTGTAAGGTTTGGATATCCACCAGGAACTCCATGTGCTTGCTCCACTTCTTGTACTGGAGAGCTAATAATGCTAAAAGAGACCATCTCATAATGGATTCTAGATAATGACATTTTAGAGCTGGAAATAAGCTCAGAGACCATGTTGTTCAGCATATCCCAGACTTTATTTCTTGGTCAGGACGCAGCTTAGACATCATCACTTCTGGGAATCCTTCTTCGGGCTATGAATAAGTACATCTTTTTAAAAAGTCACAGGCAAATTTTATGTCCTCCTCCTTGAGTTTCATAATGTTTATTATTAAAATGTATATATTAAAGCCTCTGGGATGTTCTGCAATAAGTGGACCTATTTAATCCTGGTATACAAAATAGTTTCCAACCTTAATTGGAAATCTGGACACCAAACTTGATGATTGCACACAAAACCCTGATGCTCTTATTTAATGAACACCTATATGCATCTCACAGAACCTACTTTGAGGATCAGTAATGTACTCTACATCTTTCTTTCAGATAAGGTCTCACTCAGTGTTCTTATCGCCTTGTTTGACCTATCTAAACTTAGTAGCTTGAAATTGTTTTCTCATCTTTGTTTATTGGGATCATCTGGGAAGATGTTCTCCATATAATGTTTTTTGAGCCTGCAATTATCTGTTGCTTGCCTTGACTGGAACGTCCAGGATGGCCCGCTCCGATGTCTCTTTAGGGATGGCTGAAAGGCTGAGCTAAGCTCTGGATGGTGGCATGGCTGGGCTTCTCTCTATCCGTGGGGTCTCTGAGACTCCAACTCTTCCCATGATTGTACCACATGAATTCCCCTTATGGTCTCTTTATAGAGTCAGCAGGTGATTTACATGCTGGTTCAGAACTCCCAAAAGTACAAAGTGAAAAGCTTCTAATAGCTTTTTAAGGTGTAGGTGCAGAACTAGTACAACATTATTTTCATCAGTTCTATTGGTTACCTCAGTCACAGTGCCAAGGAAATCCAAGGGGATCCAAGAGGAGCAAAATAAACTCAATCTCTCTATGGTGATAACAAAGAATTTTTAGTCATATTTAATCCCCCACTCTTCTCATAGACCTTTGGCATCTTGTGAAAGAAAGAACCTGCTTACCGACACTGGGAAAGTCCCCAGATAGCTTTAAGTACCCAGGCTTCTTGGCACCATAGAGATGGCTAAGATCCACTGATGCCCTCCTTGATATCCAGGATCAATGGCTTAGGCAAATGGCCAATAGGACCCAGATCCAATATATCAAGCAGGGGAAAGGTTGAAAGACACACACCAATTCTAACAGCCTAAAACAGAGGTTGACAAACTACATCCTGTGGACTAAATCCGCCCACTGTCTATTTTTGTAAATAGTCTTGTTGTAAACTGCTACATCCATTTGTTTATGTATTGTCTATGGCTGTTTTTGTGCTACAAAATCAGAATTGAATAGTGTGACAGATGAGTGGCTGCTAAGCTTAAAATATTTACTGTCTAGCCTTTTACATAAAATGTTTACCAACCCCCAGGGTAGACTTCTATAAGCATTACAAGATGGCAGTCACCTTATTCTGAAATGACTATCCATATACGTTAGTTCAGACTGCTACAACAAAAATGCTATTGACTGTTTAAACAACAGATATGCATTCTCACAGATTTGGAGACTGGAAAGCCCAAGAAAAATATGCTGCCTGATTTGGTTCCTGGCTCACCCTTTTCCTGGTTTGTAGAAGGATGCTTTCTTCTTGTATCCTCCCATGACAAAAACAGAGATCATATCTCTTGTGTCCCTTCTAAAAGCACTAATCTCATTCATGAGGGCTCTACCCTTATCACCTAATCACCTCCCTAAGACTCCACCTCCTTAAATACCATTACATTAGGGATTAGGGGTTTAACATATGAATTTGGGGAGGATACAAACATTTCGTCCATAGCACCAAGCATTAGGAAATGTAGAATATTGGCAAGCGATGAAGTACTTTCCATGGAGAAAAAGTATTGTTGTATGCTATCCCATGCATCAAATCATTCATTGTTTGTCATTACTGATTGTATTCCCTTTTTCATCCATCCACCTGTAGATGGACATTTAAGTTTGCAGTTTTTGATCATCACAAATAAAACTTCTATGAGCATTCATGCACAGGTCTTCAAGTGGATATATACTTTTATTTTCTTGGGTAAATATCTAAAAGTGAAATGGTTGATTCAGGTGTATGGTATATGTTTAACTTCTTAAGAAACTGTCAAAATGAAAAAAGAGAGAGAGAGAAAAGTAAAGAAAAGAAACTGTCAATATGATTTCCAAACATTTTACATTTCCATCAGCAGTTTATGGGAGCTCTTTTTCTGCTACATCCATGCCAACACTTGGTACAGTTAGTCCTTTAATTTTGACTATTTATATAGGTATGAGTGGTATCCTAATGTGGTTTTAACTTACATTTCTCTAATGAGTAATGATGTTGGGCATCTTTTCCTATGCTTATTAGCTGTCCATATATTTTCTTTGGTCAACTGTTTGTTGAGAACTTTGGCCCACTTTCAAAAATTGGGGTGTTCGTTTCATGTTGTTGAGTTTTAAGATTCTTTGAATATTCAGGATAGAAGTAATTTATCAGATATCTGATTTTCAAATATGTATTCCCAGTCTATGTCTTATCTTTCTTTTTCTTTCAATGAAATCTAATATAACCATTTTTTTCCTTCTTATGCTTTTGGTGTCACATCTAAGAAATCTTTGTCTGATCTAAGGTCACAGAGATTAGAACTTTCTGTGTACTTCTCGAAGTGTAATTGTTTTAGATTTTACCTTTAGATGCACATTCCATTTTGAGTTAATTTTTTTCTGAGATGTAAGGTATGGATACCAAACTCATTTTCTTTTTTTAATTTTAATTTTTATTATTATTTTTTAAGATTTTACCTATTCATTTGACAGACAGAGATCACAAGTCGGCGGAGAGGCAGGCAGAGAGGAGGAGGCAGGTTCCCCACTGAGAAGAGACCCCAGATGTGGGGATCTATCCCAGGACCCCAGGATCATGACCCGAGCCAAAGGCAGAGGACTTAACCCACTGAGCCACCCAGGCACCCCTTGTTTTCTTTTTTAGCATAGTGATGTCCAATTGTTCCAGCAACATTTATGAAAAAAATGATTTTTTTCTCCATTAAAATGCACTTGCCACTTTGTCAAAGATCAGTTGTCTATATTTGTGCCGGTCTATTTCTGGATTCTCTGTTCTGTTCCATTCATTGTGACCCTCTCTCCTCACACTGTTGTCATGCTCCAGTATAGCTGAAGAAACTGAGAATTCAAAATTAAAACCTGAATATAACTTAGTCTGAATATATATTGGGTAAGATGGAAAGGTAGAATATATCTTAATGGTCTGTTAGCTCTATTGATAACTTTTAAATATTTAGACATATAGTGACTGTGCCTTTTTCTCTGGGCCCCACAAGTGTGATAAGCCTGGCAGGTGGATAGAATGAAGAGCACCAAAGAGGCAGATACAACTTACTTTCAGTGTTCTAGTGTCTGTCAACAAAAATATCATCTTGGGAGGTTCAGAAGAATTATTCATAGTACTAATTGTTGGCCTATAATAGTTGGTGAAAATGGCAAGAGATAATTTGGAGAGGGAAACAAAAGCCAGATCATAGAGTACTGTGAACTGTACCAAGGAGTTGGGAGTATCCTAAGAGTCATTTAGAGATATTGAAGGATTTCAGCAAGAGACTGACACAATCAGACTGGCCTTTTCAAAAGATTAATCTAGCTACAAAGTGAATTTAGGATAAGGGACAGACTAGGATAAGAAAAGGTAATATTAGTAATTACTTGTCTATTTTAGCAATCTAGGTGAAAGATAAAAGATGTTTTGGACTACATTAGTGATGATGAAAATGGCAAGAATTATATATGAGTGAGATTCATGTGACCTAGTAGAAGAGACATAGGAATTAAGGTTTCAATTCCTTAAGCTTTTAGCCTGAGCAGTGGGTAGATGGCAATATTATTCAATTGCATAGGGATTTGAGGTGGAGGTTTGAGGGACATAGAGAGAACGATTGGATATTCAGTTTGAATACATTGTGCTTGAGGGTCTGTAGACACATAAAAGCTTTTGGCACAATGTTGACATAGACATGGTAAGTTATAAATAAAACAAAAATAAGTGTATTATTAACTTGTGAATTATTTTTTTCAACTATTTAAAAATTTTTTTTTTTAATTTTTAAAAATGCCAATGATGATGATGAAATGAGGATGAAAAAGATAAGGAGAACTTCCTTTACCATTGCGGAAAGCCTGAATCAATTGTGAATTGTGAATTATTTTTTTCAACTATTTTTATCCTGAGGATGAAAAAGATAAGGAGAACTTCCTCTACCATCGCGGAAAGACTGACTCAATTGTTGCTCTCATGAATTCATGTACTTCTGTGTAGAAAGGAAATGAAGTGATGCTGTTATTAGTGAAATTTTCTTTTGCTCTAGACCTGCTTATTATATTCAGCAAGGCATAATACTCAATTCCAAAATAAGAGACTTAGTAAAAGTTTACTCACTTCTGTAACATCTCAAAGGGAGTTTAGTGGTTCCCCTTGGCCAATTTCCTGCTAGCTCAGGGCTTCAAGCTTCTGATAGTAATGCCATCCAATATTATCTAATCTAAAACCATCCTTAAAGATGTGACTTCTGAGGACATCATATTAGATGATAGGACTAAAAGATTAACCAACATTTTAAGGTCAGGGCCTAAAAGCAGCTTATATCATCACTGCCACATTCCATTGAGCAGAAGAAGGCATACTTTCTCAACCCAAAGCAAAGCCGCTGGTAAATCCAGACCGCACATGTGCAGAGGAACAGGAACTAGGATCAGTGACCATCTAACCAGTCTTTATAACACTTGAAAATCAAAGAACTGTTTTTCAAATTGTACTCAAATAACAAATAGTTAACATTTGTGCTCCCATGCAAAGTTACTGTTCCAAGAATTTATCATTTATTTTTATAATAAAAAAATTAGATCTTTTCATTCTCTTCTACTCATTTAAGACACTTTGCTGTTTGGAGGGCAAATGTTTAATTGCTTAATTCTTGCTTCATTCTTTTAGAAGAATTCAAACACTTATGCTGAAGATAATACTTAGTGGTGGTTCTTTTCTCTTGCAATCATTCTTTGGGAATTTGCTACCATAACTACAGAGAAGAATCTGATAAACTGAAACGGAGATCTCCAACTAATGTATAACACAGATGCTTCACATTGCAAAATCTCTATCAGCATTAAAAGGATAAATAGTTTTTTAGAGATATTAAATAACACCTGGCATAATAAATAAGCCCTTTTTTTTACTTACTGTCTTATGTACATATACTATCTTATTTGATCATCACGACCACCTTAATACATTCTATTTGTCATAACAATACCCAGATTTTCAATGGGGAGTGTACCTGCTCTCCAATTCCTACCATTTGGGTAGAGCTGACTCTACCTTCCATTTATGGAGTGGGCATTTGACCTAAACGAGGCTAATCATACTTCACAGCTGACTGATTTCAAGGAGTGATTCAGAGATAAACACAACATCCAGGTCATGCTAAGTGGGAGACATTGCCGATCAATGATTGGACTACTCTTGTAACAGTTGAGAAACAGACTGGATATGAGCTGTAATTATTGGAGGCCATCTTGCCCCATGAGGAGACCCTGCCTGAGAGTTATGTGTAATTGAAGAAAGTGAAGCAGAGACACTGTCTTAGTCTGCTCGAGCTGCTCTAACAAAATATCATGAACTGGGTGGCTTGTAAACAATGGCAACTTATTTCTCTCAGTTCTGGAAGCTGGAAAATCCACGATTGATGTGCTGGCAGATTGGATGTCTGGTAGGGACCCATTTCCCAGTTTATAGATGCCATTTTCTCTCTGTGCCCTCACAAGGCAGAGGGATGAGGGAGATTTCTGGGGCTTTTTAAAATAAAAGTATTAATTCCATTTATGAGGAATGACCCAATCACCTCCCAAAAGCCCCACTCCAAATAATACCATCACATTGAAGATTGGGTTTCAAAATAGGAATTTCGGGGAACATGAACATTCAGTCCACAGCAGTGACTGCATCCTAACAACATTGTTTGAGCTAGGACCCAGCCACACTGATGCAGTCTATGCCTGGACTTCTCACATACAGGAGTTAATGCATTCTTTTTCTTCTTCTTCCATTTTGAGTTGAGTATCTTGTCTCTGCAGCCAAAGGAGTCCTATGCTCGTGGTCAGGCTGTTAACATTTTCCTAACTTTATGAGAAGATAAACTGAGGTTTAGAGAGCCTAAGCAATTTGCTGTCTGCACTTATTAGTACAAAACAGAAAGAAAACCTGACTTAAAGGGCAGTGCTTTAATTATACTTTATTTAATTAAGATTCTTTTTATGTTTTAAGGCAATTTTTTTCCTATCAAAACTGAAGAAAAGTCTTGTCAGGATAGAATAATTACTGCACTGTATCTAGAAAGTTCAGGCTTTCCAATATTTATTGATGACTGTTTTGTTGATTGTATTATTATAAATATGAATGCTGAGTCATTCTCAAGAAACAAATAGTAAATGAATGCTTTAGGAGCCATGTGATGGATGCCTCTGTTCCATTCTGTACTTAAAATGAAATTTGTTCCACAGTTGAACTCTAGGTCTGATCTAAAATCAGCAGAGAAGGTTTGCAATACTCAGATGTGTGCCTCTTTCGAAATCTAGTGGTTTTAGAAAGAAGTATGTATGTACTGTATACTTCAAAATAACTAACAGTATTCTTAATGGGGGAAAAAAAAATCCCATTTTTTTCCTGGAACTGAGAATGGAAAACTCAGCTGCATACCATTCCAATTCAAGGATCTGTAATCTTAGGCCATTGAAGAGTTCCTCTTTCCAAGGAATGTTTCTCTGTGTGGTTTCTAAGCCTCCTGACTTTTTGCAAAAATTTAGCATCCCCCGGGAAGCTTAAGAGAAATAACAATGTAGAAACCTCATAGGTCTTGTTAGGTTTTCATGTCTGACACATAGTTCTTTTATTTTTATCTATCATATTTGGCCATGCTCTTGTCTTCATTTCTTTTTACTTGGTCGTCAGAACAGAACAAAGAGCTATGAAGATTGTGATAAGGACTTCCTCTTTCATAACAAACTGAAAACAAAATTTGCTTAGATTCCGTCATGGATACTATGAAAACCTGTGGACAGCCAAGTTTTAGGGATCCCATGTTGTACTTTACTCTTTTAAATATCAACAGTTCTAGTCTTAATCAAACTCTATGGCATTCTATACGGTGTCCACCTTAACAAGATTATCTCCTACTTGCCTACCTGCTCCTGATGCCCTCTGTACCACTCATGTGAAAAAAATAGCCCAGAAAGGGTAGAGAAGGAAGCTGTTCTCCTCTTCACGCAGTGCTGAGAATAATCCTGAAGCACAGCAGGACATCCAGATACTGCTGCCCAGATTTTTGGCTCAGAGGTGAGCCCTGTACTTGCATTTTGGCAACCTAATCATTGAACCTCTCTGAGTCTCAGGTTCTTTAGCTGTAAAGTAGAAATACTGATGCTTTCCTCGGGGCATGTGTGAAGATTAAAAGGCTAAATGTTCTCCTAAACTTCACTGTTCAGGGCAAAAAAAAAAAAAAAGGCTGTAAATCTCTATGTGAATATAAAACATTGAAGATAATTGAGCACCAGTTTTTTCACTCCTCCTCTGACATATAAATTATAGCAAAATGTATTTAAAATCCAAGAACTGGCCCAAATATGGACACACACATAGAAATAACCTGTGATAAAGTCGACTTACTAACAAGTAAAACTGTACAGTTAAATTGTATTTGCTATTATAATGAAAGATAAGCGCACATACACACAAAGTTTCAATATGCTTAGCCAAATGGAAAAACCAGGTTTAAGAAAAATTCCTCTCCCACAGGTGAGGACGTTCAGTAGTCTGATGATTCATCTCTCAGCTATCGTGGTTTCTTAATTAATTTGAGACATTTTAATTAGATTCTTCCTCATTCTCACTTCAGCCCAGCATCTCTGGGTGGGGTGGACCTCCGCTTCCCCACCCTAAGCAACCCCCACTCCAGCCCCAGCAGCTGCTGCTAAATTGCCACCAGGAGAAGCACTTCATCCCCTAACCACAAGGAGACTCAAGAGGCAATAGGACGGAAATAGAATTTGTTTTTGTTGTCCACCATTTTGCCTCGGTTTCTTAGTTCTCATTATCCTCTTTTTCCTAACCTTTTCCTTACCCTTCCCTAGAGCCATGCCCACTCTGACCCCAGGAATCTGGCGGCTCCATGCAGGCTGCTCAGCTGAGCACACCTCCTGAAAGCTGTCCACTACCTTTTTTTTCTTCAGCTTCCTTTTCCATCCAACTTACATCGTCTCAGACTTGCTGATCTCAGAGAGATGTAAACAGAAAAACCAACTAATCAAGACTCAAGTGTGAATAACTGCTTTTTTTTTTTCTGGGATTTTGCATCTTAAGCATGCTAACCCATATTCATCTACAATTAATGGAATCCCCAAAGAATTTAAAGAGGACTGAGGTTACAGGATGGAGATATCTATGGGCAACAGACTTCTCTCCATTCCTTTAACTTTCAGCGCACACGGAAGCTCCTTTCCCTTTTGGTGAGGTTCAATCTCTAGAGACGCTGCATTTATTACCCAAGGAGGGTTACCGCTTAGGGATTAGCAGTCACTTCTGGCTGCCATCATGAGTCTGACACCAAGAATGCAGCTTTGTTCATGGAGCATGAAAGCAGATTGCAGAGTCCTGCTGACTGGCATAAATTCATGAGGAAATAAAATTTTTCATTCATGTGCACACACACACACACACACACACAGAGTAGCACTTTTCTTCATTCATAGACAGATACAATTCCAATTGCATTGGGCACTTTTTCATTTTTCTGGTATCAGAATACAGAAAAATACAGGTGCGATTGGGGACTTGATTAAGTTCTGAATTATTAAGTGACATGCATAGATGCTATAAGCTTCAAGTTTTGCACTTGACTAACTTACTCTCTAGAGGTCTCAGAGAATCTTGGGAAGAATGAGTACTTTGTGTATGTTATTTATTTATTTATTTACTAATTTGTTTATGTTTGCCAAATATGTGAATTTATAGGGATTCTTTTTAGGGCAGTGTTCACAGATGGTTGCAATGTATCATTTCTGTTAATTGTCTTGTATACACTTACGCATAATTTATGGGTAGAAATAAATTGTGGTTATGCTTCAATTTTTTTTTTTTTGCACCCCTTTCCTGGAGTTTAACCAGGAACCAGGAAGATTAAAGTGTACTAGGAACATAGAACCACATGTTCCCTCAGTCTGAGCACAGAACCATGAAGGTAGCAAGACTTGTACAATACGTTCTCAAGAGCTAAAAGGAAAGAGGGATTTATTAAACTGCTTATATGAAAAAAATTATGAGGTACGTCTTAATAGAATAGCCTCAGCTTTCTTCAACATGAACAATCAACCTTTTGCCTCCACAATATTGCTAAAACTATTGACAAACTAATTCACCAATTAACTTCTAACTGTCATGTTCTAAGGCCTCATTTTAGTCCTGATAGTATGCAGTTGGAACATTCTCTTATTGACCCTTCAGTGTTGGGGTTCCCATCCATTGCCTTCTACTCTCACTCTTGTTCAAAGTTCTCAAAATGGAAACCCACAGACTGGATGAAGTACACAGGTGTATGCAATTTGGGCTCAACCGTATTCCATGCAAATTTAAGAAACAATATATAAAACTGGAACTCTTCAGTTACTCATCTGGATTTTCCAAGTTTTGGAAAACAGAAAGATCTGACAACAGTGGACCAACATTTATGCAGGGCAATGATTAGTCGGAAGTAAATGGAAGTTGCTCCATAAAGATTGGACTCTTGGTTTCCAGTTGCCTTACATTCATGACCCACCCCTTTAACACATTCATATAGGTGACTCACCCTGTGTGATTTCATCCTTTCTTGAGGTTTGAACTCCCTGGCTCTAAAATTCAAATCCAGAACGCATCTGTAAACACTAAAATAATATCTCAGTTTCCCCTAAATGTGCTATAGATTCCTCATCCTCCATGTCCAAAACCAAGCACATTATTTTTCTCCTAAGCCACCAAATTTGTTCCTCTAGCCCCTGTACATCCACAGTGGTTAGCACAGTTAATAGTATTGCCATCCACGATGGTTAGCTTTATATATCAACCTGCCTAGGCTTTATTACCTAATTATTCAAATAAACACTTTGGCTGAGAAGATATTTTGTACATGTGGCTTAACATCTGCAATCAAATGACATTAAGTAGAGGAGATGATCTTTGATAATCTGACTGGGCCTCATTTAATGAGTTGCAAAGCCTTAAGAGCAAAACTAAGACTTCTCTGAAGTCCTTCAGCCTTAGAACAGCAGCAGCAGCTCATGCATGAGGGTTTTTAGCCCGTTGACCCGTGTGATATCATTCAGACTCTCCTGTACCCACAATCCCCTGCTTCTCCTCCTCTGGAGAGCGCTGACCTAAGGTTCTCGGTGGTTTTGCCATCGACACCTTTGCTGCCAATGTTTTCACCACAAAATGAATTGGCCATAGGGCAAATCTGCCACAAAAGATTAAAATCACACAAACAAAAAATACCATCTAGAAGAGGGACTTAAGGTCCTTTTTAATAAAGGACATAATGAAACATGAAAAATTCATAAAAATAATTATTAATTTATTCCTGCATCTAAAAATGTATCCGTTTTTCAAATATGAGGATGCATATTTGTTATTGAGGCTTATGAGAGCCTACGCTATTGTTCGACCTTGGCATATTGTCATATGTCCATTGACAGACATCCCAAAGTTCCACTGGAAAGGTGGAAGAAATGCTAACACTGTCATGCGTTTGTAACTGAGCTTTGTTATCATCATAAATGATATGTTATCATTTTCCCATATAGTACACAATCTGGCTTTATATGCTCTTACACTTTTAGTAAGTTTTATCACTGTATTTTTAAAGCTGATACATGTAGTGGTTAATTACTGTTTTAAGACCACCATATCTACTCATCACTGTAGGAGGGCTGGTTAAGATTTATGTAATGTAAAAATGGGAGCTTTGTCAATGGGGAAATGAAGCCAAACAGACAACTAACTTCAATACAGTAATTCTTCTGAAGATGGTTGATTTGTAATGGTGTAATGAAACCAAACTGTCTACCCGTTATTTTATCTTTTATGGCAAAATTGCCTTATGGCCAATTAGTTATGTGGTAACAATATTTGCCATGAAAATGCTTGTGGCAAAGATGTTTACCGCAAAGATGCTAAGAGTGAAAATACCAGACGTGCCTGATACTCCATCCACGTAGATAAGCAATGCTCAGAACATGAGACTTCCTCAACGCTTTCTCCTTCTTAAGGCTTTCATCAGTCACATCCTTTTAAAATTATTCTTTAAAATAATGATCAGATATGATTTATAATTCTATAACCCAGATCTTTCCTCTCTTGCTTTGAGATCAAAATCTAGATTCCTAAATAGGGTACACATAGCTATTCATTTTCTGGTTCCCAGGTACTTGTCCAGACTCATCTCTTTGCTGAGCTACCTACTTCCCTTATGCCTACTATCTAAATGAAAATGCTTCTAAATTTTAAGATGCCTTTATACTTTATTCCTTTATACCTAAGCCGCTCCCATGGCTTCAAATATCTTTCTTTATAGAGCACCTGGAAAAAATCTACTTAACTTTCAAGACATGGTTGAAACATTTTCTCTTTTATGAAACCTCCCCATCCTCTCTTTTGCCCAGCAGAATTGATCCACTCTTCCTCGGTACCCCAACCTCCTCTTGCATGCTTCACTCACGTACAGCCATAATATAAGAAAGTAGTTCATTTGCTTATTCACATGTTTGTCTTCCTGTGTTAAACTGTGAGGCCTAATTTATTATATAATTTAAGAGACTCTTGTGGCAACAATTGCTAATGACCCCATCAATATCCATTCTCCTCTTTTTCGACAATAATAGAACTCTACCTAAGCACCTGGCCACCTAGAACAAAGGTTACATTTTTGGCCTCTTCTACAACTTGGTGTGGCTATGTGACTGAGTTTTCACCAATGGAATCTAAGGAATCTAAGTGAGAATGTCCTATGCCAACATCTAAGAATTATCAGAGGCAATTGTCACCAGCTCTTTACCCTTTAGTCTTCCTTTCTTCCAACCTCCTGCTTGGAACATGGATGTGATGACTGAAGTTCTACCTTGGTTCTTGGAGAAAAAAAAAATTACTCTTGGCATAATCAAGTAGAAAATTGCAGGAGCCTGGGTCCCTGAGAACTTTGTGCAGCAAAGCTGCCATACCTGCCCTAGATTACCTACCTCCACACTTTTACCCAGAGAAGAAATGAATTTTCACCAAATTTAAGCTGCTCTTTCAGAAAAAGAAGTTGTATTACTCACAACCAAGTATAATTCCAATATATGAAAGGTTCTGGCAAGGTCTTTAATCAACACTCTTTAAGCTTTTAAATTAGCAATGATGCCTAAAGATTTGTTACCGGGTCCAAGTCGGAGAGGGGCTCATAATCTCAGAAGTGAGCTACCTGGGTTTGGGTTTTAAAGCTTGGGTGCAGTGTTTGCATATGGGCTTCCTGTTATTTGTATGGGGTATCCTCTGCATTTCAACCTATAGACTTGGACTTAGTTTGAGCTCTGCTCCCTAGGGAACCCTCCATTTGATAATATTCTGCTCCACTTGGCAAGTATCTGACTGACTAAGCCAGCTCCATCTCCAACAAGTGGGGATGAGTTAGCAAATCAAACAAGGGGGAGGGTGGTTAGGTTAGAGCCAAGACGGAGATGAGTTCAGAGGACATGAGCTGAGTGAAGTGACAGCAGCATGGCAAGGAATTTGAGTCCACACTTGGTGCCTGGAAAAGCAAGACCAGGAGAAAAATATGCCAGGCTGTTGCTAGGGCAATTTGATTTGCCCTTTCAAAGACCTGCTTATGCCCAGATAAATTATGACATATCATGACCCCTTTCCAATATGGGCGTAGGAAATAGACACTCTAAAATACTCTGTGGGAGTACAAATTGGAGAAAATTTGACAAGTCCCTTAAATATTTTAAATGTACATTCGCTAGGAGCCAAAGATTTTTTAAAAGGGGGCAGGAGCTCAGAAGAAACACTGGAAATACATGTGCTTATAATTTAATATTATTCAAAATGTCTTACTTAGGCAATAAGAGAAACAGACAACATTCACATATATCCTCTATTCCCAACAGTACTAACAAAAACTAACAGGAAATACATAAAACCCATTTGAAGAAAACTGTACAATTTCACTGGAGTTTGTATGAGGGCTAAAACTTTCTCTCTGATGATGCCTATCATTCTGATACATAGAAAACCAAGAGATATAAGTGATAGCTTAACACTAGAGATCAGTAATATGGCTAGAAGTAAAGGAAATACATAGAACTTATTATACATTGGCAGCATTAATTAAAAAATGTAAAGGAGGGAAAGGCAGGATTTAAATCAATGAATCACTGATTGGTTAATCAATAAATAGTTTTAGGGGGCACCTGGGTGGCTCAGTGGGTTAAGCCTCTACCTTTGGCTCAGGTCATGATCCCAGGGGCCTGGGATAGAGTCCCGCATAGGGCTCTCTGCTCAGCAGGGAGCCTGCTTCTCCTCATCTCTCTCTCTGTCTGTCTCTCTGCCTATTTGTGATCTCTCTCTCTGTCAAATAAATAAATAAAATCTTTAAAAAAAATAAATAGTTTTAGGAAATTTTGATATCCAAGTAGGAAAATAAAATTATATTCTTTCATCAGATGGCATACACACAATCCAGATGATTTAAATATGCAGATAAAAGGATGTCTCGGTGGCTCATTTGGTTAAGAGTTTACCTTTGGCTCAGTTCATGATCCCAGAGTCCTGGGATCAATCCCCATGTCTCACTTTTTGCTCAGCGGAGAGCCTGCTTCTCTCTCTCCTCCCTGCTCATGCTCACTCTCACTATCTCTGTCTCTCTCTCTCAATAAATAAATAAAATCTTTTAAAAATATGCAAATAAAGAATATGAAGAATAAAATATGGGAGTGTTGGAGCCCTAAAACAAAATCTAGGAGAGGATTTTTTGATATGAAAAACACCTTTTGAGACCCTCAGTAAAAAATTCAAAACTAAAAGATTTGATAGCTGATGAACGTGTTTGTTTTCCCTGTAAGTTGGCCCTATCCTTCGCCGGCTTTTCTGTTCTCTCACTTTGAAGATATTTGAGGGATATGGCAGGCAAAATCTGCCTGCCTTTTCCTGACATCAGCATACATCTGAACTTATTTGACAAGATTACGTCTGGCTTTATAGAGAAGTGGGGAAAGAGAGAGACAAAGGAGACAGACAGATGGAGACACAGAAGACAGTGATTCAGATGTGGTGAGGGCTGCTTGGGGTAGTGACCTGATGAAGGCGTCACTAGCTCTAGAGTCACAATTCTTCAAAGATCCCCGAGTATGACATGGAAACAGCAGAATCACAAGGGGGACCACAAGGAAAAAAAAAACTTGGAAAAACAAATGCCTGTGCAGTAGCCCTGTGGACAGAAGGCTAGAGCTCTCTGCAGCACTGAGTAGTTTTAAGAATCCTCCAGGTACTTCTCAAGACCTTGTGGCTTGGCCTGGGGGCCGAATTTGAGGGAGATCCCCAGTTAGATGTGTAATTTAATCCACTCTTCCATGTCAGCAAGATAGGCCTCTGAGTTTGTTTTAAATAAATAAAATAAATGACATTTCTTGCATACCCAAATTTAAAGTGACTCAGTTGCAACATTGTTAAGCAACATGGGGAGAAACAGACACCACAAGAAAATAAGCATAACTATGTAGGAAGCCTGTTTGACAGTATGCATCAATATGCAAAGTGAGTATGCTTTCTCACAAGCCATCGCTCATGATCCCAGGATTTCACACCAAAGAAGTTCCCTTATTGAGTCAAGTAAATAAATCTACTACAAAATTGCTTATAATTGGCAAAAGGATTTTGGGAATCTCAGCATGCCTTTTAGTAGGGAACTGCCTTAAAAAGTTATGAAATAAATCATGGAACATACATACAATGGAATATTTTGAAGCATTAAAGGTGATTATATGCCCCAAATCATTGGTCCCACCTCTTCTGCCTTTTAACATCACAGCTCCTGGCTTTCAGGCCTTCAAACTCTGGGACTTACACCAGCGGATCCAGTTCTCAGGCCTTTGGCCTCAGATTGGAAGATACACCCTTGGTTTTCCCAGCTCTCAGGCCTTCAGATTCAGAGTACCACCACCATCTCTGGTTCTCCAGTGTGTAGATGACAGACTGTGGGACTTCTTGGCCCCCATCATTGCATGAACCAATTCCTATATATTAAAAAAAAAAATCTCCTCTTATCAATATGTAGTATATTCTTATTCTTTCGCTCTAGAGAGCCTTGACTAATCCAAGTACTGATACTCATACTTTTCTCCAAATAAGTCACAGGTTCCCAGTGGATATGTCTCTTGTTGGGGCACAAAGCAGTACCCTAGAGATGTACAGCAAAACATCTCAGTGGAAATTCTCAAAGGATAAGATTTCAAGAGATTTTTACTTTTCTTATGCTGAACTGTATTTTAAAATAAGGAACATGCATTGTTTTCCCAAAACCAATAGAAAAAAAGAAAGGAATGTTAACAACTGGAGTTTGCTGGGTGTAGAGAATTGAGAGTTTCATGTACCATTGGTATAGTTGAAAATTGGTTGAGTTTTTTGGAGGGCAATTCGACAATTCAATTTCTAAGAATGTATCCTGTAGAAATATCTGTACCCTTGCACAAAGATGTATGCCCAATGTTGCCCATTATAGCATCGTTTGTGGTGGCAGAAATGAAAAAAGTAGTCACTTTTTGTGGCTGCTGTCCTCTGGGCAAAGTCTCCTTACCGGTCTAGTGTAAGAGTACACAAACATTTATGAATTACACAACCATGAGAAGCAGGAAAGAGGGATCCTTTTCTATAAGTGATAGGGATAGAATGTTGCAATATATTGTTTATTTAAAATAGTAAGTGAAAAACAGTATGTAGAGTGGGTTCTCATTTAACATTACTACAGGTATGCTTTCTTTTATTGCATTTTGCTTTGTTGCGCTTCACAGATGCTTTATTTATTTATTAATTTTTTTCCTTTCCTTTTCTTTTTTTTTTTTTAAGAGAGAGAGAGTGGGTGAGGAGCCATGAGAGTTGGAGAGAATCTCAAACAGACCCCTCGCCCAGTGCAGAGCCCAAGCAGAGCTGGATCTTAGGACCCTAAGTTCACTATCTGAGCTGAAATCGGGAATCAAGCATTTAACTGACTGAGCCACCCAGGCACCCCACGGTTTGTTTTATTTTTACAAATTGTTTTGTGATAACCATGCATTAAGCAAGTCTATCAGCACCATTTTTTTTCTAACAGCATTTACTCACTTCAAGCATTTGTCACATCTTGGGAGTTTTTACAGTATTTCAAACTTTTTCATTATCTTTATGTTCATTATGGTGATCTGTAATCAGTGATTATGACTCACTGAAAGTTCAGAGGATGATTACCATGTTTTAGGAATAAAATATTTTTAAATTAAAGTGTTGTATATTTCCTTTTTAGACACAATTTTATTGCACACTTAGTAGACTACAATATAGTGTGAACATAAATTTTAGGTGGACTGAGAAACCAAAAAATTCATTTTATTCACTTTATTGTGCTATTCACCCAATGGCAGAGGTCTGGAACCTAACCTTCAATATCTCCAAGACACATTCATATTTTTATATGCTCAGGAGAAAAATCCCAAAGGATATCTACCAATTGGTTAGCAATAATTATCTCTGATTAATGGCATTACAGAATTTTCACTTCCCATTTTATACATTTCTACATTGTCAGAACATTTTACAATAAGCATCTATTATTCCTATCACAAGAGGGAAAAACAATGACCTTTAAAAAAAAAAAAGAAGAAGAAGAAGTAGAAGAAAAGAAAAATGTCACAGAAAGCAGCATTGTTCCAGAACTGGGTCTTGGGCCAGGATTTAGACTCTGCGGCACAGTGGTGGACAGGACCTTACTCAGCTGGAGCTTGTGAATAGCTTGGCTGACATTCTCTGCCTGGCCTGCACTTTCATTCATCTGGCATGGCTCAGCTGGGAACCCCCTTGAAATTTCCATGAAGGGGTCTCTCCTGCTGTGGGTCTGATATTGGCCATTCCTTAGTTTTCTGTCCAGCCAGAGAGCCAAGAATGCTACCAGCTCTGGCATCAAGCTCTACTTAGCTCATTACTTCCTAGCTGTGTGACCTGGAATAAGTTATTCAACCTCTCTAGGCTTTCTACTGCAACGATCAATTTTGAAGATGAAGCTAAAAAACATGTAAAATTCTTTACCAGTTATTGCAGCATAGTATGTATGTAATAAATGTCAATTCACACCCCCACTGCCACTCCTTTTCCCCTTTCATATTCCCTGGCAGATGGAAAATTTAGAGCCGTGCTTTTCAGTGGGTGCTCTGCCATTTTCTTGGTGGCCTTTGATAATGCGGGGGAGGAACATTTTTTGGTGGCCGCCATGATGAAGAAGCTACTGCTTTTGACCTGATCTATGGGCAAGATCCAGGATTGCCAGATGTCTCCTGTCTTACAGGAGACAGTCCAGACAAGAAAAATTATCTTGCGGGGGCTTGGGTGGCTCAGCTGTTAAGTGGCTGACCTTGGCTCAGGTTGTGATCCCAGGGTCCTGGAATGGAGCCCCGCATCTGGCTCCTTGCTCAGTGGAAAGCCTGCTTCTCCCTCTCCCACTCCCCCTGCTTGTGTTCCTTCTCTTGCTGTGTCTCTCTCTGTCAAATAAATAAATAAAATCTTTAAAAAAATTATCTTGCCTCTCACATAACTTGTCAATATCCCAGAAGATATTCCTAGAAGTCAAATACCTATTTATATTATCTGAGTTTAGAAGTTAATTGCATTTTATATAGCAACATATTTCCTAGGAGGAAGATTGTATTTTGTTTTGCTTGGATTTTATCACTGTTTTTTCAAAATCACATTCTGATAGTAGTTCCTTCTCTATGCTATTTGAGTTTTCAAATAAAACACACCTCTAACCATCTGCTTTTGCTGTAGCTACAAGTTGGTTTGGTCCATAGATACAACCACCTGACCACATCTGACTATTATATCTTCTAGAGTGCTCATTCCTAACTAAGCTTTTACACAATGAAATCCATATTAGTCTATTAAAAATTATTTTTCCATTATATCTTTTATATTAGTTTGAATATTAAGTTTTTGAGTCTATGTGTATGTAGATTGTATTATTGATGACTTTTATTTTGGAATCATAAAGGTAACATTCAAGACAGTTATTACAAAAAGAGGAGATGACAGTGTCTAGAAGAGCACAGTCTTTCAATTGCATGAATAATCCGAGAGAACACCTCTCTCGAGAACTTGGATGGGTTCAAGAACTGCATGCTTTGAAGTGTATAGCAGTGACGTTGACTAAAATTCAAGCTTTACACCATTCCCATTCCACAGGGCTGTGGATAATTATGACCAATGTTGGTCCCTCTGGAGGCAGAACCAGGGAAGTCAAAGGAGCCAGAAAAACTCTTATGTCCAGTTAGAGTAATGGAATGATCCTGCTGTCCTTTCTACGTTGTTAGACCAGAAAGCAAGAAATACATTGTGAGTCTGTAGATGAATTGAAAGGCAAGAAGCCAGAGATGCCAAGTATATGGAGGAGGGGCAAGGATGGGGACAGTTGCTGGGAGGTGGAGGATGAATGAGAAAGCTGGGCAGAGAGTAGGGCAAAGAGTGTGGAGTTGCTTTGGTCATAGCAGGTCTTTATTATGTGAGGTAGCTAGACCTCACATAGCTAGACCTCACATAGCTAGTCTTTATTATGTGAGGGGCTGCTAGACCTGCATGCTTCTACTGAAGGCTGACTGCTGGTTGCATGGTTTATTAAAGGTGTCATCTAGCATTTGAAAGACAAGAAATTAAGAAATTAAGAAATTAAGACACCTGCTTCCACAAGTTTCTATGCTAATGGATCAGAAGATGGATGAAAACCATCAAAAATTGCCAATAAATGCCATTATTTCTATTCTGGAATACTCAGTTAACTTTTATCTTAGTTTATTTCTGCTGGTGACTGAATGTCTTGCTTCACAGACTCGCTGAGAATATTAACACAAAATGACCCGTGATAACCAATTATGAGGAAATAAATGATTTCCAAGACCTCCTAATGGGCTTCAGGCTATAGACAGTCTGCAGAAGTGAAATTAGTAATACTAATAGCAGTATCAAAAACAAGAATAGAATGTGAAGTCCAAATGTAAAAAGTTAGTTCTGTAGTCTGGTTTACTTTAAAAAGTAAGACAAATTAGAAAGCGAGATTTGCTGAGGATATGTAAAATGGATGTCTTGTGCCCAAAGAATAACACACTGCTTCTGTCAAAGTGAGGAACTCTATCAGAAGGAGAGTAGTATGAAAAATCATTTTGAAGGAGGAAGTGAGAAAGGATTAACTCGGAAGATATTTTACGCATATGAGTAGAGGTTTATTAAGGATATGAAATATAAGACAGGATGCAAGTTAGGTGGCTTTTGAAACATTTTGTCTATGCCATTTCTTGACATCTGCCTTGTCACTCACCATATCATCTTGTTTTATACACGTATGTACATGTTTTGTAAATAAATACATAGATATTCACACCATTGTGAAATATAGAGAGATACAATTGAGGTATGAGCCGTAGTTCATCTAGTGGGAGACTGACCCTGATAACGTGGCAATAACAGCATGGACAGATGCTAGAGAAGCATGCAGGCTGTAAGAGAATCTTGGAAGGGTCCTTCTCCTGGTCAAGGACAGTCACAGAAAGCATTCCAGAAGAAATTGTGTCCAAGCTGAGCTCCAACATCGAGTTGAAATTTGCTGAGGAATGAGAGCGACAGAAGGACAGAGAGATTAGTCCTACAGAGGTGATAGCACTTAGAAAGGCCCAGAGAGAATGAAGACTCTCTAAAACCTGAGAAGTTCAACATGAGAATGTAAGTGGAGTGGAGAAATAGGCTACTACAAAGATAAATTGGACCCAGATCTGAGCAAGAAATTTTTTTTTAAAGATTTTATTTATTTTGTTTGACAGACTGTGATAACAGGCAGGCAGAGAGAGGGGGGAAGCAGGCTCCCCACTGAGCAGAGAGCCCGATGTGGGGCTGGATCCCAGGACCCTGAGATCATGACCTGAGCTGAAGCAGACAATAGCAAGAACTTTGAAGAGTTTACACATCCTAAGAGCAATGGCAAGACTTTAAATGCTTAAGTAGGGGAGCAGCATGAGCAGATGAAAGATCACTCTGGCTGCAGTGTGAAGAACAGACCAAAAGGAAATAAAACAGAAATGTATAATTTTAATACATTTGTCTATTCAATTAACATATGTGGCTCATGTACCATTCCCTGCTTTCTAGTTCCCAGCTCTCAACAGGCCAATGTGAACCTGATATATCATTGTACTTTAAACTTTTTTTTTTTTCAGAAGATATACCTATATGTCCCAATTAACATAGTAGGGAAGAATGAAACAAAAGCTGTAAAGACTAAAATGAGAAGATTATAATCCATGGAGTCTCTTGAAGCAATGAGAAGACAATTTCAAGCACAAGATGAAATGTTAGCTTCCCCATAGATCTAGAGCCTTAAAAAGTCTCACGTTTATAATACAGGTAACACATTATTATAATTCAGAAGGACAAATAAAACACTTTTAAGGGAATACTGGGAAGGCTTCATAGAGGAGGTGGAATTTTGTCTGGATTCTTTTTTAAGGATAGATAAGGTTTCAAGAAACTGAGATTGGAGGAAAGTCGTGAAATATTTCAAGGGGAGGATTCCTCCTGAAAAAGGAGAAAGAAAAGACACACTAAGGATAAAGGGTAAGTTTTGCTTGGAATGTGGACATAGTGCTGGACAACTGTAGGTCTCTGACTGTCCCCCACTCACGGTATCCTGGATGGAAGAGCATTAAAGTCTTGGAGCATAAAGTGGAAGGATTCCCAGTTCGGATCTAGGAAATCTCACCTTGCTGAGACAGGTAGGTAGATTAATGCCATGCAGGACTGAGGACAGGAAGATCAACCTGGTTTCAAAAACACAAGTACTACGTGAGAAAGGCATCAATTTCATGGGTCTACGAATATGGAAAGGAAAGGAGTGTAGAGAAAGTGACAGAGAAGAATCTCTTGATGCTTGGGCATGTGAGTTGAAAATGGGAATGGGCCAATTAGCTTTGTCCTACTGCAGAGACCATGGGGATTATGCCAAACCAATTAAAATGTCAGCATAGTAGGTATTTGCATCTATCAGAAATGTGAGTACCATGCCACCAGTCCTTATAATAAACCTGACACATAGCATGGAGGCCATGAGATAGTACTTGTGAAAAGGTTTGGTAAGAAATGTTCTTCTTCAAATACTTGGCTTTGATGCTGTTGAAAAGAAGAGTTAGAAAGCTAAGTTATTATTATTATGCCAGGGATTTATTAATCTTTCTTATACGCAGTAATAGCCAACCATATTAATGATTTTAAATAACCTCAAACAGTTCAGTGATTCTGAGAAAAGCTAGTGAGCTCATATGAAGCAGGTCCATTGGTGTCTTGATATGAATTAGCACAGAGGTCCTCAAACAAATCGCTTTTGTTTGTTTGTTTGTTTGTTTCCCACTGTCTCCATGATGGTCTCTAATAACTCTGCACGTGTTCCTCCAGTTTTTATCCCTGGCTATGCACTGGCCTAGGAGTATCCAAAGTAGTACACCCATTACAGGATTCTTTTCTGTATCCCTTGAAGCCTATGCAGAAAACTTACAGAGAAAAATAAAGAATAAGCCGATTTCAGAAATCCACTGGGTAGGAAGCTTTGAAATTGGTCTGAGTACTAATTTTAAAAAACAACTGAGAAGCATGAAAGTTTCTGAACAAGACAGGAAGAATTAAAATAAGATTTTAACTTCTAATGGTAGTTACTGTCATAAGGTAAATGAGGGGAAGACAGGAGAGATCTATGGGAGCTTCCAAATGAAAGCCTCTGTTTTAGTCTGTTTGGCTGTTATAACAAATGACTACAAAATACCACAGTGTGAATAGTTTATAAGCCACAGAAATTTATTGCTCACAGTTCTGGAAGCTGGAGTCCAAGGTCAGCGTGGTAGGGTCGAGGCCCTCTTCCAGGTACCAGACCTGTTGTGTCCTCATATGGCAAAAAGGCTCCATCTTTTCCTGCCTTCAGACGTCCAAGCTCCTGGTTCTCCAGCCTTTGGACTCCAGGACTTACACCACTGGCCCCTCGGTTCTCAGGCCTTCACATTCAGACTGAATTATGTCTCCAGGTTTCCTGATTCCCCAGCTTGCAGATGGCAGATTGAAGGACTTCTTGGCCTCCATAGCCACATGAGCCAATTTCTGTAATAAATCTCCTGTATCCTATCAGTCCTGTTTCTCTGGAGATCCCCGACTAATACAACATGGTAGCAAATAAAATGGAAAATAAGTAGAGTTTCATAATTTTTCTTCATGCCTGGAAAAAAGTGAGGGGAGGAGAAAAGCGTTATACAAGATGTTTCTGATCAAGAGGTAATGTAATTTGAAGCTATGCCACGGATGAGCATGAGGACCTGGCGGGAGCAGGTGCTGCCACCAAACAGATTAAACAGCAAGACCAGGAGTGATTGTTAACACCAGTCTTGGGGCAAATAAATTTAGAGATGCAAGGTCACTGGATTGTTAGGCAGAAGAAATCCCTGTTAATGGCAAATGAAAAGTAGTCAAAGGGAGGACAAGCATTCAAGAAAAGCAAAGGAATAATGAAATTACCACAAGAGATATGAGGCTAGGGAAACAAAAGAAGAAAGCAACAATATATGGCTGGAGCTCAGAAAATACTCTGAAGTATGTCCAGGAGAGACACATTAAATTTGAAAAGCATGAGAAAGGGCCAGAATCTTTCTGGTTGTTTTAGAATGCCTGCTACTTTTATTGCTCTATAAAGTATGACTTGTGGAGCCTTGAAATTGTTTCAAACATAGCATAATAGATAGGGGGAGTGCACGGTCTCAGCACACAGCACCTCTGTGGGTCATCAATCCACAAGAAGGATAAAGGCAGTGCCACAGATACAAGGGTAGAACAGAAGCTGATGGATGAGACACATCACAGGAGAGACAGACACAGTAATGGGAATAATGATGAAAGAAACAGAGGAAATAAGTGTGGGAGGGAATAAACATTTATTTCCTAACATGAGCCAGATGCTCTAAATACATTATCTCATTCAACCTTCACCGGAGCCTCGAGGAGCACACATCACTGAAACGCCTTCTTACGATTGAAGAAACAAGAGGTTAAGTGGTGTGTCCAAGACCACAGAGTCACAATGGATTTGAGACTGTATTCAGAACCTGAAATCACAACATTTGTCTTCCTGGGATGAGCAAATAGCATCTGTAGGATAGAAGAAACAAAAGGGAAAAGAGCTAAGGTGAACTTATTAAATAGAGGAAATCCTAGAAACACGATATTAAAACATGACAAGCCACCAGTGGTCAAAATCAAGGGTGTCACTGGACTGCTATGGGAAATGCCCCTGGACTACTGAGGAAATGATAACTATTTAAGAGAACTTAATTTTCAAGGCTGAAGGGTGGGAAGAGTCTTATATTAATCAACTGAGACATAGTATGAAAATTGTAAATAGTGTAGCGAATGCCATGTTTCCTCTGGCATAAAAATATGGCCAGATTGTGGCAACAGTACAAGAATTATATGAAGGAGACCCCCCTGGAGAAAAGTCATCTCCCCCGCCCCATCCTTCTATCAGCCAGACTTCTCTCAGCAACTCTGATTTGAGGAAATAAAACCGGCAGGAAATTCAGCATTTGCTCTTGGCAACAGTTGCCTTCTTTTAGGCCACCCCCCACATTTCCCACTTCATCTATCCATTGTATTATGTATCCACTTCTGAGATCTCAATGGATACTTTCAAATAAACGGCTAGCAAGTAGTATAAAGGCTATCTCCCTCACAAATGATTTTCTTAGGCGCCATGACTTTTAGTCCCCGTAGAATAAATAAATCAATAAAATGTAAAATGTGTCTTTCCTGGACACAACCATTTCTGAAAATTGTTTATTTCATGAGAAATGCATGACAGATGGTATGAGTAGTGGTGAGGCATTCAAAACAGTACAAAGTTTCCTACTGTTCTGTCAGATGTTTCCACTCTCTGTTCCATCCATTAAACGCTGACTGATTTTTCCTCCGTGAACTTCACTTTGGCTTTTTAAAAATAAATAATGCTTTGGGTAGTCACTTAAGATTTTCTTATACTATGACAGGAAACCTCTATCTGAAATGTAATTTTCACATGACACAGAATAGCAGGTTGGAAGCATCTACTATAACTTAAATCATCACAACACATAAAGAGTATGGTACCAATTGGTCAAAGGGTATTCCTTACATTCCAAATGATCATTGAAATTATTCAATTCAATGTGTAGGTCAGTGCATAGGTAATAGTTAAATATGTTTAGTCTTAAAAAAACTACTATAAAATTCTAAATGTTCAATCAGTTATTAATAGTTTTTAAAAACACTACCTATAGAAAATTGTGTTACCTCAAGTCTAATTAAATTAGACGTATCCTATTCTATTGGATAAACTGAATGTTAGTCAACTTGAGGCCCACTGCATTTTCTGTGACTGGGACAATACGTACAACTGAAGTATATGCATGCAAGCACGTGTATGTGTGCGCATACACACAACTTTCAACAAGATATTATTTAAACATGGTCCTACATGACCCAGATGTCCCAAGCCTACTGTAACTGTCTCATGCCATTTGTGTTATTTCCCCTTTTGGAATCTTTTGAAAGATAATTTTGAATAAAAGAAAACTTGTAAGCATGGGGAGAGAGATGTTTTAGATGGGCATTTCAGATGGCAAGTGTATCATATTTTTATCTGCCCGGTGACTCAGATCCTTTATAGAATCGAGTGACTCAGCATATGCTGATCTATGGTCAAAACTGAGATTTCTGTCACTTTATCAGAAAGGCTACCATCTCGAATAAGAAACAGGAAAAAGGAAAGCTATTTAAAAGAAAGACCCTAATTAAAGGCCAAAGACTTCAGCAAAACCGTATCTGGCGAAAATTAGAACATTTTCAAGGTTATTCTGGAAATAAATTGACTCTATTTGGCAACCTTCACCAAATGGAAAGTACTGCAGCTCCTTCTGCCAGTTTTTTTTGTGTGCAACTGACCAAGGCTAAATAAGAAACAAAGCCCAAACTCCTTTGATTTAACTTTTTTTGGTCTGGCCAGCAAACCAACTTAACAAATTATTTTATTTTTATAGAAGAGATTTGCAAAGTAGATTGCCATCTGTAATTGTTTTTTTTTTTTTTTAACCCAGCATTCAGTAGCATAATTGGCTAAAATTTTGTTGTTCATAGAATCCTAATGATAATTACAAACGGAAGAGAAAGAAAACAGGGGTATTGAAATCTGAGTAATTTGAAGCCATGTTTTTAAAGCGGTAGAAGAATAATTCCATCCGGCAGACCTGCTTTCTAGCTTCCTGTTCTCCCAGAATTCAGATTTGTGGCAAGCACAGGTGGGTACTTTAGCTTTAGAGATTTGAGTTTTCATTAGGGATTAACGGGGAGGGAGTTTAAGCGGAAGAAGGGAGTGAGGGAGAGGGAGAGAGAAAGAAAACCAGCTAGCAATTGGAGCACACTCTAGGTGGTCAGCAGTCCAGAGAAGACATCGAAATCACATTGTTCTGACTTCCAGGGTACGTGCGAAGCTAAGCTCTTAGGAGAAAAAAGAAAATACAAGTTCTTTTTTTTTCTGAAGTTCACTACTTACTTTCATACATATATTTAAGGGGTGTGTGGGTGGCTCAGTCTGTTAAGTGTCTGCCTTCTCCTCAGGTCATGATCTCAGGGCCCTGGGAGAGATGGCTGTGGCAGGCTCCTTGCTCAGCGGGGAGTCTGCTTCTCCCTCTCCCTCCGCCTCCCGCCCTGGCCTGTGCTCTCTCTTTCTCTCTCTTTCGCTCATTCTTTTTCTTTTTCAAATGAAATCTTGAAAGAAAGAAAGAAGGAAAGAAAGGAAGAAAGAGGAAGGAAGGAAGGAAGAAAGGAAGGAAGACAGACGTATGGAGTATTTAATGCTAACAATTACAAAGTTATTAGCCTAAAATAGCAATTTCATTACCAAAAGGTGAATACCGTCACTAAAGAATGACATTCTTGGGTTCTGATGCTTTATTCTGATACAAAGATTTAGTACGATTCTGATGAGACTAAATGTTGTCTTGAAGCAAGGGAGATAGGACCAGCATTAATTATCTTTGACCATTTGTTTTGGTCAAATATGCTAGTTAACATCAAGATTTAGCTCAACCTCTCCATTCCCACTTCAACTAAATGTTCTGCTCAAGTTGTAAAAGGTCGACAAATTCAGATACAATCCTTACATATTTTTCATTAGATCAGGATTCCCATAGCCCTTTGAACGAAACACAAATACCCCTCCGTGGTGGATGAAGGCTTCTACAGCCTATCCTCACTCATTTCATCTCCTACTACCCTCCCCCACTACTCTCCAGCCACCTGGTCTTATTTGTTTTCCCATAACATGCTGAGTTATTTTATTCTATTTTATTTTGATTATGTATTTATTTCTTTATTTTATCTCTACGCATGCTGCTCCCTCTATCTGAAATACTCTCAATTCAATCTTCATGGCTTGGCTCAAATATTATTTCCTCAGAAACCTTCCTTGAGAATCTTCTCTTAAGACCTTCCCTGACCTTTTTACTGACTAGCACCTCGCCCTGCTTTATTTTCTTCCTAGCACTTATCTTTATTTGAAAATTCCTGTCTCTTTGTTGACTTGTTTGTTGCCCATCTTCTGTTGCTAAAATGTAAAAAATATGGAAGTATGAACCTCACTTCTCTTCCCCATTGTTGTGTTTCCTGTGCCTCTGTCGGTGGGTGTCACCTATTTGCTGAATAAGAGGAAGTTTAGGGGAAAATCCTTGATTGAGAACTCTGTTCACAAGGCCTCTGGTTATTGAAGCACCATTCTCTTCTCCATTTTTCAGGTCCTTCGGGTTTAAGTCACTCAGTTCTTATCTATTTTCCCTGGTTTGGGAATCCCATCTCACTCCAATTCCGGTGCTTCTGCCCCCAACCTTTGCTCATTTCCTTGGCACAAGCCCTGTGGCATACTTTAACATTCCCTCTGCCGATTCTCCTGGCCAGACCCACATGGACCAACTTAATTTCTCACCATGGCTTCTAATGCCCCACACAGCTGTGGGATGATAGAAAAAAAAAAAAAAAAAAAAGCCTGGATTTGAGTCTGAGTCTCGTGCCACTCTGTGACCTTTTGGCAAATCATTTCAAACATGAAACCTTTCTGCAAGAATGTTTTCTGAGAGCCTGAAGGTGCGGTGGAAGAGAGAGTGGAAAGGAGACTCCCAGGTGTTTGACCTGTATAAACAGAGCTTTATTTACGGAAGTGGAGGTGAATGCTGGAGCGGAGGCCTGACTGGGGAGGAAGGGCACAGCTGCATTTGGGAGGTGTTAATTTTGAAACACCAATTAAACACATAAACTTTGAGGACATGAAGGCAACTGCTATGTAAGTCTCGATATTAAGAGAGAGGTCTGGGTGAGAGGTACAATTTTAGAATCTTTAACATACTGGAAGTATTTAATGCCTCAGGACTGTATGAGATAACCTACTGTCACTTATAGCATCAAAATGAAAGAAGGAAGGAAGGAAGGAAGGAAGGAAGATAGCCTAAAGTCTGAGAGCTGGGCCTGCAAATATTCAGAAGTTAGTGCACTGAAGAGCAACAAGGAAATGAAGGGCCCATGAGGGAGAAGAAAATCCAAGAGATTATAAAGAAATGATAAGTTTCCTCTAAAATTCATTTCATATATAACAATTTTAAAATATTCACTAAGTATATAATCAGTTCAGGTCATTTCAGGTTAACCAAAAGAATCAGCCTGTCATGAATCCTGCCTTCGAGGTAATGGTAGCCCAGTAGATGATTAGGTGTCTACAGATTATTCATAAGCAAGGTAAAAAAGTGATATATGGGTCACAAATAATAACATTAAGATTTTAAAAGTGTGATTACTAAGTGCAACGTAGTATCCTAGGTTGGATCCTGAAACAGAAAAGGATGTTAGTGGAAAAAAAAAAAAAAGCGAAATCTGAAGTCTAGAATTTAGTTAATAGTAATATATATATCTTTGTTAATTTCTCAGTTTGAACAAATGTGCCATTGGGATTTAAGAGTTAATCATCACTGACACTGAGTGAGAGACATACAGGTATTCTCTGTAATATCGTTGCAATTTTTCTGAAAACCTAAAGTCATTAAAAAAAAAAAAAAACTTTATTAAAGAGCGCAAACACATAGATAAGAAAGACCTAGACAGAGGAAGCCTATGCTGGGAAAGCCTCATGTATCCAGTGTAGTTTGTACTGACTGGAGAGCTAATGCAAAACTAAAGAGGGGGTATATTCTAAGCAGAGTGAAAACACTGACAAAGGCAAAGAGGTACAGTTCTGACTAACCAGCAACTATCACACAGCAATAGCTCTTTCACTAAATGGCTCAGAGTGTACTTTAGAACCATTTCCCTGCCAGACTCAGAAGTGGGGGACCAATCACTACATTTAGGTTTCGACTCATGTCCCAGGCTTCTTGCCTATCATCCAACCCAGTTCCCTCAGAAACTATCTGTCCCCATCTAGTGGCTCTTGTTTTCTTTCCTAACCCATGATGGGGACATTTAACAGTGTAGAGCTGCTCTGACCAAGCTCTTTTGACATGGGACTATTTTGGCATCACCTTACTCAAGTTACAGTTTCAATTCAGATGCCCCTTAAAAAAAAAAAAAATTCCTTTCTTTCCCCCTTCCTTCCTTCCTTCTCCAGGACTCTTGAGCATTTTGTTGGAGGAGCTGCTTAGTACTTACCCTTTCGTCCCTGAAATAAAGCAGGGCCTGAGAAAAGACGCAGTGTTCCAGGGGTGAGGCACTCAGGTTCTGTGCTTGCAATTCTGTTACTGACTGTTTGTGTAAACTGTGACCATAATCCTCTTCTTTGGCTTTTCTGAATAGCTTCTTTACCATGCTAGTAACTTAACTATTGTTGTTTTCAACATGGAAGGAAGTGAAGTAATGTCACTCAGGACCTGGAATAAAAAACGTGCCCAATGACAGTGGCGTTATGCTCAAGAAGACATCTCTTCCTAAGAGGAGAGGCTGTGTCTTACTCATCATGGAAACCCCCATAACACAATGCCTAATGCCTGTCAAGTTGAATACTCTTAGGAAAACATAAGAGCCTGTTGAGATATCTTTCAATCACACTTGAAAATTGTACTGTATTGCTAGTCCTCAGTATATGGAAATTGTAATGCTTTGTATCGTAGCTGTCTTAGCATTAAAGGGCTCTCATTGCATGAATTTTATATAAAGAAACTAAAGATCAAAGGGGTTAAATGATTTGTTCAAGAGTTAACCAAAAGCTGGCTAGCAGCCCTGTTACTCTTTTTTTTTTTTTTTTTAAAGATCTTATTTATTTATCAGAGAGAGAGGGGGGCAGAGAGAGCGAGCACAGGCAGACAGAATGACAGGCAGAGGCAGAGGGAGAAGTGGGACTGGAGAAGCAGATCGATGTGGGACTCGATCCCAGGATGCTGGGATCATGACCTGAGCCAAAGGCAGCTGCTTAACCAACTGAGCCACCCAGGCATCCCAGCCCTGTTACTCTTATATTTCCTATTTCATAGAAGGTAAGCCAACATATATTAAATATCTACTCTATGTCTATTTCAAATAAATATTTTTAAGTCGTGGGGTGCCTGGATGGCTCGGTAAGTTAAATTCTTGATTTTGGCTTGGGTCATGATCTCAGGGTCATGGAATTGAGCCGGCTATCAGGCTCTTCTCTGGGTGCAGAGTCTGCTCTAAATTCTCTCCCCCTCTCCCTCCTCCTGGTCATGTGCTCTCTTTATAAGATAAATACATAAAGTCTTTTTAAAAACATTTTTTTAAAGATTTAAAATCAGCACAAAGAGAGAATTCTTCAGTCTGATTTTGGTATTTGGATGCTACTTCCTGCATTTCACCAATTTCAGCCCTGACTACTGAATTGTACTTCAAGTACAAGCAGTTAGAGTTGAATGCCTTGGTCTTAGAATGGATAGTGACCCTGAATTTTAGCTTGCTGTCTAATATAATTAAATTCTTAGAGTCACATGACAAGTTTCAGATGACCTTCCTTTCCGTAATTCTTTCTTTTCTTCATACCTGCTTTCTCTGTTATTCTATGACCGAGAAACTCAACACAAGATAACTCCTGTCACTGGGGTACTCCATCAGTTAGGTGCCTGACTCTTGGTTTGGGCTCAGGTCATGATCACATGGGCTGTGGTTGAGCCCCACTTTGGGCTCCATGCTCAGTGGGAAGTCTGCTTGAAAGATTCTTTTCCTTAGCCCCTAACCCTCAAATAAATAAACAAATCTTAAAAAAAAAAAAAAAAAAAAAAGGGCAAAAATGAACTATTGGGATTTCATCAAGATCAAAAGCTTTTGCACAGCAAAGGAAACAGTTAACAAAATCAACAGTTAACAAAATCTGTCAGTCTCCCAACTGACAGAATGGGAGAAGATATTTGCAAACGACATATCAGATAAAGGACTAGTGTCCACAATCTATAAAGAACTTAGCAAACTCAACACCCAAAGAACAAATAATCCAATCAAGAAATGGGCAGAGGACATGAACAGACATTTCTGCAAAGAAGACATCCAGATGGCCAACAGACACATGAAAAAGTGCTCCATATCACTCGCATCAGGGAAATACAAATCAAAACCACAATGAGATATCACCTCACACCAGTCAGAATGGCTAAAATCAATAAGTCAGGAAATGACAGATGCTGGCGAGGATGTGGAGAAAGGGGAACCCTCCTACACTGTTGGTGGGAATGCAAGCTGGTGCAGCCACTCTGGAAAACAGCATGGAGGTTCCTCAAAATGTTGAAAATAGAACTGCCCTATGACTCAGCAATTGCACTATTGGGTATTTACCCTAAAGATACAAACGTAGTGATCCAAAGGGGCACGTGCACCCGAATGTTTATAGCAGCAATGTCCACAATAGCCAAACTATGGAAAGAACCTAGATGTCCATCAACAGATGAATGGATCAAGAAGATGTGGTATATATACACAATGGAATACTATGCAGCCATCAAAAGAAATGAAATCTTGCCATTTGCGACAACATGGATGGAACTAGAGCGTATCATGCTTAGCGAAATAAGTCAAGCAGAGAAAGACAACTATCATATGATCTCCCTGATATGAGGAAGTGGTGATGCAACATGGGGGCTTAAGTGGGTAGGAGAAGAATCAATGAAACAAGATGGGATTGGGAGGGAGACAAACCATAAGTGACTCAATCTTACAAAAGAAACTGAGGGTTGCTGGAAGGAGGGGGTTTGGGAGAAGGGGGGGTGGGGTTATGGACATTGGGGAGGGTCTGTGCTTTGGTGAGTGCTGTGAAGTGTGTAAACCTGGCGATTCATAGACCTGTACCCCTGGAGATAAAAATACACGTTTATAAAAAATAAAAAATTAAAAAAAAATTTCTTCCCTCTGTCCCTCCCCCTCTCAAATAAAAAAATAAAATATTTTAAAATTCATTTATTTATTTAAGAGAGAGAAAGTAGGAGGGGGGAGGGGCAGAGAGGGAGGGAGAAGCAGACTCCCCGCTGAGTGTAGAGCCTGATGTGGGAATTCATTGCAGGACCCTGAGATCATGACCTGAGCTAAAGGCAGATGCTAAACCGACTAAGCCACCTAGGTACCCCAATAAATAAATAAATCTTAAGAAAAGAAAAATATATAATTTCTGTCACATTCAACAAATAATGTCATTCAGGTCAAAAACATTTCTTCTTTCTAGGTGAAAGTTGTACCTAATTCAGATAAGATATAGTGTCACAATATATGATGTGTGGCAATCTATAATAAAGGAACAGCACATCTCCCTAGTCCTTTCAATGCAAAATTGTGTGATTCTCTCCTTCCTTTCTACAATTAGAGATAGAAATGTGTCATACAGATATTTATCATACTATATATATATATAAGCTTGTCATACATACAACCTTATATGTAAGTTGACCATACTGAGTTTCATCTTATCTGTGAACATTAAAAAACATTTTAAAAACTGGACATATTCGTCACAGTATTGACATCATCAAAATGAGTCTGTATTGTTTCTATCATATTTAAAAATTAATAATATTTTACAAAACCCTGTATTTCTATTTAGACTCAATGTGAAAGAGTACTTAGAGTTGAAATAGAGTAAAAATATAAATTCAAGTGGAAAGCTATGATGTAAATGGTTCCTGAAAAAGTGTTATAGAATTTAGGGCTTGTCCTTTGTATTCATCAGATTAACTGTTAGTATATAATAATTTAATAATTATTGTTTTCCTTTCTTATATTTTATAAAGCACAGAAATGGTTTGGAGCCTGGGTCTCTTCTTCAGTTGAGCAGAATATTGTTACATGCCCAAGTTACTCCATTTGATAAAGGTTAAGATCTATTTGTTCAATAATTTCTCTTTCCTTCTAAAAAATTATGGATTTTTTCAATGAATTTGATTATAAATATTTGTTTTACACATGCTAATTTTCTATTTGCCTATAGCCCTGCCTTTTGTTTGGCCTACTGGGTCCTCATAGGGATGTTAAGGTAGATAGATGAATAGAGATTTTTATTGAAACTTGAGGCTTTCTAAGTTTCTTGAGAATACCCTTTATTACTCTTCTGCATAACAATGTTATCCTTTGAACTGTGGGCAGCTTACAGAAGAAATAACTAAGGATATGAATAGAATAAGAAAACGTTGTTTTTTAAAACCAATATTTAAAAATGCATGAATGTCTTCTATTGAATTATGTCACATATATTTAGTGTCCCAATATATCATAATTTCTTTTTTTTAGGTGATTTATTTATTAATTTGACAGAGAGAGAGAGAGAGAGACAGTGAGACAGGGAACACAAGCAGGGGGAGTGGGAGAGGGAGAAGCAGTCTTCCCGCTGAGCAGGGAGCCCCATGCAGGGTTCATTCTCAGGATCCTGGGATGTGACCTGAACCAAAGGCAGAGGCTTAATGACTGAGCCACCAGGACACCCCACCAAAAATATATCATAATATCAAAGCGATTGCTTTACTGTATTTCTTTCATAATTTGCCTACATGCAATGGTTTGCCTAACCTTTTGCTCCTATAATGATATGGGAGAAGTTCCTTAAATTCTGTGTTTTCCACAAAGATTTCTTTGACAGAATTGCTTCTTAAAAGGAAGCTACCTTCAATAAGCAATAATTAAATTCCCCATTAGGTCAAGACACATGGAAATGCCCACTCCCCTGGCTGACTCCTGCCTATCCTTTCTTTACATATTTTGTTGTTTTTCATAAACATCTTCCCAAAACTATGCAGGCTTGCCAGGAGAAGACCCTATTCTGTTCTGTTTATTACAAACTCCCAGTTAGCAAATTCCTTCCATTCTTATTCTAAGCATGAAATTCCATGTGTCTTCATTAAGTTGTTTTATGTTAATCCTTTCACTCACTGATTCATTTTTTTTTCAAGATTTTATTTATTTATTTGACAGAGAGAGAGATCACAAATAGGCAGAAAGGTAGGCAGAGAGAGAGGAGGAAGTAGGCTCCTTGCTGAGCAGAGAACCCCAAGTGGGACTCGATCCCAGGACCCTGAGATCACGACCTGAGCCAAAGGCAGAGTCTTAACCCACTGAGTCACTCAGGCACCCCAATTCATTTATTTTTCCTGCAAATGTTTATTATCTGACTGAAATGCGTCAACCACAATATTTTAATCTAGTCATGAAATAAGGATTGGAGAATTTTCCAGCATTCATGGACTAATGGTGATACAGGTTTAGGAATAATCAAAATATAATATATGAGAGACAAAGGTGCTAACTGGTATGTAAGTACAGAGGAAGAAGTAAGAAACTGTATTTTAGATGAAACAGGAGAAGCTTCCCAGAAGAGTTGGGTCATAAAAATTGTGTAGGTGCCCATCAGGAGGTGAGGAAGAGCAGGAGAGGAATGGAATAGCAGTCAGGCAAGAGAAGAATCTAGGCATTTTCTCAAAGAAGGTATACAAATGGCCCATAGGTACATGAAAGAGAGGCTCAACATCACTAATCATCAGGGAAATGCAAATCAAACCACAGTGAGATATCACCTCATGCCTGTTAGAATGGCTGTTACCAAATAGATCAGAAATAGGTGTTGGCGAGGACATGGAGGAAAGGGAATTCTTGTGCACCGATGGCAGCAATATAAATTGGTGCAGCCACGATGGTTTCCCAGGATGGAGTTTCTTCAAAAAATCAGAAATAGAGCTACCAGATAATCCACCAATCCCACTTTGGGGTATATACTGTAAAGAAACAAAAACACTATTTCTTTTTTTTTTGTAATGATTTTTTTTTAAAGATTTTATTTATTTATTCGTCAAGGATAGAGAGAGAGAGAGAAAGCAAGCAGAGGCAGACAGAGAGGTAGGAAGAGGCAGAGGGAGAAGCAGGTTCCCTGCCAAGAAAGGAGCCTGATGTGGGACTCGATCCCAGGACCCTGGGATCATGACTTGAGCTGAAGGCAGCCACTTAACTGAGCCACCCAGGTGTCCCCAAAAACACTATTTCAAAGAGATATCTGTATTTCCATGTTCATTGCAACACTGTTCATAATAGTCAAGAAATGGAAACAACGTAAGTGTGTATCAGTGGATGAATGGATAAAAAAGTTGTGGTATGTATATACAATGGAATATTATTCAACCATAAAAGAAGGAAATCTTGCCGTCTGTGACAACATGGATGGACCTTGAAGGAATTATGCTAAATAAAATAAGTCAGACAGCGAAAGAAAAAAACTGTACATTTTCACTTATATGTGGAATCTTTTAGATTTAGCTGAAATAATAGAAGTACAGAATGAAATGGCAATCACCATGTGTTGGGGTAGGGTGAAGGAAGTGGGGGCTTATGAGTCAAAGGTGACAAACTCCTAGCCATAAAATAAGTTTTGGGGCTCTAAATGCACAGAGTGGTGCCTGCCATTAATAATATTGCACTATATATTTGAAAGTTGTAGAGAGAACAGAACTTAAATATCACCACACACACACAGAACAGTAATTATGGGAGGGAATGGAGGTTTAACTAACCTACTGTGTTATCATTTTGTAATATATACATGTATCAGATCATCACATTGTACACCTTAAACTTACATATATGTCAGTGATATCTCAATAAAGTTGAAGAAAAAAAAAGGAAGTGTCTGGGAAAATAGAATTCAACCAGATACTAAAAGGTCTATATCCCAATCATCTTCAAAACATGGGAGATTCCCAAAAGGTTTTCAAGTACAGATTGAAATAAATACACTTGACATCACAATTGCCTCTATATAATATATATTGTTTTCCCTTTTCTGATATAGAATGTTTGTATGTTGTTTATTCAATTTGGCTATTGTTTTCTTTAGATATGACTTTATTGATGTTAGAAGTCTTAGCAGCCAAAAATAGTCCAGAACCTTTTCTTATCTAATTAACTGTTTCCCTCCAAGTACCTAGTAAGTACTGAGAAAATTCTGCATGATGACTGGAAAGCATTCCCTTCTTGGAAAAGAGTTTGGTTTAGGCTCCATCAAGATGCAGCTCATCTTTATGCTTATTAAATGTCACTTTGACCTTGATAACATTTCAATGTTTTATTCATTATTTAGTTCATGAGCTTGATATGGTCTCAGTTCTTGTTCAGGTACTGCTGTAAGGAATTGAATCATAAAAGGAAAGCAGAAAGCCCTCTGCAGCCTATAGAACACAGAAGTCAGTCTGGAGAAAAACACATTAGGAAATAGTGACTTTGTAAACCATAATTTATCAAATCAAAAGAAAAATAGTAGACCTTAATATATAGCTTTTAATGGGGGAATAGAACTCAGATCTACCCTCCCACCACAAACAGCTGAAACAATGGACAAAATACATGAAACAACTGTGTCTAGATGTTTGGCAATAGGCGCTGCATATCTGTGATCTCTGATAAGTATTTTTTTTTTATCATACTCAGAGAAAGCCTTCTTTCCCACAGGCAGGAGACTAATTCATTGCCAAGGCTGAGGGTGGCTCCTGACCACTCCCCAGTGGGAAAGTCTATCTGGGAAATTGCGAGTAGCCTGGAGCACTTCCTCCAACCTTGACAAGGGGGCTGAGATGCAGCCCCACCTGCTGTAGAGTCTTCAGCCCCATCTACCCATAAGGGCTGGTGTAAACGTCTAGAAGCTGTGAGCTCAGTGGTGCTCTAGCCAAAAGAAGGGTACAAAGAGCCAAAAGTTTTCAGAGCAAAACCAATGGCCCTGTTTGGCCAGGGAACTTGCATTGTAGCTTGGATTGAGTTAAGACAAGAAACAGGAGCTTTACTGGTTTTAGAGCTGCTTCTTCCACTGCACCTGAGCAGGAACTCTAATTTGTAGACCCATTTACTACTGAATATAGCCTTTGACCTATCCAGCCAGGGAACTTAACCAATCCATGGGAAGCTGCATAGCTCTACATTCAGTGGCCCTTGAACAGAGAGCACAACCCATGGCCTCCCTTGTCTACAGAGCAGAACCAGAGGCCTCACCCAATCAGGGAATTCAGGGCACACTCAGGTCTGATTCAGGTCACCACCAAACAAGGAGCTGTGTTAGAGCCTGGACCCTGGCCTGATGCCTTGCCTATCTCATAGTGCAGTGAAGATAACTCATAGTCCTAGCCACTGCTGAATATATGGTCCATTTATTTTTTTGCATGAATTGTCCCATATTTGGCCATTGGGATTTCCTTCAAATTGAGTCCTATATCATTTTGACATATTCCCATCATTTTGGAGTGCCTCCTTATTTTCTGGTACCAGAGAATACTCCAGATTTATCTTGAGGTTTTTTTTTTTTTTTTTTTTTTTTTTGGTCTTAGTCTTGGAATCAACCATTTCCCTATGGAGCTCTGGTTTCTTTTATTAAGGATTAGTTTAATGCATAGTGAATGAAAATGAGAGCTCATATTCCAACACTTTAAGTCAAGCCTAAAATATTAGTCTAGGAAACATTGTGAGTCGTAGATCATAGTAGAAAGACAAGAAAAGACATGTGAAAGCGTGGGTTTTCATCAAGTGATCGGCTTTAAAACAAAAATGCTGTTGGCTTTCAGTTTTACCAGCTGAAACATATCTCGGTATTTTAGACACTATTAAACTTTTACTGGAGTCAGAAAGTGATGATGGAGGGTGGTGTTAAACTGCCCTGTGGGATCTTGCTGGGCTTCACAGAGCTTCAGACATGGGTCATGAGCAGGACCAGAGAGCTAATGTTTGAGTCATCATAAAACTCTGGGCTTGGAGCATCGTGCACAGGAACTGAGTTCAGAGTCAATGCATGAGCCACCTTTTCCCCCAAATGACTTGGTAGTAATGGAATTGCTCACAATGCCCCGCTGAGCTCTGGCTGAGGTTCAACCACCTCTGTGAGGGAATCCAAAAGAGATCGTCAGTGTCTTTTGCACTGAGAAATGGAATTGCAACACTAGAAGACTTTTTCCATTGGAATTTCTGTGAAAAGGGAAGTTCAGTCACATTTTTAAAGAAATGACTATCATTTGGTCCCTTTCACTGGTAAACTCAGTTTTCAGAATGACTCTCCTGATTTTTTAATCAAACTTCAAACATCATTTCAAATCTTTTCAACACAAGAGTGAAAATTGGTATGATTAGTATGTAACCAGAATCATAATGCTTGCCTAGTGCCCAAATCCTGAAGCTACCTAGGTAAAATTTTAGGCTTTTTTACAAAAATTAAAAAAAAAAAAACCCTCAGAAAGTGTACATGTTTTCCCATCCAAATTGGCATAAAGAGAGAGAAAGGAAGAGAGAGGGCACAGTCTTGACCTTTTTTTCAGGAGTACATTATATTCATTTTTACATTTTTTTTAAGATTTTATTTATTTATTTGTCAGACAGAGATCAGAAGTAGGCAGAGGCAGGCAGAGAGGGAGGGGGAAGCAGGCTCCCCGCCAAGCAGAGAGCCCGATGTGGGGCTTGATCCCAGGACCCTGAGATCATGACCTGAGCCGAAGGCAGAGGCTTTAACCCACTGAGCCATCCAGGTGCTCCCATTTTTACATTTCTTTATCTTTTCTCTAGTCTGTGTGGTTTTTGTCCGCACTTTGATTTAAAAAAAAAAAAACAAAAACAAAACTGGAAAGAATCTCCTCTCCTTCCGTCCCAGTCCACTTGGAGTTAAGCTAGACTTTCTGAGGATAAAGAACTCACCAGGCCCCTGAATCATGCTGATGGTAAGCCCTTTTTCAAGTGGGAAAGCCTAGAAATCTATCAGGGGGATGAGAAGGTGTTAATAGGGGTCTCTTCCGGTTTTTCCTCCCTGTAGCATGTCATTTCTACCTTAATAAAGTAGTCATGTGAGCTGTGCTGCTCATTCCACCCTAGAAGCTGGCCTTGAATTGCCTTGAGAAGTCACGCAGCGGAGGAGTTCCCTCTCTGGAATGTTGAGCAAGTACATTTTTACCTGATACTGTAACCCTGTGTTCATCCTTGGCTCTGAAAGCTTCTCCTCCCACACGGTCTGCAAATCAACTTATCCTCATCCCACTGTGCCTGTTTATTCCACTGCTTCATCTGATGATTGTTTGTAACGGTAACATCTGTTGCTTATCTGCCTTTCAGGAGGTTGTAGCAATGACAGAGGTAATGTGTGTTCAAATGATAGGAAAACATTTCAGTTGCACCCTTTGCAGAGGGCATAGTGTCGCCCAACATGCTATTTTCCCAGAATGCCTCAGATTTAATCATGGAAGATGTCCTTTTACATATAGGAAAACAAAATTCCCCAAAGACTAAGGAGACAGTGGAGACACAATAGAAGATGAAAATAATTCAAATTTAGAACTCAAGTTTCCAGATTCCAAGGCCTATGTTTAAAACGTCACTGTCTCTCTCCTCCATGGAACATGCAAGAAAGTTGTATTAACATGCACAAGAGCCAACTTTACAGTTACACAAAACTGTGGTTTTCTAGACTCTAGAAGACAGACAGACTGTCTTCTCACAGCAGAATGCATTTAACTAACAAGAAGACTAGGTCAACCCATTTAAAAATAAATTTATATCCATTGACTTTACATTCATTTTAGAGCTTAGTTCTAAGCATGGTTATAAAATTTTGTATATATTTATTTCTTTCTGACCTAAAAAGTAATACAGGATCAATGTAGACTTCTTTGAAAACACAGAAAAATGTAATATAAATATGTGAAGTGTAATATAAAAACATAAACCTGAGAGTTAAAGATTATAATTTTTGGTCAATAAAGTCCCCTTTCTGTCCATATTAACATACTTAAATTTTGGAACGCTTGGGTGGCTCAGTTGATTAGGCATCCAGCTCCTGATTTCAGCACCGGTCAGGATCTCAGGGTTGTGAGACGTGGCCCTGCGTTGAACTCCATGCTGGGCCTGGAGCCTGCTTAAGATTCTCTCTCTCCCCCAACCTCTCTCTTCATAAATAAATAAATAAATACAAAAAATAAATTAGTTATGTTTTTATTTTTTGCCTTTGTATTTAGATATGATTGACATATAACATGTCAGTTCCAGGTATACAGTACAATGACAGGTATATATACTATGAAATGATCATCACAGTAAGTCAGTGAACATTCAACTCCATGCATAGTAATACTTTTTTGTGTGTGATGAGCACTTTTGAGATCTATTGTCTTACCACTTTCAAATATACAATGCATTATTGTTGACTCTAGTAGTCACTATGCTGTATGTTATATCCCAAAGACTTAGGTATTTTATAACCTAAAGTTTGTACCTCTGACCGCCTTTCTTCATTTCACCCACCCTCTGTCTCTAACATGACAACCAGCAATCTGTCTCTGTATATGTGAGTTCAGCTTTTTGTTTTTCAATTTTAGGGATTTTTTTTAAGATTCCACATGTAAGTGATACCATTAGGTATTTTTCTTTCTCTGCCTGGCTTATTTCTCTTAGCATAGTTCCCTCAAGGTCCATCCATATTGTCACAAATGGCAGGACTGCCTTCTTATTTATGGCCAAATAATATTCCATTAAATAGATATACTACAGCTTCTTTATCTGTTCATCCACTGATGAACGCTTAAGTTATTTCTGTATCTCGGCTATTGTAAATAATGCTGCAATTAACATAGTGTGTAGAAATCTTTTCAAGTTAGTGTTTTCATTTCCTCCAGTTAAATATCCAACAGGAGAATTCATGGATCATATGATATCTCTGTTTTTAATTTTTTGAGGAACTTTCATACTGTTTTCCATTGTAGCTGTACCAATTTACATTCTCACTAACAAAGCACAAAGGCTCCTTCTTCTCTACATCTTTGCCAATATTTATTTCTTGTCTAATATGTTTTTACATCATATAATTACGTTTATAATTATATAAATTATATATATATATTGTGTGTATATATGACACACAATGGCATATATTATATTTTATTTTATTATATCACTATATCTATTAAGATTTATTAATAATATGTTAATGTTTCATATTAATAAATCCATCATTAAAATATTAGATGGTTCCAACTTGTTTGAAAAACTCCCTCTTACACTCATCATGAAATTTTTTCCATGAAAAATGGAGTTTAAATGACTGAGTTTAAATGACTGTTAAGTAATTCTACTAGAAGACTAGCCATAATTTATGTAAATATTATATAATAAGTAAGTCAATAACATTGTTGGGACATTAAGGAGTTCTTTTTTATATTTTTAACACATATAGGTAAAATATAGATGAAATTAAAATTTCAAAGTTTTTAATCACACATTGCTATGCTGCCTCTTGAAGTAGGCAAATTACACTCTTTAAGCATGTCTATTTCCCCATCTCTTTGTTGTAATCACTAGGATTCCTTCTGGTTACAGGAAACAGAAAAACCTACCACAGAGGTTTAAAAAGATATCTATTTGTCTCAGGCCACAAAAAACAAAAACAGAAACAAAAACAAGGGTCAGGGCCCACCTGATACAGGTGCTCAACATCACCAGGGAGCCCGTCTTCTGATTTTCAGCTTTGCAAAGTAGCATTTGGTTTGCACTCTCTGTGTTGCAAATTCACTGTCCCACACTTGCCAGTACTTGTGTTAGCATCGCTGGTCTAAAGTAGCAGGAAAGTCCCCAAACTGTATTCTTGTGAGGCTTCATCATCATTTGTTTGGAAAGGCCCTTCCTGGGGATGTCTACCTACTTGGCTTAGTAGCACACCCTTCTTACCAGGGAACCCGGGGGTGCTTATTTTTGTCTTTCATATTCTATCATATGGAAAGGCAGGAGAAAGGGCTTTGAATGTCTTTGGGGTAGCCATCCACAGAGCTTGCAATTAAAACAAAACAAAACAAAACAAAACGTAATGCTAAAATTGCCCCAGAACACATGGACCGAAATACACTCTCACCAATGATGTTGGAGAGTGTCAGCTGCCCTCTGTCCAGATAGCCTAAACTAATTAAAAAACTATTTTCAAATGTATCTCCTTTACCATTAACAACTTTTTTTGCCTAGTTATATTCTTTGCCTATATTTCTAACTGGGTATCTGTATACATTTCTTGTTCATATTATATGTACGGTTTTGTATTCTCTTTTTCACTCACTATTATTTCACATGCATTTTCCTATACTATTGTTATGTTTTAAAAATTGACTCTAAATACCTACCTAATATTACATCATATGACTATATGATCATTTTATTTTTACCCTTGCCCAATATTCCCTGACTTTTTGCTCTCTTGAATAATTCTGTTTTAAATAGCTTTGTGTGTCGTTTTGCTCTGCCTCTTAGATTATTTGGGGCCTATGAATGTCAGCTTCTATCACTTTGATGTTGTGGTCTAGTACCTTTTTAAAGTTTTTTAAGTTTTTTTTTTTTAAAAAATTTTAACTGATACTTTTATTCTGGAATGGTTTTAGACTTTTAGGATTGTTGTAAAGCTAGTACAGAAGGTTTCCATAACCCTGTGCCCCTTTTTTCCAGTTGTTAACACCTATCAGTAACATACGTTTGTTACAACTAATAAGTATTGATATATTGTTATTCACTAAAGCCCATACTTTATTGAGATATCCTTAGATTTTACCTGTTGTCCTTTTTCTGCTCCAGATTCCCATCTAGATTATCATTTAGCCATTATGTATCCCTAGGATCCTCTAGATGGTGGCAGTTTCTCAGCCTTCTCTTGTTTTTGATGACCTTGACGGTCTACTAGTCAGGTATTTTTAGTACCTACTAATCAGGTATTTTGTTGAATCATATTCAGTTAATACTGCTTTCCTCATCACTGGACAAAAGTTACTAATAATTTGGGGGAGGAAGAACACAGAGGTAGAATACCATTCTATCACACCATATCAAAGGTACATGTTGTCAATAGACTTATCACTAATGCTGTTAAGCTTGATCACTTGATGGAGGTAGTGTTCTTAACATTTCTGCACGGTGAGGTTATTCCTTCCACCCCTTTCCATACTGTACTATTTGGAAGGAATTCCCTATGAGGAGTCCATACTTAATGGGTGAAAGTTATCCTCTACTTCCTTGAGGGGGCAGTATCTATACAAATTATTAAGAAATGTTCTTCACGGGTTAGTTATTTATTCAATCCTTTATTTATGTCACTATGAACTCATGGATATTTGTTATAGACTTTGGATTATAATTCAGTGCTACATTATATCTCTTCCTGTTCAAATTGTTTCAGCTTTGGTCATTGAAAGCTCACCTATTGACTGCTATGTTCCTTTCACATACCTTCATCTTTTGTTTTGGTGGTGGTGGTGATGGTGTTTGAGGGTTTGTTTGTTTGTTTGTTTGTTATTTTGGTCTTTTGTTTCGTTTTTAGTACTTTTTTACTTCATGACACTACAAAATGCTCTAGGCTCATTTTGTGTATTTCCTGCCCCAGTTCTAGAATCAGCCATTTCTCCATGGAGCCTGGTTCCTTTCAATGGAGAATAGTAGTAGGAACCAAGATCTGGACACTGGTTTATTTAGTATTTATATCCTGCAGTCGTGGATATATTTTCTCCAATTTTAATTTTAATTGTAATTAAATGTATATATTAGTTATGTACTATGTATATTACATCTCAATTTAAGCCTATTCTTTGTGGCCTATTCTTGGTAGAAATAAAGCATCTGTATTTCTTTTAATATTACTGTGAGTAAAGGAGATGCATGGGTATTTGCTTGATGGGCAGGTGCCTTTTCACCATTCTTGAGGTTACCTGAAATTCTCAACCTCAGTCATGGTCACCCTTTCCAAGCACTGTGAACATGCACAGAAGGAACGAGAAGGCCCACTCTGTCATTTTGCATCACCTCAGCAAACTCAGGCATGAAAAGTTGCTTCTACTCTACTTTATCTGCCTTTTTATTTCCCACTAAGTAGTCCAAAGATTCTGCTTCTGAAAAATAAATTTTATATAGCAAAGTGTTAATAGAGGAAAATATATCTAAATTTGAAGCTCCATTTTGCACCTTCTGTTTTTAGCACCATTTTTAAAAAAGATTTTATTTATTTATTTGACTGAGAGAGAGAGATCACAAGTAGGAGGAGAGGCAGGCAGAGAGAGAGAGAGAGAGAGAGGAGGGAGCAGGCTCCCCACTGAGCAGAGAGCCCGATGTGGGGCTCATTCCAAGACCCTGAGATCATGACCTGAGCCGAAGGCAGAAGCTTTAATCCACTGAGCCACACAGGTGCCCCTTTTACACCATTTTTGTGAAATGAAAAAAGAAAAAGAGCAGATGTCAGAAACATGAGGAGCCCTATTCATTTTTATGCAGGCATTGTAGACATTGTAGAGTGACAAAGCTCATTGGCATCAGAGCTAAAATAAGAATGGAGAAGTAATGAAACAGGGAATCCATCAATTACATGAACAGCAAATGGCACACTAATCATTTATCTATTATCATACAAATAGGTGTATCCTCTCTATAGACTGCAGAAGCACTTACATACAAAGGTGTCAATAATTATAAATAGAGAATAACTGAAACCATAATAAACATTAATTCTAAATTTACATGAATGGAATATAAGGAAAAATACCTTCTAGATTATATGTATCAACATAGCTTATTTTAGGAAATTGTTATAGGAATTATGGTTCACATAGTCTAAATCTGATCTGGGGAATTGGGTAAAAAAAATACATATTCAGATTTTTCAAATTAAAAAACAAACAAACAAACAACAAAACATTCATGGGGTGCCTGGGTGGCTCAGTCAGTTAAGAGTCTGCTTTTGGCTCAGGTCATGATCCCGATTGGAGTCCTGGGATCAGATCATGCATGAGGCTCTCTGTTAAGCGGGCAATCTGCTTCTCCCTCTCCCTCTGTGAACTCATGCTCTCCCTCTCTCGCCCTCTCTCTCTCAAATAAATAAATAAAATCTTTTAAAAAAATTCATATTGGATAAAAAAGATTCCTAAATGAATAGAATTTTATATTTACATAACCAGTGGTTTACGTACTTCTGAATATTTTTATTTCATTTTCAAATTTTTATTACTCAATTTCATGTTCAATAAAAGCTAAAGCAAGCGGTTCACCTCAACCACATTTCTCAACAGTGACTTCCATACCATTAAACAAAGAAAGATCACTGTTACAGACGAGCAGTATGATAATTTTGGCCATTTAAATCACAAAATAAAGTGTGGAATTTAACACATACTTAGATAAAGTCAGAAACTGTTCCTCAATGGTCCTAAATTTTGTTATTCAAAGACTGAATCTCCCCCTTTCATTGAGTTATTTATTTAAAAGAGTATTTCTTTAGCAGAATGCGGCTAATGACTCACAGTGAGACAGGGCGATCAGGCAGGAGTCAGGCCTGATAGGAAGGCCCACTCTGTCCACTGGGAAACCCAACCCAGATTCTAAGGCTGACAGCTGGGCTCAAGCTCAGGGGCATTTAGTCAGAGAACATTGACCAAGAATACCCTCCATGCCAGGAACCATGAGACCCACTGCAATCCTTATCTTTGTCTAGGAAACCCTTGGCACATATGTCCGAGGACTGGAGTGAGAGGGCAGATTCGTAACACAAAATAAGAGTTTGTGTGGGTCTTGGCCACAAGAGCCCCAGGTGTCTCTGGGGAAATAAGGCCTTAACTAGTGGACTAGATTTCAGGGACAGGATTCCAATACCCCATAGCGGATTGGCCCAGAAAAATAACAAGTCCCTGGCTTCCTGAGGAGATCCAGGCAGGTGACTGAAAAAAGATCGTGAATGGGATTAACGCAACCCAATTCAGAATCACAGGCACATAGCAAGGGGTGGGTTTGGAGCTAAGACCGCTTTGGGGGAATATGGCACTGAAGGGACATGAGTCCTTTGAGTCCCTGAGTCCATTGTAATTGGGACATGAGTGTAGAAGTCAAAGGACATTTTATTTCTAAATTAAGTAAAAGGAAAATCTATTTTTTGAACAAAGCAACATGGAAAGTCTGTACTTCAGAAATGACTTACTACCTCAGCAGTAGATTTTGGTATGAGCTCAACATAATAAAGATGGGAATCCTACGGGATTGGAAGAACCTCGGGCAGGGACCAGACTGTGGGGATCTGGGCAGTACAGAGGCTCAGATCAGCAGCGCTGACAACTAACAGTGCTTTGATATCCTAGATAGAATCCCAGGACAGAAGGAGGCCACTAGGTAAAAACGAAGGATATCTGAATAAAGTATAAACTTCAGTTTACTCAAATGTATCAATTGCATACTATGCATACAATTGCATACAAATGTATCATCCACTGTGAGATGGTAACAATAGGAAAATCTGGATACAGTCCAGCAATCCTCTGGAAACTTTTCTATAAAACTAAAACTACTCAAAATCTTAGTTAAAAAAATTAGACTTCTTATCAGTTTTCTCTTCTTTTTCCTCTTTCTCTTGTAAACACTTTTCCTTGTTCGGTGAGGAAACAGCAATTCTAATTTATTTGATCTGAGTGTTTTTGTTATTATACAACTCTGAATGTCTTCCAGTGATATAATTTCTGCATATATTTTGTGTATTTCATACACAAAAACGGACCCATTTGCTTACATACCACTGTCTCTGTATTAAGAATGAAGAATGACATATACTATTGGCTTCAAATACAGTAACTAATTTGAAAATGTACTTCTTATCAATTCTTATCAATTTGGAAAAGCACATTTTAAAAACAGTATCATCAAAAAAAAAAAAAAAGAAACTTACTCTTGTCAATGAAACTTAGTTTTAATTTACTCCCTCACTTCTTTTCTTCTTCCCTCTTTTTCCTTTTTCTCTGCCCCCTCTCCTTCTGTTCTTTCTTTTCATCATTCCCATTTCCTTTATTTTTTGTTTTAATAGGTCTGAGGTTCTTACTGAGTTCTCACTGAACTCAGTTCAGTTCTCACTGAACTCAGTTCTTCTTTGGATTCTTCCACATTCCAACATTATTTAACTCCCTGTGAATAAGTAACCTGGCTATGTGTATATATACATGCACATATACATCCGACAATATTTTCTGAAAACTTTCCATTGTATTTGATAACTGTAGATATCTAGTTCAATCCCAACTTTTGATAAAGCTCTTGAGGTTTAGGGTTTGAGGAGGCTTCCCAGGATGGGCTATGCTATTCCATATGTTAAGAAATTGCACCACTGGGCCTAAATCCAGTAGTCTACCTTAGCCAGATGCACATTTTACTGCAGTGTTGCCTTCACTCTATAAAAATTACTTTGTTTGCAGGGTTACTCTTGAAATTTCCCTTCCTATAAAAAGAAAAAATTTTGTGCCAGTAACTATTTGCCTGGACTTTATCATCTATTGTTCCAGCAGGATGTTGTGAATCCTTTTACAGCCGAACTTTATTATCTCTTGAAAAGGCGATGCTGGGAAAAATTCATGATTCTCTTACTTAAATGAAAATGCCAGCTGGTTAATAATTTATAAAATAATTTTACTACCATATGGATTCCCCCCCAACATCTAATCCCATTTTGCAAGTATGTCTATGTGCTAAAATTTTAATAGTGTAAACAGTGGTGTTGTTTTTTAAAATCGTCTCTCTGAAGAGTTATAAAGCAGTAAAGGAAACGAAATTTGTTAGCCTTGAAGGAGATGCTGTAAGAATATACAGTTACTTATAGGGACAGGCCTGCTCACTCATATATTCTGGACTGTTCTTTATTTTGTGGCTGCGGTCTCTTTGCTGCAGTTTTCTCTAAGGGAATTTCTGCTTCAATCACAAGCAATCTGTGTTCCAAAAGAGCTACCCAAGTTAATTTCTAATATCTTCTCCATTCCCTACAAGCCCATGTCCTGCTACATTAAATGTATCTTTTCACTTCCTTAGAGCATCTGGTCTGCCCACCCAGCTGCTATCTCAGGTGATTTTCTTGATAGCAGCTCCTCTCATCTTGCTTGTAGAATGGCTTAACAGCTCTGACTGTTGCTTTGATGGGTATGAGTCCCTGATTTTGTTGACTGCGGACCCTGGTATCATGCTTGGATTTGGTTTGGGGCTTGGTGATTCTCTGGCATCCCACACTGGCGCTCTGATCACAGGCAGAGCCCTTTGGACTCCCCATCGATCAGCACAGTAGACAATCCTAGAGAAATCAGTGGAAGAGGCAGAGTAAAAATCTCTGTGAAACTATCCAATTCCAGATATTAGGAGTCGCCTAAGTAATTTTCTTTCTAAAGTTCTTCTCTTCAGGCATTTAACTCAGAGCTAGACACAAGTTTACCTTTTAATTCCCATTTATGTCATATACTCTTAATTTTCATTTTTCTTCACTTTATATTTTCTAATAAAATAGCATAGGCATTATTGAAAAACTTATTTAGAAGAAAATAAATGATGAAAAATATCCACCCCGTTTCTCAGAAAAAACCACTGACCACGTTTGGTGGAGGTCTTTCCAGCTTTTTGAATGTGTATCTGCAAACACTTAAATTTCTGGGCCTGTTTGATCATTTATACAATAAAGAGCCTGGAACAGGCTATCTTTAAGTTTTCCTCTGAATAGAAGAGTCTTTCATTCTGTGACTGTTGATACAAAGATGTCTGGCCTTCAATAAATATTAAGGTAGAGGGGCAGAGTTTTGTGAAAGAAAATAATCCATCAGTTTAAGCAAAACTTAAAGAAACATCATTACACAATTCTGGGGAAAATATTACACTAAATATAATAAATTGGATGAATCTGGTAATCAGATGTAATTTATGTGACAGGAAAAATGGAGAAATGGAGCATAATTTATGTGCAAGGAATAATGGAGAAATGGAGCATAAGCATAATGAAGAAATGATGAAGCATTCATTTAAAGAAGATAGAGCTCAAGTTTGTCCAAGACACCTTCAGCCGCCTCCCTTGCCATGAAATTCAATGACACAGTCAAATGATAACAAAAAGATAGTCAATAATGAAAGTTTCATGAGGGCTATGATAAGGTGGTTTGTGGGCTTGTGGAACTCTTATCTCAAATTTTCTCATCCTTATGAATCAGACAATGATGCATGGTTCACCAAATGTCACCAAAGATGCTGAAATACAGATGCTGTTTCTGCCCAATACATTTCTGTCTGATCAGCGTGGGTGAAGTGGGCAGCTGCCTCGGGGAGGAGGGTACAGAACTGTAAACTATGAGGAGACACAGCCCAAATCATATGGCCCAATAGTAGCAGAAGGGGAATTAGAACATGGCATGGGATATTAACTGACTAACATCATCAGGCAGCGTGATGTAATAATAAAGAACCCCCAAAAGCTGGCTTTTTACCCCAGCTCTGCCATTTTACTGACTGTATGATCCTAGGCAGTTTACTTAATTTTCTTTATGCCTCCATTTTCTTTTAATTAAAATGGGGATAATAATAGTAATCATCCTTAGTGAGGAGAAAATTAGTTAATATTTGTCAAGTGCTTAGATCAGAGCCTGGCCTGCAGTGTTATAGGAGTGTTTGTTATATAAAAACATACCTAAGTTGGAATCCTGGTCTTAGTACTCTCCTACTGTCCTACTATACTGTGATTCAGCACGTTTTAAGGCATACCAAGAAATGACCCCAGTTACCTCCCGTACCACATTTTAGCTGCAGGCAATGGAACACCCTACTAGACCACTTGAAACAAAGAGGGGGATATTTTTCTCACCTCACAAGAAGCCCACAGGTAGGGAGGCTGCTGTTGCCATTGGTTCAGTAGGTTGTGGATGATGTCTGGGCCAATGTCCCTGGTTGTTTTCCTCATACTGAGAAGATGGCTACTCAAGCTCTCATCATTGTATCGCAGAGAAACAGAATAAAAAGGACTAAGGAAAGGCTATGCTAGCAGAATATTTCAGTAGTTTTCCAGTAGTTAGAAACTACTGAGAATCGTGGCTTGGCTTAACAGATCACTGTGTTCACAGGTAACATTCCAAACATCCTTATGGGTGTCCTATCGTCTTCTGTGTTCAGAGTCCAGCTGTCAGCGATGTGAACAATTCACCTGCTAATTTTGACACATGAACTTTTGAAGTCGATAGTGAATGCTCGGTTCCTGGGGCTAGGTGTCAGGAGGCCTGCTTGGCTACCAAGGTCTTCCCTTGGAACAAGGGAAGCCAAAGTTCTCTCTGTTCTTGGTTGGCCAACTTCACAGATAATTTAATCTGGCTTCTGGCACTTGGAGGATGGCTTGATGCTACCATCTCTCATGGTAAATCATGTTTTCTGAAAACAAAATGATGGTGTTTGGTTTAATTTTATCAAACTTCTCTCTTGTGCTGAATGTTTATTATACTAGCTTCTAAACTGGACTTTTAACTAGCTCTGAGGATAACTAACACAGAGGGCCAATAAATGGACTACCCTGAATTCTGGGAAAAGTTTGCTTTATATAGTAAATAGCAACCCATCCCACTATCCCTGCATTCCACATTTCTGTAATATTGCCTGACTGCTGAGGCTACCAATTCCCCCAAAGTCTTGCCTTTTATGGACAAAGAGTCTGGAGCCCAAGGGAATAGTTTAATTAGCTGCTTCACGTAATCTCAAACTATTGAGAAATATGCTTTCCATCTTACAAAAGAGAGAATGTTCTCTGACAACTGCATCCCCAGTGAATTGGCCACTTCCCTGTGAAGGGAATCTTAGGGCAATCCCCTGCCAAGAGGGTGATGGTGGTTGTCCCAGCGATACTCCTGAGCTGCCCCATCAAAAGATCCGACAATTGTCATTTAGTATAATGTGAAAGAACTTCCTAGTGGGCAAGTATTTGCAAATATATGCATTATTAGAAAATTTCAGTCAGAGCTGGGCCTTGAGAGATGAAAAGACATTCAACAGATGAAGAAAGTGATATGAATCATTGGTACCTAAGAGGCATAGAAGAATAAAAATAAGTGTTGAGTTTTTGGTTCCTATGATAATGAGATGCATATTATTGTAAAAGGTATTGTCATGGAAGTTGAAACATTGAGTTAAGGTAAGATAAACTCTGGAAGGCATTGAACACCATTATAAGAAATTGAGATTGCCTGTGGGCCATGAGGAAATCACTCTTTTTGTTGAGAGGGAGTGATACTATCTGACCTGCGGTTTCTGGAAGATAATTCTAGTGTAAGTGATAAGGGTGGTGCCAAGATGCAAAAGTAACGGAGTTCATTTAAGAAGGCAAGAGCAGTAGAAATAGAAATGAAGGCCCAGAGCTGACAAATGTGGCAGAGAAAAAATATTCCTGGAATTTAACTGTTGGTTAGATGTTGTGGTGGAAACTGGTAGTGATATCCCGATATCTGTTCTCTTCCCTGTATTAGATTCCTGGAGATGCCATTAGCAAAGTACCACAAACTGGATGGCTTAACTAGCAGAAATTTGTTGTCTCATAGTTCTGGAGGCTAGAAATCAAGGCATCAGCACCGTTGGTTCCTTCTAAAGCCTGTGAGGGAGAGCTTGTTCCAAGCTTAGCCTAGCATCTGGGGACAGTTTGCATCCTTTGTCATTCCTTGGTCATGACTCTAATCTCTGGTTTCATTTTCACATGGCATTTCCTGTTTGACTCTGTCTTCTTATATGGACACCGGTTGCATTGGTTTAAGGATCTCCCCTATCCAGGTATGACATCATCTTAACTAACTACATCTACAATGACTTGATCTCCAAGTAACACCACTTCCTGAAGTAGTGGGGATTTGAACTTCAACATACCTTTTTGGAGAGGACACAATTCAACCGATAACAGCCCCCTTCCCCACTGAAAGAGCCCTGATTTGGGGCTTGGTATGTGGCCACCCAGAGTGGAGGCTGCTTTCACTAGCTGTGGCTACGTGGAAGAGTGCTGGCCAATGAGGTGAAGGTGGAATCGTGTGGAATCTTCTTTTATAAACCCTCCTTAAGGGACATTGTACACATGTTCTCTTCACCTATCTTCATACTTTCCTTCATCCTGCTTCAAGGAATAGAGTTGTCCATTACAGCCAAAGTGGCCTTAACTTTCATAGATGATGAGTAGTGAGTGACTGTGGGTTTTTTGTTTGGTTTGTTTTGTTTTTGGACACCCTGGGTAAGATGTCAACTTGGCACTCTTGCAAAATGATAATTCCAAGGTTCCTACCTACAACTGACTCAAGCACACAGATGTGTGTGTGTGTGTGTGTGTGTGTATGCGTCTTGGCACTCAAATTTTTAAAATTTTGAATTGAAATGCATTTAGTTAGGCATTTACTCTGGTTTTTAACAAAGCAAATTATGCACTATAACCTTACAATAAGCTTTACTTAATTATGATACATGCCTAGCTTCCAAAGAATTTGAGCTTAAGAATGCTGAGATATCTTTAAATATCTGCTCAGTATTTATTTAGAATAGAGGCTGAAGGCTATGGGGAAGAAAGCCCCTTTCAGCTCCATGATGCAGAACAACTGAGTTCTAGTTCCAAACTCCTGTGTATAGTTCATTCAGCAAACCAAAAGCTATGCAATTACCCTGATACCATGGGAGATTATTCTAGATGCTGTAAGTCTCTCTTCCTGTCACCCTATTCACCCAAGTTGGTTCTGAAAATGTTTCTTCCCTGAGAATTCTGGCGACTGAATTGCCTTCAACTTGCCATACTTCCATATGTATATTATGACTGGCACCTCCAGGCCATTTGGCTCCATCTTGACGTTTCTAACATAGCACACTGGTGCTGTACCCAGAGAATAAGAACACTTCCACAGGGCTAGTTTTTGAGAAAGAAATGATGAGTATGACAAGTACATGTGGAATTTGAATCACCAGTAGGTCACCCATGTGGATCGTTTAGAGCAGGAAGACCACATCCTATACCCTAAAGAGGGACTATTTTTAAAAATTTTTAATTTTATTTATATATTTATGTATGTATGTTTGTATGCATTTTTCTTAAAAATTTTTAAAGATCTATTTATTTATTTATTTATTTATTTTAGAAAGAGAGTGTGCTCACACATGCCCATGGAAGTGGGGGTGGGATGGAGGTGGGGAGAGGATCTTGAGCAGACTTCCCGCTGAGTGAGGAGCCCCCCACCAGGCTTGATCCCATGACGCTGAGATCATGACCTGTGCCAAAATCAAGGGTCTGATGCCCAACCAACTGAGCCACCTAGGTGCCCCTGAAGAGGATTGTTAAAGTGGATTTATGCCAAGTCCTGCTGAATGTGCTGGATCTGGATACATGCACACAAAGATACGTCCCACGCAGGGTGGGAATCATTGACAAATGCACTGCTAGACTCCAGGGATTTAGGGGGAGGTTTCAGGTCTGTATGGGAGCTAGCTGGTGACTTGTGTATAATTTCAACATTACTTTCTCTAAAGCTTTTCAGTGACTTTCCGTAGAATCCTTGGTTTTTGAGCAATCTCATAATTTAGTAGAGTTTTCTATAGCAAATACAGCCCATTTTTAAATCTTTGAAAACTGCCACAGCCAACAACATGGACACAACCACTAATGGTTGCTCAGTTAGCCTGTAAGCAACTACTCTTCCTGGTTTATAGCAAAAAATTCTGATGGAGGAAATCACTGGTACTGTGTCTGATATCTAAGGTAATTTCAAAAATCTGTAATGAGCATCAATTGCTGGAAAAAAGAATGATTTTACCTACTTCTTTTACTTAGATCTTACTCTTTCCCAACTGCCCTCTAGGGCTAAGGATTTCTCCTTGGTACCTCAGTTCATATAAACCCGTGTAAAAAACACACACATTAAATTATAAGAGGGTGGTTTCTTAAATGGTTTTGAGCTGTAAATAATCCTTAAAAATGACTTTCTCACTTCAAAACGCGGACATTATACTGTATGTATAAAGACAAAAAAAATAACAACTAAATGCCCAAATCCAAAGAAAAGTTTAAGAAAAATATGATATGTTCATATTACATCATGCTATGGAATCATTAAGCATGATTTTATAGAGTTTTGAATAGTTAGAGATTATTCTTATTAAATAAAAGTCTGTTTGATGCAAATTGTTACACAGTATGTCACAAGTAGTTATGTGTGTATTGTAAAGAGACAGTCTGGTATGTGCTGAAATGTTTGTAGTGTTTTCTCTGGTTGATGAGAGCAGGGGTAATTTTTTTTTAAATATCATTCATATGCTACTTTTTTTCCTTTTCTTTCTTTCTTTTTTTTTTTTAAAGATTTTATTTATTTATTTGACAGGCAGAGATCACAAGTAGGCAAAGAGGCAGGCAGAGAGAGAGGTGGGGCTCAATCCCAGCTGGATTATGACCTGAGCCGAAGACAGAGGCTTTAGCCCGCTGAGCCACCCAGGCATCCCATACATATGCTACTTCTATAATGAGGAAAAAATAAGCAACCCAAATGTGTCTTTTCTACAATACTGAGAGGATTTTCCACACTTGTGGCACAGACAAATGTGAAGGGGAGTAAAGGATTTGCTCAAATATATTGATACTGTTAGAAAATGTTTATCTAGTGCAAATAAAGAACCAAAGGAAATGCATAGACATTGACCATTATAAGGATATGCATATATATAATTCTTCTTCCTGAATTTCTAAGCAAAGACTCACAGCTCTATAAAGTTGGCTACTTGGATACAACATAAGGGAGACACAGGGGTCCCTGTCATTTCCAAGATTAGCAAGGATTATCATCACCAATATGTCAGACACCCTCTCCTTCAAAAAGAAAAGAAAAGAAACAGAGAGAGAGAAAAGGGAAGAGAGAAACAAATAAGAGTCTGTAGCCGTTTTTAGAAGTTCTTAAGGAAGAGTATCTCCAGCCCATATAGTATGAACTAAGAGTTAAGTGCTATTACAATAATCAAAGAACACTACGGTAACTAGAAATTAAGATATGGTCTTGAAATCTTCCCTTGGAAAACATGTTTTCATGAAATTCAGCTGAATAAAGCTATTCTTTATCACTAATAATTGTGTGGTAGAATGAAAAAGCTAAAGAAGTGACATGCAAGTATTTCCTCTATACAGTGAAAAACAGTCTTCTCTAATTCCAGTACTGAATCATCATGTAAATACATATCCATAAATAACGCATTATAGTTCATAAAAAGGGATTACCTGTACTGAGTGAAGTTTTAAGATCAATATCCCATTGTATTATTTACACTGTAAAAACACAATGTATGTAAAATCTCTCACAAAAAATACCTTTAAAACATAAGATTATTACATGTGGTATAAAAAGCCAAAAGAACAACCTGGACATGCTAATAAATAGTTAACAAAAAGCTCCAAAAATTATGGACTGACATTCTCATAAAATATTTGAATAAAGGTTTATGCAGGTGTTTCATTAAAAAAAAAAAATACAAAACAAAACAATCTCCAGTGGCAGCCGGGTTAAGCATCTGACTCTTGATTTCAGCTCCTGCCTGTCAAGATCTCAGGGTTGTGAGACAGATATGAGATGGAGCCCTCCATCAGACTCCACCCTGGGCCTGGAGCCTGCTTGGAATTCTCTCTATCCCTCAGCCCCTCCCATACCCACCAAACTCTCCAAAACAAACAAACAAACAAAAAGGAACTCCACAAAATTATTTAATAATGGTTATCTAATCCAAAATAACAAAAGCAAACCATTAGAATGGATTCAAACATTTATTTGAGTGCTATAATTATTTATTTAAAAAGAAAGTGACCACAGATGAAAATCTTAATTGGCTTTATGAAAATGTTATATTTTCTAATGATGGGGATGAGAATCTTATTAATGGCTTTCTAAAATGTATGGTAGGAAGGGTTTTACAAACTTTGAGACTTTCATATTAACTTGTGAAACTTTAAGGACCTAGTAAGATCTTTGGTAGATCTACTTTTTATTTTGCAATCTTATTTACATGACAATTAAAAAGAAACAGACCTAATTTTTACATGGACATAAAACTACAAATATTGAAATTGAATAGTTTTATGCTAGAGGGATTTTGAAATTATCATGGTTTTTGTGACATCAATTTTTTTTTAAAGATTTTATTTATGTATTTGACAGACAGAGATCACAAGGAGGCAGAGAGACAGGCGGGGGGTGGGGTGGGGGGGTGGGGGGGGGGCTGGGTAAGCAGGCTCCCTGCTGAGCAGGGAGCCCGATGTGGGGCTGGATCCCATGACTCTGAGATCATGACTTGAGCCAAAGGCAGGGGGTTAACCCACTGAGCCACCCAGGCCCCCAATGACATCGATTTCTATTGGCATAATTATAAGGCCAATAAAAAAAAAAAAAAAAAAAAACTCATGGGTTTCTCTATTTTGGTTTAGTTTGATTGGAAATTTTCAGGAAAACATTCGTGAGTTGCTACTTTTTCTTTATTTCTAACACTCTGCTTTCCCTGACCCCTTATTCCACATTCACTGACTCAGAGACTATTTGGAGAGGGCACCTGTTTTAAACGGATCCACAGGAAATACCTATGTTGTCTTTTCATACTCTGATCATGCATCTGGTTGGCTGAAATGTGATCATGATTTAAAAAAAAAAAAAATGCTGCCCACAGACCGAGGCAACTTCACTGTGACAACATTTACTGGAAGGCAGAGAGAATCCAGTTTATATTTATTTTCCTTCCACTAAGCTCTGGTATTGTACGGTAGGAAAGAAAAAAGTAAAAGGGCAATGTCAGTTTAACCCTCAAAAGATTAGTATTATGTTACACACCGGGTTTTGCTTCCAAATTCAGAACGATTTGTTCTGTTTGTTCAGTTTGAAGCTGAAAGCAGTCTTCAAGCAGAAACAGTTACCTGACACCCCTTTCTCTATAACCTTTTACTTACAAACCTCCTGTCCCAAGTTCACGGTCTGTCCTGTTGTATTACATGCTATTTATAAATCTTCTGTGAGGAGGAGCACAGGGCAGTCTGTCCTTTGGAATAGAATTTATAAGGTAATTTCAGAGTGATTAAAAGTCTTATCAGTAAAAATCTAGTTGGGTTCAAAATAAATAGTCACTCGGGAGCCCCCCGCGCGCGGATTTACACCCCACGTCCAGGCCGCCACCGGTCCCTCCGCACGGAGCATCCGCCTCGGCCAGCAGGAACCATCTCCGCCGCAATCCCCTCCGGGTGCGACGGTAGTCCTCACTGGGGTCCCCTCTGTCAGGACACACCCCCCAACCCTCCCGCCGCCCCCGCCTTGAAGATGCCACCCGCGGCAGCTCCACAGCGCGCCGCCCGCTTCCCCAGCCCCGACCGCACTCGGAGGCCGCCCACCCACCCAAAGGACGCCTAGGGGGCGCCTCGGCCGGGTGTCCCAGGGCCCCGCGAACGCAGGAGCAGAATGACGGAGATGACGAAAGAGCTGACGCCACGGCGCCAGACCGTGGCCGCCGCCAGGGCCCGCCACCGCCGCCCCGCCCGCGCAGGTCGCCAGGCGCTCCCGGTCGCCGGTCCCGCGGGGCCAGCCCGCCGCAGACCCCGCCCCACTCCGCCCGGCTCCGCCCCGGCCCGGCCCGGCCCGCCCCGCGGCTGGCCGCGCCAGGGTTCCCCCGGCGCCCGCCCCCGTGCGCCCTGCGCCTCCAGCCTTCCCTCCTCGCCTTCCAGCCTGCCAGGCCTTTTGCGAACATGGCGCTTGTCCCGTGCCAGGTGCTGCGGGTGGCGATCCTGCTGTCCTACTGCTCTATCCTGTGCAACTACAAGGCCATCGAAATGCCCTCGCATCAAACCTACGGCGGGAGCTGGAAATTCCTGACGTTCATTGATCTGGTAAGGCCTTCCGCTCCCCTCCCGCGTCCGCCCTGCACCCCGAGTCGGTGTGTGTAGGGGGGGTGGGGTGGGTGCGCGGGCACCTGCGCGCGCGCGCGCCCCTCCAGCCTCTACCGGTGTGCTCGCCTCTCCCTCAGTGCTTGCGCGTAAAGGCCTGGCTGCCCCCGTAGCAGCACCTCTGAACCACCCCTTACGTGGTAGCTGGGGCACGAATGGAAGTGGGCACAGCCAGGTGGTGGGCTCTTTGGAGGGGAACACAGACCTGCTTCTAAGAGGTGACACGGAAGGAGTCTCAACTTAACAAATGGATCAGACGACCTTGATCTTGAGTGGCCTCAGACCCATTCGCCTGCAGCGTGCTTTCCAGAGCACCCACCGTGGGATCAAGTTGCAGCAACTGAAGGAAACTGGGTATTGTCGAATTACTTGGAGCTCCTCTGAAAGGACCAAAATCCTCATAAAGAAGAGAAAGCCCCTAATAAAGTTGTCTCCTTTGCATCTGTCTTCTTGCCCATTGTCAGTAATTTACTTCTAACCTTTCTCCCAGAAACATTAGGTGAGAGGTTTTCAAAATGCGTTACCAGTATGTCTTTACACTCGATTTCCAACTGAGTTTTCAATAGTTTGCATAAGCAGCCCTGTTGGCACAACAGGATAGCCTTGGCAGTTGCAGGGTTTTTTTTGTTGTTGTTGTTTTTGTTTTTTTAAAAAAAGCTTATCTACTTTTGGCACTAAAGAGCATCAGAGCATCAGAATATGAGCATTAGGCCCAATAATGACATGGGGTGAAATCTAGGAGTTTAAAGGGGAAAGGTGACTAATTTAGACTTGGTGAAACACACTCAACAATGACCAAAGATGGGTAGAGGGTGAGAACAAATCAAGGAGTTCCAAGGACTAGAGGTAATGTAGAAGCAAATCCTGGGACAGCACAACTGCCCATCCAAGATTATACACAAGGTTGGCAGATAAGCAAGGTTATAATCTCTAATCGTTGACCTTCCTTTTTGATGAGGAGAACATGATACCTGTGTTAAGATATTTCCAGAGGCTTAAAATCCCTCAAAGAAATGCAGTCAGAGGGCCTTTTCTTTAAAAACACCACTTCATATTTGTTTCACGTTAGATACTTTCAAAGAAGAATTTAAGCACTTTTTCTCAGCAGTTTCCAAACCATGTACGTGCCTTTGGGATCCAAGACTTCCCAGGGCATAGAGGGTTTCAAGGTTTCAGTTTTCAGATTCTCAGCTTCTCTTCCTCGAAATTGATCTGCCTCTGAACATGGATAATGCCTGTCAGTTCTCCTTCCTTCTTCCTCATTCATCCAAGGGGTGAGCACATGACAAGGCTCTGTGCTGTATTTATCTGTTCCTTTTAGCATTCAGAATACAGACTGTCACCAGGACTATCTTCACATTTGACTGAAAAAAACGAAGTCAGGCTTGTTTTGACAGAAAGTTTTATTGGGTTGATTGGCTTGTCAATGAGAGTGGGCTCTGCCAATTATGTGATAGAGCAGACATTTTCCATAGATTGAGTGAAATCTGCAGCCCTGAGGTTCTGATAAATATGTATCAGAGCATTTGAAATCATGTTCCTTTTTCAAGTGTTTAAACTTCTGTTAAAAATGTTTAGATGTTATTTAAAAATATGTGCATAGATTTTCGGAATTCTTTCAGGGGCTATGCAAATAAAATTCCTCTTGGATCCCTCCCTTTTTCCATTCCTTAATCAGATCTCACTTAGAACTAGCCCACTTTGGTGTCGCCAAGGAGCAGTGCTGAGCTGAAGTATTGTTGGAGACCCTACCAGTACCATGGGAGCTATGGAGAGTTCTCAGAAGCACCTTTGTGTTAGGAACAGTTTTAGGGGAGTGAGGGTGGAGGACAGCAGGTGAGAGGGGTAGAAATTGGGGTATCCATTAACCCATGAGAGATGACGACTTCTCATGTTGGGCATTGCTTACTGTGTGTTAAATAACAAGGCTCTCAAGAAAACAATATACTTCCCATAACCTTTGTATGACATGATAGCACAGTAGAGGCTATTTGACTCTGCAGAAACTGCCATGCAGTTTCTATTTTAGCATTTGATGACAGAACGTGCCTGCTTTAAGTATTTAATCACCACAAACATACTTTTATCTCCTAGAATTCAGGCCATACATTCAAACTTGATTCTGTTTGTTTCATATTTAGATTCAGTTTTTGTAGGGCCTTCAGCCTATTCAGACTTTTTACTTTCTGTGACTTATGATTGAAACCTAATAATTATCTTTAATCAAGAGTTCCTATGAGAAGGTCTGTCTAGACTGTATTCATAAAAACATTCATGCAAAGTGTTATTCTTTTAATGATTAGAGCTTATGCACTGTAAAGTTGTTGAAATAGTCTCCTGCACAGTCCTTAGTAATGGCATGGAAAAATTAGGCTACTCTAATATACCTGACTTCTCATTTTTTTGCGTGTTTAAAACAAATAATCTTGATTACTTAGTGCCTTGGAAAGTTTTAATGATTCTAAGATCACTGGAGCAATTTTGGAGGAGGGTTTAACTTCTAAAACTTTAGTGAGAAAGCCCTTTTTCTAGCCAGCTTGGACTGCAAAGTCAGGAATTATCCTGGTGGCCACAGTCTGATTCCATGGTCTACCTCATGAGTTTACCAGAACGTCAATCAGGAGTCTCAGGCCACTTGTATCTGGGACCGGTTGGTTCTGGGGCAGTGGCCATTTCGGCTATATTCATATCTTACACTGAGGGTCAGAGTCATTGCAATAGAATCAGAGTTCATGGTTAAAACCTGAAATACAAGTTTTTGCTATCAGTAATCCTACCCTGTTCTTCCCCTAAGAACTTCTAGCATTGAAAAAAACTGTAAGAGAACTCAAGTGTTTCGAAAATTCAAGTTAGTTAATAGAAATGGAACCCTGTCTTGGTGTGTTAGGCAAACCAATGAGCCCTCAAAGATGGCTACATCTTAATCCTTTCATACCTTGTGAGTGTATTAAGTTACACAGCAAAGGAAATTAAGGTTGCTAGGCAGTTGACCTTAAAATAGGGAAGTTATCCCCGATCATCCATATGACCCAATATAATCGCAGAGGTTCTTAAAATGGAAGGAGGCAGAAGGGAAGAGTTGGTTGGAAGAAAATGTGACTGTGGAAGAAAGTCACAGAGAGACACAACTTTGCTGGGTTGGAAGGTGAAGGAAGGGGCCAAGAGCCAAGGAATGTAGGAGGTGTGTAGAAGCCAGAAAGAACAGAAAATGAATTCTTCTCTAGAGCCTTGAGAAGAAACCAAGTCCTGCTGATGCCTTGATTTAACCCAGTGAGACCCATTTGGGACTTCTGACCTCCAGAACTATAAAATAATGACTCTGTACTGTTTAAGTCACTAAATTTATGGTAATTTGTTATAGCTGCAATAAAAAACTGGTACACCTGGTTTTAAATCCTCCGACCCAGAAAGAAACTTAAATGTTATCATACTTAGGCAATGACTCAGCTAGTTCTTTACGTATATTAGATAACTGGTTAATTTTAGCTTTAGCTTTAACCAAAATATAGGTTTTTGCCTACTGCACCCATGAAACTATGCAGAGGAGACATAACAATGGGCACTATGAGAATCTATAGAAAACTGAACAACATGGGAAAACTAGGTCTTTTCTTTACTGTGAAGTATTTTAGAATCTATCGTTATGCAATAGGCCATGTCAGGAGAAGGAATACTCTCTTAACTGAAATAAGACAGAAAGACAGAAAATCTATATGAACTGCTATTTAAATAGCTTCTTAACCAGTATCAGAGCTGATGAATTTTCTTGAAATGATGCAGATTCATTCACTTATTTCCTGATTAAAGGATAATTCCCCAACTTATACAGTGATTGCTCCCAAAGATAGTAAAAATGAAGAATCGGAATAAAACCAGAATAAATGAATTAAAAGAAAAAGGCAATTGTATGTTGAGACCTCAACGTAGTGCTGGAGTGTAATAGGTGTTTAGTAAACATTTGAATAAATGGAAACTTTCCAAATATTCGATGAGTTTTCTTGTCCTTTTTCCTCCTAAAACATTCAGAATAAGAGGGATTTTTGAAACATACCAACCATAATTTTCTTTAAATGTCTATGGTGCAATGTCTAACACATCAATCAGAATCAACTTCTCTGAAAAACATGAACTGGACATTTGTTGTATAAAATGGTAAATTAATATTGATACTGAATTTAAGACCTTTTGATTTTTAAAGACTGATACAGAAATAGGCTATCCCATTTGCTCTAATTTTTAGTGTTCACCATTGTGAGGGTTCTAGTGACCTAGGTCTCCACTATATTCATTGCTTGTCTTGTCCTAACTTTTCCTTCATGCATGGACAGAACACTGTTTAGATCCCGCCTCCTCCAAATGTGGTCTGAGGGCCTGTAGAAGTGATCTTATCTGGGAGCCTGTTAGAACTATGGAACCTCGGGCTCTACTCCAGACCTTCTGAGCAGAATCCACACTTTTAGTAAGATCATTATGTGACTGCTTGGCATGTTCTAGTTTGGTAAATGCTGCCCTAGGCCATACTGGTTTTGTATTATGACTTAACATGGAATAACTTGTAGGTTGCAGTCTCAGCATTATTTCTGCCCACTATATTTAAAGTATATTTAAACATATTTTGAAACATATTTAAAGTGACTTCCACTGTGGCATAATTAAAAACATGTTGAAAAAAAATTACAACTTAAAAATAAAAGAGAAATCTGTATTAAGTGCTAGGGAGAGGTTATTTATTGAAATTAAAAAACAAATTTAGGTAATCTTCAGGGCAACCAAGGGAAAAAAGAATACATACTTGATTGTGTTGTCCTTAGCATTGGAATAAAGGAAGCATAGCAATCTATCAGGAAAAATAGAGTGGTTCTTTCCAGGCACTGACTTTTCAGGGTTATTTATCCCTCAGACTGTTTTATAAAGGACATTGGATAGTGTTGTAAATAATGCCTTTGATTGATTTTTAGCAGAATATATAGAAATATTCTTAAAACTATGTTTTTTACATTGTGATTTTTATGAAAGCCAAAAAAGTGGTCTTATATTTTGACTGGGTGAAGGCATTTTTGTAGAGGCTTAAAGTAATATAATCTAGGTATTTATTTTTGTTATCTAAATCCTTATTGCAAAAGAATTTAAGGAAATCACAGAGGGAGCAGGATAAATAAGAGCTCAGATGTTGAAAAGCTTGGGGTGTTCAAAGAGCAGGAAATGGTCAAATATACCTGGGGGATACATTTTTTTGCTTTTAGACATGCTAAGAATTTTTGACATTTTAAAAAAATGTTGAAAAGAATAAATTGCATAAGTATACTGACTGAAGCTTTTAAATTTGTCTTATATTTACTTATGTAGCTGTAATAAAATATTCTTGACTCTAGTTCATGGCTTAATTTTAAATAGGAAATAAAATATCTTAAGAGGAGATTCTGTGTATCATTATGTAACTATGGTACTTTGCTTTGCCAGTCATGTGAAGGCCAGTAGGTCATTGAGTACTCTGAACAAAATTACGTGGGTTTTTTGTTTGTTTGTTTTGTTTTATTTGGATATCACACAAAGAAGGTGAAACTGCACATTTTTTTTTCCCAGTAGAATTAGACTTGACCCTAAAATGTGCACATAAGCTTTAAGGATGAAATAACACTTTTTCTAACCCAAGGGAAGCATTATGAGTATAATACTTCACATACAATCCTCTTCACCCTCTTTGGAAATGTTTCTTTTGGATTAGACATAAAAAAAGGGGCCTGGTTTTGTTAGAGTGGGGGAAATAGTTGATGATATAATCACCCATTCCCTTTCTTAGTTGCAAATGTTATTGAAATTACAGAAAGTCATCTGACCACTAGTTGAGGTCACTTTTTTCCCCATCCCTGCCATCCTCCATGTCTGGTATAACATTTAGCAAAATTGGTAGCTGCTCTTGAGGGTTTTCATTTGTTTCTCTGTGTTCCCTGAAATGTCATATGTTTCTGTGGAAGTGTGAACAATAGTACAATTTTCCATATTGAATCAGATGTTCCTGTGATTCAAGTATATTTGGAAAAATCTTATTGCTTCAGATTCCATAACAACATAGCGTTCTTTTGTGTCTGCAGCCTGTGGCCAGACACTTAAAGGGCCCGTTTCTCACCTGGGGGGTGGTCCTGCCAGGTACCTTGAGCACAGAGAACTCTTTGAACATGAAAGACCTCTTGATGGGATCTGTTGTGGGATGGAGCAAGATATGGAAGGTAGTTTTGATATGCTAAATCAAGATATGCTAATCAAGAACAACCAGAGAAATTGCTTGAATTTGCAAAGTGGCAAGAATTGCTATCATTTGGAAGCTTGAGAATATGGAATGTGTTCATTACAGGGCTTTAGAAGTGTAGAATTCTAAAAAGTCAGTTTGACAACGATCTAGCCCCTTAAGTATTGACATATTTAGACATGTCAGGCCATGTTATAATTTAAAATTTTAATATCAAAAACAACACATAGAATTATAGAAAATTTGTACAATACAGAAAGCCATTGGGAAGGAAATATATTCTATTTTAATGATCTCTGATTTTCTGTGCATCTTAGTATTTTAGGGCTTCAAGATGGTATATTTATTTTATTTTTAAAAAGACTTATTTATTTATTTGAGAGAAAGAGAGGACAAGCTAGGGGTGGAGGGAGAGGGAAAGAGAGAATCTCGAGCAGACTTCACACTGAGTGCAGAAGCTGACACAGGGCTTGATTGTATGACCCCAAGATCATGACCAGAGCTGAAACTAAGAATTGGATGCCTAACTGACTGAGCCACCTAGTCACCCCAAGATGGTATTTATTTCAGATCTTTGCATATATACATACATAGAGAATCAGACAGCAGAAATATACGTATATGTATATATGTGTATGCACACATATATAGTCAGATTTCACAAAAAATCACATTCTTTGCAAAAAATTATTTTTAAATTATAGAGAAAAATATTTATCACTCAAGGATACTAATGTTAGTATTTTGGTATTTGCCTTTTAAGATATATATATATATATATATATATATATATATATATATATATTCTTTCCTGTAAAACAAAATTCAGTGTGTGCATATGGTTTGTATACATTTATTTTTTAAATTAACATACACCAAAATTCACTTTCTGGTGTACAGTTCAGTGATTTTTGACAGATGCATAGAATCCTGTAGCCACCACCATAATCACATAAAAATATTCTTTTATGCTGACTCCTTACAGTCAGACCCTTCCCTGAGATCACAGATTTGTTCCCTATTGCTATAGTTTCACATATACATAGAAAATATAGATAAGGCATACCATATGTAGCCTTTTGAGTCTGACTCTTTTCATTTAGCACAATACATTTTAGATTCCTCCATGTTGTGTGTTGGTAGTTTGTTCCATTTTATTGTTGAGTGGTATTTCATGGCATTGTGTACCACTTTGTTCATTGATTCATAAGTTAAAGTGCATTTAATTTTTTCTAGTTTGAGGTGATTATGAAAAAAGCTGCTATAAACACTTACATACGTGTTTTTGTGTGAACATGAGTTTTCGTTGTTTTGAGTAGGTACCCAGGAGTGGAATTGTTTGGTTATAAGGCAAGTATATGTTTGACTTGATAGAGACCACCAAACTGTCTTCCAGAGTGGATGTGCCGTGCTGCCTTGCCAGTAGCAATTCATGAGAGTTTCAGTTACTTGTGCCCTCGTTAAAGTGTAACATTGTCAGTCTTCTATTTTAATGATTCCAGCCCTTGTTTTTTTGGGGGGAGGGTGGGTTATGTTTCTTTTAATAAAGATTTTACTTACTTATTTAAGAGAGAAGGGCACCAGGTGGAGGGGAACAGAGGGAGAGGGAAAGGCAGACTGAGTAGGCTGGGCCCACACAGGGTTCCATCCCAGGATCCTGGGATCCTGACCTGAGCCAAAGACTGACTCTTAACCCACTGAGCCCCCCTGGCGCCCAGATTCCAGCCCCTCTCTAGTGGTATCTCACTGCACTTTTAATTTGCATTTTCCTCATGACTAATGATGTTAAGCATCTTTTACTTTGCATTTTCATTTTTTAAATTAAATTTATTTATTTATTTTTAATAAACATATTGTATTTTATCCCCAGGGGTACAGGACTGTGAATCATCAGCTTTACACATTTCACAGCACTCATCATAGCACATACCCTCCCCAATGTCCATATACCCACCATCCTCGCCCATCCCCCTCCCCACAGCAACCCTTACTCTGTTTTTTGAGATTGAGTCTTTTAGGGTTTGTCTCCCTCCCAATCCCACCTTCTTTCATTTTTTCTTTTCCTACCCCCCAAACCCCTATATTGCATCTCCACTTACTCATATCAGGGAGATCATATGATAGTTGTCTTTCTCCGATTGACTTATTTTGCTAAGCATAATACCCCCTAGTTCCATCCACGTCATTGCAAATGGCAAGATTTCATTTCTTTTGATGGTTGCATGGTATTCATTGTGTATATATACCACCTCTTCTATATACATTCATCTGTTGATGGACATCTAGGTTCTTTCCATAGTTTGGCTATTGTAGACATTGCTGCTATAAACATTCGGGTGCACATGCCTGTTCGGAGCACCATGTTTGTATCTTTAGGATATATACCCAGTAGTGCAATCACTGGGTCAAAGGGTAGCTCTATTTTCAGTTTTTGGAGGAACCGCCACAAGGTTTTCCAGAGTGGTTGCACCAGTTTGCATTCCCACCAGCAGTGTAGGAGGGTTCCCCTCTCTCCGTATCCTTGCCAGCATCTGTCATTTCTTGACTTGTTGATTTTAGCCATTCTGACTGGTGTGAGGTGATATCTCATTGTGGTTTTGATTTGTATTTCCCTGATGCCGAGTGATATGGAGCATTTTTTCATGTGTCTGTTGGCCATCTGGATGTCTTCTTTGCAGAAATGTCTGTTCATGTCCTCTGCTCATTTTTTGATTGGATTATTTGTTCTTTGGGTGTGGAGTTTGCTAAGCTCTTTATTGATTTTGGACACTAGCCCTTTATCTGATATGTCGTTTGCAAATATCTTCTCCCATTCTGTCAGTTGTCTTTTGGTTTTGTTGACTGTTTCCTTTGGTGTGCAAAAGCTTTTGATCTTGATGAAATCCCAATAGTTCATTTTTGCCCTTGCTTCCCTTGCCTTTGGCGATGTTCCTAGGAAGATGTTGCTGCGGCTCAGGTCGAAGAGGTTGCTGCCTGTTTCTCCTCAAGGATTTTGATGGAGTCCTTTCTCTCATCGAGGTCCTTCATCCATTTTGAGTCTATTTTCATGTGTGGTGTAAGGAAATGGTCCAATTTCATTTTTCTGCATGTGGCTGTCCAATTTTCCCCACATCATTTATTGAAGAGGCTGTCCTCTTTCCATTGGACATTCTTGCCTGCTTTGTCAAAGATTAGTTGACCATAGAGTTGAGGGTCTATTTCTGGGCTCTCTATTCTGTTCCATTGATCTATGTGTCTGTTTTTGTGCCAGTACCATGCTGTCTTGATGATGACAGCTTTGTAATAGAGCTTGAAGTCCGGAATTGTGATGCCACCAACTTTGGCTTTCTTTTTCAATATTCCTTTGGCTATTCGAGGTCTTTTCTTGTTCCATATAAATTTTAGGATTGTTTCTTCCATTTCTTTGAAAAAAATGGATGGTATTTTGATAGGAATTGCATTAAATGTGTAGATTGCTTTAGGTAGCATAGACATTTTCACAATGTTTGTTCTTCCAATCCAGGAGCATGGAACATTTTTCCATTTCTTTGTGTCTTCTTCAATTTCTTTCATGAATACTTTATAGTTTTCTGAGTATAGATTCTTAGCCTCTTTGGGTATGTTTATTCCTAGGTATCTTATGGTTTTGGGTGCAATTGTAAATGGTATTGACTCCTTAATTTCTCTTTCTTCTGTCTTGTTGTTGGTGTAGAGAAATGCAACTGATTTCTGTGCATTGATTTTATATCCTGACACTTTACTGAAATCCTGTACAACTTCTAGCAGTTTTGGAGTGGAGTCTTTTGGGTTTTCCACATAGAGTATCATATCATCTGCGAAGAGTGATAGTTTGACTTCTTCTTTGCCGATTTAGATGCCTTTAATTTCCTTTTGTTGTCTGATTGCTGAGGCTAGGACTTCTAGTACTATGTGGAATAGCAGTGGTGATAGTGGACATCCCTGCCGTGTTCCTGACCTTAGTGGAAAAGCTTTCAGTTTTTCTCCATTGAGAAAGATATTTATGGTGGGTTTTTCATAGATGGCTTTGATAATATTGAGGTATGTGCCCTCATCCCAACACTTTGAAGAGTTTTGATCAGGAATGTATGCTGCACTTTGTCAAGTGCTTTTTCAGCATCTATTGAGAATATCATATGGCTCTTGTTCTTTCTTTTATTAATGTGTTGTATCACATTGATTGATTTGCAGATGTTGAACCAACCTTGCATCCCTGGAATAAATCCCACCTGGTCGTGGTGAATAATCCTTTTAATGTACTGTTGGATCCCATTGGCCAGTATTTTGGTGAGAATTTTCACATCTGTGTTTATCAAGGATATTGGTCTGTAGTTCTCTTTTTTGATGGGATCCATGTCTGGTTTTGGGATCAAGGTGATGCTGGCCTCATAAAATGAGTTTGGAAGTTTTCCTTCCATTTACATTTTTTGGAACAGTTTCAGGAGGATAGAAAGTAGCTCTTCTTTAAATCTTTGGTAGAATACCCCTGGTAAGCCGTCTGGCCCTGGACTTTTGTTTATTGGGAGATTTTTGATGACTGTTTCAATCTCCTTACTGGTTATGGGTCTGTTCAGGTTTTCTATTTCTTCCTGGTTCAGTTGTGGTAGTTTATATGTCTCTAGGAATGCATCCATTTCTTCCAGATTGTCAAATTTGTTGGTGTAGAGTTGCTCATAGTATGTTCTTATACTTTTTTGTATTTCTTTGGTATTAGTTGTGATCTCTCCTCTTTCATTCATTTTATTTATTTGGGTCCTTTCTCTTTTCTTTTTGATAAGTCTGGCTAGGGGTTTATCAATCTTATTAATTCTTTCAAAGAACCAGCTCCTAGTTTCGTTGATTTGTTCTATTGTTTTTTTGGTTTCTATTTCATTGATTTCTGCTCTAATCTTTATGATTTCTCTTCTCTTGCTGGATTTAGGGTTTCTTTCTTGTTCTTTCTCCAGCTCCTTTAGGTGTAGGGTTAGGTTGTGTACTTGTACCTTTATTGGTTTTTTTTTTTAATTTATTTGATAGAGAAGTAGGCAGAGAGGCATGCAGAGAGAGAAAGGAAGAGAAGCAGGCTCCCCACCCAGCAGAGAGCTCGATGTGGGGCTTGATCCCAGAACCCTGGGATCACGACCTGAGCCGAAGGAAGAGGCTTTAACCCACTGAGACACCCAAGCGCCCCACCTTTCCTGTTTCTTGAGAAAGGCTTGTACCACTATGTATTTTCCTCTCAGGACTGCCTTTGTTGTGTCCCACAGATTTTGAACCATTGTGTTATCATTTGTTTCCATGAATTTTTTCAATTCTTCTTTAATTTTCTGGTTGACCCATTCATTCTTTAAAAGGATGCTGTTTAGTCTCCATGTATTTGGGTTCTTTCCAAATTTTCTCTTGTGATTGAGTTCTAGCTTTAGAGCATTGTGATCTGAAAATATGCAGGGAATGATCCCAATCTTTTGATACCGGTTGAGACCTGATTTAGGACCCAGGATGTGATCTATTCTGGAGAATGTTCCATGTGCACTAGAGAAGAATCTGTATTCTGTTACTTTGGGATGAAATGTTCTGAATATATCTGTGATGTCCTTTTGGTCCAGTGTGTCATTTAAGGCCTTTATTTTTTTGTTGATCTTTTGCTTAGATGATCTGTCCATTTCAGTGAGGGGAGTGTTAAAATCCCCTACTATTATTGTATTATTGTCGATGTGTTTCTTTGATTTTGTTATTAATTGGTTTATATAGTTGGCTGCTCCCATGTTAGGGGCATAGATATTTAAAATTGTTAGCTCCTCTTATGGACAGATCCTTTGAGTATGATATAGTGTCCTTCTTCATCTCTTATTATAGTCTTTGGCTTAAAATCTAATTGATCTGATATTACCCTGCTTTCTTCTGATGTCCATTAGCATGGTAAATTGTTTTCCACCCCTCACTTTAAATCTGGAGGTATCTTCGGGTCTATAATGAGTTTCTTGTCGGCAACATAGAGATGGGTTTTTTTTTCTTTTTATCCATTCTGATACCCTGTGTCTTTTGATTGGGGCATTTATCCCCTTAACATTCAGGGTAACTATTGAGAGATATGAATTTAATGCCATTGTATTGCCTGTAAGGTGAGTGTTACTGTATATTGTCTCTGTTGCTTTCTGATCTAGTACTTTTAGGCTCTCTCTTTGCTTAGAGGACCGCTTTCAATATTTCCTGTAGAGCTGGTTTGGTGTTTACAAATTCTTTCAGTTTTTGTTTGTCCTGGAAGCTTTTGATCTCTCCTTCTATTTTCAATGATAGCCTAGCTGGATGTATATTTTTGGCTGCATGTTTTTCTCATTTAGTGCTCTGAATATATCATGCCAGCTCTTTCTGGCCTGCCAGGTCTCTGTGGATAAGTCCACTGCCAATCTAATATTTTTACTATTGTATGTTACAGACTTCTTTTCCCTGTCTGCTTTCAGGATTTTTTCTTTGTCGCTAAGACTTGTAAATTTTACCATTAGGTGATGGGGTGTGGACCTATTCTTGTTGATTTTGAGGGGAGTTCTCTGCACCTCCTGGGTTTTAATGCTTGTTCTCTTTGCCATTTTAGGGAAATTCTCTCCAATATACCTTCTGCTCCTTCTCCTCAATATACCTTCCCTTCTTCTGCAATCCCAATTATTCTAATATTGTATTGTCTTATGGTGTCACTTATCTCTTGAATTCTCTCCTCGTGGTCCAGTAGCTGTTTGTCACTCTTTTGCTCAGCTTCTTTATTCTCTGTCATTTGGTCTTCTATATCACTAATTCTTTCTTCTGCCTCATTTATCCTAGCAGTGAGAGCCTCCAGTTTTGATTTCACCTCGTTAATAGCTTTTTTGATTTCAACTTGGTTAGATTTTAGTTCTTTTATTTCTCCAGAAAGGGCTTTTATCTCGCCTGAGAGGGTTTCTCTAATATCTTCCATGCCTTTTTTGAGCCCTGCTAGAACCTTGAGAATTGTCATTTTGAACTCTAGTTTTGTCATATTACCAATGTCTGTATTGATTGGGTCCCTAGCCTTTGGTACTGCTTCTTGTTCTTTTAATGTGTGGTGATTTTTTCTGCCTTGTCATTTTGTCCAAATAAGAGTATATGAAGGAGAAAGTAAAATACTAAAAGGATGGCAAAGACCCCAGCAAAATATGCTTTAACCAAATCCGAAGATATCCCAAATCGGGGGGGGTGGATAACGGGGATAAAAAGAGGTTCAGAAAAAAAAAGAGAAAGAATTAAAAAATGAAAACAAGTAACGAAAAAATATAAAAAAGAAAATATATATATTAGATAAACTAGTTAAAAAACGTTAAAAAAGAATTGGGTAAAAGTCAAAATAATTTAGCAAAAGAAGAAAAAAAAATGAAAAAAAAATTAAATTAACTGCAAGACTAAGGAATCATGGGGAGAAAGCCATGAATTCCATGCTTTGCTTTCTCCTCCTGTGGAATTCCGCTGCTCTCCTTGGTATTGAACCTGCCCTCCTTGGTAGGTGAACTTGGTCCTGGCTGGATTTCTTGTTGTTCTTCTGGCAGAGGGGCCTGTTATAGTGATCAAGTGTCTTTACCCTGGGTGGAATTGCACCGTCCTTACCAGGGTCGGTCTGAGTAATCAGCTCAGGTTTGCTTTCAGGAGCTTTTGTTCCCTGACTGCTTTCTGTAGAGTTCCGGAGGATGGGAATGAAAATGGCGGCCTCCCAGTCTCTGACCCAGAGGAGCCGAGAGCTCGGGGACCCACTCCTCAGTGTGCCCTCAAAGAACAGCACCCAATTACTCCCATCTCCCTGGCCTCGGCCGTGCTCTGAGCTCACCAAATCTGCCACCTGTTCAAGGTAACCCCGTGCTGAGAGCTCACTCCTTGGCTCTATCTCTGTAATCAGCTTCCCCTTTTTAATACCTGCGAGCTCTGCGACATTCAAACACCCCAGATCCTTCTGTGACCCTGTGGGACCTAAGGCCATGCTGACCCCATGTGTGCTTCACCCTGGTTTTGCCTCTGGAGTGATGTCCCTCAGCAGAACAGACTTTTAAAAGTCCTGATTTAGTGCTCTATTTCTTTGCCACTTTCCGGGAGCTGGCCCCTCGCCCCCGCGGTCTATCTTCCTGTTGCTTTGGATTCACTTCTCCACCATTTCTACCTTTCCAAAAGTGGTTGATTTTCTTTTTCTAGAATTGCTGTTCTTCTTCTCTTCGATCTCCCATTGGATTTGTAGGTGTTTGCAATCTTTAGATTAGCTATTTAGCTGATTCTCCTGCTACCTAATGTAGTCTCAGCCTGCTACTTCTCTGCCATCTTGACTCCTCCCCCCTCTCTTTATTTTTATGTAGACAGTCATGTTGTCTGATAATAGAGTTTTCTTCTTTTCCCCCAATCTTCATAACTTTTATTTCTTTTTCATGTTTTATTACATTGGTTAAGACTTCTAGTACAATATTGGACAGAAGTTGTGAGACTGGATACCTCTTCCTTACTTCTTTTTTAGGAAGAAAATAGTCTTTTGCAGTTAATTATAACTATAAATCATTTTGCAAATAGTCTTTATCAGTTTGAGTACCTTTCCTTCTATTCCTACTTTGCTGGGAGTGTCCTTTTGCAGCTCCCTTCTTTCCATGATTTCTCTCATACTCTCCAACTCTCAGATACTCCTTTTCTTGGTTCCTCTGGCTGGAAAGATGGAATCCTTTCAGAATTTTAACCTCCCATTCTGTCATGTAGTCCTACACAATTGGGGTTGCCTTCACAGTGATACAGAAAAAAAAAAAAAAAAAAGTACCTTCCCCGCCTCAACACATCATACAAGGGGGCTTCTTTTTTCCCAGTTCCTCTGGCTAGAGTTGTCCTTGGGGTTTTAAATACTTATACTATTGTTGGTGCAGCTCTATAACTGAGAAGGAATTAAAGCGGAAAAAGTAGGGGTGGAAAAGGTCTTCCTCACAATCTCTAGCATGCAGGAACATTTTTCCCAGTTTTCTGGCTAGAAGGTATTTATCCTGGAATTTTTGGTGTCAGTGTTTGCTGTACAACTCCAAGACAGCTTGCCCTCAGGTCAAAACTAGGGAAAAAGGGAAATTAAAATTCATGAACCTCACCCCTTGTGGATCCTCATTCAAGTTTTACAGTTCCCAATCCACATGCTATGTGACTTTTTAAAGCCCTCAGGTAGCTGCTTTTTGTATTCTTTTCAGAGCTTTTAGTTGTAATTAGTGAAAGTGATAGTCTGTAGTCAGTTTTCATCATCTTGACTGGCACCAAAAGTAGCTTATATATAATTTTATGACCTGTTCTTTTTCCACCTAGCATATTTGGTAACATTTGCCTCTGCCATTATACATTCTTCCATAATGTCATAATGTCATAATGTCCATAATTAATATGGATGCTTGTATTGATTGTCTCGGTGAACATATAAATAGATAAATCTTTACTCGTTTGTGATTATTTTCTTCAGATAAATTCTTAAAGGCAGAATTGCTCTACTAAAGTCTTCAAGAGATTTTCTTAACTTTAAATCAATTTACATACTCTCCCATATTTGGAGTACTTATTTCTCTATATTCTAGCTTAACATTATGGATAGAGAAATACTACCATTGTCACTCAAGGTCTTTAAACTTCACAATGTCCTATCCAGGAGATGCCCTGCAAATATTTCCTCACATATCTCTTAAGTGTAAGTGACTAGGTGTCTTTGACTCTATGTTTACAAAAAATAGTAGTATTAGACATAATTTGTTTGGGCTCATCAATATTTCAGCAAAGCATAAATCTTCAGCTGCTTAGAGCATCCTAATTAGATTGAAATTGTCACAGCTAAAGTGAGCAAAAATAATTTTCTGCACAAAATAATTCTGGGTTTGCTTGTATATTCCATTCATCTTGCATTAAAATTGTACTTTAGCTGAGTCATGAGTGATTTGCAAGATCTAGTTTGAAAAGCCAACATCAAAAGTCTGAAAAAAGTGTGTCTGCTGTAACACTACACATCCTTTTCTTTGTAAACACACTGATACATCTTTGCTATTTTAAAAAAAGACATATGAATGTTACAAATGCATATAAAATGCAGATATATTCTCTACTAACATATAAGACATGGGTTCTATGCCAGAACCTATCACTTCTGTGTTAGTTTTGGTCTTGTCCAGAGAAGAAAGATGGCTCTTAAATTGGGTAGTTTGAGTGAGTTTAGTGAAGGAATTATTTACAAGAGTAGATAGGATAGAGGGAAGTCACAAACTATAGTACAGAACTTGTAGGCTAGTAATAGGGGACAGGTGACCCCTGCTATGCCTGAGCAGTGACTTGGTGCTCTTACAACATGGGGGAGGGGGAGCTTCAGGAATTGAGTAAGCAAAACAACTACTCCACGTTTCCATTTCTTCTTCTGTCTGATTTCCTGCCAGTACTTCTCATTGTTTAAACCCTGTAAGAAGTCATAAGGTCAGAAATCCTCTTCATGCAGTGCACAAAGATCTACCAAAGTGAATATAGGAAGAATTATTGAATTTAAATCTCCTATCACAAATACATTCAGAAGTCTTCAGCTAATTTGCAAATATATGCTTATGCATTGTATATGATGAAAGAACATTTGTTTCACTAGTTATTTATTTATAGTCAAATATATAAAATGATAATTCTTAACATGTAACCTATTACATACCTATTACATAGAGGATTTATAGTGTAAGAGGTGAGCACTTAGGTTCAGGAGTCAGATTGAATTTGAATCCCATCTACCAGCTATATGACTTTGGGTAAATTTATTATCTTAGAATTCTAAGGCCTAATTTTTTTTCATTTGTTAAATGGAAATAATAATAGTATCTATCACATACAGTTTTGAGGATCAAATATAATAGTCCTATAATACAATGCCAGGCATGTATCAAATACATAATAAATGTTATCTGTTATTATTATAATTGTTACATATATATGTATAATCAGAAACAAGAACTATGATTTAAGAGGACTCTGGTCATTTTAGGATGAAAGTAATTGCATCACTGAGTATAGTGTTCAGAAAGGATAGAGAGTTCAATGATTAAGTACACAGCCTCTTAAGTAGTATCTCAGCTTTGTGCCTTAGTTTCTTCATCTGAAAGTTGGGGGTGAAAGAAAAACATTTGTGTTTGTGTAGGTGTGTGTGTATATTACATATATATTCATACATTTTATATATATAATATATATAAATATAATTTGTATATGATGAACTTCACAGTAATGTCAAAAGTTTAGAATTTATATCCAGACTTATTCTCTAGAATCTGAGAAAATAATCCATGAAGTCCAAGACTAGTGAAATAGTTTTCAAATATGTAGTTGATAGCCCCCCATATCTCCAGGTCTAACAGCTCAGATGATGTTGGGTGCCTAGGTGGCTCACTCACAGTTGACCATACAATTTCAGCTAAGATCATGATTTCAGAGCTGCCAGATCAAGCCTCTCACCAGGCTCCATGCTCAGTGGAGTCTGCTGGCTTTCATACTCACGTTCATGTGCTCTTTCTCTAAAATAAATAAATAACTAAGTGAATAGGAAAAAACAAAAAAAGGCAACTGAACAGATGATGGTTCTGAAGCTCTTTTCTTATTTCCGAGTCAGGGATAAAATATCTGGAAACACTTACTTTTTTATTCCAAGGGGTAGATCTGGAAGGCAGCCAAAGTGTTGTCTGACTGGTTTCTGTAAAACCCAGAAAGCAAGAGGGCAGGAAGGAATAGGAAGAAGACTGACAGAGTGCATTGCATTCTGGAAGATGTCTTATATACAAACAAAGTGTTGGAGCCTCCTGCTAATAAGAAGAGACCTGTTAGTAGGGATTTAGAGTTTCTTTTTCATGTGCTCCATTACTTCAGTGTGACAGAGAACCAACCTGTAAGTCCAGAGAAATACCTTCTCAATAGAGCGGAGGTTATTTACATGGAAGCTTACAAAATTCTACACAGACCTAATAAGACCAAATATTTCATAGCAGAGATATTCTCTGAAAACATGATCATGTTTTATAACTGGTAACTGAAAGTATGATGCTGAGCCATGTTGGTTTTTGCTGCTTCCATTGCAATTACATGCATGAATATAAATTATGATGCCTAAACTGCTAAATTATCTTTTCTAAACCATTAGAATGCTTTTATCATTAGTCAGTCTCAAAGGTCAATTCCAGTCTTACTCAGACCTATCTTGAATGAGAATGATTAAGATATTTTAAAGACCTCATCCAGACTGCTCTCGTCTTTGCTCTTAAATTGTGATTTCAAATAACATGAATTAAAAAGAAGAAGAACTTTTGTGTTTTTGTCACTGTAAATAAGACTTAAGCTTAAAAACTCACAATATGAATTTCCTTGGATTAAGATTTCAGTTATGTTTATGCTACCATAGTGCTATGCTGATACGGTAAGTCCATATTATATGACAATAACTCTTAAGCAGTTTTCTTAGTGAATTCTCTATCTTTGAAAAAATAAATTCAAAAAAGAAAAAGATATCTTTCAATCAAAATGTGATCTCTATCAAATATAAGTTAGAAGTAAATAGGAACATATCGTAGATACTGTAATACAATTGGCAATTGCTTTATTTCTACTTTACATTTTTACTGGAGGGCAGTCTAGCATTATAATTTAAAATGAACATTTTCTAATAATATTTAAACTTTTTCCATATATTAATACCAATTAAACTCATAATTAGACTGTACTAAACATATCTGAGCCAATCTGTGTTTGCCACAGAAAGCCATTATGCTGTGACCTAATTTGACATTTAAAAAATTGCTATTAGTGACCTTTGGCACAAATAGGGAGCAGCACTGTACCAGATCTAAATCATAAAGGAAAAGTATGATTTTTTTTTTTCCTAGAAGAAAGCCTGTCAAATGGAACTTGCCTTGCTTTTTGCTGAAATGGGGCTTGCTGTGTTATTTGGTAGTGGGAGAATTTCTCAAATATTCTGCTGCAGCACATTTCCCAGTCCTATGTCCCCTCATTTTTTTTAAGCATAGGTTCTTTGATCCTATATTATAAGCACTTCCCTTTTTGCCTTCAATCTTATTTATCTAGAATATATATAATTCTGATTAAACTCTCCCACCTCTCATCTTACCTCAGTGTTTTCTGTCTCAGCAAACAGCACCATCATCTAAGACTGTGGTGTTGGACACATACAGAGTGCATTGTTTGTATGGGTTAATTGAATTTCGATTTGTATTTTCTATGGATTTTTCCCAGAGGACATCTCATTTATTCAAAATAGACTTAAAAATGTAAACAATTTGGCACCCATATCAGGCTTTTTGAAATTGTCCACCTACCTCAGTAGCTACTATAGTGATGATGTGATGAAAATGATCAACTAATATACCTTTGTGTGAGAAATTGTGAAAATCAGAGAATAGCTTTCATATTGGCCAAAGCACATAATGGGAACAAAACAACAACAACAACAAAAACCTCCAACCAGTTTTAAGTCTTGGCTAAATTTTATCAAAAGTTTCTTGCCTTTTTTTTTTTTTGTAATTATTTTTTACTTAACATTTAAAGGGGTAACCACACATTTTTTAAAATTCTGCTAAAGATGTCCATATTTGTTTCTGAATTAGAAAGTAATCATATTATGTAGAAAAATTGAAAGAATTGACCAGAAATGCTGCTGGAGCTAATAAGTGATTATAGCAAGGTTGCAGGATATGCTTACTTATCTATATACCAGTAAAGAACAAATGGAATTTGAAATTAAAAGCACAATACCATTTACATTAGGGCCCCCAAGAATTAAATACTTATGTTTAAATCTAACATAACAGATAGAGGAAAACTACAAATCTCCGATGGAAAACCGAAGAAGAACTGAATAGATGGAAAGATATTCTATATTTTAGATAGAAAGGCTCAATATTGTCAAGATGTCAGTTCTTCCTCACCTGACCTTTAGATTCAATCTTATCCTAATCAGAAACCTAGCAAGTTATTTTGTAGGTACCAAGACACTGATTCTAAAGTTCTTTGGGGGAGACAAAAGACCCAGAGTAGCCAACACAAGACTAAAGGAGCACAAAGTTGGAGGAATGATACCATTGATACTACTTCAAGACTTGCTCCAGTCTGCGTGGTATTGGCAAGAGTACAGATAAATGGATCAATGGAGCAGAAGAGGAGAGATTAGCAATAGGCCCTAGTAAATTCAGACGACTGATCTTTGACAAAGGAGCAAAGATTGTCTTTGCTGGAGCTGGACATCTACATGCAAAAAATGAATCTAGACACAGACCTTACATCCTTAACAAAAATTAAGTCACAATGGATCACAGACTTAAATATAAAATGCCAAACTATAACCCCCCTAGGAGATAATATAGAAGAAAACCTAGATGACTTTGGGTATAGTGATGACTTTTTAGATACTACACCAAAGGCATGATTTATGGAAGAAATTCTTGATAAGCTGGACTGCATTAAAATGAAAAACTTTTGCTCTGCAAAAGATAAGAAAAAGAGAAGAAAAACCACAGATGGGGAAAACATACTTGCAAAAGGCATGTCTGATAAAGAACTGCCATCCAAAATGTACAAAGAACTCTTAAACCTCAACAGTAAGAAAACAATCCGATTAAAAAAGGGCAAAATCCTTAACGAACACCTCACCAAAGAAAATATGCAGATGGAAAATAAGCATATGAAAAGATTCCCCACATCATTTATCATCAGAAAAACAAAAATCAAAACAACAGTGAGTTACCACTACACATCTACTAGCATGGTTAAAATCTGGAACACTGACAACACCAAATGCAGGCAAGGATATGGAGAAACAGGAACTCTCATTCATTGCTGGAAAAGGTGCAGCCACATTGGAAGAGAGTTTGGCTGTTTCTCACAGAACTAAATACACTCATACCATATGATTCAGCAGTCGTGCTCCTTGGTATTTACCCAAAGTTGTTGAAAACTTATGTCCAAAAAGGAACCTGCACATGGATGTTCATAGTGGCTTTATTTGTAATTGCCAAAACTTGGAAAGAACCAAGATGTCCTTCAGTAGGTGAATGAATAAATAAGTCATGGTACATTAGACAGTGGAATCTTATTCACCATTTAAAAAATTAGCTATAAGCCATGCAAAGACATGGAGGAATTTTAAATGCATATTATTAAATTAAAGAAGCCAATCTGAAAGGGCTACATACTGTATGTCTCCAACGTATGGCATTCTGGCAAAGGTAAAACTATAGACACGATAAAAACATAATTGGTTACCAGGAGTTGGTAGGAGGAGGGATGAATAGGCATATTTTCAGGGCAGTGAAAATACTCTGTGTGACACCATAATTGTAGATACATTCATTATACGTTTGTTTAGACCAATAGACTATGCAATACCGAAAGGGAACTGTAAGATAAGGTATGGACTTTGGGTGATGATGACAAGTGAATGTAGGTTACCACTGTTATACAGTTGTAACAAATGCACTACTGTGGCAGGGGTTGTTGATGATGGAGGAGGCTGTGAAGGAGGCGACGGGGTGTATGGGAAATATATATCATCCCTCGAGTTTGCTGTGAATCTAAAACTTCTTTTCAAAGTCTTACTTTTGGCGGTGGGTGGGGGTGTGGGACCTGGGTGACTCAGTTGGTTAAGTGTCCAACTTGATTTCGGTTCAGGTCCTGTTCCCAGGGTTGTGAGATCAGCCCCACATCGGGCTCCATGCTCACCATGGAGTCAGTTCGAGATCCTCTCCCTTTGCTCCTCCCCTCGCTTGAACTCACACACACACTCTCCCTCTCAAATAAATAAATCTAAAAAATGTTTTACTTTTGAAGAAAGTAAATATGAAATATCAAAGTAGAAATGCTTCATTAGCTCTCTTTATATGCTGCTGCTCCTGAAGAAAACTTCACAAGCTTTTTAGCCAGTAATATTGCAAAGATCAAAGGGATTTCAAACTAACAATAAATATTGGTTCTCTCTCTGCGTAAGCCAGGCTTGCCATGCTCTATCGCATAGAGCACTCCACATTCTAAACAAGACAGAAACTTTTCAAAAGTCAGTCATGAGTCAGATGCTAAACATAAAACAGTATAATAGATGGGTGCACAAGTTATTAAGTATAATTATACAATTGAGCTTATACTACTGTTGCTTTCCATATCATGTTCCTTTCCCATCCTGTATTTCTGCCTTCTACCTAGACCTGGCTACCATCCTGAATTTTGTGTTTATCATTCCCCTTTTTAAAAAAATAGCATGTACTTCCAAGCAGTATATTGTGTTGGTTAGTTTTGGTTAGGGCCTTTATAAAAATGGTATCATTATGGAAGCTTTCTTTGCCCCAGTAGAAATAGCATATCTAAGGAGGATAAATCTGACCGTACAATGAGCCATTGTGATACTGTTTACACGCCTGTGTTTTATATTGCCTTGAGTGATGTGTAATTTGGTCTTGCAACTGATTAGACAATTAGGAATTGGAAGGGTGATATGGAAATGTTACTGCCTAACTGACAGAATGATGTATTAGAAATGTACATGTGTGGAATTCACCTGTTCCGTTGTTTGGGATGCCCAGTGCCAAACCAAAATATGTGTTAAATGGCAGACCTGCGGCGAGCTTTTTAAAAGAATTCGGCCAAACTTGCATTCCATTAGGGTACGGTTGTGTTTGTTTGCTAGTGGTGTCAATACTGATTTTAAAATATATTTACCTTTTTGTATAGCTTCGGCCAGCATTGTTGAAACTTTCAACAGACATGGATATATCTTATGGGCTCTGATACCACCCACTGACTACACCAGCTTAGTTTTGGTCTCTGCTTATGTTAGGATTTTCTGTTCTTCCAATATCAGCTATCGGGACCCTCTGAACCATGAGATTTACCTGAGGAGGCCTTCCCTTTGCTCTTAGAAAACTCCAAGTACTACTCATTGACCCAGGTTATTTACTTTGGTCTCAGACATGGTTGGTGTTTTTTTCATTAAAATTATTCTTTTGTCTTCAGCATTTTGTCTCAATGCGATTTGGCTAGAAAATGCTATCTATTTTTTTAAATTTTTTAAATTTTTTATAAACATATAATGTGTTTTTATTCCAGGGGTACAGGTCTGTGAATCGCCAGGTTTACACACTTCACAGCACTCACCATAGCACATACCCTCCCCAATGTCCATAACCCCACCCCCCTCTTCCAAATCCCCTCCCCCAGCAACCCTCAGTTTGTTTTGTGAGATTAAGAGTCACTTATGGTTTGTCTCCCTCCCAATCCCATCTTGTTTCATTTATTCTTCTGCTACCCCCTTAACCCCCATGTTACATCTCCATTTCCTCATATCAGGGAGATCATATGATAGTTGTCTTTCTCTGCTTGACTTATTTCGCTAAGCATGATACGCTCTAGTTCCATCCATGTTGTTGCAAATGGCAAGATTTCATTTCTTTTGATGGCTGCATAGTATTCCATTGTGTATATATATCACATCTTCTTTATCCATTCATCTGTTGATGGACATCTAGGTTCTTTCCATAGTTTGACTATTGTAGACATTGTTGCTATAAACATTTGGGTGCATGTGCCCCTTCGGATCACTACGCTTGTATCTTTAGGGTAAATACCCAGTAGTGCAATTGCTGGGTCATGGGGTAGTTCTATTTTCAACATTTTGAGAAACCTCCATGCTGTTTTCCAGAGTAGTTGCTCGAGCTTGCATTCCCACCAGCAGTGTAGGAGGGTTCCCCTTTCTCCGCATCCTCGCCAGCATCTGTCATTTCCTGACTTGTTGATTTTAGCCATTCTGACTGGTGTGAGGTGATATCGCATTGTGGTTTTGATTTGTATTTCCTTGATGCCGAGTGATATGGAGCATTTTTTCATGTGTCTGTTGGCCATCTGGATGTCTTCTTTGCAGAAATGTCTGTTCATGTCCTCTGCTCATTTTTTGATTGGATTATTTGTTCTTTGGGTGTGGAGTTTGCTAAGCTCTTTATCGATTTTGGACACTAGCCCTTTATCTGATATGTCGTTTGCAAATATCTTCTCCCATTCTGTCAGTTGTCTTTTGGTTTTGTTGACTGTTTCCTTTGGTGTGCAAAAGCTTTTGATCTTGATGAAATCCCAATAGTTCATTTTTGCCCTTGCTTCCCTTGCCTTTGGCGATGTTCCTAGGAAGATGTTGCTGCGGCTCAGGTCGAAGAGGTTGCTGCCTGTGTTCTCCTCAAGGATTTTGATGGAGTCCTTTCTCACATTGAGGTCCTTCATCCATTTTGAGTCTATTTTCATGTGTGGTGTAAGGAAATGGTCCAATTTCATTTTTCTGCATGTGGCTGTCCAATTTTCCCCACACCATTTATTGAAGAGGCTGTCTTTTTTCCATTGGACATTCTTGCCTGCTTTGTCAAAGATTAGTTGACCATAGAGTTGAGGGTCTATTTCTGGGCTCTCTATTCTGTTCCATTGATCTATGTGTCTGTTTTTGTGCCAGTACCATGCTGTCTTGATGATGACAGCTTTGTAATAGAGCTTGAAGTCCAGAATTGTGATGCCACCAACTTTGGCTTTCTTTTTCAATATTCCTTTGGCTATTCGAGGTCTTTTCTTGTTCCATATAAATTTTAGGATTGTTTCTTCCATTTCTTTGAAAAAAATGGATGGTATTTTGATAGGAATTGCATTAAATGTGTAGATTGCTTTAGGTAGCATAGACATTTTCACAATATTTATTCTTCCAATCCAGGAGCATGGAACATTTTTTCATTTCTTTCTGTCTTCCTCATTTTCTTTCATGAGTACTTTATAGTTTTCTGAGTATAAATTCTTAGCCTCTTTGGGTAGGTTTATTCCTAGGGTCTTATGGTTTTGGGTGCAATTGTAAATGGTATTGACTCCTTAATTTCTCTTTCTTCTATCTTGTTGGTGTAGAGAAATGCAACTGATTTCTGTACATTGATTTTATATCCTGACACTTTACTGAATTCCTGTACAAGTTCTAGCAGTTTTGGAGTGGAGTCTTTGGGGGTTTTCCACATAGAGTATCATATCATCTGCAAAGAGTGATAGTTTGACTTCTTCTTTGCCGATTTAGATGCCTTTAATTTCCTTTTGTTGTCTGATTGCTGAGGCTAGGACTTCTAGTACTATGTTGAATAGCAGTGGTGATAATGAACATCCCTGCCGTGTTCCTGACCTTGGCAGAAAAGCTTTCAGTTTGGGGCACCTGGGTGGCTCAGTAGGTTAAGCCTCTGCCTTCAGCTCAGGTCATGATCTCAAGGTCCTGGGATTGAGCCCCGCATCGGGCTCTCTGCTCGGCAGGGAGCCTGCTTCCCCTCTCTCTCTGCCTGCCTCTCTGCCTACTTGTGATCTCTGTCTGACAAATAAATAAATAAAATCTTAAAAAAAAAAAAGCTTTCAGTTTTTCTCCATTGAGAATGATATTTGCAGTGGGTTTTTCATAGATGGTTTGATAATATTAAGGTATGTGCCCTCTATCCCTACACTTTGAAGAGTTTTGATCAGGAAGGGATGCTGCACTTTGTCAAATGCTTTTTCAGCATCTATTGAGAGTATCATATGGTTCTTGTTCTTTCTTTTATTAATGTGTTGTATCACATTGATTGATTTGCGGATGTTGAACCAAACTTGCAGCTCTGGAATAAATCCCACTTGGTTGTGATGAATAATCCTTTTAATGTACTGTTGGATCCCATTGGCCAGTATTTTGGTGAGAATTTTCACATCTGTGTTCATCAAGGATGTTGGTCTGTAGTTCTCTTTTTTGATGGGATCCTTGTCTGGTTTGGGGATCAAGGTGATGCTGGCCTCATAAAATGAGTTTGGAAGTTCTCCTTCCATTTCTATTTTTTGGAACAGTTTCAGGAGAATAGGAATTAGTTCTTCTTTAAATGTTTGGTAGAATTCCCCTGGGAAGCCTTCTGGCCCTGGACTTTTGTTTATTGGGAGATTTTTGATGACTGTTTCAATCTCCTTACTGGTTATGGGTCTGTTCAGGTTTTCTATTTCTTCCTGGTTCAGTTGTGATAGTTTATATGTCTCTAGGAATGCATCCATTTCTTCCAGATTGTCAAATCTGTTGGCGTAGAGTTGCTCATAGTATGTTCTTATAATTGTTTGTATTTCTTTGGTGTTGGTTGTGATCTCTCCTCTTTATTCATGATTTTATTTATTTGGGTCCTTTCTCTTTTCTTTTTGATAAGTTTGGCCAAGGGTTTTATCAATCTTATTAATTCTTTCAAAGAACCACCTCCTAGTGTCGTTGATTTGCTCTATTGTTTTTTTGGTTTCTATTTCATTGATTTCTGCTCTGATCTTTATGATTTCTCTTCTCCTGATGGGTTTAGGGTTTCTTTCTTGTTCTTTCTCCAGCTCCTTTAGGTGTAGGGTTCGGTTGTGTACTTGAGACCTTTCTTGTTTCTTGAGAAAGGCTTGTACCGCTATGTATTTTCCTCTCAGGACTGCCTTTGCTGTGTCCCAGAGATTTTGACCCATTGTGTTTTCATTATCACTTGTTTCATGAATTTTTTCAATTCTTCTTTAATTTCCTCGTTGACCCATTCATTCTTTAAAAGGATGCTGTTTAGTCTCCATGTATTGGGGTTCTTTCCAAATTTCCTATTGTAATTGAGTTCTAGCTTCAGAGCATTGTGGTCTGAAAATATTCAGGGAATGATCCCAATCTTTTGATACCCATTGAGACCTGATTTAGGACCCAGGATGTGATCTATTCTGGAGAATGTTCCATGTGCACTAGAGAAGAATATGTATTCTGTTGCTTTGGGATGGAATGTTCTGAATATATCTGTGATGTCCATTTTGTCCAGTGTGTCATTTAAGGCCTTTATTTCCTTGTTGATCTTTTGCTTGGATGATCTGTCCATTTCAGTGAGGGGAGTGTTAAAGTCCCCTATTATTATTGTATTATTGTTGATGTGTTTCTTTGATTTTCTTATTAATTGGTTTATATAGTTGGCTGCTCCCTCGTTAGGGGTATAAATATTTAAAATTGTTAGCTCTTCTTATGTACAGATCCTTTGAGTATGATATAGTGTCCTTCCTCATCTCTTATTATAGTCTTTGACTTAAAGTCTAATTGATCTGATGTAAGGATTGCCACCCCTGCTTTCTTCTGATGTCCATTAGCATGGTAAATTGTTTTCCACCCCTCACTTTAAATCTGGAGGTATCTTCAGGTCTAAAATGAGTTTCTTGTTGGCAACATATAGATAGATTTTCTTTTTTAATCCATTCTGATACCCTGTGTCTTTTGATTGGGGCATTTATCCCCTTAACATTCAGGGTAACTATTGAGAGATATGAATTTAATGCCATTGTATTGCCTGTAAGGTGAGTGTTACTGTATATTGTCTCTGTTGCTTTCTGATCTAGTACTTTTAGGCTCTCTCTTTGCTTAGAGGACCGTTTTCAATATTTCCTGTAGAGCTGGTTTGGTGTTTACAAATTCTTTCAGTTTTTGTTTGTCCTGGAAGCTTTTGATCTCTCCTTCTATTTTCAATGATAGCTAGCTGGATGTAGTATTCTTGGCTGCATGTTTTTCTTGTTTAGTGCTCTGAATATATCATGCCAGCTCTTTCTGGCCTGCCAGGTCTCTGTGGATAAGTCCACTGCCTGTCTAATATTTTTACCATTGTATGTTAAAGACTTCTTTTCCCGGTCTGCTTTCAGGATTTTCTCTTTGCCGCTAAGACTTGTAAATTTTACTATTAGGTGATGGGGTGTGGACCTATTCTTGTTGATTTTGAGGGGAGTTCTCTGCACCTCCTGAATTTTGATGCTTGTTCCCTTTGCCATTTTAGGGAAATTCTCTCCAATATACCTTCTGCTCCTTCTCCTCAATATACCTTCCCTTCTTCTGGAATCCCAATTATTCTAATGTTGTTTCGTCTTATGGTGTCACTTATCTCTTGAATTCTCTCCTCGTGGTCCAGTAGCTGTTTGTCACTCTTTTGCTCAGCTTCCTTATTCTCTGTCTTTTGATCTTCTATATCACTAATTCTTTCTTCTGCCTCATTTATCCTAACAGTGAGAGCCTCCAGTTTTGATTTCACCTCATTAATAGCTTTTTTGATTTCAACTTGGTTAGATTTTAGTTCTTTTATTTCTCCAGAAAGGGCTTTTATCTCGCCTGAGAGGGTTTCTCTAATATCTTCCATGCCTTTTTCGAGCCCGGCTAGAACCTTGAGAATCGTCATTCTGAACTCTAGATCTGTTATATTACCAATGTCTGTATTGATTGGGTCCCTAGCCTTTGGTACTGCCTCTTGTTCTTTTTTTGTGTGGTGATTTTTTCTGCCTTGTCATTTTGTCCAGATAAGAGTATATGAAGGAGAAAGTAAAATACTAAAAGGGTGGCAAAGATCCCAGAGAGATATGCTTTAGCCAAATCAGAAGAGATCCCAAATCATGGGGTGGAGAAAGGGGATAAAAAGAGGTTCAGAAAAAAAAAAAGAAACAATTAACAAAAGAAAATGAATAAAGAAAAAATATAAAAAGAAAAAAATATATAGTTATATAGATAGATAGATAGATAAACTACTTAAAAAATGTTAAAAAAGAAAAAAAAATCTAGCAGAAGAGAAAAAAAATTGAAAAAAAATTAAATTAACTGTAAGACTAAAGAATCATGGGGAGAAAGCCATGAGTTCTGTGCTTTGCTTTCTCCTCCTCTGGAATTCCGCTGCTCTCCTTGGTATTGAACCTACACTCCTTGGTTGGTGAACTTGGTCCTGGCTGGATTTCTTGTTGATCTTCAGGGGTAGGGGCCTGTTGTAGTGATTCTCAAGTTTCTTTGCCCCAGGCAAAATTGCACCGCCCTTTCCAGGGGCCAGGCTGAGTAATCAGCTTGGGTTTGCTTTCAGGAGCTTTTTTTCCCTGAACGCTTTCCCTAGAGTTCTGGAGGACCGGAATGAAAATGGTGGCCTCCCAGTCTCCAGCCCAGAGGAACTGAGAGCTCGTGGCTCCACTCCTCATTGTGCCCTCAGAGAATAGCACCCAATCACTCCCGTCTCCCTGGCCTCCGGCCGCGCTCCAAGCTCACCCAGCCTTCCACCGGCTCAAGGTAACCCCGTGCTGAGAGCTCACTCCTCAGCTCTGTCTCTGTAGCCGGCTTCCCTGTTCTAATACCTGTGAGCTCTGTGACACTCCGACACCCCAGATCCTTCCGTGACCCTGTAGGACCTATGGCCACACTGACCCCACGTTGGCTTCACCCCAGTTTAGCCTCTGGAGCGATGTCCCTCAGTGGAACAGACTTTTTAAAGTCCTGATTTAGTGCTGTATTGCTCCACCGCTTGCCGGGAGCCAGCCCCTCGCCCCGCGGTCTATTTTCCCATTGCTTTGGATTCACTTCTCCGCCAGTCCTACCTTTCCAAAAGTGGTTGATTTTCTGTTTTTAGAATTGCTGTTCTTCTGCTCTTTTATCTCCCCTTGGATTTGTAGGTGTTTGCAATCTTTAGATAAGCTATCTAGCTTATCTCTGGCTACCTGATGTAGTCTTAGCCTGCTACTTCACCATCTTGACTCCCACTATCTATCTATTATTTTTTAAGGAAAGCAGAAACAGAGGAGGCTGACATTTGGCCATAGCTTTAATCTACAAGTTAAAAAAGGATTCATTTACGTTAGGAAATAGTAGGAGTCCATATTAATGAAACTGTATTTGAAAGCTACCTAATTTTTTAAAACGTGGTCTCTTAATATTCTGATTTATCTTTATTCCCTTTGTTTTAAAAGGTAAGTGAGATATACAAACATACCCCTCCCCATGAAGATTTTATAAGACGCTAGCAGAGAATAGAATAATGTAGTCATACTTAAAGTTTATTTCATAAAAAATTAATTCAAGGTCACTGTTAAAAAAGTTTGAATTTTATTTTGTATCATCTTTGTATGCATATCTGAGAAGCTTTGGTTTTTCTTATAAACTCTTTTTACTTATCCTTATGTCAGACTTTTTTGAGTAGCAGGTAGAGGTAAGTTGATAAAAATGAGATGTTGAATTGCTGGCTTTTCTTCTTTAAACTTCTATTTTAGGGGAATATGGTGAGAAAATGTGGTAGTGAGATGGCACATGCAGAGGCATCTGGGAGACCACTGAACCCAATGATCAAAATAATCCTGGAGAGAACAGTCTATCAGTTAAAGTACAAGTAGCCTGAAAGAGTGATACATATCAATTATTCACACCATTGTGTGAATTACTCTAATTAGGTAATCACATTGTTTGTCTTCCACCATCTTAGCCTAATTTCTGGGGAATTATTGCTTAGAAGAAAGAGGCTTGTGTTGGAAGAGTGGGGAGAGGAAGATCACACTTAAGGACATGAAGTCCTCCTAGAATAGAGCTTGGAGCAGGTACAGATCTGCAGAGGCGAGAGACTGGGGGAAGACAGCATGAGTGGCAGGGCCCTGAAAATTGAAATGACGGAGTCCAGAAAGTCTTGTCAGGTGTAATCACCATAGAAACCACCTACTATGATTCCTGAGTTAACATCTGAGCAAAGGTTTTCAGTCAGAAGAATGAATTAAAATGTCCAGGAGATGCTCCATGAAAATGCCACCCTTTCAGGACTTCGGTATTTTTTAAAGGCTCTGGACACAACAGATTCAATGAGAGATTGTGTTAGTTTTTCATCGTTGCATTCATTTTAACATTCTGAACCCTGACTATAAGTGTCCTAGATAAAATAACAATGACTGGTAATATTTTTTCATCACCATCACACACCTTTATTTTTTATTCCATTTAAAAGATATTTGACTTAATTTAATACAAGGGTTAGTTATAAGCAGAGACAGATGTAGATAAGTCAAAGTAACCTTTCAGTTTTTCATCAAAGCCAAAACTAAAGAAAGAAAATATAATAAAACTCCATTCTTCAGATTGCCATGTTATTTTTATATATTATATTATATATAAATATTATAATCTATATTTATTATATTTATGTAATATAATCATCTATTTATAATATATTTATTAATATTAATAAACATACTAATTTATTAATGTTAATAAATATATTAATTAAGTAATATATTTATTAATATAATATATTAATGTTGACTTTATATATATGTATATATATACATATCAGAGTCCCTGAAAATCTGTGTATACATTAGACACAAATATCTAGCACATGTATGTGTCTTAGGCTATTATCAGTGTATCTGTTTTTTTGAAAAGTATCACTGGATTATATGTTTAAAATCAACACGAAGGCAATGAAAAATAACCAGTTTTATTAGTTAACATGTTTACTCAACAAACACTTTCTGAATACCTACTGTGTACCACTATGCTAGATTATAGTAATATAGTGAGAAGTAGTATATAGTCCTTCTTCCAATAATGTTGAAGTCTAAGGAGGGTGTCAGGCCCAAGCAATGACAAGACAATGTGGAAGTATAGGAAGAGAGACATACCAGATCTTATGAGTGTTTCAAAAGTCTTCTCCTAATCATCATTGCTAGATTATAAGGTAACATTGATTAGCTACATTAAGTTCACCCACCTAAAGAACCACGTTGCTTAATAGAACATATATATCCATTCTGCCTTGGCCTGGTGAAGTATATGGCTGTATTTAGAAATTCACATTTTAGCTCACTGAGGTTTCATTTATAGCATTGACAGGGCACATGTGATAAATATAGATGTTTTCTAAAAAGAGCTACTGAATGTCCTTTTTCTTGATGAGTTCTAACCCTAAATTGTTCACTAAAGGAGAATTACTAGGGCCTTGGAAGAGGTTTGGTCACTAGCCAGGATTCTGAGGAGTAACTGAGTGAAAAATCCTTGCCCATCAAAATATTTTTGCCTTGATTTTCTGCCCTAAATGGAAGAAATTGACAGTGTTTCTGATTTGCTGCAGCAGTGGCTGCTGGGGTTGCTGGGAAAGATGGAAGGGGGTTTCTGTTTTTATTTTGATCAACCCCAGAGGTGTTCCCCAGAACCCATGTGATAAGCAAATGCAGATCTAACAGTTGGTCTATGCTGGTTTCTGAGAATCCTCTTCATTACCTTTCTAGTGCCTCCTTAGGATGACTTTTTTTTTTTTTTAAAGGTTTTACAGCTTATTCAATTCCATGGAAACAGATGAGGTACTAAAATAAAAGATAGAAACATTGAAAAGTTGAAGTGCCTATAGCCCTATTATGAAAGATCTTAGCCTTCTATTCCTTTAATTGCTTCACAGTAGTAAGTGAAGGACTCCCACCTTTCTTTTCATTTTGAGGGTGGTGCTTCCATCTGACCTCAGTTTAGTGGAGGGATTCTTTTCTTCATGAGGACCCCTCTTTCCATCCCAAGGATGCCATCTGTGCAGAAGGACAGTGGTCCTTTGTCTCAATGGGGCACCTTGTAGTTCTAAAGACCTCTGAATACATACATATACACATGTATACATATATGTATAAAACATATATACACACATATTCATATACATATATATATGACATTTTTTTACTAAAGACTTTTTAACCTCTCTCAGGTATGAGCTCTTCGGTTTTTGTTTTTGTTTTTCAGTGCTGAATGAGAAAAATCTCAGAAGCCACAGAATATCCTGAATTCATCCCAGAGCTCTAACTATTGAGCTTAGAACTAAACCCCAAAAGTGAAGGTATCTGTTCTGGGCAGAAAATGGCATACTAGTGATTTAGCTCAGCAAAGACAGGATTCTTGTTGTGCCTCTCAGTTCATTGCCACATTTCTATATTTTTACTGAAATTTGTTTAAAAATCAGAGCAACATGTCACAGGCCAATGAGAACACAGTAGAATACTGAGAACATGGTCGAGCTAGGGGAATGTAAGTGGTTAAGGAAGGATCCCAGGCCAAGAAAGCCAGATAAACCAAAGGAATTTGACCAAGAAGATGCGATACAACACTAAGAGTAGAGCCATGTGAAGGGAGAAGGCAGAGCCCATATGGCATTTAGAAGCGGGAGGTGTGAGAAATCTTAAAATTGAGGCTCCTAATGAACCCATAAGGGTGAGCAAACAGAGCAATGGCCTTTAGGGAGAAAAATCAGGAAGTTCAGGAATCTGTTGTGTATTGTAATTTTAATATTGCATATATCCTTGAGTCTAAAATGTTTTCCTAGGAGTATGATCACTGGAATGCTTCCTCAAGTTGACTAAAAACACCCTGAAGTGTAGATTTTACTGAGAAAAAAGTGTCAAATGATATCAGTATTTTTCCCACAGCTCCAGAAAAAATGTGTCCACAAGCAAAATTCTATCCTTGAATTGGCAACACGAGTGAAATGGTTCATTTTCTGTAGGGGAATGTTTAGTGACTTCTCTGATATGTACTTTTGAAATTTGAGTAGTCTGGGTTTTGATGGAGGGCTTTGCTTTGGAAGTTAAGGAGAAGGCAAGGACCTTCCCACAGCTCTCTTGCTCACTCAGTTGTAGTGGCTGCCGTTCACTGGATTCTGGCTCTGCGGCAGCCAGCCTCCAAACAGGCCAGTCGGTAGGAATAGGTGAAGGACTTGAAACAGGTGGTAGGATTGGAGGCCATTATGGATATGGGGGCTTTTCTATAACGGTTCCTCAAAGTCTGGTGAGCTTTCATGCCTTTCTTTCTACATTGTTATGGATTGAATTGTGTCACACACACACACCCCCAATTACTATATCAAAATCTTAACTCCTGATGCCTCAGAATGAACTTTCTTTAGAAATATGGTGAGTGCTGTAAAGTGTGTAAACCTGGCGATTTGCAGACCTGTACTCCTGGGGCTAAGAATACATTATATGTTTATAATTTTATTTTTAAATTGAAAAAAAAAAGAAATAGGGTGAGGGTGGTTGCTGGTCATAACAGCCTGGCATTGACCCCTACTCCAAAACGACTGATGCCCTTATAAAAAGGGGAAACTGACACAGACACCCCCAGGGAGAGCACCACGTGAACATGAAGCTAGAGATTGGAATGATGCTTCTACAAGCCAGAGAGTGCCAAGGATTGCTGAAAAAGCAGACAGACATGGAACAGATTTACCCTCTCAACCCTCAGAAGGAACCAATGTCTCAACAATTTGATCTCAGACTTCTAGCTTCCAGAGCTGTGAGAGGATCTATTTCTGTTATTTAAGCCGCGCGGTTTGTGGTACTAGAAAATGATTAGGTGTATTATCTGTGCTTCTTGCCTCCAATGCAGTCTGTACTCACTGAGGTCAGGGACTGCGTCCTGGGCATATCCAAATCCTCATCGCATAGAATAGTCTCTAGCACACTTCAGGGTACCCCCAAATATTTATGGAATAAATAAATAAATCTGTTGGTTTCTACCAAAAAAAATTTGGATATCTCTCAATAAAGAGTATATATTCTATGCTCCCAATTCCCACACTTACTCCAGTTTAGTAATTTTGACCCTGGTTTAGGTTTAGGGTGGCTTCCCTCCACAAATTCCTTTCCCCAGATGCTCTTACTAACCTTCACTGAAGCATTTCTGTATTTAAAGTTAAATATAGCAATTTTCGTAGTATCTACAGAGAAGTGAAACTGTTTAATACCACCGTTCTAGAAAAGCCTTCATTTACATTCAAATTTGTATAGGTTGTATCAGACATTGGGCTAAGATTGTCTTGAGGCAAGAAAAGCAATCTTTTTTTTATGGATGGACAAATAAAGCCAAGGATTCATTTGAATATAAAAGTGCTTCCTCCTTGTAGAGAGATGTTCTTGAGTAAACAAAGAGTATAAATGGACAATTTATTTAGATAGAACAAAGTGATAGCTTATCCAAAACATATCCATAGATGTAGTAGACATTGGCCACCCAGATTGTGCAAATGAGCTGTACAAAACTGCAGTGATACCTGAATGAATGGAGACAGCTTTGAACTGGAGGGGAAAACGCAGGCTGTTAAAAGTCAACTGGAAAATGTTCCCCCATGAATGCAAGCAACAAAAATGTGCCAACTGGCCATACGTGGAAGCCTCAGCATCCATTGACTTGAGTTTTCACCTTTTGTACCAAAGGGTTGAGAAGCAGAGGGGAAGGAGGTTTCTGGAGACTCTGAGAGGATGAGGTGACCTGGCAGAACACAGAGAAGAGGGAAGAAATTCCAGGTCAGCTGGAAAGGATGTATCCTCTGTAATAGTTCTCCGAATCCCTAAGCTAGACATTTTTTTTTTTTTCCTGAAAGCTTGGTGATCAACTAAAATACCCTTGTGGCACAATAACCTCAAAATACTTCCAACTCAGTTTATCCTTTGTGTTTCAGTTCCTGTGGTTCTTTGTGTTTTGTTATATTTCTTTCTTAAAGAGGGAAATGAAGTACACATACTTATATTGAAATGTTTGGTGCAGTGAAAAATACGATGGACAGCATGGTTTTACATAAAAATTCCATCTGAAAACCTGTTTGCTGAATTAGGGTGGTTTTAACTGGAGTTCTATGGTTTGCTTAAATGTTTAGATTTTGCAAAATGGCTGCATAAAAGCTTTTATGCTGAATTACATCTCTCAATCTGCAGTTAAGTAAAAAGTATTTCCAGAGTACAGGGATGGTTATCTTCTTTGTGGTCAGAGGATACTCCTGAGTGGCTTCTTTCTAAGGTATCTGCTGCATATGATTTCTGCAATGTTTGTGCTAATCAGAGGGACTGGACTCAAATCTGTTTTTAAAACATTCCAGATTTCCTGTGCTTAAATGGGGGCTTAAATTTTTCTTTAAGACTTCTTACTACATTAGCCTTTAAGACAAAATTCACTCAATTTAAGACTGTATCTTGAGAAACATAAAACCAAGTAAAAAGGGCTTGGAAGGAAAACATCTTCTGACGGTGATGGTCAAATGTTTGTGGTATCTATTTGATAGTGCAAGAAGCTAAATAGAACTCCTTGCTTTTCCTTTTCCCTGATCTAACCTCTGCTTCTAGGAATAAAAAACAGAAGGGCAGTTTGCAGCTCAGAGAATTCTCACTTAACAACTTCAGCTGGACGGGGCCCAAAATCTGGCTCTGGTGTATAAAATTACTCTTTTAACTGTATGTGAGGACATTAACACTTGCCTTTGCCAGTTTCAGACACACACACACACACACACACACACACACACACACACATAGTATAGCCATAGATATTTACCTTTGTCAGGTATTTATTATTAGAGAGAAGCTTTGAACCCTTGGACTATAGGTGTATTAGTGTGGAATGCCATAATTCTGTACACCTGACTCTATCTTGCTATCTCTGTCCTATTGATTTATTTTCTAAGCATGACAGACATATTGAGACCTACACAATCTTATATAAATGGTTCAAAAAACTTCTACAAGGGGAACACATCTGTATAACCAACACTCAGAACAGCATATCAAGTACGAGCAGGACCCTAGGAACCATCCTGCATCCCTTCCATGTTTTTACCCCTTCAGGATTAATCATTATTCTGACCTCTGACCTCTGTCACTGTAGATCATTGCTGACTGTTCTTAATTTCTGTAGAAGTGGAATCATGCAACGCGGACTATTTCTCTGGCTTCTTTTTGTTAGGCACTGTGTCTGTAAGGTTTGCTGCTACCTAGGGTTGCAAGTAGCATTCATATGCTCTTTTTCATTGCTGTGTGGAATTTCGTCTTACAGATTTTTAAATGTATTTCCTGTTCTGTTGCTGATGCACTTGTGAGTTATTTCCAGTTTTTAGCTATTAGAGCATCTATGAGCATGTTTATAAATATGTTTGGTGCACCTGTATGTGCTTGTGTGTCTATAAGTGGAATTGTTGGGTTTTAGGGCACACATATGTTCAGCTTCGTGGATACTGCCAAACTCTGTGGACACTTTCCAGAGTGGCTTTAAAAATATACACTCCTGTCGGCAGTTTTTAAGAATTCCTGTTTGTCTGTATCCACACCAACACTTCATAATGTCCATTTGGGGGATTTATTTTATGTTATTATTTTTGTTTAGCTATTTGGAAGTATGAAGTAATGCTTCTTTGTGGTTTCAAAGTGTGTTTATCTGGTCACTTATTAGTGACCAGAGAATTTTTTAATTTTTAATTTTTTATATTTTTTAATTTTCTTATTGGCCATTTGAGTAGCCTCATTGATGAAGTGCCTGTTGAAGTCCTTTACCATTTTAAAAAGTAAGGTACTCTCCCATTTACTTTCTGGTTTGTAGGAGGCTTTTTTTTTTAAGTCCTTTTTCAGATATATATATATTATAAATATATTTCCTTCTTTATAGCTTATCTACACTGTTTCTGGTATCTTTTGATCAGTGGAAGTTCTTCGAGTAAAGCTTAATTTATTAATCTCTTCCATTACTGTACATGTTTTCTATTATCCTCTTAAGAAATATTTACATAATCCAAGGTTATGAAGTTATTTTCCTCTGCTGTATTCTAGAAGTTTTGTCATTTTGCCTTTCACATTTATGATCCATCTGGCAGTGATTTTTGCGTGTGGTGTGAGGTAGGAGTGAAAGATCATTTTTTTCTCACATGGATAACCATTCTTTTGCCCAAAGGACAGCAGTGGCAGCTTTGTTATAAATTGGGTGACTGATCTTATGGGAATCTGTGTCTGGACTCTGTTCTACTTATTTGGTCTATTAATCTATCCTTGCACTGAAGCCACACTCTTTTTTTTTTTTTTAATCAAGATTTTATTTATTTGCCAGAGAGAGAGAGAGAGAGAACAAGCACATAAGCAGGGGAGTGGCAGGCAGAGGTAGAAGCAGGCTCCCTGCTGAACAAGGAGCCCAATGCAGGACTGGATCCCAGGATCCTGGGATCATGACCTGACCAAAGGCAGACACTTAGCTGAGTGAGACCCCCAGGTGCCCCTGATACCACATTCTATTTATTATTGTACTGTAAATTAAATCTTGATATCTGGTAGTATAAGTCCTCCAACTGTGTTCTTTCATACTGTTTTTATTCATATTGGCCTTTTTCATTTTCATTTAATTTTAGAATCTGCTTGCCAAATTTTACACAAAAAGTTTTAGATTGTTAATTGGAATAACATTGAATCTATAATCAATTTAGGGAGAATTCACATTTTTCAAAATGGCACCTTCCAGAACATAGTATTTTTCTCCATTTCTTTAGGCCTTTATTAACCTTCTCTCAGTAAAGTTTTGTAGTTTTCCTTTGTGGCAATCTTGCACATCTTTCATTAGCTTTATTATGAGGTATGTGCCCTGTTTTTAGTAGAGAGCTGTTTCTAGTTTGTGTAGAAGCAAACTCTTCCTCTAGACTCACACCCTCACACAAAATATTATAGAGAAACTCTATTTTGAAACCGAAGAGAGGAAGTGCCCTTGCGCCTTGAGGAGGAGGTGTGGGGTTTTGTGTTGTTGTTGGTTTGAGGTAGGTGAGAGGTAGTAAGTCTTGTCCAGATGGAATCTTTGGAATATCCTTAAAAGCAGCAGATGTGTGTGGGAAGAATGACAGTATATAGAGAAGCAGACTGACTTACTGCCTTGGGTAATTGCATAGTTGAATGAAGAAACCGATGCATATTTTAAGTATCTGAAGCACATTCACCCATGTGAAATGGATGTCCATTCTAAGCCAATAGTCTCTATCCCGGGCTTACCTTCCTGAGTCTTCCATTTACCTTCACCAATCAACAGAGATTAAAAGTTGTATAATTACTGATCAAAATATTCTCAAGGTAACTAAGGAAAAAATTTGTTGAATTCACCATCAAGCATATTTCCCACTAAATTTTAAAAATCTTCATAATTTAATAAACCATGCATGAGTCAGCAAGAGCTACTGTTTCAGAGTTGAAGTCTCTTGGAATTCTAAATACTTGCTTTATTTTTCTTCCCTTTCGTAGTCACGCTTTGGGAAAGATTATTTCATGCTCAGTCGTGTGGCTCAGCTCTAATTCACTTTCCATACTGGCTGGTATCTCCTGATGTCCATTGAAACTGTGCTCATGGTCAAGACACAAAGACCTCTTCATCGTCAGGTTCAGTGAGAATGTGTGCACTTCTCTAATTTCTTTCAGCGCTTGGGGTTACTGAAATATTCCTTCTCCATGGAACTGTTTTTCCACAGTCTTCCTCCTCTCTCTCTGACACTCCCTCTTGAGCTATTTTTCAGGAGCCCTGTGCTCCATAAATCTTGGTATTGCAAGTGGCTGGCGTCAGATGCTTTGTTTTCTCATTGTGAACTGTCCTTCTGGGGGAGCTCCTTCATGCTCATGGCATCAGCAACAAATTACTGTTCTCGAAAGACCCTACACTATAAACCTATGTCCAACTGCCTGTTGGACTTCTCTGTTTAAGTGCCCCAATGCCACCTTAAATTTAATACGTCAAAGGAGGAAACTTTTTAGCATGCTCTGCGTCTTGGCAAATAGCACCCTTTCTGACAGACTTAAAGGCTGGGAGTGGTTATGGGCTCTTCTATCTCCGTTCCCCTCACAAAGCCAGTGGCTGCATCCTGGCTACACTCTACTCTTCCTCCTTTCTAGTTCCACTGCCTTTTTTCTGTTCTCGCACCGGCTTACTTAAATAAATAGCCTCCTCCCCAGCCTCTCTGCCTTCAGTATCATCACTCTCCAAACCAATAGCTGTTCTCAGGGTGATCTTTCCAGAATGGGCTGCTCCTCTCTTTAAAACTGTGCAGTGGTTCGATTTGTCCTTTAGCATAAATGTAACACTTCTTCGCACGCCTTCAATAGCTAGTCCCCTGCCTTCTCCAGTCTCACCTCTCAAGGTGAGAGTTACCCCTTTTTCACATGACATATGAGTTATCCAGAACTCCGTGCCGCTCCTTCCATCACTCTGCTTGCCCTTCAGAACTGCTGCTGCCTCTGCCTAGAACGGGTACCCTGCCCTCCTTATCCGTCACCCTCCTTTGGGGACTGCCTCTCATTCACTCTCCAAAACTCAACTCAGATACGACACACCCTTGGGGAAACCTTTTCTCATCCCCCTGCCCCCCAGAATATAGTCTGGGTAATATTCTATCACCTTTAAGTATTTATTTGGATCATCCCACTCTGAACTTCTTGAAGGCAAGAAACATGCCTTTCGTGTTTGTGTCTTTCCTCTGTGGCTGCTTTATAAACAGGCACTGTGTCAGGCAATAGGTTTGCAAAGATTAAGACATCACTTCCTCCCATGGGTTTCTCACAGTATAGAAGGACAGAAACATGAACAGATAATCACTGTGTAATTTGATGATTGTCACATTACAGGTATTTTTAAAACATGGAAGAAGGAGCACCTGATTCTGGGTCTGAGGAAGTTCTATTTAAGTAGGCACAAGGGATCTCCAGAGAAATGATGTGTGGAGAAACAATTCTCCAGGTGAGGATTATCTCCAGGAAAATTCCCGGCAAATTCATAGCCGGTTTTACAGATGCTGTCCAGAAATTGTTCATTCACATCTCCAGATGCACAGAATTGCAAGGGAGCTAAAATATTTGCCAATGATACCCGAATATGTCAATAAACATTAGGTGGTTTGGCCAGAGAGACACACACATTCAGCTTGGTTGAGACTGGAAAGAATTATCATCCTATTTTGTGTGCCTGGGAGCTCTCTGACAAAAATTCTGACCCTAATCGAGAAAAAAGTCCACCCTGACTTTGTAAATGTTTGCCTTTATGGTGAATAAGAAGAACTAAATGCTTGAAAGGCCCAGACTACGTCCCCCCCACCCCACACACATATAATGTTAAATCCCCCAAAACAGTCCGGCAACTGGGATCTTTAAATTTTGGTTTCTGTCCACTCACATGCCGGGATAGAACACTTCATGGTCAACAGCTCTTTCACAGGCAGATTACCAGGCTCAATGGGAAGGGCCAGAGCCCCGTGTGAGTTAGGATGACCCATAGCAGTTAAAGAAGGAAGCGAATCATGTGGCCGAGGCAATCTAGGCTTTGTACAGGGTTGTTTATAGTATAGGAGGGGACTCCTACAGATGCCTATAGACTTGAGGGACATGACTGGGCTTCGGGGAGTTTGGAGAGCCCCTAAAATTGCAGGCAAAATTGAGTCTATGCCTAAAGGGAGAAAAGATCTAGTTCTTATCATATCCTTAAAGTTCTTGTAATTCAAAGGGCCACTGGTCTACACATTTTGCTTTATGTTTATTTTTTTATTTTGTAATCATGTATTGAGGATTTAGCTATTAGTCATTTTGCTCAGTGCTGATTCACTGTTGCGATGTGTGTTGCATGAATGCATAGAATGATTCAGATTCAAGTTAGCATTAATTGAGAACCTATGTTCCAGGTGCTTCTACATGCAGCATCTCACCTAATCTTCACAATAAATCTGTGTAGTCATATTTGTATGACCATTTTACAAAAGGGGAAACTGGGGTGCCTGTGTGGCTCAGTGGGTTAAAGCCTCAGAGTCCTGGGATCAAGCCCTGCACCGGGCTCTCTGCTCAGCAGGGAACCTGCTTCCTCCTCTCTCTCTGCCTGTTTCTCTGCCTACTTGTGATCTCTGTCTGCCCAATAAATAAATAAAATCTTTAAAAAAAAAAGGGGGGGGAGACTGAGGTTCAGAGTATAAAAAGAACTTGCCTAAGGGCAACTGAGTACTTAAGCAAGTAGACTGGACTTGAAAATCTAAAGACAGGAGCGACCTGGGTGGCTCAGTCGGTTAAGCATCTGACTCTTGATTTCAGCTCAGATCGTGATCTCAGGGTCATGAGTTCAAGTCCCATGTGGGACTCTGTGCTGGGTTTAGAGCCTGCTTAAGATTCTCTCTCTCCCCAGGCCCTCCCCCCATTCCCTCTCTCAAAAAAGAAATATATATATATATATATATATATATATATATAATATAATATACATATGATATATATAATCATGTGTATACACACACACACACACACACACAAATAGAAAATTAAGCTCCTCCCTATGAAGTTCACAGTCTTCTAGAGTAGACAGACAGAAACAACACCTAAATACAGGGACATACATGCAAGGTTAGAGGAATATACGACATAAAATCTTAGCACCAAGGCATAGAGGGTCCCTTCAGCTCTCAAGGAGAGAGAGGAGCTGGGTCTCCAAGGAGGAGTAACGGGGGGGAGGTGGGCTGAAAGTAGAAAAACATGCCAGGCTGAGAGAAAAGCATTTGTAAAACATACCCCTGTGAGCTAACGTTCTGCCTGGGAAAAATTGCTAGTGTTTAGGAATGGTGAGCACATAAATAAGAATTAAGTGAATATGAGAGAATGGAAAGACAGGCATTGGAGAATTGAGTTCTGCCCTGTGTATTTCCACCCCTGTTAACATTATCTACAATTCCCTTCCGGAAACTAGCCCAGGCTATACAGGTAGCCACAATTTAAAATAAGGCTTTAGATATTTTTCCCCAAAGCTGATTGAGTACGTGTGCTCTTCATCTTCTGAGAAGTACTAGAAGGACATTTTGATTCTGTAAATTCTCTTAGGACAGAGAAGTACCGTAAACATTTTCTTAACCTAATTTGATTGCAAACAAAATCCCAAGGCTAACAACCAACCCAAACACTTAGTTAACGGCTTCAACTATTTCAAGGCCCCGAAGAGCAGGAAAGTTAGTACAAAAGTATATTTTCATGCTGAGCTATCAAAACACATATCTGTTTTCAAAAATCTTACAGGGATAATGAATTTAATACCTGGGTTTTTTTCTCCCAAAAAACAGCATAACTAGTTTAAAAACAACACTAGATAATTCCTCAGGGGAAATGCTGCAAGAACCTTTGACATAATTAGTTTATGCTTTCGCTAGCTGTTTTAGTTACATATTTGCAATAAGTTCTCAGAAATATGAATGGAAAAACCCATCTGATTCCACTTTCAAAATGTGGGAAGGAAAATGCACAAAGGTGGGAGTGGTGGCAGGGAGAGAAAGGGAATATGAGCAAATATGACGCCAGCACTATTTTTATTTTATTAACAATAAGACATAGTGAGTTATAATTTGAGTAAAATGTTTCGTTTGTATGTATTTTTCCACTTATGAAAGTTCGTTAGACTGCAAACAAATTTTCTTTTTTTTTTAAGATTTTATTTATGTATTTGACAGAGATTATAAGTAGACAGAGAGGCAGGCAGAGAGAGAGGGGGAAGCAGGCTCCCTGCTGAGAGACTGATGCAGGGCTTGATCCCAGGACCCTGGGATCATGGCCTGAGCTGAAGGCAGAGGCTTTAACCCACTGAGCTACCCAGGCACCCCCTGCAATCAAATTTTCAATGAATGTCAGCTTACAGGTATCCGACCACTATGTATGATTATCAGTTGTTTAAAGTATCCTGGCTAAAAGCTTTATTTCTAGATCATTTTTTCTTTGTACAAATGCAATACATAAATCTGAGATCATACTGTATATTAAAAGCTCTTCTGTGCCTGTATTTCTTCCCATGTAAAATCAGGATGACTGGAGCCCCCAGCTCATGAGGTTGTTGTAAAGATGAAATGAGATGAGTTGGTCTCGTGCCCAGCATAGTGCCTGTCACTCACTCAGCATTCAGGTAATAGTAGTTACTGCTGTTGTGCTGATGGTTACTTTTCGTTACTGTTTTTTGTACTTGATTATCTTTCTTAATCATTTCCTCAAGTGGTTAACTGTTGTTCAGAGACATGGTGTTTCATGGATATATAACATTCCACTGTTCCCTTAAGATTTAAGTAATGTCATTTTGTTGAGTTTAGCAATTTCCAGACTGTTAATAGTATAAACTCCATTGAAACAAACATTTTTATCCATAAGTCTTTGTGACTAAGTAAGATGCATTTCTGAAAGTATTTTAAGGACTTTTGATTCTTATGTCCAAATTACATTCCTGAAAGATTCTACCTGTTTGGAAATGCCCACTTGCATTACAGAGTTTAAATAAGAACTAAGTAAATGCAGAAGACTGTGGAGAAATGTCAGAGAAGGCTGTAAGTTTCAGAACTAGAATATTTGCATTCATTTGTACCATAGGAAGGAAGCAGATATATTATGATGTTTAATTATTTTTCATGTTTAAAAGAAGCATTTGTGTATTGAAACAAAAACATTGCGCTGAAGTCAAAGGCCTGATTCCTATATTGACTGATTGAAGTCACTCTACCTCTCTGAGTTACACACTCACAATTTGTAAAATGGTGATATAATGTGTGTCTTAAAGGACTTTTGTGGCAGTGAAATAAGATTGTGCATGAAAAGCACCAAGCATAGGTCCTGGCATGTGGCAAGCACCTGGGGTTGACCACAGTCTTACCGACCAAGAGTGTAATTTTTGTTGAAGAGCAAGCCTTCTCCTTCCTCAGTTTCTGGTGTCTGTAGATTTATACAGTGGTGGAGTTCCCATTAGGTGTCTTGGCTGCTGCATACATGAACTGAGGGCAGAACTCCATGACCTTTCAGCTGTACTTATACATTTTTGATTATCCTGATTTGGGTTAACATGATACAGTTCTGTTTCTTGATGGCACATCCATTTGGATCCTGCCTTGTTCTAGGCACTAAGCTTGTATCATTGGTGACACAGGGATGACTAAAATCTAACTTTGCCCCAGATAGGTTCGCAATCCGGACAGGAAGTGGTTAGCATATTTTTCTGGATGAAGTTCTCTTTTATTTAGTGAACACTTTTGTACTCTTCATTTGCACTGTGCTCTGGTAGGTGTTTGGGGTTGTAAGTAAGCATGGTCAAACCAGGCCCCGCCTCAGAGATGGTAGGAACGCTGGAGGTAGGCTAAATGGTGTGTCTTAGTACAGAGAATATGGGCTTTCAGTCAGAAGACCTGGGTTCACATTGAGGCTTCAAAATGTCCTTGTTGAGTGACCTTGAGCAAGGCTGGCCACTGTGTTTTGAGTGAGAAAATGGAAAGAGGTAAAATTCAGTCATTCGTTCATCTGGCCAGCATTTACTGAGTGCCAGGGATCCATCGGTGAGTAACAGATCGAGCCAGCGCCTGACCTCGTGGAGTCCAGGTTCCAGTGAGGGAGGGGAGAGGGTGTAGAAACTGTCCCCCAACTCCCGAAGAGAGGAGTAAAGGTTGCCAGAGAGTGCCATCCTCTGTGAGGAGGAGTTGCGGTTTCCCAGGATTGCAGGGAGAGCCTCACCGTAAGCTACTATTTGAATGAAGCAAGTGAGGGTGATTCAGGGGAGCGGCAGGTGCAATGGCCTCGAGTCGGGGGAGGCAGGGACGCTGGAGCAGCATGAGTGAGGTGGTCAATGGCAGCGACAGGGAAGGGCCTGGTGACACGTATTGTGAAGGACTTTGGCTTTTACTGGACCTGAGGTAGGAAGCTTGTGAAGGAGTGTGAACAGTGTCATAATCTGACCTGTAACAGCCACATTCTGGCTGCCGTATAGAGCAGAGGGGAGAAGAGGGATCAGATGGGGAGGCCTTTCTGAAAAACCAAGGGAGAGCTGGTGACAACGCAGAGCCCGAGACAGTGGTAGAAGCGGTGCACGATGTTGACGGGATAAAGCCAACAGGATTTGCTAAGGAACTGCTTTCACAGGACTTGGGGTCCTCGTTACTGTAAAGTCTGAGTGGCCATTGATTGAGATGGGGCTGGTCGTAGCAGAAGCAGACTTGTGGGGGAACACCAGGAGCTCATTTTGGGACTCGTTGAGTTTGAGTTGCCTATTCCACGTTCAAACGCAGATGTCAAATAGACAGTTGGCATTCAAGGGTGAGGGCACAGCTAGAGATGTCAGTGTGGGAGTCATTTCAGAGAGATGGTATTCATTGGGTCAGACCTCTGCAGCTGGAAAAGAGAAGAGGCCAACTGTTTGAGCCCTGGGGTGCGTCAGAGTCCGGAGTTGGAGAAGTTAAGGAGGTAAAAGCAAAGAGATGGAGGAGCGTCCACTGGGAAAGACAAAAAGGCCAACCTGACAAACAACCAAAACATATTCTGGGTCATAAACGACCATATAGGTGATCATGAGGCAACCATTCTACACTTTTGAAAAAAGTTAGTATATCATGATTTCTTGTGCCAGTTTTGATTAGGATATTGTTTATGTATAGCCTTTACCCTGCTCACTATGGTCACTGCCCAAAACCTGTCTTTTGACTAAAGGAAGCCCTGATGTCCTCATGATGTGAGAGATTTAAAGATTTTTCTATCAGGAGCTGATTCAAGCCCAAGGATGTTTGGCCATCACTGAGCTGGTTACACATAGCCATGTGCAGAATGTTCCATGATAATGTTCAAGCAGAGATAGTGACCTCAACCTCGAAACGTGCTACGTATAAACACTGATTCAGAAAAGTACAAAAGGAATTTAGGTCCACAGAGTTGAGAATCTATCCAAAATGGATGTGTATGTTATTTACACTATGCTTTCTACATTCAGGTAAGGCATACCTGTTGGATTTAAGACCTGGGCCAGGTTTTCGTCATTACAGATACCTTCCAGAAAACAGTTTGTGTCAGCTTTTGTTACCTTCTATGTAGAGAAAGCTTTTCCATGTGTCAACTATGTTCATTCAATTGACAGAAATTAGTTTAGCATCATGAGGACATTATGCTGTATGAAATGATTCAGTCATAGAAGGATAAGTACTACATGACTCATTTCTATGAGGTATCGAGGAAGGTATCATGGAAGCAGAGAGTAGAACAGTGGTTGCCAGGGGCGGAAGAGAGGGAAATGAGCAGTTGCTAATCAATGGGTGTAGAGTTTCAGTTATGTAAGATGAATAAATTCTCAGGACCTGTTGTACAACATCGAGCCTGCAGTTAACAGTATGTTATGGTACCCTTAAAAATATCTGTTAAGAGGGCAGATCTCCTGGTAAATATTAGTACCATGATAAAAATTAAGTATGAGTATAAAAGGAAATTTAGTAGCATAACCCCAAAACTTAACCATTTATGTTACCTTATGATTGATAGTGTTAATAAGTAACTGAACTGCAAGATCCTAGGGTGAGTTTTTCAACGAGGAACTAGAGAGACCTAAATAATAACATTACCAAAGCCACTCCTCTACAGACCTTCTGGAGAGTGTCCCAAAGAAAGAATTTCCTAGGACTTCCTTATTATCACTTACCCACAAATTTCTAAGATCATGTCTGGGAGCACTGTGGCTACCAGAGGATCCTAGCTTTTGCCCATATGTGCTTATTTAAATATCAAACACATCATAAATCTTGCATTATAGAGCTTTAAACTAAAGGTTATTAAAGGCTAAACAACTTGGAAATATGTAATAATTTCCATAGGATGTGGCCCTCTCGAGAAAGATCCATCAGTGGGGCAATATTTGGGTGAGGGGAGTAAATCCATTTCTAAGTAGTGGTAACAAGGACTAGTGGCAAACACACAGGCAGCTTGTTCTGATTGCACCAGCACCAGGTGGACACTGTGGAAGGGAATGGAGCCGAGGCCCTGATGCTTCCTTGTATTCCAAGAGGCAGCGTGATCTTACAAAACTGTGGGGCCTTCACTTCTGACAGAGAGAAAAGAGTCCTGTGTCTGCAGTGGCTCATGAAAACTTTGGGCTTAGTTATCCAAGGGGTAGATCCCTGCCTTTATTTTGGAATTTGGGGCTCCTGCCTGGCTCAAGAGCCTTGGGGAGAGGCATTCATCCCTATCTCTGAACCCTATTCCGCGAACTGATTGGTGTGCTTAACACAATCACAGGATAACAAAGGGAAATAATGCCACTAAAAGAAAGATTATTTCTGATTCTGCATTTGGGGAGATTTCCTTCAGGGTATCTTGAAGTCACAGAAGAAAAGTTGGGCTTTGTAATGTTGACTAAATACTCTGTTCTGGGCTCAGCATCAACAGTGGATTTTTTTTAAAAAGTGACTGAGGCTGATGGGATATATAGCGCATGTAAGCTTCCTCACGGACAGTCGGTAAATCTGACCTGATCTGTTGAACACCTTTACATAATATTCTCAATTCAACTCTCGTGCCGCGTCTGTTAACGATAGAAAAGATGGATACATTAGCTCCTCCTTGTCCACCATATTCTCTAGCATTTACGAGTTTGAAACCCTAACCTTTAGCAGCTGCATTCTGATCAAGAGAGTTATTGACAAAATTGAACATCTTCTGTTGTATTGAGGTCGAGGTATATATATTTTAGAGTATCTGATCATGTTATAACTTTGTATTTGCTCCAGCCTGAATGTTTGGGTCCCCTCCGTCTGCTACAACCCCTACCCCACCACCCCCAACAATTCTGTGTTGAGTTCTGACTCGCAGTGTGAGGGTATCAGCAGGTGAGACCTCTGGGAGGTGATAAAGTCGAGTGCGTAGAGCCCTCATGAATCAGATGAATGCTCTTATGCAAGGTTCCAGGGAGAGGTGAGGTGATACGGTGAAAAGATGGCTGTCTGGGAATGCGGTTTTCTCCGGGACTTGATCTTGGTCTCCTCAGTCTCCAGACTGTGAGAAATTAGTTTTTGTAGGTTATAAGCCACCTAGTGTATGGTATTTCCTATGTCAGTCCAAACAGACTAAGACAACGTGACATAAAGCTTTTCTCCCAAGGATGTTCCTTACTCATTTTTTCCATTCTCTCTTTCCCCTTCCACCGCTCTCTCGTTTCCTTCCTTCATTACCTACAGGCAAAATTGCCATCAATAGTCACTGCTTGCTATTTGGAGAAGCTGTGAGAACCACTGTGTTAGCACTGTGGGTAGCAACCAAAACCTTATCACTGGCAAGTGATAGAAGGCTTCACTGTACAAGCGTTAACTCTCATAAACCATAAGTAAGCATTTGATTCTCTACTGGCAAAAGCTTGCGGTAATTATTTCAAATAATATTATTCTTGATTATTCTGATTTAGACAAAAAAAATATTCTCAGAGAAATCTTGTTCAGAATCACTTAGAAATTTATAAATGGCTTTTTACTAAATTTAGTATACCCAGAACAAGATAGTGTCCATAAAGTTGCTTATCCTAGTCATCTTTTTTAAAATTATCTTTATTAACATATAATGTATTATTTGTTTCAGGGGTACAGGTCTGTGAATCATCAGTCTGACACAATTCACAGCACTCGCCATAGCACATATCGTCCTCAATGTCCACAACCCAACCACCCTTTCCTTACCCTCCCACCCCCCAGCAACCCTGTTATTCCTAGCTATCTTGAAAATTTAGTACAAATTTGTACTTTCCGTTTGTAACAAAGAGCTGATGATTTTTATTATTCTAGTGAGGAAATTATTGCTTGTCTTCAAAAATTATGTACCTTATAAAGCAACATACAATACTATTTCCTGTGTTCTGATTTCTTAGCGCTCTATGTGTTTTTTCTTCCTGAATTTATACTTTTTAATTTTATTTGACGTCTTGATGTATGGTATTGACTTAACTTCTTCCAGAGTTTCTGGATGAATACTGTGTTTAGAAGAAATGTGTATTGTTATTAATACCTGCTGGAACTTCTCCAGAGGATTTTGGATTTTCCTGCTTTATTCCATCCATAACAAAGCTGATGAGACTAGTTTTATCCCTCTGTGAGGTATAAATCAAACTGATGTATCAAAATGATATGTACTCATCAACGTTTTCATACTGTTCTCTCCACGTACAGTTTTAGCTATTGATATCTGGCTCTATTTATTAGCATTGAAACACACACTTTGCTGATGAGAACAGAAATGCGGTAAGGTCAGAAGAAGATGCATCACTTTAATGTAATTAAAAGGAAAGCCGCCACCATTTATATTCCAATTGATGCAAGACACTCCGTTACTTTTCATTGTTCTAGAGATGTATTTCATATCGATATACTTCACTGATGCATTCCTAAAACGTCTCTGATTTTTTTTTTAGGATCAATGTTTCTTTGTATTTTGACTCCAGTCTCTTTTAACTTTTTTTTTTTTTATTTTTTGCCCCCACATTTACAATAACATAATTAGTACATGTAATTCACTCCTCACAACACATTTTGTCCTCAACTCTGCTGATTTTTAATCACCAGCCTGGAGCTTGGTGCTACACTACAGCCTCCCTCAGATCTCGTTGTCATCGAGAACAGCTCGACCTCGAACTCCTCTGATCACAGTCTCCCATCTTTCAGTTCGTTCACTCCCACCAGACAGGTGACCGCCCCCACTGGGCAAAGGACTCCCATTATGTCTCTCTCCCTCTGTCTCTCTTGACTTGATTTTTCTGTAGCCAGCCAAAACCCCGTGATCTGTCTCTCCTTACTCATCTCCTGATACCCTCACTGCCCTAGGGTCTTTCTGGGCTTGCTTCCAAACACCCAAACCCATTAGATCCCATTTGGATGCACTATCATTAGGGCACCATGCGCAAGTGCAAACAAGTATCACAGCAGGTCAGGTCAGTGGGAATATAGCTCTGCCAGAGCCTTCCTTACGGGACCCTCAGCACTTGCATGCCATCCTTCTACCAGTCCCAGGTCAGGCTCCCAGCCACCCATTTGGCTGTCACCACTGTGATTAATTCTGTAATTGGCAAATGGGTACTAATACTACATGCCACATGGTGTGGCAGTCTCAAGGGTTGCAATATTGTGTTACAGCCAAACCCTCCCTCACTGGCCTATGAGAGAGTCAGGAATTTATAAAACAGCAACACTATTGATGATTTCATTATACTTGAATCAAGTGGTCAGAAAAACAAGGTAAAAGGGGACTTGTGCTGTGCACTGAGAAGGGGAGAGGGAGGTCTAACGGCTGTGGGTGGCATTTTATTATCATTGTCTTCTCCTTGTAGTTTTACCACATGTGTATTCCTGGGCTAATACGTGGATTATTATTCAGTTCTTTTAAGACTGTATTTAAATAATATCATAGCTTTTCCGTCTTCTCCAGCTTACTTTTATTATTCAACATTATGCTTGAAGGATTCACCTATGTTGATACAGGTAACTATTTTCACCGCCATGTTATTTTTCTAATATCTCTATTTACTTATCCATGGTTGTTTGTGCACATTTGGGTTGTTTTCTGTTTTCTTTATCATTACAATTCTGGAATGAACAAGAAGGTCATGATAATGATTGGTTAAATTTCAGCACGTATGCAATATTTCATTTTGGCCCTTCACTTTAGCCTTCTCTGCCTAACACAAGTCTCACAAATTAGTAGCAAAAATAGACCATCTTGAATGTTCTACCATATTTAAAATGTTAAGATAATATCTCCATTGGTTTTCCTCATTTACTCTCTATAGAAGACGACATAAAATAATTAAATGGCCCAAAGTCAGGTAGGACTCATGTTGCCAGGCTGAATAATTAAAAGCAAATATTCGTCCCTGATTCTTCTGTATTTTCATTAGAATAAATGAAACAGTGTCATCAGTGCTATTAAATACCAATGAAGCCGTGGTGAGTTAAATGAATATATATTGTTTCTCAGCTCCAGATTAACCCTGTAAAATCTGCTTTTCCATAATGGACCAGACTTTCTCCTTCACAGTAACGTTAAATGGAGGGTGCTGAAGGGACATGGCATGAGGAAGGGGTTTTACTTACTGGTTCTACCTGCTGTCCCATGGACCTGCCACCTGGGAACAAGGATGTCTAGTATTACTTCTCCCCTGTCACAGGCAGGGGAGTGTGGACCCTTACTGACCATGTCCCTGTAGCCCTCCCAAGAAGGGCCTCTCAGGTTCCCAGTCTCCTGCCCACAATGGTTGCTCAGCACCATCCCTGCTCCTGCACATCAGCCAAGGCTCACCTGCATCTGGGAAGGCTACTTCTTCCTTGCCTAGTGACCATGGACCAGATCTTGCTCAGTCAACCCAGAGAACTTTCCCACTGTCCAAGAGGCTGCAACCTACCTCTTCCAGTGAGTTCTGAAGCCCATCCTTGAGAAGGACAGCTTCTTCTAAGTTCTTCTTTCCTTAGATAGTCTCTCTGAGCCACAGAGTACCTTTTAAGAGTTCTTGTTACACCTTACAGTTACTCTCCTATGATAGCTCAAATGTTCTTTATAGTAAACCTGTCATTTTTTAAGAACAATTAATGAATTCAATTCTAAAACTCAACATAAACTTATAGTTCTAAATGTCACCAAGTCTTTAAAGAACTATAAAATCATATTACATTATAAAATCATACTATACTTTAGTTATGATTCAAAATTATGTTCATTAGATTACTTTTGAACCTATGAGAAAAGCTTGTTTCTTAAGAGAAACTTAAAAGTAATAACTTCATTAAAAAAATAATTGCTGGGGACACCTGGGTGGCTCAGTCAGTTAAGCATCTATCTTCAGCTCAGGTCATGATCCCAGGGTCTTGCGATCCAGTCCTGCATTGGGCTGCCTGCTCAGTGGGGAGCCTGCTTCTCCCTCTCCCTGCCATTCCCCCTGCTTGTGCTCTCTCTCTCTCTCTCTGACAAATAGGTAAATAAACTCTTTAAAAAAAAAAATGGCTGTATTTATTTTGTTACCTAAGTAACTGAGAATTGGATATATTTATTTGTTTCCTAGTATAATAAATAATGGTACTGCATCTTTTTTTCTTTAATTCCATACTAGACTGAAGGATAAAAGCCTATACCTAAATCTCCAAACTCATTCCAATTTATGAACTCCAGATGTACATAAAACCATTCACAGGTATACGAATCCTCAGTTTCACTAGGTAATACCATTGTCTTTCAAAGCGATATAACCAAGCTACACTCCCACTAATTTGTTCCATATCGTCTCCCCTACTTGGCATTATCTAATTTTTTTTGTCATTAATGAAATCTTAAAATGTCTTAGAGACCTTTAATTTTGTCTGATATTTTCATTGTCACTTATGTTAGATGGTGGGAAGACTCTTTGAATAGTAGCTTCATACTTTCTCAAACTATAAGGGCTCTGGGATTTCATTAATATTTCCAGTCTAGAGGCAAATATTGTGGAGTCTTACATGAAATAGTGGACAATAGACATGAAAAGAATGATTCATCTTCTACTTTTCAGACTCTAATAGTAAACTTCAAAATAATATATTGAATTAGTGAATATGGTAGAACACTGGCCAATTTGAGCAAATACTGGCTGATAAGGAGTGAGATCTCTCAAAGCCACCCAGAAATTTTTGTCTGAAAGATGTGTTTCTGAAGGCGGAAATCAGTACTAGAAACAGAGCACCTTTGTAACTATGTTAGCCATCAGTTCCTGCCAAATAGTTATCTACAATTGTATAGACATAGACTTTGTGTAGATTCAATGTTAGATCAAAATCAGTAGATTAGAAAATTCTAAGAACAGGGGTCACATCTTCATATTGATTTTATTAACACAAATTCATATGTATATGTGCTTGTGTTCTTAATATGTGTAACTCATTTTATTATATACAGATTATACACAGGTTATGTATGATTATTTGATTCTATATCATCTAATCAGTTAAGATCTAATTTGGTCTTAATTCAGGTCAAGGTCCTTTTTAATGTAGTTTTCAGATTTATCTAGCTCTTTAATGATTACATTTGGCACTTAAATCATCTTCTGCTGAAATGAGGAAAAAGGTAGTGGGACCACATTTTATGATGTTAGGACAGATAATGCACTCCAGAACAGATTTGTGTTAAGACACAACATTTTTTTCAGTAATTGTTTATTGCTATTATTGTGCTTACATCTAGATATCATGTATTTAACAGATGTAGATTCCACCAGATCAGAGGTTAGACACTTCTAAGCACATTCACATTTGCAGTTCAACACACGATCACTTCATAACCCGCATTTCTGCATTACTGGTTCACTAAATGCTTTGTACACAGTGATCAATAAATATTTGTTAAATAAATCAATGGTGTGTTTAATTTGGTGTTAAAAAGGGATTTGTGTTAATATTAATAGTTTAAAAAGTCTTTAAGCCTACAGGTTCTGAGTAGCTCATAGTATGTATCAGTGAAACGAAGTGAGAACACCCGAAGGGAATTTTCTCTCATTATTTGCAGATTCGAATAGAGTCTCTGGAAGGGTCCCCACTGTACTTTTAGCGGGCTGTTGCTGGAACATGGTGTGATTGCACCCATTACTTTGTGAAGCATATCCAAATGCCTACTTTGGACGACTGTTCTCCTTGCTCGTTATATATTGAAAGCAATTACGTGATCTTGTAATGAATTTTGTTGACAAGCTTTCCTTTCCGAAGCTGCTCATTGAAGTGCGTTATTTCTGACTGAAAAGCTTATTTTTCTTTCTGTCTGTCTGAATGGATTGCTTGCCTGTGGTGACTTATGGCTTACTTCATCGATTTTCAGTAATGAGATAGAGCAGTATGAGGTAAATGTCTGCGTACATGGGCAAGGATTCTAAATCACATTTTGAAAACCACGGGCTTGAGGATGCAGTGAGTCCATCTCCTCAAAAATGTTTGTGGTGAAGATTTCTTGAAAAACCTTGGGCTTACAGCACATCACTTAAATGTTTTAGAAAACCAGAGTTATAGTCACTAGTGTGAGAACCACGTTGTCTTGTTCAGGGCAGGCAGTAGAGGAAAATTCACCAGCCAGTGCATGTGACGGGTACAATCTCCGTGGATTAGAGAGTCTGTGGTAGTTTTAAAGACATCGATTTCTCCAAAGAGTAGCGTCCAAACGTGTGACTGATGGCTACCTCCCTGTAGCTGATGGACTTCTGGGACTGGAGAATTGCTACAGATACTCAGATGTCTCAGGCAAGGAACACACTGGAAACAAATGCAAAGGATATCCTTGCAGAATTCACTCATTTGACCTCATACTGAGTCATTGTCTCGTGGTGCTGAAATCCCTTGGGCATTCACACTTTATCTTAATAACAAGAAGAAGGAATTTTGTGCTATTAAAAAATATGCTATTTGTCGAATAGAGGGGGGAATTCCTTGAAGATTGTGTTTTATAGTACTGCTATTTTATGGCCCTTATATCGTTTCCACATGTTCACTCCTTCAGTCAAATTTATTCTTCACTGAACACAGATATTGCCATGAATTGCTTTCATTTTTATCTAAATTTCCCTTTAGTTAATGCTCTGATCCTTATACAGGGGCTTCCTCCAGGCCCTCCCTTAGGACATCTGAAAAACTTATTGCCTTCTTTCCATCTGTTCTTTCTGGTTTTCTTTCAGCCCCTGATCCACATCACTCCAGTGTCCACTGCTACCTCCTTAGAGTTGTCTTGTTTCTTCTGTCCACTGTGTCTAAATTAACTTCAAAATAGGCAACATTTTCAAATATTATGGTAATATTTATGTTAATCTTATGAAATCCAATATAGTCAAAACATGGTACATGATACATACAAGCCTTTGGAAGTTTACTCCCAGTGGTCAAGAGAAGCATACTGTGCTTTAAAAATTCATATAAACAGTGATTTGCATTTCTTATGTAAAATGCTGCTTTTCTTACTTTGGTGCATTCTTTATTCTTGCCTGAAATTGGCCTGTTAGATGGAAATGTAAATTAGCAAATAATTATGGTAATGACATAACCTAATATATAGACATTTTCTCCTCTCCTCTCCTTTTCTTTTAAATCTTTGGTGTAATTACATATAATTGAGGACATTGAAGATGATCCTAACGAAGTGAAATAAAACCTATTCTGGATAAACCATATCGTATATGTTGGGGACTAAATGGTAGAAGTCTAATGAATTTGCCCTATGCTAGAAACAGAATTGTAATAGTTCAGTGCATTCCAGAGAAAAAAGAAAAATAATATTAAGTTAATTTGATAAAATCCACTTATGGGTAAGAAAAGATAAAAATATGAATGGAATTTGGGTACATTTCCATACTAGTGGAAATGAATCCTAGACCTAAAATGACTCTGTAAATAATGTATTATCTCTTGACAGAGAGAGTTGAGGGGGTGGAGAGAAGATGCAGAAGAAATTATTCAACAGTAGAGAACATTTTAGAGGAACAAATACTACAGTGAGTTCAAAATATCCTGAGTTTTTTTTTTTTTTTCATTCTGATAAATTCCTATTTATATTTCTTGGAGAGATACGGTACATTTGACCACTTCATTTCTACACGTGATACAAAATAATAAGAGCAACCAGCCTGTTAAGAACTTCAAGCCAGATGGTGTATATGTGTGTCATGCTGAGTTGATGGTTTGGAAATGCCAGCTCTGCAGAGTGGGAGCCAAATAATGCTTCAAGGTAATCCTACTTAAGATTCACTTGTGCATCTCCATAGGACTTTCTCATTCTTATGTTAATGAATTTTAAGTTGCAGTGGACAGCATGATACAGATAGGCAGTAGAGTACAATGTCTCTAAAGCGATTGGTTGCCTGTCAGCTCAAATCAAATTCTCTTAAAGCAGCAGAGATCTAAAGTGTTAGCTTAACAGTATTGGCTGACTGCTTAAATGAGGAACATAAACAAAAGTCTGTCCATGCTTCTCCCTAGAGAATGGTGGACTGTTCTATAATATTTAGGGATTATCTTTTGAAAATTAGCCACTGTGAGTTAAAATACAAAACAAAACAACAAACAAAAAACTAACAAAACCCAACAATTTTCTCTCAGTCTCCTGATAGTTGGAAAGGAGTAGAAAATCATTTTGTGGTACTTCTTTTCCCTGATCTCCACACACTCATTGGGGAAGTCTTCCATGGCAGTTCAGGTGAAGTGGGAGGCAGCACTGTGGTTACAAGGCAGGGAGACCCAGTGGAGAGGTCTACGGAGAGGGACAGGGAGAGCTACCAGATAATAGTTAGGGGGCTGCTGTGTCAGATGACACCACGGGATAAGAAGGTGCTTCAACTGTAGAAGGGCATAAGACTTCACAATACAGTCAATCTTCCAAGTTTGGCAAACTCAGACTTATTACATTTATATTTGTGGATTTACTTTTGTTTTTCTCTTCTCGAATGTGAGATTCTGTTCCTCTCTTTCCTTTCTTCTCCCCCTTGCATTTTAAGGTTTCTCCTCTCCTTTTCTTTTAAATCTTCATAAAGGCACTTATTTCCCAAGAATCAGTGAATTATTTATCATTAAATTATTATTAGACATTTACTGAGTAATTCAGTCCCATATTAAATTAATTTTTGCTTTATAAGATCATTATACTTTCTTAAGGAATTGTCCTTTTATCATTATGAAATGTTTTTCTCTATTTTTGGTACCATCCTTTATCTTGAAACCTACTTTTTTATATGTTAATATAGCATTCCAGCATTCTTAAAATTGATGTTTACATCCATTTACTTTTAACAAATCCATACCTATTGACTTTAAGTGCTTCTTTTTTTTTTTTTTTTTTTTTTTTTTTTTTTTTTTTTTTTTAGATTTTATTTATTTATTCGACAGAGATCACAAGTAGGCAGAGAGGCAGGTGGGGCAGGGAGGGGGGGAAGCAGGCTCCCTGCTGAGCAGAGAGCCCGAAGTGGGGCTTGATTCCAGGACCCTGGGATCATGACCAGGGCCGAAGGCAGAGGCTCAACCAACTGAGCTACCCAGGTGCCCCTAAAATGCTTTTTGTTTGTCTTTTAAATGCAGTCTGTCAATCTCTGATATTGGTTGGGAGAGTTTAAACCATTTGTATTTAATGTAATTATAGGCATTATTGGGTTAAAGTCTGAGATCTTACTGGTTTTTTTTTTTTCTGTCTCATCTAGCTGTTCTTCCTTTTTCCCAATTTCTGCCTTCTTTTAGATTACCCTAATGTACTGTTTGTATTCCATTTTATATTCCATATTAACTTATTAGTTGTGATAGAAAGAATTTCTAAATTGGCTGCCAAAGATGTCCTAGTCTAACCTTGAGAACCTGTGAATTAATGAGCTATAACTTCTCTGATTATGTATCCTTATGTATGGCACAGCTGCCCTTAAGAAGTGGACATTACCCATGTGGGCTTGATCTTATCACATGAGCCCTTAAAGGCAGAAAGCTTTTTAAAATTGATGTCAGAAGGGAAAGTCAGAGAGATCTGAAGTACAAGAAGAATCTGCTGTTCTGTTGCTGGTTTTGAGGATAGGGGGGTGGGATCAGGTACAAGGGCGGGAGAGCAGATCCAAGATGCTGAAAATGACTGGCCAACACGTAAAAAGGAAGTATGAACCTCAGTTTTATAGTAAAAAAGAACTGGGTTCTACCAACAGCTAGAGTGAGCTTAAGACGCTCCTTTCTTTGCCCCTCCAGATAAGAACCATGCTTGACCAATACCTTGATTTTGATGGCATAGAAGCCAGGCATCCAACAGAAATATAGAACTGTGAATGAACAAACTGTTGATGTTTTAAGCTGCTGAATTTGTGGTAATTTGTTATGCAGCACAGACAACTAATGCATTAGCTGAAGATCTCCATTTTATTCTCTTAGTGGTTCCTCTAGGGTTTATGGAACACACTTTAACTTATTACTCTCTGCTGCCAAATAGTATTGTGCCACTTTATATAAAATTAAAAACTTAACAACCCATGCCTCCCATTTCTTCCCTTTGTGCTGCTGTAATTTTATTTCTGAATGTGTTTAAATCCTCACAATATGTTCTCATATTTTTGCATTGGTCAATTATCTTTTAAAAAATAAAATAAATTAAAAGATAAATATTTTATATTTTACCCACATATATACTATTTTTAGTAATTATCATTGCTGTGTATAGTATAGATTTGAAATATTAATTGGTATCATGTTTTCCATTCCTTTGACATTTCTTGTAGTGAAACTCTAGTGACAATAAATTCTTGCAGAATTTGAAAAAGTCTTTCACCTTTGAGAAATTTTCTCCCTTATAGGGCTTTAAGATATCATTCCATAGATTTCTGGCTTGTGTTGTTTTACATGAAAAATCTGAAGTTTCTTATCTTTATATTTCTGATTGTGATATATCTATTTCCTCCAATGCTTATTTTTTTTTAAAGACTTATTAACTTATTTTAGAGAGAGAGAGAGAGCACATGTGTGTGCAAATGGGGGAAGGAGAGAATCCTCAAGCAGACTCCCTACTGAGTACAAAACCTGACGTAGGGCTGGCTCCAAGGACTATGAGATCATGACCTGAGCCAAAATCAAGAGTTGGACCTTCAACTGACCAAGCCACCTAGGCACCCCTCCTCCAGTGGCTTTAAAGTGTTAGTTTTTCAGCATTTGATTGTACTATGCCTTGATGTAGTTTTCTTTGTGTGTATTCCATTTGTTTCATTTCTTGGATCTGTGGGTTCATAGTTTTAATGAAGTTTTAGAATAACTTCAGCCATTATTTCTTCTAATACTTTTTCTAGATCCCTCCCTCTCCCTCCTTGCCCCTTTAGGGCTCCAGTACACATAGGTTAGTCCATTTGACATTTTCTCACAGTTCATTGAGACTCTGTTGATATTTAAAATTTTTTTCTTTCTTTTTTTTTTCAATTTTCTTTTCTATTTATTTATTTGACAGATAGAGATCACAAGTAGGCAGAGAGGCAGGCAGAGAGACGGAGGAGGCAGGCTCTCTGTCAGGACCCTGGTATCATAGCCTAAGCCAAACGCAGAGGCTTTAACCCATTGAGCCACCAAGGCACCCCGCAAATCGTTTTCTGTGATTCATTTTGAATAGTTTATGATGTTTTATATTCAATTTTTAAATTCTTCTTCTACAGGTGTCTAATTTGCCATTATTTCCACCAGGTGACTTCTAAGTTTCAGACAGTGTCTTTAATTTTTAAATGTTCAGTTTGGTTCTTTTATGATTCTTTTTTAATTTTTAAAGATTTTTTTTTAATTTGAGAGAGAGAGAGCATGAACAGTGGGGAGGGCAGAGGCAGAGGGAGAAGCAGACTTCTCACTGAGTAGGGAGCCCAATGTGGAGCTCAGTCCCAGGACCCTGAGATCATGACCCCCAGTTTGGTTCTTTTTAATGTCTTTTTTATTTTCATTTAACTTCTTGAACTTACTTTAATTTAGTGATTTATGTTCCTGTCTATTAATTCCAATATTTCTGTCATTTCAATATCTGTTTTTATTTCTCTGTTTTCCTCTTGGTTAAAGATTTCTTTACTTCTTGGAAAATATAGTAATTTTTGATTAGATGTTGAATATTATAATGTTGGATATTGTCAAATGGCTGGATTTTGATATATTTCTTTAAAAATTGTAGAATTTTGGGTGCCTGGGTGGCTCAGTCATTAAGTGTCTGATTCGGCTCAGGTCATGATTCCAGGGTCCTGTGATTGAGTCCCACACTGGGCTCCCTGCTAAATGGAAAGCCTGCTTCTCCCTCCACTTGTGTTCCCTCTCTCGCTATCTCTGTCAATTAAATAAATAAATAAAAATCTTTTAAAAATTGTAGAATTTTGTTTTTGCAGGTATTTAAGTTACTTGTAGATCAGCTTTTTTTAAATGATTGTTTTGAAGTATTGTTGAGGTGGATGTAAAGTAGCTTTTATTTCAAGGTTATTTTAACATCACTATTTAGGTAATAAACTTCTTAGGTCTCTACTGAATGCTTGTTGTAGTCAGTAAGGCCTCTCTGGTCAGAACTTGAATAACTCTCCATTCTGCATGAGCTCTGAAAATTATTTAACCCACAGCTTGTGGTATATGGAATAATAAAATTAATTTCAGTGATATTCACCATTGTATAATCTCCTCCCATGGGATTTTGTAAAATCTTGTGAGTATAACCAACTCTGTAATTACAATACTTTATGTGGCAAAAGGAGAATTATTTGAGGTGGGCCTGACCTCATCAGGTGAGCCATTTAATTAAAAAAGATTTCTTGGCTGATTGCAGAGGAAAAAGTTCAATATATGAAAAAGGTGATTTCTATATTTAGCACAAATGTCTAGTTGTTTATACTGGGAAAGCAACTCTGATAGCAGTTACTTGATTATGAAATTTAAAATTCACTTCATTTGGAGTTCACTAAATCCTGCTATTACTAGCCCATCTTTAAAATAGAGGAACCTTGAGTTAGAAGCATAATAGCTGAAAGAGACTAGCCAACTACATCCCCAAAGTATGAAAAACATTCTGTTTACCTTTTATTTTTAAGGTATTTGGAAATATTTCATAATAATGAAGTACATAGAAAATAATACAATAAACTTTTATATACCTAAATAATCAACTTAAGAAATAAAGTATTATTGATACAGTTGAGGCCCTTGTATCTTTCTTCCAGTCTTACCCTCTTTTTTTTTTTTTTTTTTAAAGATCTTATTTATTCATGAGAGAGAGTGAGGACACAAGCAGGGGGAGGGGCAAAGAGAGAGAGAGAGAAGGAGACTCCCTGTTGAGCAGGAAGCTGGAAGCATGAGCTTGATCCCAGGTTTTGGGATCACAACCAGAGCCAAAGGCTGATGCTTAACCAACAAAGCCACCCAAGTGCCCCAAATCTTTTCCTCCTTATAGAGTTACCTGAATTCAGTGCTATTAATTCCATGGATTTCTTCATATTTTACTTTATATACATGCATCCTTAAAACTATCTTTGCATTCTTTTGAAATTTATTTTAATGCTGGCAAAATGTAGCATTTTTTTTTGTTTTCTTTTATTGTTTAATGTTTTGTTGTGACAATGAAAAACAGATATGTACTTAGAATTCCATTGTATGGATATAGCATTGTTTATTTTTCCAATCAAAAATTGAGACATATAGGCTGACTTTTTTGAAGCAATGAATGCAGAAATTAACTTCTGGGTGCATGTGACAAGAACACATGTATGAGAGTTCCAGTAAGGGAATACCCTCTGTAATGAAGTCACTAGATAATAAGGTATATGCATCTTTAAATCACTAGATACTGCCAAGTATTCTTCAAAGGTGTTGTCCCAAGTTGCATTCCCACTGTAGGGTTTCTAGTTGTTCTACATCTATATAACCAGTAGTATTGTGAGAATTAAATTACAGATAATTATATAGGTGAGAAATGTTATCTCACTGTCATATACATTTGCATTTCCCTGATAACTGATCAGGTAGGACACCTTTTCCTATGTTCACTGACCAAACTGGCATGGAGATTATTATTCCCCAGCTGGGCTACTCCAATTTCTCAAAGCCCTTTAGGGTTGACGTAAAGATCAAACATCTAAAGTGATAAGATATGGTATAGAAAGTTTTCCTAAGTGTAAAATTATTCCCTGAGTCATTGAAATTATGTCTGGTCATCACAACATGATTCTTGCCACCCCTTCAGTCGGGCCATGCTCAGTAATCAGACTCTGCTTCTCCCACTCTGGTGTTTCTGGTTGTAGAAAGAATAACAATAAACCTTAAGTCATTGAAGCTATAAGACAAGCTAAGGTATGAGAAGGAAGAGAACATTACTCTAGCTAAGACTGGTTAATGATGGCAGGATTTGGGGAGCTTGGAAGACCATAGTGGTTGCACTTTATGTAAAAATACTGCAGGATTTTTATTTCACTAAGGTCAGCAATGGCATCTCCATTATTCAGAATTTTCAAAATGGCTTACATAAGAATTTGAACAGAATGATTGAGAATCTGAGTGTGGAGTACTATGCTAAGGATGGAACCACGTGATTGTGAGGGTCTTTGATCCCTTTGTTCTGTGCCTCAGTGAGGAACTCATCCTCTCATCCACTGAATCACAAGTTCTTTCCACCGCCAACATGGACATTTACACAACACTTTTTGTTGTTTTCTAAAGAAGTAGTGAGTAAAGTTGTATCTCTTATAAACATACCATCAGTAAATGATTTCTGGTAAAAGAAGCCAGAAAAATTACACTGAATCTATTCTTGGTGCTAAATGGATGCCTTTTTAAGCCCAAGGAATGTATTTTCTTCCCTTTCCATAATTTGAATTATCATTTGCTAATCTACATGACAGTGGTTTCCTGCCTCTACTTACAGCTCTGGGTCATTAATACTTTTGCCCCCACTTAGGGAATTTCACAGATTTAGTGTTTCAGAGTCCTCCCTGTAATAGTCCAAGTTACACATAGCTGATATAAGTAATTTAATTAGTAATTGATTGGGAATGTAAAACTGAAAGCTTTTTGGGGAATAAGGTGTGGTTTATCTTTGTTTATATTACTTTGCGAAGATTTTATTTCACAAAAACAGAAAACCTGAGAAAGAGGTCCTATCATTTAGGTTTGACAACAGAAAATCGCTCTGTATAAGTTTTGATTATTGCATTCATTTGATTGTGACTCAAGGACTAAAAGCTTTGGCAAGAACATTTCTAAATTTAGATTAAAGCATAGGAAGAGTTCTTCACATTCAGAAAAAAGTGTCTTGTTTCTTATTCAGGCTACCCTGATTCTTTTCTTTGTCTTTCTTCAATATTTGTTAAACCCCACTAGTCAATATAACTAGATCATAGATATGATATTTTCAAAATATGGACATGTCATTATGATATTTGATACTGTTTTCTGTTGGGCCTATTTAGATATATATGTGCATGCTTACTTCGCATGTGTCCTGAGGTGAGCAAAAATGGAAGCAGTGTTCTTAGGATGAATTCTCTCACCCATGAGAGCAATTTGTAAATATCTCCCTTTTTCTTTTTTTTTTTTCTTTTTTTTTTTTTTTTTTTTTTTTGGTAGGGCTAGTCTTTTAAGTATGCTTCTGGTCTTCCTTTATCATATGTCTGTCATAAAGTTGTTGCTTGCTTGTCCTACAGCTGGGGCCTCCTTAGATCTTCCTGACTAACACCAGCTGTTGTCTCCCTCCAGGTCATCCAGGCTGTCTTTTTTGGCATTTGCGTGCTGACTGATCTTTCCAGTCTCCTGACTAGAGGAAGTGGGAACCAAGAACAAGAAAGGCAGCTCAAGAAGCTCATCTCTCTCCGGGACTGGATGTTAGCCGTCCTGGCCTTTCCTGTTGGGGTTGTGAGTATGATGTAGAATGCATCTAACCACAAAAGAAACTTGGGTCTTATTTCAGACTTCTAAGAGAAAAAGAAGGGCTGGTTATAGAGCAGGTTTGTGAATTAGTTTGCTAGGGTTACTGTCACAAAGCACCGCAGACTTGGGGGCTCAAACAACAGACATTTATTTTCTCACAGTTCTGGAGACTAGAAGTTCGAGATCAAAGCATCCGCAAGGCTGATTTCTTGTGAGGTTTCTGTCCTTGGCCAGTGAGTGGCCTCCTCTCTGTGTCCTCACATGATCTCCTCACATGTGTGTCCATGCCCTAATCTCCTCTTCCAATCAGGACATCAGTCATATTAGATTAGGACCCCTCACTGACTTCATTTAATCTTACCTGCTTCTCGAAAAGCCCTAGATCCAAATACAGTCACATTCCCAGATACTGGAGATTTAGGACTTCAACATATGAATTTTAGAGAGACACAGTTCAACCCATAGCAGTGTCTTGAGCAGCCCGAACTTAAAATGTATGGTCCTTGGGTCTATGACCATTCTAGTATTTTTTAAACTTGAGAGAGGAAGTCAGCTCAAACTGCTTTGCCCTCCCGACTGTGCCATTGGCTAATATCGCTTAAGTAAATGCTGCTTTATGTTTGGGTCTGTTCTGGCTTCATTGATTTTCATTATTTTCTGTTAGAGTCCCTCCATTGTTTGACTTCCTTCACAAGTCCGTTAATCATCCATTATCTGCCCATAAACCATGTTTCTTTAAAGGGCCAGAGTCCAATGAGATTCTATAGATATTAACCTATGGATCACCAGGAAAAGAGGGAGAGAACTCCTCTAAATCTCAAATTGTGAAAACAAGGAAGCGCATGTTACCTAATTCAAATTCAGATCTTTCCTTGCCAGCCATTGTATAGAAAAAAACAGACCCCGGTGATCTGGTCTAGAATGTGTATCAAGCCCAAGGTCCATGTTAGGCAGAATCAGAAAGTTGTTTTTTTTTTAAATCCTTCCAGATCTATAACTGGCAGAAGATGCTTGTTCTAAGACCAATTAGTGAGTACCCAGATTATCACTGAATTGCTTTTCCTGTGTACTGAATTGTATTTTCTTGGATGAAGTAGTCCTTAACTCTTGAAAGCAACACAAGGAGATTCTTGTAATCTGATCACACTCCTCTGCTCATTCCTTCATCTTTTTCCTTTGAAAAAATAAATGGGTGCTCATATTGAAACCATCTAGCAAATCTCTCAAATTCTGTTGCTTAATCTGACAGTTAGATGCTTTCCATACTATTTAGTATTTCCTTCTTTGGACTTGACATATAAAATTCAAATACTTTCTATCAGAATAATCATGGAAGAGAAAACTTCCATGGGCATAAGGTATAAAAGGCTTATACTCTGTGCATGAAAGAATTATCTAGAAAATCCAAGCCTGCGTGTCTTTTGTTTCTTTTTACTGGCTTATTCCCTTGGAATTTCTGTAGGCATGTCATTGGAAGCCTTCCTTGGCTAGAAGGAATACAGTAGCACAATACAAAAGTAAATAGGAATACAGTATTAACACATTTTCTCTTAGCTCTGCCTCTCCCTCTGTTATGCCATATCAAACTTTGTCTCTAGGGCTTAAACTGTGCCTCTTAGCGCTCTCAACAAAGGCAGATTGCCTGTGCCCTTTAGACATTTTTGACATCACTTTGGCCAGAAATTTTGCATTTGCTTGAGATTCGAGATACCCATCAGCTTTCAGTGTCCTTTCTGAATTTGGTCCATGTGCGCCTCATGGTTCGTAAAAAGGATGGGGGACTTTTTGTTTGCTTGATCATGTTTGATACTTTACTCTATTTCACTATTTTTTGTTCTTTTCTCTGTGTTTTGAAAAAGGGACGAGAAGTAATTATACCTTTAATTTCACCCCTCCTTTTTAACCCAGAAGTCACATCACATTTCATTCCAGGGGTATGCCCCTTCCCACCCTGATGAGCTTTGCAGAAGAATTTAAAGAATAATGAATCAATCGGATGAACAACTTCACTTATTTCTTTAACTCTTATTTTTGGCTTATCCACTGATATTTTAGAGTCAATATTTACATTTTTCGTAATCTTCCCTGTTATCATGAGTCATTTCCCTTTTACAGACACTTGCCTTTTCTTTTTCTTGAACTTTTTTTTTATTTAAAATTCAGTTAGTTAACAAATATTACATCACTTGTTTCATTATATCAACAAGTATTACATCTCCACTTCATATAGACTTCAATAACTCACCTTGCATATAATGCCCAGTGCTCATCACATCACGTGCCCACCCCAGCGTCCATCACCCAGTTACCCCATCCTCCACCTGCCTCCCCTCCAGCAACCTTCAATTTGTTTCCTATAGTTAAGCCGCTCTCATGGTTTGTCTCCTTCTCTGATTACTTCCCATTCAATTTTCCCTCCCTTCCCCTATGACTCTCTGTGCTGCTTCTTATATTCCACATATGAGCGAATAATCTCATGAATCAATCTCTGATTGACTTATTTCACTCAGAGTGATCTCCTCCAGTTCCATCCACATCAATGTCGATGGTAAGCTGTCATCCTTTTTGATGGCTGAGTAATATGTATATATGAACCACATCTTTATCCATTCATCTGTGGCAGACATCTGGGCTCTTTTCCACAGTGTGGCTATTATGGACATTGCTGCTCTAAACACTGGGGTGCACGTACCCCTTCGGATCACTACATTTGTATCTTTGGGGTAAATACCCAGTAGTGGGATTGCTGGGTTGCACTTTTTGAGGTCCCTCTGCTACATTGCTCTCTCTCTCTCTCTCTCTCTCTCTGTCTCCCCTTGGTATTAGGGAGAATTCTGGCCTATATTCTCCAGAAATTTTCCTATGTTTTCCACTGTTTCTTACTGTCATTTGAGTTTTTGCATCTATTTCCCCAGTTTCTCAAGCTAATACACAGAAATTCATTCTGAGGCAAAAAACTGATAAATAGCTTCTTTCCAGCCAGTCCCCATTCATTTTATAGCAAAGTCATATTTACAAAGGACACAAATGTGTCTCTTTATAAGCATTTTAACATGGTTTTTTCATTAAAACATAATTTTATGATTTTTTGGCCTCCTTTCCCCAAGTTAACGTCCTAGCTTTCCTTTCTGGTGTGCTCTCGTCTTTGCTGTGACTTCGGAGGTGCTCTTCTGCCCCTCTTGTGTCTCTGCCAGACCCTTAGTTACTCACTAGTGTCTGGAATTTCAGTGTGGTTTTACCACTGAAGTTTTTCTTCCTAGTTAAAATGGCAAAACCCTTTCTGGAGCAGAACCACTTGAAATCACGTGAAGAGGGGTCATCCTTACCGTTCCTGTGGCTCCTGGCCTGGGACGTTTCTTCTGAAGGATGGCAGGAGCATGCATGCCTGCAACCTGATTTGATGGAAATGTCCCTATCCCATAGGCATCTATAGCGTAAGAATGCTTATCATGTGTGCAAGTGATTAATTATGACATTTATAATTAAACACCTTTTCCTATGTTGGTTGAGATAGTCAAAATCCGAAAGAGCACAACACTCGAGCACTTGCCCAGTGCCCGAGAGTCTTGAACATGGCTGGAGCTTCCTAAAGACCAAGGTGCACAGCCCCCGCTGAGAACCTGCCTGTGGTCCCCAGAGGCCGCCAGGCTCTGACTGCTGGTGATTGCCAGCCTCTCAGGGTACCTCCCCTTCACCCCACTTTCTCCTGGCTTCCTCTGCTTCTCACCTTTTGTTGGTCAGCTGGAAGTTTGCAGGGAAAGTCATGTTATTTTTGTTTCCTGATGCAGGGCAGAGAGACAAGGGGCATAATAAGGAGCAGAGTGGCACCTCCACTCAAATTTTCCTAAAGAGACCTCTGAACCCCAAGCTTTGCCTGGTGCTCCCATTATCTCTCTCTCTCTCATCTTAGCTGCAACTATGGCAACAAGAAAGACATGGGTAGGTTATCTAGGATTTGTATTGTCTCCATTAATGCTTCCTCCGATAACGAGGTTAATTGAGAGTTGACAGTAATTGCTTTATGTGGGCATGAAGCACTAAATATGATTTTTGTGACCCATAGACCTAAAGTGTCTACTTCATGGACTCTATCTCTAGGATATATAAAAATAATGAAGCATTCCAATCAAAGATAATTGGCGCAAAGTTTTGTTTGAGCGTAACCTTGAAGAAATCAGCGGGGTTGCTTGAGTGAACATAGCATGTATCATCCTGATTTGTGTAGATGCCCAGAAATGCAAAGCTGGCCTTGATTTAGTAACACTAATGGCCGGAAACCACCACCACTCCCAAAGCCTTGCAACGCATTTTGCAGGGATAACCCATGGGAGGCTCTTTGTACCATGTGCAGTTTATTTCTGAACCGTGTCACCCTTTTAAAGAAGCATTACAAATAACTCTATGACATTATGTGGTCTGGAAGGACTGAAGTTTGTTAGGAGCAATCAAACCAAGAATGTCTTTTGTCTCCTGTGAGTTTGTTGACTTTTGTGTTAGCAGATACCCTTCTAGCTAAGAGAATCAGCTAAGACTTGCAACGAAGCAAGCAAACAAACAAAAAGGTAAAGAAAAAGAGGAAGAGTGGCAAAAAAAAAAAAAAAACAACAACAACAAAAAAACTGATGGGTATGAAAGTGCTTCTTTCAGATATTCTAAATGTGTTTCCAACTACTCTCCAAAGCAGCCCCTTTAATGACCTAGAGCTCTCATACTTTCTCCAATCATTCAAGTGTATGTATCCATTCATTTGCAGCTTCTCAGCTTGCAGGAGACATGTCATCGGATCTCCCCACCTCCCCCATACATCTTTGTCCCTGGTGTCGCTTGGGTTGCTCGAGACCGAAAGCTGGGCTGTTGCTTAACTAATGTTGCTGTTGGCTGAGGATGAGGATGTCCCTCTCTGTGGAGAGGAGGAGAGGATCCGAGAAGGACCTGGAGATTTTAGGACCTGATAGATGTTCTAACCAGGGGTGGGCATCCAGGGTATCCCGAGCAAACCAGGATGCGCCAAGATAGGGTTTTCTGGAATTTGGGCTTTTTATCTGAGTTTAGTCTGAAAGCTATTCATTCAGTAACTGTCTCCGGTGTTATAAGTGTGTTTTTGTGAAGATGTGGTAAAGATTTGATATGTATCAACCTAGTCTAGGTACCTCGAAAATTTGTTTTTGCTTGTGCTAGAGGCTGTATGATACCTATTTCTTAAGATATATGGAAAATGTAATTTGAAATCTCAAATGCAAACTTAAAGAAAAAGTATCTAGCAAGTATTTTCAAAAAGTGATTCGTAAGGCTTCATTTATTGACATACCTGCTAACTCTAAGCTGTTATTCACAAAAATGTTGTGAAGTGTACGAATTTAGATCATATCCCTACAATCTAAAAAAAATTATTTTCCTTTCTGATTTTTAAGTAAGAGATTGGCTTAAATGGAAAGCAAACATTAATTTATATTAATTACTAATATAAATATTTGTTAATGTAACACATAAAGGAAGGGAATTTTATTCTGTTTGAGAGTATATGAAGCAAATGCCTTTCCTTCTGTTTTGATACTAAGGGAAAACTTTTAGAAAAGCACATTATTTACTTTATCCTACAAACTCTGGATTTAACATAAAAATGCACTTCATATCCACTGATCCTCTCTTTATTAAATTTTCACACAGGTACCTGAAACCAAACTCTTTTCTGTTTTTTTTTTTTTAAACCTTCATTGATGTTTTAAGTTTCTTCAAATGCCCTTTTCCTTTCTCTTCACCTTTGAAGCTAAAAATGTAATATGTGTTAGGTCATATTTTATGGTAAAACCCAGTTCATTTTGGGTTAAACCAATCGTATGCTTTCTTCCTGCACCGAAGTGAGTGTGAGTTGGATTGCCTATGAGGGAGGGTTCACAGATGGGTATTCCTTCAAGATCAGTAAATGAAATGAACTTTTTCCTCCCCTACCAGGAGAAATACTTGGGAGACTGTAATTACCTAACGTAGGTGAGTGGTCTTACATCATTTTTTGGATAGCCTTTTCCAAAGACCAAGGACATAATGTGATTAGACAGAAGTACCTGATAGGGAACCAGGTTGCTTCTCGACAATCTTACATATATTTGTCTCCTAGATGGAAACCAAAGATTTTCTGCCTACGTGATCTATGTAATGTGTACAGCTTCATGGAGCAGGCAGCTTGCTTGATGCTTGCAAAATAAATTTCTTCAACACAAAAAATAATCACAGTTTAATAACATTTTCTATAGGTGCTCACTTTTAATCACACTCCAGTGGAAAGCACACATTTATATCCAGAACATTCAAAGGACAGAAACTCTAGTCAAGTCAATAATTATTTGTATATACAAGGAGATTACTAGGTAAGTAGTACTGAGTGCTAGAAGCCAAGATACCAGTGACTAAGAATTGATCTTGTCCTTCAAGAGTCTCAATGTCTAGAGAAAGTGACTTTTTATAAGCTCTATGAACAATGACAGTGAAGAGGCATGGTGTAGATAACAATGCAGGGGTCTAAGGTGAAGAATTATCCTAGAAGAGGAAGGGATTGATTTTAGTGAGTGGGAGGTCTTGGAAGACTTCCCAGAAATGATGATGTTGGAGCTCTGTTTTGACAAATGACCACAAACTTATTGAATGTTTAAGTTAATGATGCTTTCAGCTGCAAGTAACAGAACCCCCATAGGTATCCACCTGGTTCACTGTTTTAATTCATTCAAGTCTCTCTTCAAATGATCACCTCGCAGAAAAGCTTCCATGAATAATCAATATAAATTAGCTATCCATTATTCTCAATCTCCTTAACTTGCATTATGTAATCCATAATGATTACCACTACCTGGCACGTTCTATGTTTATTCTTTTATTTCTGTAACAGATGTCTCCTCTGACTTTGCACCCTGTGAGGCCAGAGAGGTTGCATGTTTGATCTACTGCTGTAACCCAAGCCTCAGGAGCAAGACCTAAATAATTCAGTATTTATTGAGTGAATATCCATTCAACTGTGGCTTAAGCAATAAAGATATTTAATATCTCACAAAGCAAGAAGCCTGTAAGCAGGTAGTTTCAGAATGGTATTGCTTGGTGTTATCATTCGAGACTTAGGCATTTTGTATTATCCACTTTCTTTTCTCCCAAGTGTTGGCTTTTTGCCTTGCACTTGCACCTACAGCCTCAAGAGGGTTGATAAAAGTCCCAAACATCACCTCCACTGCAACCATGTTCAGGGCAGGAAGAGGAAGAAGTTCTTTAGGGGGCTCTCCCCATGTGTTTGTCTCTTCATCAGGATCATGAATATTTCCTCTAAGCCCTGTCAACAGACTTCTCCATAGGTTTCATTTGTTAGAAGAGTCACATGGCTAGAACCAGCTGCAAGGGAGGCTGGGAAAGCAAGTGGGAGAAGGAAATGAGCTTACTGTAAGGGCTTCAATGAATTATGATTTATCCTTAGGGATTGGGCACATTGCTGCCCAAATAAAATCAGGAGTTTTAAGAACTATGATAAGTAACAAATATTGAGAATAACTATTAAATGTAAACTGAGTAAAAACAAATGGGATTTTAAGTAATTTTTTGTTTATCTGTTGTTTTACAAAAAAGAGAGTAAAACTAATGAGACTTATCATGGACATTTCCTATCTGAGCCAAGGAAGGCATATTTTTTTCCATTTATTTTCTGCCAGCACCATTTTTTTTTTTTTGGTACATTTTAATTCGTGTTCTTATAAACAGCTATCAAAAATCTGGTATTTGAAGTTCTTCTCAAAGAAAGTCCCATATGTTATACAAGTGACTAAATGGTTTCTGTTCAGCTTCTGAAACTCCTGAGGAAATTTGTGAGAGCTGGCCCTGCCACAGACCAGCAACTCAGACAGGTGGACAACCAGGTTGGAGGAGTAGAGTCTTTCTTGACTAGCCCCCTAGACGTGGTAGAGACCAGTCATGCACTGAGTGTCATTTCACAGAATTCCCACTCTCTCTGGGCCAAAGAGCCACAAAAGTGTCTCAAGAAATGTAGACATCTTTTTTCCATATTTATACCCATAAGTATGATATATATTTGAAATACGTGATTGAGAAATGGTAGACTTGACCTTCAGTAACATTAATAATGTGACGCATATTATAAAATAGACACACGATTCTTGTTCTCAAAAATAAGACCACACCCCCCTACCAATCCCAGTCAGGATCTTTGTATGCCCTTGTTTGGGAAACCAAGAACAAGATGCAATATTAACTGTTGATTAAAAAGGAAAAGAAAAAAGGAACACAGTATTTTTCTTCTTCCTTCTCTGCTTATCTTTCTTCCTCCTTCTCAATCTCTCTCTCTCCTGCTTTCACCTTTTGCCCTCATCACTCTACCCCAACCTTATCTCCTTCTCTGTAGAAGAAGAAACAGTGATTTGCTGTGTGGGTGCCCTGAAATCACTATAGTCCCTATGGGCGTCTTCAGGTGACTCTTACCTGTTTTAGCTGGATCAGAATGTGCTGTATCACCTCAGCTGATAGTACAAGGAATATTTCCCCCCAAGGAAGGAGCCAGTGGACTTTCCACCTACGCAAAGTTTATTCACTTTTAGTGGTGCCTGTGGGATGACCGTGCTAATGATTTGCTTATCTTACTGCGAATAGCAGGTTCTACATAGGACTTTCCTTCATCATGTCTTCCTTTAGCTCTCTTAGAAATGGAAGTTGAGGCATAATTCTAACTTTGGGGGACATGTCAGGGGACAGGTGGGAAGGTGAGAAGATGAGGAACTGGGGGACAATGAGGGGAGAGCATGCGTGGAGCCACAGCTCACAGGGAGCCCTGGAGTCCCACTCATGGTCTCCTAAACTCCTCTGAAGGGCACCTGCCAAGAGGTTTCCCTCTCCAGAACGCCCATTTATCCCGTAGGTTACATCTGTGCTCCATCTGCACAAAGGAGCAAACACACTGGGTGTTGGGCTGTGCTGCTAAGGTTTGGTGGATGGGGAGAAAATGAAGGGAGCGTGTCTCAGAAGGAACCAGAAGGAGCCCTTCTGTCCCAGTTTGCTTGTGGGTGCTCTACCATGTTGTTCATTGTTCGCCAAGGGGAGACCGGGGAAGAATGGGAAACAAGAAAATTCTGAGCATAAGTGGAGGTGTGCCCACGTTGGACAGTGTGAACGGAGATAAGTTTTCCCTCCCCTTTTGGATTCCCTCATGACTTAACCTTAAGGAGGGACCCTCCCCTTTCCTCACCTTAAAACTCCACTACAAAATTAGAATGACGACTTTCCTACAAGCACAAATAATGAAGCAGGAAGAAGCCTCAGCCCTCCCGTGCCCAGAAAATAATACAAGCACGCATATGCCCAGGGGATGCTGTCAAAATTAGCCTTGAGTCAACAAAGAGAAACAGCCCCTAGATTCATTAATAGAGTGACATTTTTGTCTGAATATTCAGAAGTGCTACCTGTTCCTCCCTCCTGCTGCAATTGCCTTAGAATTTTCAGGAAGACATCACACACCCAGAGGCATTTGCAGTCGCCTTTCTTTTTTGTTTCCAGCCGGTGGAAGAGCGGTTCCATTTGCACGTTCTGAGACTTCTCACCCTCTCCCTTCCCACAGAGGCAAAACCCACAAACAACTCAAGGGGCTGAAAAAAAATCTAAAAATGAGCACTAACTTCTGCTCCCTGCTACTGGGGGATAGATACGGTGCTAAGGGCTTTACTTTAACTGCGTATTCAACCCTCATAGCCTCAAACGGTAGGAATTTCCGTCATTCTCACTTCACAGAAGATGCTTCTATGGTACAGTTGTACAGATGGGGTTCCCACTTTACAGGGTGCAAGTCTGCGGCCCCTGGTGCAGCCAGGACCTCACCCAGACCCAGACCACTGGGGAGCTTGCTGTTAGCAGGTACTCTGCTTCTTGACAAACCAGACCTAACTTTGCTTTTCATCATTCGCCTGATGGGTATTTTTAGCTACATACAGAAGTTCTGAGCTGACCACAGTTTCTAATTTAGGAGAATACATCAGAGTAAGAAAGGGAGTTATGCAGAATCTGGATTAAAAGCCGCTGTTTATCCGTTTCCCTGAGGCTATTTAACAAAAGCTGTTCATTTGTGCTTATTACTGTTTCCATTTGATGCATTATTTCACACTATGGGGCCAATGGTTTTATACAGTTTTAGAGGCCAGTTTGCAAAGTATAAGTTTTGGCAAAAACAAAACAAAACAAACAAACAAAAAATCATCCTGTTTTGTCTTCTTGTTTCAACCATTGAGTATAGATTTAAGCTCACCCATTTACCCAATGTGCTTGTTTTTAATATCTGAAAATCAGGTTTTATCAATAGAATTAGCATCATTATTAAAAATGGTTACTAATTGTATCCAGTATCATCTGCAGCTCACCTCTGGGGTTTCAAGAAGGCACAGTTCGTGGCTACAGGATTGCAAAAGAATATTTTCGGCAAGAAATGATCCAGTACATTCCTTATGGGTATCCTAACAAATGAACTGTGCCTACCCCAGAAAAAATTTACTAGGAATTCCTGAAAGCAATTTTGTTCTGCTTTATCAGGAGAAGCTTTTCAGTTAAATCTGCTTTTCTTTTTAAATTTATAATTTATACCTCCACCTATTTTCACCAAGGATTTGAGGTGGTCTAAATCAGATCAGTTCATCAAATTGAACTACTCTCCTGGGCCTCAGCCTCGTTCAGCCCCGGCTGCCTGTAAATAATCTTGTCTATTTGGATGAGTGTCTTCTCTGCTATGTTGCAGGATACACAGAAGAACTTTCTTGTGCATTTTATCTTGCAATGCCAGGCAAACCAGGAAAATGGGAACACATCTCCAATAGACCTTCTGGCAAGTTTACTGAATGCTATGTGCCAGTCACTGTGTTAAACACCCTCACACAATTTCACTTACTCTCAAAAGGGATCTTATAAAACAAGAAGCAGTAGGCAAGACGAAGCTCACTCATCCTCAAGGCTGTGAGCCCAGCACCGGGACCTGCACCCTGAGAGAGGGTAGACAAGCTGTTGCCACAATAGGCGGCAGCAGTCAATTCTTGTCCTGTCTGGTCCTTCCTGGAGAATAATGCCTGCCATATTGGACCTGGTCAGTCATGCTTGATGCCTGCTTGATGCTTTAAGGGCCTCAAGTAAAAAGAGTAGGAAGGAAGGAGAAAGAGAAAGCGAATTCTCAGGCAAAAGAATCATCCACAGGAAGGAGATTTTCTCTCCAATCTTGGCACATTCCTGAACTGCTGATCTTCAAAGTAATTAGTTTAGTCTAACCCTGGCTTTTAATTGACAAGAGGTATTCTTCAACCAAAAAAAAAAAAAAAAAATCCATAATTGATCAGCAATTCTAGAGGAGCCTAAGCAGATGGCAAAGAATTCAAGTAGCTCAAATACCAGAACACAACTCCTGAAATGCTGTTGGGCAGACAGAATGCTGATGCTTGGGCTGCATAGATGCTTCTCTGGGCCAGTTTGGTTCCAGAGATGACCATTTGTTTGTTGTGTCTTCCACCTTTGTTTATACAGCAGAGATCATCACAGAACAATTTAAAGGGCAAAAACAAAGTCCACCCAAATTTCCGTAATGAGCATTTATTTCTTTCATAGTAAGTAAATCTCACGTATATTCTCATTTGCAAATGTATTGTCATTTGCAGATGTTTATGCTCTAAGTTTATTTTTTTTTTTAATTTTTTATTTTTATAAACATATATTTTTATCCCCAGGGGTACAGGTCTGTGAATCACCAGGTTTACACACTTCACAGCACTCACCAAATCACATACCCTCCCCAATGTCCATAATCCCACCCCCTTCTCCCAAACCCCCTCCCCCCGGCAACCCTCAGTTTGTTTTGTGAGATTAAGAGTCACTTATGGTTTGTCTCCCTCCCAATCCCATCTTGTTTCATTTATTCTTCTACCCACTTAAGCCTCCATGTTGCATCACCACTTCCTCATATCAGGGAGATCATATGATAGTTGTCTTTCTCTGCTTGACTTATTTCGCTAAGCATGATACGCTCTAGTTCCATCCATGCCGTTGACTCAAAGGGTCTGTCCAACAAGAAGATTTAACAATTTTAAATATCTATGCCCCCAATGTGGGAGCAGCCAACTATATAAACCAATTAATAACAAAATCAAAGAAACACATCAACAATAATACAATGATAGTAGGGGACTTTAACACTCCCCTCACTAAAATGGACAGGTCATCCAAGCAAAAGATCAGCAAGGATATAAAGGCCTTAAATGACACACTGGACCAGATGGACATCACAGATATATTCAGAATATTTCATCCCAAAGCAACAGAATACACATTCTTCTCTAGTGCACATGGAACATTCTCCAGAATAGATCACATCCTCGGTCCTAAATCAGGACTCAACCGGTATCAAAAGATTGGGATCATTCCCTGCATATTTTCAGACCACAATGCTCTAAAGCTAGAACTCAACCACAAAAGGAAGTTTGGAAAGAACCCAAATACATGGAGACTAAACAGTATCCTTCTAAAGAATGAATGGGTCAACCGGGAAATTAAAGAAGAATTGAAAAAAATCATGGAAACAAATGATAATGAAAACACAACGGTTCAAAATCTGTGGGACACAACAAAGGCAGTCCTGAGAGGAAAATATATAGCGGTACAAGCCTTTCTCAAGAAACAAGAAAGGTCTCAGGTACACAACCTAACCCTACACCTAAAGGAGCTGGAGAAAGAACAAGAAAGAAACCCTAAGCCCAGCAGGAGAAGAGAAATCATAAAGATCAGAGCAGAAATCAATGAAATAGAAACCAAAAAAACAATAGAACAAATCAACGAAACTAGGAGCTGGTTCTTTGAAAGAATTAATAAAATTGATAAACCCCTGGCCCGACTTATCAAAAAGAAAAGAGAAAGGACCCAAATAAATAAAATCATGAATGAAAGAGGAGAGATCACAACTAACACCAAAGAAATACAAACTATTATAAGAACATACTATGAGCAACTCTACGGCAATAAATTTGACAATCTGGAAGAAATGGATGCATTCCTAGAAACATATAAACTACCACAACTGAACCAGGAAGAAATAGAAAGCCTGAACAGACCCATAACCAGTAAGGAGATTGAAACAGTCATTAAAAATCTCCAAACAAACAAAAGCCCAGGGCCAGACGGCTTCCCGGGGGAATTCTACCAAACATTTAAAGAAGAACTAATTCCTATTCTCCTGAAACTGTTCCAAAAAATAGAAATGGAAGGAAAACTTCCAAACTCATTTTATGAGGCCAGCATCACCTTGATCCCAAAACCAGACAAGGATCCCACCAAAAAAGAGAGCTATAGACCGATATCCTTGATGAACACAGATGCGAAAATACTCAACAAAATACTAGCCAATAGGATTCAACAGTACATTAAAAAGATTATTCACCACGACCAAGTGGGATTTATTCCAGGGCTGCAAGGTTGGTTCAACATCCGCAAATCAGTCAATGTGATACAACACATCAATAAAAGTAAGAACAAGAACCATATGATACTCTCAATAGATGCTGAAAAAGCATTTGACAAAGTACAACATCCCTTCCTGATCAAAACTCTTCAAAGTGTAGGGATAGAGGGCACATACCTCAATATCATCAAAGCCATCTATGAAAAACCCACCGCAAATATCATTCTCAATGGAGAAAAACTGAAAGCTTTTCCGCTAAGGTCAGGAACACGGCAGGGATGTCCATTATCACCACTGCTATTCAACGTCGTACTAGAGGTCCTAGCCTCAGCAATCAGACAACAAAAGGAAATTAAAGGCATCCAAATAGGCAAAGAAGAAGTCAAATTATCACTCTTCGCAGATGATATGATACTATATGTGGAAAACCCAAAAGAATGCACTCCAAAACTGCTAGAACTTATACAGGAATTCAGTAAAGTGTCAGGATATAAAATCAATGCACAGAAATCAGTTGCATTTCTCTACACCAACAGCAAGACAGAAGAAAGAGATATTAAGGAGTCAATCCCATTTACAATTGCATCCAAAACCATAAGATACCTAGGAATAAACCTAACCAAAGAGACACAGAATCTATACTCAGAAAACTATAAAGTACTCATGAAAGAAATTGAGGAAGACACAAAGAAATGGAAAAATGTTCCATGCTCCTGGATTGGAAGAATAAATATTGTGAAAATGTCTATGCTACCTAAAGCAATCTACACATTTAATGCAATTCCTATCAAAGTACCATCCATCTTTTTCAAAGAAATGGAACAAATAATTCTAAAATTTATATGGAACCAGAAAAGACCTCGAATAGCCAAAGGGATATTGAAAAAGAAAGCCAACGTTGGTGGCATCACAATTCCGGACTTCAAGCTCTATTACAAAGCTGTCATCATCAAGACAGCATGGTACTGGCACAAAAACAGACACATAGATCAATGGAACAGAATAGAGAGCCCAGAAATAGACCCTCAAATCTATGCTCTAAGTTTAAAGGGTAATTATTCCTAGAAGAAGAAATAAGATTGATATGCAGTTGATACGATGTTCAAAAACAAACACACCAACCTTTCCAAAAGTTCTTTCCCCACTGCAAACTATGCACAGAAAGTTCTATGTATTTTCCTAGTTTGTTTATGCCTATAACCTAAACTAAGGAAAACTTTAGTGCTTTTTCTCTCCCGTCTCCACAGCAATTCAGAGAGAGCTATGTGACCATTTGTGGGTATCCCAGTGTGCTGGGACAGTATTTAAATGTCACTGTAGTCCAGGACCAAAGACCCAGACACTCAATTTTATCAATCTTTTCTAAGGGGATCCTTCTCTCAGCCAATGAACTAATGCAAACTAAATGATAACAGACTAAAGTTTAACTCAGAAGGATAATTGAATAATTTGTAATGATAAAAAAAAAAAAAAAGCTGTCAGGGAGACTAGAATCTGCATAAACTCTCTCTAGAACAGAACAATTTGAAGAAGACAGAGAGTATCCAGGTGGTCAGATTACTAGTCTGATGCATCCTTTTGCTCCATAGGGACTGACTTACCAAGTAGATCAGAAGCAACCTTGGGGGGCCAGAGGCACTCTTTTCTATGCAAAGCAGGAGACCCATTCTTGCCCTGTTCTATCCATAAGCCTGTCCTTGGTAATGATACTTTTCCCTGTTAACAGATCCTTCTTGGGAAGCCCATAATTCATTTAATCAGGCTTCAAAGTCCACTGTTATAATAGTGTTCTGGTCAGGCCATTATGATATTATACCCAAGACACTGAATATAGGCAGTCATTGATCCATAGCTACCTAACAGGATGCTTCTACAAAAGGATGTTCTAATTACTTAATTAACTTTTATTAGATTAGATTAAATTAGATCTTTCTTAATTTTATTCTCAGGTGGTAACTTTAAATTCAAGTTGTAGTTAGCTGGATATCTCTCCCATGTGCTTGTAGATATTCATTTTAATGCAATCCTATCTAATAATAGACTACAGTCCCCTTTTATTAAAAAGAGAAAGGGAAAGAAAGACAGAGAGCATGAATTTGATTATTTAGTGATTTTATGTGACAAAAGGTCTAAATCATTTTTTGAAAAAGAAATTTCTATCAATGCTATTTGATTGGCAGTGGTTCTCCAACATAATAAAAATAGTCTTGTGTGAGGTTTAGGGATATGTTTAATTATTTTATTTGTTGTCACTCGACAGAGAGTGAAAGAAGCCCTGCTCAATTTGTGTTCAAATGGAATTGAATTTAAAATGGATCATTTTTAAACTTTGAACTCATAAAAGGAGGGTTAGTTATTAGAATGCAAAAATGACCGACGTTATGGGGCGATCTCACCTGTGTGAGGCATTAGGAGACCAGATGTAGTTAAAAGAACGTGAGCCTTGGAGGAAGATGTGGGTTTTAATTCTGGATCCACCATTTCCTAATACAAATTTCATAGGCTCCCTCAATCCTGGTTTTCTAATGTGATGGGTGGGCTCAACGAAACCTAACTCACTTGGGTTATTGTGAAGGACAACGAAAGTCACAGAGTAGCTAGAACAGTATCCAGCAGGATGACAAGTAAAGAGTGTCAGTTTTCTTCCATTTGCCTCAAAAGTGGTCTCACATCACAGAGAATGTCCTGAGAGACGAGAGCATCTTTCAGCAAAGTATTCACACTGCTCCATTGCAGACACTCATTCAAAAGGTTAGAGTGTCTAAGTTCTTGAAATTCCAAGGGTATGTGTGATCATACCATCCAAAATCCCAGAAGTTCTTATGGTTCAGGAAGGCAGTAGAAGGTGGAAGGAAAGGTTCAAATACTGGTAAAAGGCTTCAAGGGAAAATAATATACCACTGGTGGGATTTATGTCCTAAGTTAGAAATGGGTCTGCTCTGCTACAACTTCCTCACTCACCATTTCCAACTTAGTTCACCTAGAAATCTGAGGGGTGGTGGATACATCTTCTATTTTCCAAATAAGCAACTGATTGATTGAACTAGTAGGTTGAAAATTGCACAAAAGAGGAAAAAATTCTGATTTCTTGAAAGGTCTGACCTGTATCTAGCATTTTCATCAGAGAAATCTATCTACATTAATATTTATGAATATTAGGCCTTTTTCAAAGTTTTTGGCAGTTCTGGGCAATACTGCTTTGAACATTTTTTTTTATTTTATTTGACAGATAGAGATCACAAGTAGGCAGAGAGGCAGGCAGAGAGAGAGAGAGGAGGAAGCAGGCTCCCTGCTGAGCAGAGAGCCCGATGTGGGACTCGATCCCATGACCCTGAGATCATGAACTGAGCCGAAGGCAGCGGCTTAACCCACTGAGCCACCCAGGCACCCTGCTTTGAACATTCTTATACATTCCTTCTCCTGCTCCACGTGTATAAAAGATTCTCCAGGACAAAACCTTCCTAAACAGTAAGCTGCAATGAAATACAAGTGCGCCAAGGCATGTCCATCACCTCTGCCCCTGTAATCTGAGCGTGGTCTGGGGTGCCATAGTTATGACCCCGTTTTATCAGATTTTTTTTCCTGTACCTACAGATTTATTTCCTGTACCTACAGCATACAAGCACCTGTATGCTTGTTTTCAATTTCATTAATCATTTGGCTGTTCTTTGCTGTCGTCTGAAGATGTACACCTCACTCATTAATTTTTACACCTCTCTTTCTACTGTAAGTTCTAGGAGGCTGCAAAATTCCCTCATTTAACACTTTAACTACATCCCACAAAAATTGTTATCTACCATTTTTATTGCTCTTTATTTCTAAATATTTTCCAGAGACCATTATGATTTTGTGTTTGATCTCTAGTTTTTAAAGCATGTTTTTAGATTGCCAAACATACAGGGATTTTTATGTTTCTAGTATTGATTTCAAACCCAAATGCCCTTTGGCCAGAGGCTATGATCAGTAAGATACCAATATTCTGAAATTTTCGTAATTGCTTTTTAGTTTAAATTGTGGCAGATTTTTATATTCTTAACTCGAGCATTAAAAGAACACACATTTGAGATCACTGCATCTTCCTGAAAGCTCATATTGGGCCACAAACCCACATAATTGCTATCTTAAGGTTCTGATGGCTATCTTATGGTTCTGAATTTTCAGGGTAGTTTTTCTTTCTCTGTCTTCTCAGTACAGAGCTCAGGTTCCAACAGCCATGGTTTCCTTAGTGTCCACTTCTCTGTCAGGTTAAGGAATACCCTTTCTTGGAAAGTGTAACTTTCTGGGGTACTAGCTTTAGGTGGAGGCCTCAGTGGGACTGCCCACCCAGGGCAGCATTTATCTTGTATCTCTTGAATTCCACAGAGCCTCCAAAGATAAGTTTAGGGTCCCTGTGGTTTGACAGATACTTCCGGAGGAAAGCTGGCCTCTGGTGCTGGCTGATCTCCTGGATTCTCCCTCACTTTACTTTGACACCAACAGTTTCACTTTTTGTCACATTGCAGTTTCTTTCAAAAGATGCTTCATGTTTCCTGGATATGTTATGAAACAACAAAATCAAGGTTATATAGTATGACATGTCTATTTAAGAAGGGGAGGCACACAGATATGAACATTTGGCATTTATATGAGTGAATGTATACCTTTCTTCTTGTTTTTACCAAAAGAAGCACTGGAGGAATGAAAGAGAAACTGATACATGATTACCTAAATATTTAATGAAACTTTTTATCTTTCCTTTCATTTTTTTTTTATGGTAGTTTTCATTGGGAGAGTAGGTTTGGAACATTTATTCCATCATATAGCTGGATATATAAGTAAGTTCTGATTCCCTTTTTACCACATCTTACCTAGAGAATGGGTTTATCTAGGGCTCCTACTGAATCTTCTTTGTATCAGTGTCTCCATAACAGAAGTTATCTTCCCTTGAAGTCCCTTTTCAAGAATTGTTTGTGCCAGATGATCAGGGTTAACCTATACCATCGTGGAATTAAAGAACATTAACTGTTCCCGTTGTGTTTATTAGCTCTAGCCGTATTACTGGGCACTTTTCTGGAGTACTTGATCATCCTTTTTATTCAGTCTGGTCAGCTGGCTGTAATCTTTATAGTTTTCCAATGAGTGGCAACTACTCCTGATTCACACTTATTATATCAGTCAGACCTTCATATTTCTTTTCCCCCCATTTCTTTCTGGAGCTTGATGGATAACCAGGAAGGGGAACAGACAGGGTTTCCGCCCTCAAGGGCTCATCTTCTCCACACCCTACCTCCTCACAGGGCATACCACCTTACCAACCAGGCCCACAGCCTGCAGGACTCTCTCAGGACCATGTAATAAACCTTCAAGAGAAGGCTGCTTCCACTAGAAGCCACCCCCAGGCAACTTCGGATCCACTTGGTGGGAACTAAAGGTGACCATAAAAGCTATCATTTCTACGTTTCAGTCAGTGTTGAAACAGGCCAAGCGGAGATACCTGAGACACTGAAAAGAGCCAGAGCCAGAGGAATGTGGCCTGACTGGTGGGTTCAGCCCGTAGTTACAGGGATGATACCTAGCCTGACCTGGGCCAAGTGCCTCAGGACTTGGTCTTAAGCACCTAAGCCCATACATAAGCTGGTGTTCTGGGGAAAGACTTGCATCCCAAAGATGACATGAGAATCAGACAGGAGCTTATTTGGTAAAACTTGAGTAAGGAAGGGAGCATGACTGCAAGGTGCAAGACAAGACCCAAATATCAGTTAATATTCTATTTCTATTCTATTTCTACATCTAGATATTCTATTTCTCTATCCAGCGAATATGAATTTGCCGGAGGGAGGATGAACCTGGTCACATAGTCCTTACTGAGATGCTTGAGATACCACTGATGCATTGATTCCTAGCAAAGACAAGAATGAGTCTCCTGACTGGGTCTGCATTCTGTGCTCTTGTCTTATGGCCTTGGATGCCATGTTTGATCCAAACGAACAGCCTGGTGATTTTTCTCCATGTGTCACCATGTTTCTTTTTCTTCTGGGGTTTCTAGAAAGATTAACCAAACATTTTACTCACCAGACATTCATTGAATTCCTGTTACATGCAGGCCTTCTTAGAGGACTTAGAAATGAAATAGTCTTTGGTATTTAACCATTCACTCACTCAATTATTAATTGCTTCAAAAGTATGTACTATTATGTATAAGAAGTATTAAGAGAGGTTAAAAGCATTGGCTCTGGGGTCTCATTGTCTGGCCTCACATTATCGCCTGGCCACTTTTTGACCCTGGGAAAGTTATTTCTTCATCTATAAAACCAAAAGAATAATAGTAGCTACCTCAAAGTAGTTGTAACTCTTAAATAATATTTTGCCTATGAAGCTCCTGTTCTATGTAAAGTAGAGAATAAATAGGTATAAACCTGCCTTCATAAAGCACTGGAAAAGATTACATTTATATACTATTCTCAGAATGTTGACATACAGTGATGGATAGCACATCCCTAGCTGGCAGGGGCTAAGACTGGGGAAGGGCATGACCCTAATGAGGTAACATTAGGAGCTTTCTCGGTGGTGATGGAACTCTTCAGAATCCTGGTTATGGTAAAGGTTACACAAATGTGTACATGTGGCAAAATTTCGTAGTATAATGTGACCCCTCAGAAAACGAGTGCCTGTAAAAACTGGTGAAATCAGAATAGGTCTATGTGTTGTTTAGTTATAGTGTTATGCCATCGTGAGTTTTCTGGTTTGAAAATGCATCAGTCTTGTGTAAGAGGCTCGGTGAAGGAGGCACAGGAATTCTCTGTGTTATTTTTCAGCTTCTAGTTCGTCTTTGATTATTTCTGAGTAAAGAGCTAAGAAATAAACATATAAAGCGCCGAGGGAGATGTGACGATGCAACAGAGAAGAAACTGACTGGTCTTTACTCTCCCAGAGTTCACATCCCACTGGGAGGGGAAACCAGTAATGACACTCTCACTGATTCCGTCTCGATGATGCTCAGCATCATGAAGGAAAAACGTAACTTGCTACTAGAGCTCATGCAAGGAAAAGGGACAACTCAGGGGGGGCTTCTTGGAGGTTATGCTCTTTCGGACCCCTTCTATATGGTGATGATGAGCCGGTGGGGCTGGTGGGAGGCACTCCAGGCAAATGGAGCCCTGCTGAAGGGCTGGAGAACAGATGGAGCCTTCCAGCAGCTTAAAGGGACCAGCAGGTTAAAGGACATGTAAGACTTGGTTGAATGGGCTGGTGTTATAAGCAGAGGACTGAGGTGGGTCAGAGAAAGACTAATTACTTTTGATAAGAAATTGTGGGGGATTTCTAGGTGGTGGGGACAAGAGCACCATGAAAGTAACACTTAATAGAGCTTAGATTTTGAAAAAAAAAAAAAAACTGTAATGAATCTCAAGCTGTAGTTACAAAAAAATACAGAGGCATGGATACTTGGAAGTGTGGTGAGTGTGAGAAACTATACGTAGTCGGTTGATTGGGTTCCTGGAAGAAGCTGGAAGGGGACTGGAATGAGAATTTGGGACCAGATCACAACGGGAGTTTTGGTTTTATTCCGCAAACAAGGGGGAGTCATTGGAAGTTTTAAACTGAGAAGTTCTTAAAGATTTTTAATAAGGTAACTCCGAGGCCAAGATAAAGCATGGATAGAATTTAAAGGAAACTGATGCCGGTGGCTGTAGCCAAGGGGCTACCGCAACAGTCCGGAACAGGGAGAGCGTGGTCTGGACCTGGGGTAAAGGCAGGAGGCACTGGAAGCAGGGAATGAGAGAGGAGCCTTTGTGAAAGTCAACTCAAAAGGCGATGTGACCTTGGATCCAGGAGCTTCACCTAATTTATTCCTCTGAAGTACTCACGTGAGTACATAAAAAACATACATGTCACACACCATTGCAGCATTATTGGAAACTGCAACAATTGGACTGAAGATACATATCTATTCCTGAGTGCTTAAGTAAATTGTGGTGTAAAATCAGTCAGCGTGGTACTTTGAGGTGCTTAAGAAAAATGGGATACCACTGTAAAACATATTTAAGTTAAAAAATTGTAGAACACAGGGCACCTGGGTGGCTCAGTGGATTAAAGCCTCTGCCTTCAGCTCCGGTCATGATCTCAGGGTCCTGGGATCGAGCCCCGCATCGGGCTCTCTGCTCGGCAGGGAGCCTGCTTCTTCCCTCTCTCTCTGCCTGCCTCTCTGCCTACTTGTGATCTCTGTCTGTCAAATAAATAAATAAAATATATTTTTTTAAAAATTGTAGAACACTAGCTATTAGTGTGGTCTAATTTTCTAAAATAGTGACTGGAATGCCCATTAAATGCATAGGAAAAAGCCTTTTAAGGGTATACCCATCCTTTTACTTCTATAGGGTGTGATTACAAAGAATTTTTACTTTTTTACATTACATTTCCTTATGGTGGTGTATTACGAAGGTTTTCATGCTCAAATTTGCCTGTCTGGCACTCACACGTGCATGGCATGGTCTTAGATGGGCCTTCCTGTGAACAGGCTCAGGGTACCTGCAAAAGAAGGGGGCTCTTGGGAGAAACACCTGTTCAGAAGGGAGGAACATGGTGTTGTGTAGGAGATGACCCAACTGCAGTTGAAACCAGCATCCTGAGACCTCTAGGGCTGGGATGACCGCTCAGAGTTGCCCTAAATGAAATGGATGCAGAAAGCCTGGGTGTTTGTTTCCTGGCATCAGTCAGACATTGGATTTAGACTGCCCCCACTCCGCCATGAGAAGGGACGTGACTTCAGGCAAGACAGTGCCCTGTAGCTGAGCGAGTTCCCAGTGAGGGATGCAGCTCCCAGCAGCTGGTGACCAGTGCTCCCAACATCTAAGGGATGCACACATGGGCCCTGGAGCGGGAATCTGGGAGAAGCACTAGCATACCTGCCCCAGTTATTTGATACAAGCATAAAAGCTCTGTCTTTGCAGACCTTGCTGAGTGACCACACTTAGCTGGATTGGATACGAAGATAAAGGAGGAAAAATGATGATCTCGATGCAGCACAAAATTCAGTGAAATGAAACATTTTTGATGAAAAAATATTAGCAATTATGAGTAAAAACCAGTTTTTTAGCCTTGTGAGCACTTCCTTGAGCCTACCCTTTCACTGAAGCTCTGACCCCTCTGTGGGACAAGGCCCACGGGTGCCTGTACGCACTCCGCCAATTTGCATGGATCCAAGGCCACGATCATCCATGTCCATGGCCACTGTCCACAGAGCACTCTGATTCTGGTATGGGCATTTGCCCCAGGGGAAGCTCCAGTTTCTGTGTTTGCTAGTGTTGTTCTTTCCTCCTGTTGTGTTTTTGTCTACATGGGTGGGTTTTGTTTTGTTTGTTTGTTTGTTTGTTTGTTTTTACTCCTAGTCATTTCCCGTTCTTTCTTGTCTGCTCAGCAATATATTTGAAAGTATATTTGTTGTAATTTATTTAGCACCTAGTGTTTCATGGTAGGAAATTTTTTCAGTGTTTCTGGTCCACGGTACTACAGAAAGCTAAACCCCCACTGTCTTTACCAAAGGCAGTTTTTCCTTTTAATGCTTATAATGTGACTTTCAGTTTTATGTGGTTTTGTATTTTATATTTTACTTATTTCCTAAGCTCTCCACTCTTATCTTGCTCTGTCTTTATTTAATCTCAGATTTTCATCTTTGACCTCTTTTCTTTCATGGATAATTATTTGATCATTAATTAATCATTTTTCTGGTTTGTATTGTTCAGTTGTCCTTTTTTGAGGGGAAATGGTCATATTCCACTGTCTGTCTCTCCCTCTCTCTCTCTCTCATGATATTTATGAACACATTCCATGCTATTTATTGTCTTATGATTACTCTTCCTTAAATTGGTTCTTTCTGAGCCAGCCATCTGCGAAACAATAGTACTAGAGACAGGCTAGGGAACTGAGCTAGGGCAGCATGAATTTCTGTCTTTTTCCCCCACCTACCCCAACCTCCTTTGGAGAATGGCTTCTCTCTGTGCTACACCCATTTCTCTCTCCTTCACTCATTTTGATCACAACCGTTTTGTATGGTGACAGGAAGCTTAGGGTTCATTGGGTGAGCAGGAGCTGGCCACGCAGGCTGCTTACCACAGATCCTTTCTTGCTTACTATAACATACCCACATCCTGCTTCTTGCAGAGATGACATGCTGGCCTGTGGCCACATTTTGCATCATCACCTCTGACACCTGAAGCCAGGCAGGGATCAGAACATCTCCCCAGTGCTCCCATGCATCTCAGACCTCCTGTTCCCAGCAAGGGTCACTCAATGTCTTTTAGAGGGCATCGCCTACAGCAGTTTCTCTGTTCTGCTCACTCAACCAGAGAACCTTTGGATCCCATTTCTTACATCAGAGTCTTGCCTTGTCCTGGCTTAATTTTCCTAATACTGAGCAGCCTGTTGAAAAGAGTGGTATATGGACTCTGGGTGTTTCCTATTTCATTGGTTTCACTTTTTATTGTGTCTGGCTGACTTGGGAGAAAGAGAGCCTTTAGTTTTCCATCTTGATCCATAAATCCAGAGAAAGATCATGTCAGGATGATAGAAGACTCAAACAGGTGAAGGACAGGCTGGCAAATGAAGGTCTGAGACGAGATTGGCTAGAAGAATCATGTTGGAAAGAGGGTTTCTCTTCCTCACAGAGAGGAGGCCAAAAAATATGGAGAACGTGTAAAAGGAATTTTAGGTCATTAGGGAAAAAATTGAAGGGAGCTTCCTCCTATGGGAGATGTGGACCGTGACCCAGACAGGATGCACCAATGCATCTTGATCATTTACTCCACACATTTTTAGCAGAAATGTGCTAATGTGCTCTGTGAGCATAGTTCACAGAGTAAAAAATATGTAGTGTTCCTCACAGCCTCATAATTACAAGTAGAGGAATTCTATGTCACATTTCCAGGAATGAGGACTAGAAACTAACTATACACTGGAACAGAAGATAATGTAGCATTTCAGAGAGGCCTGTGCTTTGTGGCCCCTTGCTGAATTTGAGGGTAGGGCTGAGGGAAGTCAGCCAGGAGAGCATGTCAGGACTCAGAATCTTCTAGACCTGGAGGATGGGAAGAGTAGGAAGTACCTTGTCAAAATGAGAGAGTCCCTCTCTGCTGGCACCCATCAGAGACAAAGCCAGCTAGTATCCAAAACACAACATATTTTCATGCTTTCTGTGTTTGGAAGGAGAAAGCACAATGGGAAACATGTCTACCTATTACCACTCAGCAAATATTATCATGGAAATAAGTGATGGGAAAGCAAAGCATTACAAGGAAATCTGGAAGAAAAGTAATAGAGCTCAAAATAGGATTCATTTTTCCCCCCAATAGGTATTTGGTAAAGTCTGAGTACTGGGTTAGGGTTTTGTTTTGTTTTTTAAGATTTTATTTATTTATTTGACAGAGAGAGAGAGAGAGACAGCGAGAGAGGGAACACAAGCAGGGGGAGTGGGAAAGGGAGAAGCATGGTCCCGGCTGAGCAGAGAGCTGGAAGAAGGGCTTGATCCCAGCACCCTGGGATCATGACCTAAACTAAAAGCAGATGCTTAATGACTGAACCATCCAGGAGCCCCAGATTTTTTTTTTTTTTTTTTTTTTTTTTTTTTTAGTTTTTAAAAGAAAAGCAATTTCATAGGGATGCCTGGGTGGCTCAGTTGGTTAAGCAGCTGCCTTCAGCTCAGGTCATGATCCCAGCATCCTGGGGTCGAGTCCCACATCAGGCTCCTTGCTCGGCGGGGAGCCTGCTTCTCCCTCTGCCTCTGCCTGCCATTCTGTCTGCCTGTGCTCACTCTCTCTCCCTCTCTCTCTGACAAATAAATAAAATCTTAAAAAAAAAAAAGCAATTTCATAGATCATGTCATATTGAAGCTGAAGACTTTAGAGATGTATTCATTTATTTCCTCCTTCCCTCCTTCAACAGTGGATGTTTGAGATATGCTAAATGGCTTTTATAGACCAATCTATAGATAAGTGACTTTTCCCTGTGACCTCCTTCATGGTACATTTCTCAGCAACATCCTTTGCACTCTACTCGGTTTTATTAAATTCCAAAGAATTTCTCACTGAGCAGTACAGCCTTTTCTTAGCAGTGGACAAAAGCTGATTAACTTCAGCTTCTATTGGAAACCATATCAGAGGCTCCTTACAGAAGGAGACAAAGCGTGAATCCAGTTTTCTTTTGCATTCATTTCTAATTGTTCCAGGGCATCAAATGAGGCCTCAATGAGTAGCTGTTAACACAAGGATTTTGTCTGGGAAGCTTGAAGGACTGTCAAGTGCCTGAGTTACTGCTACTCTCAGTTCGAGTACAGTATTCCTGGCCTGGCCACTGAGAAGCGGCACGTGCCCGCTGAGAAATAGCCAGCCACAATGGTGGAACATTTCCGTGGCACTTCGCCTGTCCAAGAGAACCTATTTTTGTTTCATATTCATGCTCTGGTAGTAGAGTTCAAACTTATTTTGGGTTTGCTGATGACCATGCTATCAAGAGGAGATCAGTGCTTGAAGCCAAGGAGCCACCATCTGTGCTGTATTTCTATCTTAAGAATTATTTAGATGGCTGATTATTCAGTTAGCTGGGCCTCTTAACCTTCTAGTGTTACACTAAGAAAGGCAGCACTTCCTTGAAAGTCACTTCACTTTTAATAACCCACAAAATTCCCTCAATATATGGTAGGGGTGAAAGAAGTGATCACATTGCACAGGTAAGTACTGATCCCACAACGCTCTCCATGGGGTAAGGACACCACGAATGGAGATCAGAAAGTTGTTCTCCACAGCAGTGTGCTAGTCAATCATTAACAATGGGCTCTCCAAGGAAAAAATACCTGATTGATAGCAATTGTTGATTTCTATAGCAGAATAGTAAGAAAGCTTAATAACCTCAAAAACTTAGATGAGATGGAAAAATTCCACAAAACACAAAAAAATGACTAAAACGAACTCCAGAGAAAGCAGAAAACCTTATATCTATTAAAGAAATGGAATTCACAGTTAAGTCTTCTCATAGGAAAACTTTAGAGTCCAGATAGCTCCACTAGAGAAACATACCACTTTATACGCAACTAATGTATCACTGAACACTATGCCAAAATCTAATGATGTAGTATACATTGGCTAATTGAATTTAAGTTAAAAAAAAAAGAAAAAGAAAAAAGAACAGAAAAAAAAGAAGTGTATTAAATAGGTTAGGAGGGAATAATAATACCAGTAATGCCCAGAGTCCCTTGAAAAACAGAGGAGGGAGCTTTTCCCAGTTTATTTGTTGAGGCCACCGTTATCCTGTCACCAAAATTAGAAGAAGACGTAAGAAAATAAAACGAACTACAGATTGATAATACTTTATGAATAAAGATGGGAGAAAAATCCTTAACAAAATATCGGCAAGTCAAATCCAGCAATATATAAAAATGATAATACATCATGACCAAGTATAAAATGTTAGTTTAACATTAAAAATCTCTATAATTCATCATATTAACAGAATAAGGAAAAGAATTACCAGATCACCTGACAATACACAGCAAAATTATCTGAAAAAGTAGGCTTTTATCTGCTTCATACATAAATGAGGGATAGGAGAGATTTTCCTCAATGTGATAAAAGGCATCTAAGAAAAACCTGAAGATAATATCAAACTTAAATGTTAAAGACTGGACACCTTCCTAAGATGGGGAAGAAAGCAAGGGTGTTTGCTGCTCATCCCTTCTAGTCGACATTGTGCTGAAGTTTGTAGGTTGTGCAGTTAAGAAAAGAAAAAAGAGGTAAATGCCATACACATTATAAGGAAGAAGAAAAGCTGTCTTTATTTGCAGATCACATACATATAAAAATCTAAAATAATTTATGCAAGAATGACTTGAACTACATGAATTTAACCAAGATAGAGGACATAGCTCAATATACAAGTCATTTGTACTTTTATATATGAGTAACAAAGAATGTAAAAACAAATTCAATACTGTCAACAATAACATTAAAAAAAACACATGAAATGTTTCGTGATAAATTAAAAAAAAAAATGTGTTCAATCCGTGCACTGAAAACTACAAACTAAAAAACCAAGGATCTACATGAATGGGGACATCAGTGATGTTCCTGGGTCAGAAGATGCAATGTTGTGAAGATGTCATTTCTCCCCAGATTGAATGTATTGATTCAGTACGGTCGTAATCAGAACTCTCAGAGGATATTTTTATAGAAATTAGCAAGCTGAGATGGTAAGATTTAAATGGAAATGCAAAGGACTTAAAATAGCTGAAACAGTTTGGAAAAGAAGAAACGTGGAAGCATATGGTAAGCAGAATTCTAAGATGGCCCCACGATTGCATCCCCTATTGATGCAGACCTATTTAATCCTCTCCCGTTGACTGTGGGAGGGGACCCGTGAATGTGATGGGATGTCATCCACGGTTGGGTTACATTAGATGGCAAAGATGAAGGGATTTCCACCTATGGCTCCATCCAGGGTTAGCTTTGTGCTTGTGTGTGGAGTCCCAGACAAAATGTAAAACTCGTCCCTGTCTTCAGAAATAGACACATCTTAACCACCTCCCAGGTCAGGGGATACACCCATTGGTTGTGTGCTCAACCCTCCAGTTCAGACCCATGAAGGAGGTTCACACAGGAATACTTGTGTCTTTTGGGGAAGGAAATTCCAGCATCATGGTTTCCCACCTTATGGTCTAGAAAAGGAGGTGGAGGCTCTGGGTAGACCAGTCACTCAGCTCAGTAACTGCCTCACTCCATAGCAGGGCCCAGAAGCTCAAGATGGCTGGAGTAGGACCTTCCATAGTGGGCATCTCAGACTGCGCATGAATGACCCCAGGATCTTATTAAAAATGCAGAATCAGAGCATATCAGGAAAGGACGTGGTGTTCTACACATCTAATAAGCTCTCAGGGGACATGGGAGTTGTGATCCTTGGGACTGCATTCTGAGCTGTGAAGCTGTAAATTTGGCACCCAGGTGTGTGGGCAGGTAACATTGATAATACATTTGAAGTCTGTAGTGAAATGACTAAACTGAAGTTGTGAGTAATTTTAAATTACCCATTGTACTTGGAAAGATCCTAATGATAGTTAACATTAAGCTAATAATGTTTGGGTGTTTTTTTTTTTTCCCCCATCTTGTGCATTTATCAACCAAAAATAGTTGACCCAAAAGCAGGATAAGTAACAAGAGACCCCAGTCTGGTATTGAAACTATGTGTGTCTATGATTGCCTCTTGTAATTATCTTTCAATATGTTTTATGAAAGGAGAAATGTTCATAACATCTTAGGTTTTAAGGGTGAACTTTCTTTTCAGGCTATGATTACCCATGTCATAACTGACATACTTGGAAAAGAACTTTAGAACTCTTCTGATTACTAGCTTGTGCTGGGAGTTTTATGAAAAGTGGCATTAAAATATTTACTACTTTTATTAATAAAATGTGGGGGTATGGATAACTTACAAGAAATGAGATAAAAATTGTTTCTGCTTAATATTCATCTGCATTTTATCACTCTGTACCATTTATTATGAGATGCAACTCTGCAGAGACTGTGATTTCCCTCTCTCTGGGGTAGCTGCTGTCTCCATGCCACATTTATTGACTACCTACAAAAGCATTTGCATTTTCTTTAAAATTCTGTGCTGAAGGTCTAGACCCTGGACCATTCATTTTTTTATCTTATCTGAACTTATCTCACTGTTAGTTTGAAGAAAGATAAGAGAATAAATTGAGCACTGTACTCTCTTTGGAATGGCTATGTTGCTGATGAGTCAAAAGAAACCTCAGGAGCCCAGATGAACATGTAAGTTATTCCAAGAGAATTAGGGTTCTTCCTTTGTGTTCCATACGCTCTGTTTTCAATGCAGCCAAAGCCCCTGCTTAGGCTATATAAATTAATACATTTGCAGGAAATGTGACTTTGGGACATTTTATATAGCAGTGATTTTAATGCTGTTAGTGGTGAAATGGAAACTTGAGAATGTGAAGATTAATTTAAACCACATGATGGGTTCAAGGAAAATACACCACAGTTTCTTGAATGTGTGCTGATTCTGTACAGTGGGGAACGGGGTCCAAAAAACCACCAGTGAACTTTTAAACCCTCTTGAGAGGATTCAAACCAACACAGTTAGCCCTAGAAGGGAGCTGTTCCAGATGAGAGACACGTCATTTATCTCTCCCTTGAAAACAGATTCCTTTGCCTGAAAGAACACAGCAGGGAGACCAAGGAAGGCAGAAGGACCCCACGCTTTCCCACAAACGGAGTGAAGTTGGAAATCCCTTTCCAGTCATTAGCTGGTTTATTGATTCGTCTCTCACTCTAGATTACAATTCTGTTGGGTTCTTTGAACAATGGATAACCAACACCTTGTATATTGTAAATTTGAAATAATGGATTTCTTTTCCCTTCTAGTTCGTGGTAGCAGTGTTCTGGATCATTTATGCCTATGACAGAGAGATGATTTACCCGAAGTTGCTTGATAATTTTATCCCAGGGTGGCTGAATCACGGAATGGTGAGTGGACTAAAACAAATAATTTCCTTTCATTAAAAAAAAAAAAAAGGTATTAAAGAACTATTTTCTGATTTGAGTTTTCCATAGAATGTAGCTAACTGCCTGTGCAATGATGGGGGTTATGAGAGACTGTAATTAGAAAAGACTGAATGTCAATAAAAACATCTTCCCATGAAACGGAGTCACCATTAAAACTGCGTAGTAGATGAATCCACAGTTTGTAAGGGATTGGTGGTGTTGGATTATGCAACTGGCAAATTCTATGGATGAATTTAATTTCTGTGCTGTTCAAAGACTTGTCCCCTGTTGGAGCCTAAGAACCTAGTTTCACCTAGACCGCTACTGAGGCCCTGTAGCCTCCTCCTCATGTCAGGGGATTGTGTTGGAAATCACTATGGCACTGGGAGAAATGGCCTCAGCAGAGCAGCAAGACTATTATTTTCTCTGAGAGATTGGCTGCAGGCGCTAGAAGTGACTTTGGCAGGATGTGCCCATCAGAGGGCATTTGCCCGGGGCGGTGAGCTCTTTCCCTTCTTCTCAGTCTGATTCCTTCTGATGCTTTAGACATGGTGTTGCCTTCACACATTTCAAGTCAAGTATTTTGGATGGTTTGTGCGTCACCTTATGAGACTTGAGGATATATTTTCTGCAGAGAAATTTTGCATGGTCTTCCCTTTCTGCTTCTGGAATTGAGCAGTTTTGTTATTAACTAGGAAGCCTGCATTTTTCTGGTTACAGCAATTTTTAGAATATGTCACTGGGTGCTCCTGGTGAAAAGGGCAACCCATCACAGAAATTATAGGGGAACGAAGAGCTAGACATCACACGTCATAGGTCCAAATGAACAGTTTCCTCTCTGCCCCCAATTTTGGTATATTTTGAGAAAAGTGGTGTGTACTAACAAACAAACATTACTGTACTCAGGGGCTTTGATTAATTCTTTCCCAAGCCAACTCCTCAAAAGTGACACAGCTCAGACAACTAGCATTTTCTTGGACATCAATTAGAGCCATGCTGTTGAAGGATTAAAATGGCACCTCTGCTCTAGTTCCAAACGAATAAGCCGGGTCTTGTCAGATTCATTTCACCATCTAAGGGGCTTGATGTAACTACTCTGTGCCTCACCAACTTTTGGCTTTTCTTGCATGTGAAAACCCTTTGCATAACCCTGTATCTGTCATGCTCTGCCCCCAGTGCACTTTCCGTTCTTTACTGGGGAGCCCTTGCTCACCCTGCTACCTTCTATAACATCTCTCAGAAGTCTCTTTTCAGCCCCACAGACCTGGTTAGCTCTCCTGTCAGGCTTGCAGGGCACCTTCAAGTCTCCATCAAACACGTCTGTATCCCTTGCACAAGTGTGAGTTCCTAATGCCAACAGCAGCTTTCCAGCCCCGAGCACTGCACCCACCCACCTGGCATGTAGTAAGATCAATGCCTATTTGTCCGACTAATGCAAGAATTCAGCATCTAGTCATCCCTCCCCTCCCTGCCTTATCTGAGAGGGCTCCTTTCCAAAATACCCAATTTTTTTGGGGGGGAGGGAATGCCTAAAACCTTAAATCCAGGACTGTACCATACTATGTTTTTTTCCTATACATATGCACCTGTGATAAAGTTTAGCTGATACATTAAGCACAGTAAGAAGTTAACAACATGAGTAGGTCCTTCACAGAGAACCAGCAATCACACCATGTGTTAGAGGAGAATGGGCCTTAACTGTTTCGCCTTTGATCTATATCCCTCAAATGCACAAAACTACCTGTAGGCCAGAGAATAAATCACAACCTTTGCAGACCCGGGTGCTACTTAATGTTTCAAATGAATGGTTTCCAGGTACTGATGAGGCCATTAGAACGATAACTTGACTCTCAGAACTTCTCCTCAATTCACTTTGATGAGTTAAATTTCTCACTCTTGGAGACAAGCACTCCTTAGGAATTCAAGGAGAATTTGAGTGACAGGGATATTTCAGAAAGGGAAAAGATAAATGAATCAGCATATCAAATCCCCTAAGATAGTAAGAGCTCAATAGCTGCTTTCCTGATGAACTTTGTCCATTGGTAGAGACGAATGATCGTTTCTTTGGTTTTCTTCATGTTCCAGTTCATGGTTCCGGAATTACAAGAAGTTGCATATGGTGGCTGAGGACTATTTCGCAATATTAATTTGCATTATTCTAAATTTGTGTATGTGTAACTTTATATAGTAAGCTGTTTCTTTACATTGGCTATTAAAATATGAACATTAACTACTGGAATCATGAATAATTTAATTTTTATAAAAATTTGTAAAAGTATTTATGAAACACAAATTAGATAAGAATTTTCAACTTTACTTTTAAATGTTATTTAAAAGTTTAATAATTATCATTTGTATTTTAATCTCAGATAATTTTCAATATTTGGTCTTAAAAGTATGAAAATAACTAAACATTTTTACATTCATTTGAATCTTTGTAATTTGATGAAAACCTTCAAATTGTGTATACTTTGATTAAACTTACATTTTACTTTTAATGCCTTAGATTAATATTGTCAGTAGAGTTTAAATTTTGTGAAAATTCCATTATAATTACATATTTGGTGAATTTGCTGAAATGAAGGCAAGAAAATAAAATGTTGGGATATTTATATTTATATTATATTAAATAATATAATTTTATAATTAAAAACTTTATAATTTATAAATCTATATGCCTTTATTATACCATCACATATTTTTTATTTTGTTTTTTAAAATATAT